>NC_139519.1:3682580-4282580 GCF_947247035.1 Vipera ursinii | reverse complement strand
GAAGACCCCTGCACTAGATCTTTTAAAGCCTGAACCAAGGAAATGGATTTCTACCCACTCTCCTTGCAGGTGTTAATTAGTTCCAGGACATTTGTGTTAATCAGCAACCAGACTTGCTGAACAGGCACTATAATTACATATTACGTCTATTTAAGCTTTAATGCAATGATCACAGCTTGTGGTCTTTTGCATATTGCTTGGGTCTGGGCATGCTACTCGTTTTTTTCTTCCACTTGGACCCGATGGCATCAGGGAAGAATGCCTTCCCTTAAATGGTCTTCCCTCACCATTCCATCATCTCAGGGGCTGCCCCAAAGAAGAGGGAGTCAAGCTGTTCTCCAAAGCCCCTGAAAGCAGGACAAGAAGAAACGGATGGAAACCAATCAAGGAGAGAAGCAACCTGGAACTAAGGAGAAACTTCCTGACAGTTAGAACAATTAACCAGTGGAACAACCTGCCTCCAGAAGCTGTCAATGCTCCATCCCTGGAGGTTTTTAAGAAGAGACTGGACAGCCATTTGTCTGAAATGGTATAGGCTTTCCTGCCTGAGCAGGTGGGGAGGGTTTAGCCCCTAAAAAAGAAAGGATTTAGCCCTGCACCTGAATGATTACAAAAAAAAATTCACAGGCCCTGGTTCCTTTCTGCACCCAGTGTGGCCCTCCGAGCCTTGGTGGAGCAGTGGGCTAATGCCTCCTTCAGTAACACCAGCTGCCTGCAATTAGTGCAGGTTCGAGTCCCAGCAGGCTCAAGGTTGACTCAGCCTTCCATCCTTCCGAGGTAGGTAAAATGAGGACCCAGATTGTTGGGGGCAATAAGCTGACTTTGTAATAATGCCGCTTGGGGGGGGGGAAGCCCTAATAAGCAGGCATATACATAGAATGAAGGCTATTGCTAAGCACATTGATTTGTGCTTCTTAGATTGTAAGCCACCCTGAGTCTTTGGAGAAGGGTGGGATATAAATGGGATTTTAAAAAAAATGTTGGGTGCTATTCTGCTCCTAGATAAAAGAAAAAAAAATATCAGCTGCAATCAAACCTATTGCCCCTCCCCCTAAAATTTGGGTTTCTTTTTGCATTAAGCCTCTGTTCCCATTTTATAGGATTTCTAAATTAGCATAGACTCTTAATAATATGGATACAATTTATTGTAGCTCAGAGTGTGATTCTGAGGTCTATGCTGTGCTGATGATGCTTGGTGATATTTATCCTTTTTCAGAGCTTCACAGTTGCCTTCATGGTCTTAAAATGCTATATTCAGTTACAATCTATTGGGGATGCTTGAAAATAATAAGCTTTATAACATTTTATAAAATCCCTTCTTTATTTGTCGCTTACTTCTATTCCTGTCTTTTTTTTCTTTTCCATTCCTTGTTTATACACTTCCTCTAAAATGTCCGATATATATTATTCTAAAAAAAGAAAAGTGTTAGGATGTTTTAGCCCTCACTAATGTTGCATCTCCCCTGAAGGGAATCCGCATCTGCGCCTTCCTTAACATCTCCTTAACATGTTTCCATGTTTATGGCTGCCATTTTGACTTTTTTGACCTCCCGAGGATACTTCTGAAGCCATCCCATTTCCTGGGCCCTCCCATCTACAGACAGCATCCTGACCCACTCAGCTCCCCTGCCAAGCACGTCTGCATGGCTCCCTGGCCCGCTTCAGATTTTAAGCCTTTTAAGTCAAATCTTATATTTTTATGATTGGGAGAAAGGAAGATCTCTTTGCAAGTCCCAAATCTCCAACTATTTATTTATTTTATTTTATTTTTTTATTACATTTATATACCGCCCTTTCCCGAAGGACTCAGGGCAGTTTACAGGGTGATTAAAAACAAAGATACAAAAGTTAAAAACAGATTAAAAAAATTATATTCGTCCCTGCATAAGTAAAACCCCAGTTAAAATTAAAATTAAAACTAAAATTAAAATTCTCAGCCTGGGCCAGAGAGCTCGAAGAGCCAGGTCTTCAGGTCCCGGCGGAATGAACGGAGGTCGGGGGCAGTCCTAAGCTCCACTGGCAGCTGGTTCCACAGGGCAGGTGCACCCACTGAGAAGGCCCTATCCCTAGGTGTTGTCCGCCGGCAATCTTTTACCGCCGGCACCCTGAGAAGACCCTCCCTGTGGGAGCGCACTGGACGAAGGGAGCTTGATGCCGGCAGCAGGTGTTCCCTCAGATATCCCGGACCCAAGCCATGTAGGGCTTTATAGGTCATCACCAGCACCTTGAATCTCACCCGGAGATTCAACATTCTTGAAAAATCATCATTTATCCACTTTAGGGTAGCAATCTGGCAAATAGATGGGGAAGAAATGGAGGTAGTGACAGATTTTATTTTCCTGGGCTCCAAGATCACTGCAGATGGGGACTGTAGTCAAGAAATTAAAAGACGCTTGCTCCTGGGGAGGAAAGCCATGGCAAATCTAGACAGCACACTAAAAAGCAGAGATATCACCCTGTCAACAAAAGTGCGTATAGTCAAGGCTACGGTCTTCCCAGTTGCAATGTATGGCAGTGAAAGCTGGACCATAAGAAAGGCTGAGCGCCAAAGAATTGAAGCCTTTGAACTATGGTGCTGGAGAAGACTCCTGCGAGTCCCTCGGACTGCAAGGCGATCAAACCGGTCAGTCCTAGAGGAGATCAATCCTGACTGCTCTTTAGAAGGCCAGATCCTGAAGCTAAAACTCAAATACTTTGGCCACCTAATGAGAAGGAAGGACTCACTGGAGAAGAGCCTGATGCTGGGAAAGATTGAGGGCAATAGAAGAAGGGGACGACAGAGAATGAGGTGGCTGGATGGAGTCACTGAAGCAGTAGGCGTGAACTTAAATGGACTCCAGAAGATGGTAGAGGACAGGAAGGCCTGGAGGAACATTGTCCATAGGGTCGCGATGGGTCGGACACGACTTCGCAACTAACAACAACAACAGGGTAGCAATGGTCTCTATGTGTGGGACACCATGTTGGCCCAGTGGTGGCACCTCATCTCTCTGGGATCTTCTTCTGTTCTAAGCCTCCTGTGCTTAGGAACTCAAGCTGTTCTACTGGTAGTAGACCCTTAGCAGGCAGAGAGAAGCATCTTCTAACAACTGAACCTTCAGTCAGGGCTAAACAGAAGCTCGTGTCCATCTGCTACAGTCACTGGCTAAAGAAGAAGGCTGCATCCAACAGCCTTAAGTTGTGTTTAGGGGGGTAAGTCAAAGATAAACTCAAACTTTTTGCTATTTCTCTGCATATTTTATTGCATAGCAGGGACTTTCAAGATCTTTCAAACAGCTTCAACCAACTAACAGAACTTGTTAGTTTTTTTAAAAAAAATCTTCAAGAATCCTTGATCAAGAGGCAAAACTCTTAAAAATTAGACTGTCTTCAAAATAATTTTTGTTTCAGATTGTGTTTTTTTTTTGCTTTACTCTCTCATGAACCTGTCAAGTTTTTTTGTTATCCTACAATACTGCACAGATTCTGAAAAGCACCCAGAACTGGATTGGAATCAACAAATGCAAAGAAGATCAACAAGGGGATCTTGAGGAACATCAAGAGAAAGATAGAGTCCAGAACATGGGAAGCCATTCTCCTGTTCTACTATGCCTCAGTTGGAGTATTGTGTTCAGTTCTGCTCACCCCCAGCTTAAAAAGTACACTGATCAACTAGAGCAAGTTCAGAAAAGGGCTATCAAAATAGGGGAAGTTCTGGAAAAAGGTCCTATGAGGAACGATTAAAGACCTAAGTATGTTTAGCAAAGGGAAGGCTGAGACAACATGACAGTTGTTTTCAGATATCTGAAGGACTGTCACATTGTTGTTCTGTGTGGGGAGGAGGAAGGTATATTGGATATGTTCACTGCCTTGAGTTATTTTTAACTCAGAATGTTAGTAGTGCTTTATAACGCCTTGTTAAGACCACACTTGGAACATTGTGTCCAGTTTTGGTCACCATATTATAAATAAGATATTAAGACTTGGGAAAGAGTACAGAGAAGAGCAACAAAGATGATTAGGGGACTGGAGGCTAAAGCATACAAAGAACAGTTGTGGGAATTGGGTACATCTAGTCTAGTGAAAAGAAGGACTAGGGGTGACATGATAACAGTCTTCCAATATTTGAGGGGCTCCTGAACAGATGAGGGGGTCAAGCTATTTTCCAAAGGACAGAAAGCAAGACAAGAAACAGTGGATGGAAACTAATCAAGAGGAGAACCAACTTAGAACTAAGGAGAAATTTCCTGATCATGAGAACAATCAGCCAGTGGAACGGCGTGCCTCCAGAAGCTGTGGGTGCTCCATCACTGGAGGCTTTTAAGAAGAGATTGGACAGCCACTGGTCTGAAATGGTATAGGGTCTCCTGCTTGAGCGGGGGATTGGATTAGAAGACCTCCAAGGTCCCTTCCAACTCTGTTCTATGTTCTTATAAGAAATAAAGGTGAGATTAAAAAAATAAATAAAAATATTCTCCCTTGCTCCAGTGGACTATGGAGAACTAATGGAATGGAGTGAAGCTTCACGGATGCAGATTCACAGGGGACATCTGAAAGAACTTCTTGACGGTAAGATCTGTCAATTGGTGGAATAGGTTACTACGTGGAAGGGTTTCTCCCCCGTCTTTGGAAGTTTTGAGACAGAGACCGAATGGTCATTTTAGGGATGATGTAGTGAATCCTGCAGTGTGCAGGGGTTGGACTTGATGATCCCTTCTTAGTCATTAGATTCTATGATTGTAATTCAATAATTTAATCTGATTCTGATTCTAATTTAATAATTAAATTTCAATCCAAATTATCTTCTTTTTATAATGCCCAAAGGGGCACAAAAAAGGAGAACCCTCATGGGCAGTTATGTCAGAGTAATAGCCTTGTTTATGCATTTTTAAGTGGTTATAAAAGGCCTTTAATCCCATCTCATATGGTTCCCCATTTGCAAGCAAGTATTTGTTTCAATTCATGCCATTGTATGCATGCAGCCAAACAGCCATAAAAGACTTGATCTTTCCTTCCCTTTAATCAAATAATTATTTCTGTCTAAACCCAAAGAAATAACCATCATTAGCAATGGGAATCAAAGATGATTAGGGAGCTGGAGCTAAAACATATGAAGAACAGTTGCAGCAGTTGTGTATGTCTAGTGTAAAGGACTGGAGTGACATGACAGGAGAAGCAACCTAGAAATGAGGAGAAACTTCCTAACAGCGAGGACTATTAATCATTGGAACAGCCTGCCACCAGAAGTTGTAGGTGTTCCATCACTGGAGGCTTTTAAAAAGAGATTGGACAGTCACTTGTCTGAAATGATATAGAGCCTTCTGCTTGAGCAGGGGGTTGGACTAGATGACCTCCAAGGTCCCTTCCAATTGCTATTCTGTTCTGTTCTAACCGTGTGGTCTGTTTTGAGCCTGTTTCTTTTCCAATTCCTCCTGTAAAAGCATTTCAAGGGAATGAGATCCATCCAGGAAGCCTGACTGTCAAATTATATAACCTGAAAAAACACCATTACAGTCACTTCGCTCCAAAAATGTATCTCTGTTCATTTTTCTCTCTTGATTGCTTCATCTGGGCTTTTTCACTTCTAAGTTTAGTTGCTATTCCCATTTTCATATCCTCCAGCATTTGACAGAAGAAGAGAAAAAAGGTGCAGTTATTTTAGGGGATGCAAACAAAGGAATCCTAAATTTGATCTTTCATGTAGGAAGCTAAGATGAAGCAACAGCGAGCGAGCAGAACACTGTGCCACTGTTATTAACTTCGTTTCCCGACTGACTGCAGAAAACGTGCATATTATTCACATTGGAGGCTAAATGTTGCCTTGCCTGAAATATATGGAGCAATTGTGGTTGGTTAAGAAGAGACAATACTAGATGACATTATTTGAGAATTATGCAGCAAAAACCATCTTCGTTTTTAAAGAATGGTACATCAAGAAAAGTAGGGAATTCGGCACTGGGAAAAGTCCTGAAAAATGTCAGTATCAAAATGTGATACACTGTGTAGGTGGAATCTAGTGAAATACAGCAGATGTAAAGTTCTTGGTAGCTGGGAAGAAGCAAAAAATGCTACATACTCTTTGGATTAGGTGGGCTATGGTTTAGCTGTAGAGTAGTAAAGCAGCCATGAAGGCTCCAAAGCACCTGAGGGCAGGACAAGAAGCCATGGATGGACACTAATCAAGGAGAGAAGCAACCAAGAACTAAGGACACACTTCCTGACAGAACAATCAGTGGAATGGCTTGCCTCCAGAAGTTCTGGGTGCTCCACCATTGGAGGTTTTTCAGAAGACAAGGGACAAAGATCTGTCTGAAATGGTATAGGGTCTACTGTTTGAGCAGGTGGTTGGGCTAAAAGACCTCCAAGGTCCCTTCCGAGTCTGTTATTCTGTTCTGTTCTGCCTTGGAAAAGGTCCTTAGATGCTCTGCTGGATCAGTTCCTTCAAAGATCAGAACTGTGCAAGCCATAGTTTTCCCCATGACGCTCCGTAGAAGCCAAAGCTGGACTTTGAAGAAGCCAGAGAGGAAGACTATTGACTCTTTTGAACTGTGGTGTTGGAGAAGACTCCCAAGAAGACCATGGACAGCCAAGAAGACAAACCAATGGATCATTGGATAAATCAACCCAGAAGTGTCACTCAAGGAACAAATGATCACAAGTTTCTTATTTTGGACACGTTATAGGATTATGTGGCTCTCTGGAGAAGACTCTAATGCTGTGGAAAGTGGAAAGCAGATGAGTGAAGAAGACATCAGTGCGGGGAGGGCGGGGTTTAATTACAGTGGAAATTTGAAGGGACCGATCATCCTAGAGTAGGTCTAGGTGGCCTTCAGGAATCACCACCAACTTGATAGCATATCATCAATCAATCAATCTGAAAGCCTATAATGGTGGAAAAGTTGGAAGGAAAGAGAAGAGGACAACCAGCAGCAACAACGAAGAAGAACTCAGTTACGATGCTGATTGTGATAACACTGTGATACCTGAAGGACCAGACCATCGTGGAGGAAATCTGTGCGATCAAAAACAACTTGATGGCACATATTGTAATCAATATTTTGATTTTGAAGAATTGTGGATTTAAACTTCCAGAATCCCTCAGCCAGCCGTGCCAAAGTTACTAAGGTTGGACAGCCCTGCTTTATACTATAAAACATTAGCTAGAAGTCTTTCAGAGCTTCAGTGGTGCTGATGAGATCTTGCTAAGAATCTGTTATGCAGCATTTATGTATACGTTTATTAGATTTATGTCTTGCTTTTCCTCTAGGGCAGGGCGTCAAACTGGCGGCCCGTGGGCCAGATGCCCACCACAGCTCCACAAAGGCAAAAAACGTCGTGATACATCACGATACATCACATGACACAATCGAGTTTGTCCCTCGCTCTCCAGGAACTCAAAGTGGTGTACCTGTCTCCTCCTTTACCCCAACAACAACCCTTTAAGGTAGGTTGATGAGAGAGATCAAGTGGCCTAAAGCCACCCACATCTGAGGGTAGGCTCCTAGTCTAGCATCTTTAGTTACGCCAGAGTAAAGTAATATTACGATCTACTTCCCTTTCTAGTATATTAATTGCCTAGTGTTTATTTGAAAGTCTTTTGATCAGCGTGAGCATCATTACTTTTTAATGTGCTTTAAAAGTGAATTGAATTTTGAATGGGATTTTTGATCAGCAATTATTGCAATAGTCCTAACAGCTGCCTCTGGTTATCCTTTACCCACAGCATACTTAAGCAGATCAGAGCACCTGTCTGTGCACAGTATGTTAAGGGAGGATTATGACAACCCTGGTTAGTTTTTTGATAATTAGCTTTTTGCCCAAACCCATTCTGTTTGGCTAGCTGATGGTTCATTAACCAGTGCAAATAGACTGTGTGAATACAACCCCTGTTGTTTTCTGCGGCTTCCTCAGTACATTTAGTAGGAATATTATGCTGGCTTATGCAATTCATTTTACTTCCCTTCTCTGCCGTGAGAGCTGCACAAGCACTCTTGCTATTAAGGAGCCTGCTTTATTACTGCAATAAAAAAGAGGAGGGGGGGGAAAGCAACACTTGGAAATGATGGGAAACCCCACCTCAGCCTGAGAGGGAACCAAGAGGAGGAATTCACGCTGTACCCCACTTCCAGACCCTCACCCCAAATCAAACGTTTGCAAACCGGGCGAGGCTGTGGAGCTAAACCAGGGACATCACAGCCACCACCACCTGGACTTTTTGGACCCCCTAACTTGGATCCCACTTCTGAGATCTATTCGAACAAGCCGGCCTGGTCTGATGGGTTTGGGGTTTTCACATTGTTTTTAACTAACTTACTACATTGGGCACAATCATTTAAATTTAAATCTTGTATCCTGTATTCTTATTTTTATTGCCCTGTACACCGCCCTGAGTCCTTCGGGAGAAGGGCGGTATATAAATCAAATACATAAATAAATAAATAAATACTTCAGCAGGGCAGGGAGACAAAAAGTGGCCCTTTTGGGGGGGGGACCCAAAGGACAGGCGTGAAAGCGCCAATAAGCTGAAGGCAAAGGGAAAGATCCGCAGCCCCCCAATTCTTCCCTCTCGGCTGCTCTCCCACCGATGCCATCCTGCCGCTCCCCCCCCCGCTTTTATATTTATATATATTTATTTTATATTTATTAAATTTTTATACCGCCCTTCTCCCGAAGGACTCAGGGCGGTGTACAGGGCAATAAATATAAAAACAGAATACAAAAGGTTAAAAAAACG
This sequence comes from Vipera ursinii, assembly GCF_947247035.1. Classification (NCBI taxonomy): domain Eukaryota; kingdom Metazoa; phylum Chordata; class Lepidosauria; order Squamata; family Viperidae; genus Vipera; species Vipera ursinii. The sequence continues at coordinate 4,273,867 of NC_139519.1, read as the reverse complement.
ATTAAATATAATGCCCTAAAGAGGAGAAGGGTTCCTACTGCGGCCCCCCTCCCCTCTCCCACTTTTTTTTTAGCTCGCCACATCCTTTGCCCGGATTTAGCCCTCCGGCCCCAGCCAGGTGAGCCGCGTCCGGATTCCCCGCAACTTTGGCTGGCTTCGCCCGCCCGGCCGAGACCTCCCTGCCCCGCGTTCGCCTCGAAGGAGCCCATCCCGCCTCCCCGGCGGAGCATTTGCGGTAGGGGGCGGAAGGCGAGGGGTGGGGTGGGGTGGGGGGCGCCGAGAAAAGGGGATTTTCTTCCCCAAGGAAAAACTGCAGGTCTGAGGACTACTCGACCCATGGGGCTGTGCTGCGGCCAGGAGACCGCGCCGGACCTTCCCGCAGACCCCCAAAGAGGCGGGTGGGGGGCTTTCTCAGTGCTGCACGCCTGGGGCATGGGGGAAGCCTTACCGGGTCTCCAAACATCTGCTGTGGGAAGCCCACGGACAAGTTCCTGGCCACGGCAAGGAAGCGATTCCTTCCTTCCTTCCTTCCTTCCTTCCTTCCTTCCTTCCTTCCTTCCTTCCTTCCTTCCTTCCTTCCTTCCTTCCTTCCTTCCAAGACTCCTCGGCCCGGCCGGGGCCCGCCAAGCTCTCCTCCGGCAGCTGCTCCGCGCGGGCTGCGTGGAAAGGGACCCGGGAGTGGAGCTAGCGAGGCGCCCCCGCCGCTTTTGGTCTTCGGAGAAGCATCTTCGATTCCTCCCCCCCCCCCCAAAATGTCCCCGTGCCAAGTTTACCTTTGAACCGCGCTTTCTTCTGGCTGGCAGGCAGCGGACCAGCCCACGGGCGCCGTTTCCCCGGCAACCGTCCCCACGGCGCCCCCCCCCGCCTTCCCCGCGGCTTCCCCTTTGATCTTTCGCTTTCCCCCAAAGCTGGCATCCTGGTTGCTCATCCCGACCCCCCCCCCCGCCATCCCGCAGCCCTCCGACCCGCCCCGGGCCAGCCTCCCCCGTGCAGGGCCCGAGCCCCTTCCCCACGCCTGCCAGGTGAGCTTCTGCCCAGGTAAGACGCTCCCACCGGGCTTGGCTTGGCGGCTCTCGCAGCCCTCGGCGTCTCGGCGGCGTCTGGCGGGTCCGGCCAGCAGCCCCGGAAGGCTTGCCCGGCCTTTTGGCGAGGGGCGTTTTTGCGCGCCTTAAGGAAGAGAAGAGAAAGCCCCCCCGGTTCTTCTGGGGGTAAACAACCCAGGTTGGATTCGCACAACGTAAAGAACCCAAATGTGTAAAGACCCTGGCTGGGTAAGACGGAATTTGTTCTGTCCCAATAACATTGGGGGTTTATGCAACGTTAATTAAATTGGGAGGAAATCTGAGACTCCCGGCATCCTGGAGATGAAAGGGACCTTAGAGGGCATCTAAACCAGCCCCTTGCTTAGAGCTGCACTCAGTACAGCATCTCTGACAGATGTCCGTCCAGCCTCTTTCCATCAGTCTTTTTCTTTCTTTCTTTCTTTCTTTCTTTCTTTCTTTCTTTCTTTCTTTCTTTCTTTCTTTCTTTCTTTCTTTCTTTCTTTCTTTCTTTCTGTCTCTCTTCCTCCCTCCCTCCCTCCCTCCTTTCTTCCTTCCTTCTCTTTCTTCCTTCCTTCTCCCTTCCTTCCTTCCTTCTTTCTCTCTCTCTCTCTCTCTCTCTTCCTTGCTCTCTCCCTCCTTTCTTTCTTTCTTCCTTCCTTCTTTCTTCCTTCCTTCCTTCCTTCTTTCTCTCTCTCCTTTCTTTCTTTCTTTCTTTCTTTCTTTCTTTCTTTCTTTCTTTCTTTCTTTCTTTCTTTCTCTTCCTCCCTCCCTCCCTCCCTCCTTTCTTCCTTCCTTCTCTTTCTTCCTTCCTTCTCCCTTCCTTCCTTCCTTCTTTCTCTCTCTCTCTCTCTCTTCCTTGCTCCCTCCCTCCTTTCTTCCTTCCTTCCTTCCTTCCTTCTTTCTTTCTTTCTTTCTTTCTTTCTTTCTTTCTTTCTTCCTTCCTTCCTTCTTTCTCTCTCTCCTTTCTCTCTCTTCTTTCTTTCTTTCTTTCTTTCTTTCTTTCTTTCTTTCTTTCTTTCTTTCTTTCTTTCTTTCTTTCTTTCTTTCTTTCTTTCTTTCTGTCATGCCTGGACAAGTCCCTGCCATTTTCTTGACAAGGTTTTTCGGAAGTGGTTTGCCACCGTCTCCTTCCTAGGACTGAGAGAAACTGACTGGCCACCACACAGCTGGCTTTGTCCCTAAGGCAGGACTAGAACTCCCTTGCTTTCTAGACTGGTGTCTTAACCACTACACCAAACTGTCTTTCCTTTAGGAGTCTAAACAGGATCATATCTGCTCTGTCAAGGGAGCACAAAGGGGGGGAGGCAGGTAATCCACCCTCCCCATTTTGCAGAATTAGATCAAAGTTGATAGAAAGTGTCAATCAATCACAACTTATTTACAATCCAAGACCAAATACAAGAAAAAAAACACCAACAAAACAATGCAATTACTGTAAAAAGGATTTTTTCTTAAATTGCAAAAAAATCCTGAAGCATCAGCTGACCATTAACAACAGGAGGGAAGAATCTCTTGATAATTTGGAAATTTCTTAGAGGCTTCTGAAGGGGGGGGGGAATCAGCCAAGAGAAGGGCACCATCCTCCTTCCTGATCACAATAGCAATTCGAATGATCAGCAGTTGGGAATATTAAACTTAATTGCCACTGGGTGTGCAGTGGACATTGTAATAGCTGGTGGGAGACAGATTCCACCCCCAGGTACCCCTCCTCAACTTATGACCACAAATGAGCCCAAAATTTCCATGGTCAAGCAAAATAGCCGTTAAGTGAGTTTGCCCAATTTTGTGACCTTGCTTGCCAGTTGTTGTTGTTAAGTGAATCCACTGCAGTTGTTAAGTTTCCCCGTTGACTTTACTGGTCAGAAGATCGAAAAAGGGGACCATGTGATCCGGGGGACACAGCAACTGTCAAAAGTGCATGCCAGTTGCCAAGCGCCGGAATTTTGAGCATGTGAACATGGAGATGCGAAATGTGAAAAACAGGCAGTGCCGTTGTATCTTTGAATGGACACTAAACTAATGGTTGTAGGTCAAGACCTGCCTGTGTGAACAGAAGCAAGTTTAGCTTTCTGCGGGACCTTTATAGACCCACCGGTTGTTGCTGGTTGTCGCCTTAATGTTTTAACCCTATTTGGGCCAAAGTAAAGAGTGTCCCTCTAGTCATGCCGGCCACGTGACCACGGAGACGTCCTCGGACAAGCGCTGGCTCTTCGGCTTTGAAACGGAGATGAGCACCGGCCCCTAGAGTCGGAAACGACTAGCACGCATGTGCGGGGGAAACTTTACCTTTAACCTTTAAAGAGTGTCCCACGTATGTGGAACACACAAGATATTAAATAAATATCCAGAGACAATCCAGATAGGAGGTGCTAGTGGGCTACAAAAGTCTTGGGTTCTGTCATTTTGGATCTCTTGATGCCAGGTACTCAATTTCAGATCAGCCTTATCAAGAAGTCCCAAAGCAGATGGTGCTGACAAGACGGGACCACCTTTGGCCAAATCATCATTAATTTCTCTTCTTGGGTTAAAAGAGAACCTATGCAGCAAGGGGAAATTCACACACCTTTAGCAAGGCCAGAAGGGTGGGAAATTTTTAGGATGTGTGGACTTCAACCCTCAGAATTCCCTGGAGCTGAGACTCTGGAAAGAGTGCAGAGAAGAGCAACGAAGATGATTAGGGGTCTGGAGACCAAATATATGAAGAACGGTGGAAGGAATTGGGTATGTCTAGTCTAGTCTCGTGAAAAGAAGGCCTGGGGTGAATGATAGCAGTGTTCATGTATTTGAGGGGCTGCCACAAGGAAGAGGGAGTCAACCAATTTTCCAGAGCGCCAGAAGGCACAGTGAGAAACAAGGGGTAGAAAGTAACCAAGCAGAGAAGCAACCTAGAATTAAGAAGAACTTTCCTAACAGTGAGGACAATTAACCAGTGAAAGTTGTGGGTGCTCCATCACTGGAGCTTTTTAAGAAGAGATTTGATAGCTATTTGTCGGGTGGAGTATAGGGTCTTCTGCTTGAGCAGGGGGCTGGACTAGAAGATCTTCAAGGTCCCTTCCCAACTCTGTCATTCTGTTATTCTGTTCCTTTGGTCTTCTTCAAGCTGGCAGGCGGGCATGCCAAGTTAACCTAATAAAATCATCCATGCCGAGTGCCAGGCAAAGGCATGAAACAGGAGAGGCAGATCTGAGCGCCTGGAAAGGATGGATTCTGCAAAGCTTGAGCTGATCTTTTGTTGTGCTGTTTTTGCTGATATCAAAAGCACCACTGTCACAAACAAGGCAAGCTTTGTCCTTTGAGAGACAATGCACAACCTCTTTCTTTTGCCATCAGAAGAAGAGGCTTCCTTCTGCCTTGCCCTTTCTATAACAAATCTTTTACTTTTGGATTTTCAAAGCTTTCCTCTGAGAGAAGAAGCAACCTTTTTTTTCTCTCCAAAAGCAGCTGGATTTTCTAATCTTCTTTTCTGCCTCTGAAAGTTGCGGGTACTGCATCACTGAAGTTTTTAAAGAAAAGATTGGACAGCCATCTGTCTGAAATGATATAGGGTCTCCCGCTCCAACAGGGGGTCCGACCAGAAGACCCCCAAGGTCCCCTCTGCTATTTAGTATAAATCTATTTCTAAGCAGGAAACAGCATCCCACCATTTTTGGGGTGCAACTGGGTGCGCTGTGGAATTTAGAATCTGAGAAGATGTTGTTGGCATTCTGACTAACACAGCTGCCAAGATGAGGCCACCAGCCTCCAAATGTTCAAATAGGAGAAGCACACATGGCCCTGGAGAATAAACTGTCAGATTTTATTTTCTAACAGTGTCCTCAGGGTGGGTGCAAATATAGGTGGTGCCCAAGGCTGGTGTTTAGCTTAATACAGACATGTCAAACACAAGGCCCGGGGGGCGGATCAGGCCCGCGAAGTGGTTTCATGCGGCCCGCGAAGCCATCCTGGAAAAAGTGAGGGAACGGCCCCCACTGCCTTGGCCTTGGCCCAGAGACCCTCCTCCTGCCAGAGACCCTCAGATCCGTCCCACTCCTGCCCAGGCCCCCATAGGCACCCTTGATGCCAACGTTGTAGAGCTGGCCACGCCCACCCAGTAGGCCATACGCACTCTAGCCACACCCACCCAGTAGGCCACGCCCACCCAGGCCACAGCCACTCGGCCCCTTGAGGGCAACTGCAATGCTGATGCGGCCCTCAATGAAATTGAGTTTGACATCCCTGGCTTAGTACAAGCTACGGTTTCCTTCCTTTTTAATGAAAAGTATCTCTTTTTTTTTTAAAAAAAAGAGAGGCATAATTGGGGGATTTGATTGATGTTGCAATGACACCACATGATGTGCAATGTGACTTTGACCCCCTTACAGACCCCCAGCAGGGAGCATGGCAGTTGCCAAGGTGCATGTAAGCATTGTCTTCTTGTGTGGATGTTGTGTGTGCAATTTATCACAGTCTGAGAAGAAGCCCACTCTGGTTTCTATAAATGCCCCAACCATGGTCAGTTTTCCCCCTGTATGAGCATTTGGCGAGGCCTCCGTTGCTTGGCTGCATCTCCTGCCGTACTGCTCAACATCTTCCTGAGATGCCTTTTTTCTCAAATCACAGAACAATTCATCAACCTTTATTCTCTCCCTCACTCCTTGCAAAGAGGGCCTGGCTGGGTTGCTCTCAGGCAGAAAGGCGGGCCAAGCAACGAAGATTTAAGCTCCCTTTCTTGGGGCCGTGGGAACCCCGGCAGTGCAGTAGTCCCTGACTTACAATCATGGGTTTAGCAACCATTTGAGGTTACAATGGCACTGAAAAAAAGTGACTTCTGACAAGCAACTACAACGGAGCATGAGGCCATGTTCGCTTAACATCCACACGATTCTCTTAACAACTGTGGCAAACAGGTCACAAAATTAAGTGTGACGCACTTAACAATTGCCTTGTTTAGGAATGAATATAAAACATAGAATCATAGGCTGAAGGGGACCTTGGAGGTCTTCTAATATAGCCTCCTGCTGAAGGGAGGAGTTTTATGCTATCCCAGTCAAAAGGTTGTCTATCTATTTTTGAAAACTTCCAGTGTTGGAGCATTCACAACTTCCGGAGGCAGGTTGCTCCACTGATTAATTGTTCCCACTGTCAGAAACTTTCTCTTTAGTTCCAGATTACTTCTCTCTTTGATCAGTTTGGACCTGTTGCTTCTTGTCCTGCCTTCAGGTGCTTTGGAGAAGAGGTCGACCCCCCCCTGCTCTTCTCTGAGGCAGCCCCTCAAGTCCAGGAAGAGAACCGTCACGCCACCCCAGGTCCTTGTCTTTGACGGGCTGCGCAGGCCGAGTTCCCTTAACCATTCGTTGTGCGGTTTGGCCACTTTGGATTATAAGCAATGAATTGCTCGGAGAGTGAGATGGGCAGTCTCCAAATTTGATATATCAATAGAAATAAATAAAAACGTACAAGCTTTATGTTTTGCAACTCAAGGCAGCATGTATAATATTCTTTGCAGAGCGCAGATGAAGATACGTAGCTGAAAGCCGGGTCAGGGGTTCGTGCAAAGGGGTGTTCAGAACAGTCAAGATGGCAGCCACAGCCGCACAACCAGAGCCCCACCCCCTTTTCGCACGCTCACATTGAAAGGACGGGGCTTTAACCACCTCGTGGTGATTTTCCTCTTGTCTGTTTTGAACCTCAGAGCAGGATAAATGGTGGATCTCAGGAAGGGCTTTACAGGCAGTCCTTGACTTACAGCCCTTCATTTAGTGACCATTCAAAGTTACAACTGCATGGAAGAAAGTGACTCAGGACCGTTTTTCATACTTACGACCATTGCAGCATCCCCAGGGTCACCTGGTCAGAATCCAGACGCTCGGCAACTGACTCATATTTGTGACGGTCGCAGTGTCCCGGGGTCACGTGATTGCCTTTTGCGACCTTCTGACAAGCAAAGTCAAATGGGGAAGCCAGATTCACTTAACAAACTGGCAAGGAAAGTCATAAAATGAGATGAAGCTCACTTCACAACTGTCTCACTTAGCAGCAGAAAGCTTTGGGTTCAATTGTAGTTGTAACTCAAGGACTACCTGTACTTCGCCCACTGCTAACTTCGGCACAGTCAGCCACAATTCATTACAGGCCACTGAGCAGAAACGGAAGCAGTCGGGAGCACAGAAGGGATCTTTGTTCTTCGGCATCGTTTGCAAATAGCGTGTTCAAAAGCTGGAAGACATTTACAACCTGGTTCTGGGCGGAGACGGCTTCGTTGTGCTGCTGCAGCTTAAAAACCAGAAGCTTTTTCAAAAGACGTCTTAGCGTGGATGCAGCTGGATGGTCCCTTGCTAGCAAAACAACAGCGGGAAAACGTGCAGTAATTAAAGTCCTTTTCTTTTTAAAAGTAAACTGATCAAACTCCTCATTAACAAATCGATGCTCTTTACCTGTATTTTTCTCCAGCCATCTCTTACCTTTCCGTTGCCAGATGCTCTCGGGAACAAGACCTCCAACTGAAATTCTTGCTGCCAATTTTTGGTTTTAAAAATGCCCTAATTTATCTATGGCCAATGTTTTCTTTTCTTTTTTTATTGAAAAGTTTTTCAGTACATTTTATCTTTAACAAAACAAAACCCCTCCCAACCCCCTCCCCTCTTCCCAACCCTCCCAAACACCTCCCTCCCTCCCCCTCCCCCCTCCCCGACTTCCCAGGGCTAAATACAAGGTATAAAAGTAACAACAATCATAATCTACCATATGCAAACAACAATAAGCTATTAAGTCTATCGCACTTTAACTCTTATAAAATGACTACAAGCAATATAAATATCACATCAATACTTATTCAAATGCTAAATGAAACTTTTTAGTCCCATATTTATTCTGGATGTAATCAATCCATTTTTTCCACTCCACAATATATCTCTGTTGCGAATGGTCTTTCAAATACGCTGAGATCTTTGCCATTTCCGCCAGGTTATGGCCAATGTTTTCAAAGAGGTCAGGATGCATAACGGCAAGGGTTTGAAGAGCACCTATACTGTGAGAGAAGTGCCACATCTGGAAGGCTGTGGCTGCATGAAAAGAGCCATTGCTAAAAATAGACACTTCAGCCTGCACTTCTGTGTAGCAGAGAGAGAGGGCGAGGGAAGGAGAGAGAGAAAGAGAGAGAGAAGAGAAAGGGAGAGGGAGATGGAGAGGGAGAGGGAGAGAGAGAGGGAGAGAGAATGAGAAGCTGTCCCCAAACCAAATGCAGGGGTGTGCTCTCACAGATGCTTCACACGTTGGCCCCATTCACACAGCACAGCCAGATCAAAGGTAGCCCTCCTGCCAGCGTTTGCAGAAGCTACAAAGCTTGGTTAGGTTGAATTTCTTGGGACTCTGCGTGTTACCTGGACCAGATGGATGACAGGTGGCCTCAACAGATGCTCGCAATTGGGACCAGAATTTCTGTTGCTAAGCAGAGAGTTAGAGGGGTCCTGCCTGATTTCACAATCTTTTTTTGCCACAACTGTTAAAGAATCACTACGGTTGTGAACTGAATCACACAGTCGTTAGTGGAATCCAGCTTCTCCCGTTGGCTGGGAACACTACAATCGTCGTGAAGACACTGGTTGCCAAGCGCCCACATTTTGATCGTGTGACCTTGGGGATGCTACAACAGTTGTCAGTGTGAGGACCTGTCATAAGACACTGTGTGCAGTGCTCTTGTAATTCCGAGTGGTTGTTAAATGAACGCTTGTTAGTAGAGGACTACCTGTACCGGGTTCCCATTATAAATGTTTTGAGGATGAACTTTTTATAATCTTTATAAAACATGAGAAACTCTACCCCACGGGGAGGAAAGACGCTGGAAAGACACCAATATAGCCATTAACACCTAAAGAGGGACAAATTTTTCACCATGGTACCAGCTGATAGACTGAACATAATTTGGTTAGAATTTATTCATGAGGATTAATGTAGATTTTTACCTAAAAGCCAGTTAAAAGACAGTGTTAGAAATGATTGGACATTTTGGAATATTTAGAGCAGCATAATGAAAAACAAGCCACACTGATTCTCTTAGATGCAGAGAAGCCCTTGACAATCAAACTGAGCTTTCCTGTTCAAGATTTTGGAAGATATTAATTTGGAAGATATTTATAAAAAAAAGGGTGAGATCGATTTACACTTCACAGAAAACACAAATAATTGATCTGAGAAAAAATTTCCATGAGACATAAAAAGAAATAAGATAAGGATGCCACTGTCTCCTCTCCTGTTTATTTCGGTTCTTGAAATTCTGAGATGTGAGACAAGATGAAAAGATTGTGGCAGTAAAGATCTAAAAATAAACTTACAAGTTAAGGGCTTTTGCAGATAACTTGCTGACGGTTTTGGAAGAGTCTTCAAAGGGAATTAAAACATTAATGAGAAAAGTAAAAGAATTTGCTGCAAGGGCAGGTTTTATGACCAAACCTGAAGATGCACATGAAGATGTAAATAGAAGACCAAACAGAACTGATGAATCAAACAGGTTAAAAACAAAACTGTAGGGAAAATGTTAGGCACTACCCAACAAAATGTGCTTGGATAGTAAGAAAAGTAAAGTCCTGCAGAAAAAAGCAAATCCACCACTTTAGAATAGGTGGCACCTAACTCTGAGAGGGCTTTAAACTAAAAATGAGGGGGGAGAGTGACCAATCTCTAGCATCTCTAGAACCCAAAACCAATCACAAATCCCAAGAAAACAAATCAAACGATGAGGTAGGCAGTGATGAGAAAAAAGAAAAGCTCAAACAACAATCAGGAGATGCAGGAAACATACCCACAGACAAGCATAAAGGTCTTAAATGCTTACATACAAATGCTCAAAGCTTGGGGAACAAACAGGGCGAACTAGAAGCAATAGTACAAGTGGGAGGGTATGACGTAATTGGCATTACAGAAACCTGGTGGGACGAAACTCATGACTGGAATGGACTGATGGATGGATACAAATTGTTCAAAAGAAACAGGTCTACAAAAAGAGGAAGGGAACTTGCACTATATGTAAGAGAACACTACATATCTACAGAAATGCACGTGATCAAAGATAAAATCTCTCCAGAATGTATATGGGTCAATATAAAAGAGAAAAAAAGTGACGTTGCCATAGGTGTATATTACAGGCCACCCAAACAATCAGAAGAAATAGATGAACTCTTTGCCAACCAGTTAACAAATGTACGTAGGAAGCATACCACAGTAGTAATGGAAGACTTCAACTACCCAGATATAAGCTGGGAGACAAACTCTGCAATGAGCGGGAGATCAAACAGATTCCTAATCAACTTAGCCGATGACTTTGTCATCCAAAAGGTGGAGGAGGGAACTAAAAGTAAAGCTATACTGGACTTAATCCTTACTAATAGAGAAGAAGTGATAGAGGGAATTGAAATTGTCAGAACCTTGGGTGAAAGGGACCATGTCATACTGGAATTTAATATAATGCAAACAGTAGCAATAGAAAACAATCCAACCAGTGTGTTTAACTTCAGAAGAGCCGACTTTAACAAACTCAGAGAGAACCTAGGAAAGATCCCATGGATGAAACTCCTAAAGGGGAAAACAAACCAAGAAGCATGAGAAACCCTGAAAAACACTGTCATAAAAGCCCATACCAGCACAATACTACTGAGAAAGAAAAACAAGAAATCCAAAAAGAAACCAGCATGGCTGCACAAAGATCTCTCTAACAAACTGAAAGACAAAAAGGACAAATACAAGAAATGGAAAGAGGAGCACATAATTAAGACCAATTATCAGCAGACAGCCAGAACATGCAAAGATGAAGTCAGGAAAGCAAAGGCTCAGAAAGAAAAAAAGACTCGCAACAGAAATCAAGGATAATAAAAAAAAATCTTCCAACATATTAACAACAAGAAAAAAGTCAAGGAAACTGTAGGCCCACTCAAGAGAGAAGATGGCAAGGAAATTACAAGCAACCGGGAGAAAGCAGAGCTGTTTAACTCATGCTTTGCATCAGTCTTCACACAAAAAGAAACTATAGCCCAACATACCAAAAAACCACTGCAAAAGGCAAACTAGAAACAAAAATTGAAATAAGCAAGAAAATGGTAAGAGAACACCTATCCAAGCTTGATGAGTGTAAATCACCGGGACCCGACAGATTGCATCCCAGAGTTCTGAAGGATCTGGCAGATGTTATCTCAGAACCGCTGCACCATATCTTTAAAAAATCCTGGAACATCGGGGAAATACCTGAGGACTGGAAAGGGGCTGATGTGGTCCCCATCTTCAAGAAAGGGGGAAAAACAGACCCAGGAAACTACAGACCAATCAGTTTAACATCAATACCTGGGAAGATCCTAGAAAAGATAATCAAAAAACAGATCTGCGAACAACTAGAAGCAAACAAAGTTACTAAACCAGTAGACCAGAGAAATGCTGTGGATGTAGTATACTTAGATTTCAGTAAGGCATTTGACGAAGTAGACCACAACCTACTAGTTGGGAAGCTAGAAAAAGGTAGAATAGACAACATCACCACCAGATGGATCAGTAGCTGGCTGACAACCGAACTCAACGAGTAGTCCTCAGCGGCACTACATCCACATGGAGAGAAGTTAGCAGTGGGGTGCCACAAGTTTCCATCTTAGGCCCAGTACTCTTCAATATCTTCATAAATGACATAGATGAGGGAACTGAAGGGAAACTCATCAAATCTGCAGATGACACCAAACTGGCAGGAGTAGCCAACACCCCAGAAGACAAACTCAGGATCCAAAAAGATCTTGACAAACTCAAACAGCCAATTTTGGTCACCATATCACAAAAAAAGATGTTGAGAGTTTGGAAAAAGTTCAGAGAAGAACAACTAAGATGATCAAAAGCCTGGAGACTAAAACATAGGAAGAATGGCTGCAGGACTTGGGTTTGGCTAGTCTAAAGACAAGAAGAAATAAGGGAGACACGATAGCAGTATTCCAGGATCTGAGGGGCTGCCACAAGGCAGAGGGGGCCAGGTTGTTCACCAGAGCACCAGAGGGAAGGACGAGAAACAATGGATGGAAACTAATCAAGGAGAGAAGCAACCTGGAATTAAGGAGAAACTTCCTAACCGAAGTGCTGCTGCATGACTTGAGGGTGGAAGGTAGGAGAGCCCTTTTGATATCCCCCTGGAAAAGTGAAGGTTCTCTTCACTGTTGGCCTGGAAAGAATTGAGGACATTAAGTATTCTTGGCCTCTCAAAAGGATGGGTGACTCATGCTGCCGATGGGATAACCTGAAGGGGGAGATCTGTCCTTGCTTTTGGCCCAAAGATTCAGGCACCTTGGGTTGGCTACCATGTTCCAGAAGATGCTCTTCCTGTTGCCAGACTCTACCTTGCAAAAGTGGCCATAAGCCTGTGACGTGACTGAACTCTTAAGCTATGTCCAACTGGCTGGTTTGATTTTGGCTCTTGGGGAAGATCTTCCCATTATAATGTCCACATGTTAGTTTATAGCTTGTGGCCTGGGGGCCCTGCAAGAATTTTGAGATTTATTATTTTTAAAAAAATCCCATTTATATCCCACCCTTCTCCAAAGACTCAGGGCGGCTTACAATCTAAGAAGCACAAACCAATGTGCTTAGCAGTAGCCTTCATTCTATGTATATGCCTGCTTATTAGGGCTTTCCCCCCCCCCAAGCGGCATTTTTACAAAGTCAGCTTATTGCCCCCAACAATCTGGGTCCTCATTTTACCTACCTCGGAAGGATGGAAGGCTGAGTCAACCTTGAGCCTGGTGGGATGCAAACCTGCACTAATTGCAGGCAGCTGGTGTTACGTAAGGAGGCATTAGCCCACTGCTCCACCAAGGCCCCAAACCATAGTCAAATCAAGCCATGGTTTAATATGATGCATGGAACTTGCCGTTTGCAGCTTCCTCCTGCTACTTCCCCCACTTGAGTCAGTTCTAATCGCCATCCTGACTTTTCCTGGGAAGAAAATGAGCAGAGACCAATGAGGGGGGGGGTCTCCTCTTTCCCCTGCCACCTCCATTTCCCTAAGCTCCTCTACTCACACCCATCCCTGCACCCTGCAGTGCTGAAAATGTTTGTTGCTAAGCAAGGCAGCTGCTAAGTGAGCTTTGCCCCGTTTTATGACCTCCTTTGCCACAACTGTTAAGCGGATCACTGCAGTTAAGTGAATCATGAGGTCATTAAGAGAATTTGACTTCCCCCGTTGACTTTGCTTGGGGAAAGCCGGCTGGAAAAGTCACAAATGGTGACCGCAAGACCCCAAGGATGCCATAAAGACACACCAGTTGCCATGCGTCCAAATTTTGATCATGTGACCATGCGGAGGCTTCAACGATCATGTGAAAAATGGCCGCAAGTCACTTTTTTCAGGGCCATTGTAAACTCTGAATGGTCACTAAAAGAATGGTTGTAAGTCGAGGACTAACTGTAGCCCATGGTTTTCTGCAGGGACGCCTGGCTGTCCTTGGCAAGAGACGCCCGCCGTGTTCTCCATCCATTTAGAGGCTTAGGGGGGCCTCTAAGCACAGTCCAAGTAGCTCATTTTATCTGTTTTTTTAATTTTTGCAAACATATCCAGTTCTTTTTGCCCCCACCCTCTCTCCAGTTTGATATATATATTTCTTCAAATATATGTTTATTTCTCTGCAAGACCGCTTAACGTACATTGTTTTTGCAAATTATTTTCCATACTGCAATCACCCTTAACACATCAGAACTGTGAATATACACACTTTCCCCAATACACTTTTAAAAATATATTATTGAGAGAGCGCATTGCAATATTTGGAGGGCTGCAAATTTTAAATGACTGTTCTATTTTCAATTTGGGTGCCAGTCTGGGAATGATAGGTTATGTGCTTGCACTTAGAGGAAATTTATCTAATTCCTCTCCTGCAAGGAGTGAGGTCATGGCAGAGAGAAAGCTTGTTCCCTGCAATAACAAGATTAGCTCTGGTTCTTCCACTCGGAGTTTCAGAAATAAATCACATCCCTAAAGTCTCAAACTGCTTTCAGCTGAACAGAACAAGTTGGATGTCACTGATGACTCTTCCTGATTTGGGCAATTACAACTTGGAAAACCTTTGGGGACACTTCACCCCTTAAAAGAAAATGTCTGCTAGGTGCAGAAAGAGCTTTTAGTAATTTGAGATGCCTCCCCTGTCCTGTTGATCTTTCTAATCCTGCCACATAAAACCTGGATTTACTCAGGAGTGCACCCAAACCAGGAAGAACTGGATCAAAATTGTCAGCATCCACAATTTTACTCACTCTCCTGTGAGTGAAGGGGTTCCAGGAACTTTACACAAACATTCAAAATCAGCAGCAGAGTGAGCAGTGGCTGTAATGACGGAGGAGAGCCCTGACTGTATGCAAAGCTTTTCCCAAGATGATGGAACTTAGACTTATACACAGTGCTTTACACCCTTCTCTAAGCAGTTCAGAGAGTTGGCCTATTGACCCCAACAATCTACATCCTCATTTTCCCAACCTCAGAAGAATGGAAGGCTAAGTCAACCCTGAGCTGGTGAGAATTGAACTCCCGGCAGTTGGCAGAGTCAGCCTGCAATGTTGCATTCTAGCACCTGTGCCACCTCTTGATAGAAGAGGTGTTGAAACCGTGTTGAGCAACTGATGTGAGGGTCTCTGGAACATAAATCGTGATCTAAAAGAGAAGCAGGCTTCCCCATCAAATACTCCTTCTGTCTGGAAGATGGGGGGGTCCTCAAATTGGGTCAAAAAGGTTAAGATGGTAGCCGCAGGCGTGCAATCAAAGCCCCACCCTTTTTTTCATGTCTTGCGTACACAGTACATATGAGATTTTGATGGCATGATTATGAGCACCCTCTTGACACTACGATCCAGCCCACTTGGAAACTGTTGAAACTCAATGCTGGACCTCTGCAGAAAAGCTGGGATCCTCTTTGTCCCTGCGATTCGGGACACCAGAGAGGGAAAATGCGGGATTCCCTCCAAGGAGGAGGGTCTGCCAAGCACGGTCAAAAAAGTCACGTTGGCAGCCACAGCTCGAACCAAAGTGCCCCCAGGTTTTGATGTGCAATGTGTTATCCCACGGTTGGGGGTTTTCCAATAATGTTTTAATCGATTTGGTGTTTTTAATTCTTATGATTAGATACCTACTAATACCCCCCTTTTTAATCGTTTGCATTCACTTGTACTTAGGCTTGAATTCTCAATTCCATTTTCCCAATTAAGGACTGGACTTATTTACTTGTTATTTATGAATGTATAAACCGCTTCGAGATTACCTGAAGGGTGGACAAAACAAACACAGCCAATACCAGAGCAATTGTAGTCACATAAAATGACAGAAATACAATACAAGTAGTCCTTGACTTACAACAGTTCGTTTAGCGACCATTCAAAGTTACGACAGCACTGAAAAAGTGACATGACTATTTTTCACACTTATGACCATTGCAGCATCCCCATGGTCATGTGATCAAAATTCAGACACTTGGCAACTGGTTCATACTTATGACCGTTGCAGCATCCCGGGATTGTGTGATCCCCTTTTGCGACCTTCTGACAAGCAAAGTCAAGGGCGAAGCCAGATTCCCTTAATAACTGGGTTAGTAAGTTATCAGCTGCAGTGATTCGCTTAACAACTGCAGCAAGAAAGGTCATAAAATGGGGCAAAATTCACTTAACAAATGTCTCACTTAACAACAGAAATTTTGGGCTCAAATGCGGTTGTAAGTCAAGGACTGCCTATATCAATTTTTAAAAAACACATAATGGCGCTGGGAGATGAGTAGCATTTAAGTCCCAATACCCAGGAGTTTTTTTTACAAATTTTGGGGTCATTCAAACTTCAAACTCAACATGTATTTGGAGCATCGTTAACCAGAAACTTTTTTTCCAATTTCAGCAACGGCCATCAGGAGTTGAAGGTAGGCAAAGCTCTCTTGGAAACAGTCCTCTACACTTCTGCAGTTCTGGGAGGAGGATATTTTTGGAAAGACCGAGCAAAGAGCGCCTCCGGCGAGTAGCAACCATCAGTCCCCTCAGCAGGTGGTCATCCTGGGGCGGCGGGGGATGGGGGTGGCGGAGGTCTTATAGTCGCAGAGACGTGACTCGTGGGATGTGGAAGGGAAACGTTTCGTCTGATCCAGTAGAACTAAACACAGCAGAAGAGAAAGCAAATTCTATTATTTTCTTAGGAAACAGGGCTGTCTGCACGCTGTGATTGAAAAAGCCAAAATGGCAGCCACAACAGTGCCACCATGCCTGGCACGTGGATGTTATCATGCCTATCAAAAGTCAGCAAAGCTTCAGTGACAGCATTGTGGCTGTTCCCTTGGCTTTTTTGACCGCGCCCTGTCGACCCCACTGAGCGGGAAGTCGTTCAAGGCTAGAAGAATGACTGGAGTACTTATTTTTAATTCATTTATTAAACTGATATGCCCCCTAACTCCTTGATAAGGTGAGTCTGGGTGCCTTCTTTATTCATTAGCTTGATTTATATCACCTCCCATCTCAACTGCATGACGCCGGGTGGCTTACAGGAATGAAAAAGGAACTACCCAAAACTAATACAGAGTATTAGGGAGGGTGGGGGGGCTCAATTTTTTTTTTCAGACTCTGGAACCTGATAGCTAAAAAATGGGCAATGCCAGGTTTTCTCCAGTCCTGAAGCTCAACAGGGTGGGAGTTTAGCCTAATAATGGGAGGTCAGCTGTTCCTAGGAAGGGGGCTCCTACCTCTGAGGAGACTCAATTTGGTGGTCCCCAAAGATGACAGAGAAAGGTCCTTGGTCTTCCCAATCTTTTTGAGTGGGCAGAATTTTGCAAGAGAGAAAGTTAAGGCATTTTGGCAGCCGTTTTGAAAGCAATGAAGCCCCACTAAGCTGTTCAGATAACTGTATGTTGGCCAGAGCTAGGCTTGGTTTTTTTAAAAAATAAAAATAAATACAGCTTTTATTGCTGCAGCTTTTGTGGTTTCCCCCCCCCCCCCATTGTATGCTCTTCCCTGATAAGTTGATGCTGATCTAGGAATGAAGGGTAGTCTAGAAAAAGAGTCCATATTAGTAATAATAATAATAATACCTGCAAGAAATAGCATTTGCCTGCAAGCAAGAAGAACTGGTGGGACCACAAAATAGACAAAGTAATAGAAAATAAAAATGCTATAGTCTCTGAGACTTTAGAATTCAAACAGGCAGGCACCTAACACTGCAGATTTAACAACTGCTGATAAGAAAGACAAAAAAAATTGTTTGGACAGTGGACGTGGCAGTACCTGGAGACAACAGAATAGAAGGGAAAGAACTGGAGAAAATCACGAAATACAGAGGCCTGTAAATAGAATGAGAACAACCGTGGTAAAAGAAAACAAAGGAAGTATCAGTAGTGATAGGTGCCTTGTATGCAATCCCAAAGAACTGGAGCACCACCTGAACACCCTCGGCATTGACGAAAATCACCCTCAGTCAATTGCAGAAGGCAGCTTTACGCAGAACAGCTTCCATCCTGCAACAATGCTGTACATTTAACCCCATCCAACCTCCACGTCTGCCTATCCCAGGTCCTTGGGGAGGATTCGATAGGTGAATAAAAGGCCAAATCCAGTCTGGACTGTGAGACAAAGTATAATAACAGCAACGACAATAACGTGAAGAACCATCTGCATCCCCTCTTTTACAGTAATGCCACTTACACTAATTTGTGCCGAATTGGTCGAAAATGCTTCATCATCTTGAGGGCGAAAAACATACCAAAAAGAAGGAAGAAGGCACACCCTCCCAGGCTGAACCAAAAGGCATTCTGGAAGAAAGGAAAGGCACACATCAACAAAGGAAAAGTATAAGGGGGGGGTTTCTTTCCCCTGGCATTGAGGGCCAATCCTCTATCTCTGATATATAGTCCGAAGGGGACTTCAGGGGTCCCCAAAGTCAAGGTAGGGGCCATGGCAGCACTGTCCACCCACCTATCCCATTTAACTCTGTTTTGATTAAACATTTTTAAGAAAACGAAAGGAAGAAAGAGTCAAACAATGAAAAAATAAAGCGCAAAGTAGATAGAATTAGGTCAGGGGTCTTCAAACTTGGCCCTTTTATGACGCTGGCTGAGGAATTCTGGGAGTTGAAGTCCACAAGTCATAAAAGGGCCAAGTTTGAAGACCCCTGAATTAGGTTAAAGTTTTCAAATTTTCATTGATTAAATAACCGAAAGGTAGTCCTTGGCTTACAACCATTTGTTTGAGTGACGACTAGAAATTACAACGGCACTGAAGTTACTGTTACTGAACAACTGCAGTGGTTTTACTTAACAACTGTGGCAAGGAAGGTCATAAAATGGAGCAAAACTCGCTTAACACTTCAGTACCGTTACAATTCCGGATGCTCCCTAAATGAATGGTTATAAGTCAAGGGCCAGGCGTACATGGATACAAGGCATTGATTGTTCTATCCAACTTAATATGGTTCATCTGGCTTGGGGTTGTCCCCCAGGGTTGTCTGGTTTGAGGTGTGGGAAAGTGGACTTGTTGCAAAGCAAGAGGTTCCTTTGTTCACTCCAGGAAGAATGTGGAAAGAGACCACATGGAGGAGGAGGAGGATGGTGGTTTTTGGTCCTCCCCAAGGCTTTTCCACCCAGTGGCCCACCCACCCCTCCTCTGGGTGGACGGCAAGGCAGGCAAGCTGAGGCTTGCTCTGACATGAAGATCTGCAAGCTATCCTGCACCTGCATTCCTGGTTCTCACAAGGCTGCATGTCCTCCTTCCCTTGATGCCAAGAAGACAAGGGAACCCAAATGTCTGTGGAGAGCCTCAATCATCCAGCTGACGGTTATCCCAAATGGGGTTCTTCCAAAAGGCGACTGGACTTCCTTCTTGTTGTTGTTTTTTATTTGTAAATGTTTGGTTTCTCATCCAGTCAGTCAGTTCTGACTGACTGGTCCAGGGTTTTGGAGCATCCTAGCACAGGCAGTCCTTGACTTATGACAATTACTGAGTCCAAACTTTCTATGGTTAAGCGAGGCAAGTGAGTTGTGCCTCAGTTTGTGAGCTTTTTTGCACAGTTACCTGAATCGTTACCGTTGTTAAAGGAATCATTGGTCATTCAGCGAATCTAGCTTCCCCATTGAGTTTGCTCATCGGAAGCCTGCTGGAAAGGTTACTAATAGTGATCACATATCACACACACACACACACACACACACACACACACACACACACACACACACACCAGAAACAACAACTGTCACTAATACAGGCCAGTTGCCAAGTGCCTGAATTTTGATCATGTTACCATATGGAGGCTACAATGGTTGTATGTGTAAAAATAGTCATAAGTCACTTTTATCAGTGTCCTTGTAACTTTCAATGGTCACTAAACAAATGGTTGTAAGTTGAGGACTACCTATAGGTCAAAGTGATGCCCTCGACGTGATGTCCCGATGCCTGGAGGCGGTCCGGGTCTGGATGGGGAGGAACAGGCTTCGACTCAACCCTGACAAGACTGAGTGGCTGTGCGTACCGGCATCTCGGGATACTCAGGATATCCCACCCCTCACTATGGGGGGTGTTATTACCCCCTGTAGATAGGGCTCGCAACTTGGGAGTCCTCCTAGATTCACAGCTTTCCTTAGAAGACCATATAGTAGCTGTGATTAGGGGGCCTTCGCCCAGGTTCGCCTGGTGCACCAGTTGCGGCCCTATCTAGACCAGGATGCCTTACGCACGGTCACTCATGCGCTCGTGACCTCTCATCTTGACTACTGCAACGCTCTCTACATGGGGCTACCCTTGAAGACCACTCGGAGGCTCCAACTGGTACAGAATGCAGCCGCGAGAGTTGTGTTGGGAGTTTCCCGACACTCCCATGTCACACCTTTGTTCCGCAAGCTGCATTGGCTACCAGTTGTTTTCCGGGTGAGGTTCAAGGTGTTAGTAATGACCTACAAAGCCCTACATGGCATGGGTCTGGAATACCTTGGGGAGCACCTGCGGCTGGCGTCAACTTCCCTCCGCCCAGTACGCTCCCACAGAGAGGGCCTCCTCAGGGTGCCACCGGTCAAAGAATGCCGACTGGTGGCCCCAAGGGGGAGGGCGTTCTCTGTGGGTGCACCGGATCTTTGGAACCATCTTCCGGTCGAGCTCTGGATGGCGCCCGATCTCCGCTCCTTCCGGCGCAATCTTAAAACCCATCTCTTTGAACAAGCTGGCCTGGCCTGATGGGACGGGGTTGGATTTTATAAATGGATTTTAACTGTTAATCTGTATTAATTTATTATGGGCACTGTTTATATGTATTGCCCTGTTCACCGCCCTGAGTCCTTCGGGAGAAGGGTGGTATACAAATTAAATAAATAAATAAATAAATAAATAAATAAATAAATAAATAAATAAATAAATAAATAAATAAATAAATAAAGTAAAAATCCTCAGTAAGTCTCTAAATTTGATAAAGGGGGATGACCTTGTTTTCCCTGAATGGAAAAGTTGCAAATGTGTTCATCCACCCTTCTCGGCCTGGTCCTCACACGGAGGTTGTGGCGATCTTTTCTAATGGGTTTGCCAGGAGAATTTCACAGATCTATCCATGAAGTCACCAGGCATTGCCCTTGACTGGAAGACGCTATCTTTCGCCTTATACCTACGCAGACATGAGCCTTTCTTGGGGGAAAAAGTGAATCCAACAGACAAGTTGGATTTTGAGAAGAGATTTATGTGAAGTGAGAGGATCGTGATGCACATTAAAACAGGGGGAGCTTTGTTCACACCGTTGTGGCTGTCAGACCTGCCCCAGTCTGATCCATTGGGAAAGAAAGACCCTTGATTTCATTTGATAGGAGCGAAAGGTCCTTTTACTAAAAGGATGTTGCCTGCAGTAAAATCAGGCGAGCTCTGGGTTTCACACACTCAAAAGATACACAAAGGTTTCCCCTCATCCCAGCCCTCCCCCCCATGACCCTCCCCCTGTGACCAGCCAATTGGAACTCGCCAAAATGTTTTGAGAATGCCACCATCTAGACCAGGGGTAGGCAACCTTGGCTCTTTTAGGAATCTTGGACTTCAACTCCCAGAATTCCTGAGTCAGCATGAGGGAACTATGGCCCCTTCATGACTCGTGAACTTCAACTCCCAGAATTCCTGAGCCAGCATGGCTCAGTTTGGAAACCTCTCCCTTTCCCCTCAGCATGGCTGGCTCAGAAATTCTGGGAGTTGAAGTCCATGAGTCATAAAGCGGCCTAGGAGGCAACCTTGGCTCTTTTATGACTGGTGGACTTCAACTCCCAGAATTCCTGAGCCAGCCACACTGAGGGAAAAGGGAGTTTCCAAGGTGAGCCATGCTGGCTCAGGAATTCTGGGAGTTGAAGTCCACGAGTCATAAAAGAGCCAAGGTGGCCTACCCCTGGGCTAGACCATCTGGACCTACTGTGGACATCACTGCTGAGAAGTCTGGTAGCAGGTTCTCATGCTGGCAAAGTTAATAAAAAGGCACAAGGTTTTGTGAGCTAAAGTCCACTCATCGAAAGCAGGGCACAGATTTAGCTGAAGCTTTTTAATAAAAGGTGCAAGTCTGAAAAAACACAACCAGACTGTTTCAGAGTTTGACTCTCCCAAACCAAAATGGTTCTCCTCCTCTTATAGTGTTTACTCCTCAGAGATGTCTAAAGAAGTGCTGAGATTTTTTAAAAAAACATATCTTAAAAATCAGGCTGGGAATATACTGGTAATCCTCAACTTATGAACACAATTGAGCTCAGAATTTCTGTTGCTAAGCAAGACAGTTGTTAAGTGAGTTTTGGCCCATTTTATGACCTTTTCTTGCCACAGTTGTTAAGTGAATCACTGCAGCTTTAAGTTATAACACAGTTGTTAAATGAATATGGCTTCCCCATTGACTTTGCTTGCCAGAAGGTCACAAGTGGTGATGGTGTGACTTATGGACACCGTCATAAATACGAGGCAGTTGTCATGCGTGCGAATTTTGATCACATGACTGTGGGGATGCTGCAATGGTCATAAGTGTGAAAAAGGTCATTTATTTCAGTGCCATTGTGACTTCTAATGGTCACTAAACGGGCCAGGAAAGAAGGTTGAAGGGTTTCGCTAGATGGCAGAAAGATTTACCCAAGGATCCACGATGCGATTGCACAAGATCACCAAGCCATTGTCCAGAGCGGTGGAAAAAGGCTGGCAAGAAGCAACATCCTCAGTCAGCTGGAACAAAACAACAGAATATTTTTTGTAATTGCTGATATGCACATCGACTTTGCTCAGAGTCTGGAGCCACAATGTTCCATCAAGGTCTCTTCAGCAAGGCTCAAACACTTTAGCAACTTAGGAACTTTGGCAACGTCCAAGAGTGTGGACTCCAAACCCCAGAATTCTCATCAATAGTCATGCTGGGTGTGCAGTTCTGGGATTTGAAGTCTACACACTTGGAAATTGCTTTGGAAACACCGCCTTAGCCCCTTGACATGATTCAATGGCTGATCAATTGATTGCAAAAAATGCTGCCATCTTGGAAGAGAAATATAGGTTGGCTGGTATTTTGTTCAAATAAATCTTGAGGTATTTGTTTTATTGCTGTGCTCTGTCAACTTGGAGTCTAAGGGCTTTGTCTTTGGTGGAATCAAGTCTGGGGCATACAACACACCCTTCCCCTTAGTGAGTGTTGCTGTAGATGCAGATGGGCTTCTAACCTAATGATGATAGTCACAAGGCAACTGTCAAGGGTGGAGATGAAGCCTGGAGTGACAGGTGTTTCTGGGGATGCTACACATCATTAATGAAGAAGTTGGGATAGGATATTTGCTAGAGCTAGACCATTATTGGTCCCCCAATGAGTTCTGCCCACCCAACAAGGTCAGGCAAAGTTGGTATCTTCCAGACCCATCAGTTTAAGCAGGGTCTTCCGACAGGGGCTGGAGGCATGCCTTCTCTGTCACTGCACCTTCCCAAGGAACAGCTTCCTGACACTCTGCTGGCCTTCCGAAGGGTCTTGAACAGCTGGCTTTCCCCTGAGCCTTGAGGTACACATGAGCCTCTTTTATAGTGTACATGTGAGTTGCCTCAGGCACAATGCATCCGCTTTTGATGTTTTTTTAAGCCCCCGCTTCCTTCTGAGAGCAACATGGTGAGCGAGCCACCATAGGTGTACATGGAAGAATTTTAAAAAGAAGAGGTTTAGTTGGTTTCCATGTTTCAGAAGATGGATGGGGTCAGCTATGGATCTTTTCGTTCTTTCTCCAACACCTCTCCCCTATTCCCTGATGAATGCCTGGGTTTAGTCTTGCCATGGGTACTCCCGTTTGCAAACTTCCAAGAACCCCCACAGCCTGAATGATCCAAACATTGACCCTTGCTTCTTCCCAGCATCTTATAAGCCTAATATCCCAGGATCTTCACTCTCCTTTATGTTCACCTGCCTATGACATTTTGTCCCACATGGCATGAAATTATGCCCAGCAAGCAGGCATCACCCAGGCTACCCTGGCTAACCGAAGCATGGCCGAACCAATTTAGTATCTGGATGAGAGGCAGGAAGTCAGGAGGGGAATTTACACTGGGAAGTCCAATAACCTCTCAGAAGAAAACAATGGCCAATCACATACATACTTTGTCCAAGCAAATAACATGGAAACTTGTGTGTAATCAACTGCCATCATCAGCCAGCCAGGTCTGCCCACCCAGAGGTCACCATCACTCTGAGCGACATCAGGATCTGCTGACCCAGGGGCACCTGAGTACTGTGAGGGGAGCCAGTCCTCACCGTAGTCCTCATCCAGTTCAGGTACTGGGAGATGTATCCCAACTCTTTCCTTACAAAGCAGTCCAACTCCTGAAGCAAAAGGAAAATTGAGTTGAAAGCAGAGTTTGTAAAAGAATTTGTCAGAGAAGCCCATTTCTCCCCCCCCCCCTTGATAAAACGTTTTCTAAACCAAGGACAATTCCCATCAACAAAAATATGCAAATGTTTTTTTCTGCAGATAGACCAACTAGCAGCAGTCTATTATCGATGGTCCTACGAATAGCCATATTTTAGATCTGGGTCATCTGTCTCCTTTTATAGGACGACAGTGCCCAGTTCAAGGTGTGGACAACAAAAGCATCAAGATCCAGCAAGCAAATTTTAGTTCTGGGGGATCCAACTTCTAATCAGTATCCAGTTAATCAGTTCATGAATTTAGAACAGCTGTGGGCAGATCATAAAACGTCCTGCATTTTCCAACAGGAAACCTCTACTGAGCAGCTGATGGACTTCAAGAAAGATTCTTATTTCTTCAATAAAACTTTTACTTTACTCCCAGGAAAGAAAACAAAAACAAAAGACAATAATAAAAAAAAGTACAAAGCAGAAAAATGTGCCATAAAAACAAAATAACAAAAACTTTCTCAACCCCAGCAATTTTAAGATGTATGGACTTCAGTTCCCAGAATTCCCCTGTTTGTGATTGTTGAGTGAGAGATATGAATTTGAACACTTTGAAATAAAGTGATTGCAGCAGGTCTACCGTTAGACTGCCCTCCGTTCATATCTTGCTACACAACTGTGTGACCAGCATAACAGTAACTTTGTTAGAGTTTGGGCAAAGAAAAGTGCAATAATACTAAACTGAACAATACTAAACAATAATGCTAAAATGCAGTAATACTAAACTCTGCAGCACGTGGGAGATCAAGCAGTTTCCGGATGTGCCTAGCTGACAACTTTGTCATACAAAAGGTGGAGGTGGGAACTAGAGGGACAGCTATAGCGGACTTAATTCTTACCAATAGGGATGAAATGGTTGAAGGATGGAAACTATAGGAACTTGGGGGAAGCCGTGAGAACGATTAATCAATGGAACAGCTTGCTTCTCAGAGTTGTGTGTTCCATCGCTGGAGGTCTTCAAGAAAAGATTGGATGACTGTTTGTCCAGAACGGTACGGGGTCTCCTGCTTGAGCAGGGGGTTGGACTAGAAGACCTCCAAAGTCCCTTCCAGCCCGTTGATTCTGATTCTTTGCCATTTCTTTTTCTAGACTGACTTAGTAAAAGAAATATAGATCTTTTGACCTGCCACCTTCCCAGAGTGTTCATGAATGCCACTCCTTCCCTTTGCATCTCCGCCCTGCTTTGTTCTTCCCAGCCCCACCTTCCTTGAATATCCTGTTTCAGAGGACGAGTTTTGTGGGAAGGGATGAAGGGCAACAGAGGAAGCCCAAAGTTGGATCAGAAATAATGCCTAGCTCAGCCATAATTCTCTTTGCCACGATGGGCCGCCGGGTGGCCCAAAATTGTTCATGAACAGGCTTTCCCTCTATTTTATTATTAATATGCACCTCTCGATGTATCCAGCATCTTGCATAATCTGGTCAATTGACATATGCAATTATAGATGCATGGTCCAGTTTTTCTGTGTGTGTGTATTCTCTAAAACAGATGACTTCAAGTTGCTGCCCTCCAGATGTGTTGGGATATGTAGGATTTGCACTCCTAGCGTATCTGGAGGACATCAGCTTGGGAAAGGCTCCTCCTGCATTATGACAGAGGAAGACAAGTCTAGTAGAGTATTTCAAGAGCAACAGGGGGAATCTGATGCTGTGCCATTACTCCTCAAATAGCCACACTCTTGGGAACAACCTTTTGAGTTTACCTGCTTTCTTCTAGCTCACCTGTCTGAGGATCTTCTGGGTCTGTAAGGGCAGAATGGCCTCCACAAAGGTGATCTGGGACTCGGTATTGTTGAATTGAGCCTGGGGAGAGGCAGGAAGAAAAAGCAAGTTATTTACCCATGAGGGGAGCCAGGAGAGCTCCTGCTGCAATCAAAGGATATAAGGACCTCTGAATATGGCAAGTTTGCACTGAACTCCTCCACTCTGCCATCTACTGCAGGGCTGGTAGACACCACTAGAAGGTTAAGAAAGGAGGAAGAGGAGCAGAAGGAGTAGGAGTAGGAGTAGGAGGAGGAGGAGGAGGAGGAGGAGGAGGAGGAGGAGGAGGAGGAGGAGGAGGAGGAGGAGGAGGCTGACTAACCGCACTCAACATGTAATCTTTAGTGGAACTGCACCTACATGGAGGGAAGTATGCAGTGGCTCTGTTTTAGGCCCAGTATTCTAGAACATCTTCAACAATGATTTGGATGAGAAAATAGATGAGAAACTCATCAAATTTGCAGACGACTACAAGCTGGCAGAAATAGCCAACACTCCAGAAGACAGGCTTAAGATACAGAAGGATCTTGACAGACTTGAACATTGGGCACTATCTAACAAAATGAAATTCATTGGTGAAAAAGCAAGGTTCTACATTTAGGCAAGAATAACCAAATGCGCAGGTCTAGAATAGGTGGTACCTGACTCAGCAGCAGTAACTGTGAGAGGGATCTCGGAGCCCTAGTGGACAATCACTTAACTATGAGCCAGCCGTGTGCTGCAGCTGCCAAAAAACCAACACAATCCTAGATTGCATTAACAGAGGAATAGAATCAAGATCTCATTTAGTGTTAATACCACTTTATAGGCCCACAGTTGGACTACTGCATCCAGTTTTGGTTGCCACCATATAAAAAGGTGATGATATTCTAGAAAGAATGAGCAACAAGTATGATTATGGGACTAAAACATATGAAGAACGGTTGCAGGAACTGGATATGTCTAGTTTAATGAAAAGGACTAGGGGTGACATAGCAGTTTTCCAATATTTGAGGGGCTGCAACAAAGAAGAGGGGGGTCAACCTATTCTCCAAAGCACCTGAAGGCAGGACAAGAAGCAATGGATGGAAAGTAGTCAAGGAGAGAACCAACTTAGAACTAAGGAGAAATTTCCTGACAGTGAGAACAATTAATCAATGGAACAGTTTATCTCCAGAAGTTGTGGCTGCTCCATCACTGGAAGATCTTAAGAAGAGACTGGACAGCTACTTGTCTGAAATAGTCTACGTAGGGTCTCCTACTTGAGCAGAGGGTTGGACTAGATGACCTCCAAGGTTCTTTCCAACTCTGTTATTCTGAGAAGGGGAAGGAAGGAGGGAAGTACAAGGAAGTAATTACGGTATATTACTGTAGATATTTTATTATTTTTATTTACTTAATTTTTTTGTGCTTTCGAATCAGTCTTGACTCCTAGTGATTGTGTGGACTAATCCCTGCAGTTCCTTGGCAAGAGCATTTGCCTTCATCTTGTTCCTGGGGCTGAGAGAGAGGGACTGGCCCAAAGTCACCCCGTTGGCTTTGTGCCTTAGGCAGGACCGCAACTCACAATCTCTTGGTTTCTAACCTGCCTTTTGAACCACTAGACCCAGCTCGCTGTCTATTGAACTACATTAAATCTTGTTGTTGTTAGTTGCGAAGTCGTGTCTGACCCATCGTGATCCCATGGACCACGTTCCTCCAAGCCTTCCTGTCCTCTACCATCTTCTGGAGTCCCTTTAAGCTCACGCCTCCTGCTTCAGTGACTCCATCAAGCCACCTCATTCTCTGTCGTCCCCTTTTTCTCTTGCCCTCAATCTTTCACATTAAATCTACTAATAAACAATTATTCAGTACAACACAATACATGTACTGTATTATCTCAATTGTGATCATAAGTCAAGGATTGCCTGGACTAACCAGCTCTTATTCAGCCTTTCCTTTTGAGATCAATCAAGGAAACTTAGACACTGACCCAAAACCTCATAAGTAGACTTGGAGAAAAACAAATTGCAGCATATGCAAGTTTCACACATATCTACACAAACATTGTGAACGCAAGTTCCCAGTGGCAGATGTGATGCTGCTGAATCTTTCCCCACACTCAACTCAGCAAAGATAAGAAGCCAAGTTGCCAGGAACCCTTTGGCTGATCGTCCTCCAATGCTTCCTCTAGAGAAAGAGGGCACGATGGGGCAGAGGTGGGATCCAATCTGGGTCAGTCACTGGGAACAGAGGCTTAGTCTTCCAAGCTTTGCTGGAGCCCATCCTCAGGGGAACCTCTCTCTCTCTCCATGGATGTCTCTCACATTCTGGTGAGAGAGAAGTTCTCTGAGAATGGGCTGTTGACTGACCCAGACTGGATCCTGCAACATTTTCCTGGAACACATATATCTGCCTTCATTCATCAGAGGTGGGATCTTCCAGATAGGTTGGACCATCTCTCAAAATCACGGCCTTATGGAAATTCAACTCACTGAGGAAAAGCTGGTGTTGATCAATATGACTGCCCAAGTTGGTGCCATGGTCACAATCAGTTATCTGCAGAAGGACGCAGCAGCCAAACCAGCATTTTAGGCACTTAGCACAAAATTATAAGAATCTATTGTAGCACACCATAGACAGCATCTGGGCTTGCTATGTGTGCCCAGGTGCCCACGAGTGTGTGTTGCCAACCAGAACATTAATGCGTGTGCTTATTTATTTTTTGCATGCACAATCAGTCGCCTTCCATTGTTCAAATGGAAATGTTCTGTGTAGAAAATGCATAAGGCGTTTTACATTTATGGAAAGGAGTAACCGGTTCCTCTGTTTGATAACAAGGTGTTTTCCGTTTGTCTGTAATTATGGCCCAGCTGGTTCCTTCCCCAGCCCACAAAAGAAAGCTATCTGCTTAATCTTTAATTGTGCAAGACGTTTCTGCTGGAATCTGCATTCATTACCCCGTAATAGATGAGAGGTGAAATATCCTTCCATGATTAGTTCAGTCTCCAGAGCAGAATGAAAGCAACGTCTCTTCTTAAATGCAGATTTTGCATTGGGCTAAACAGGACATCTGGTCCACGTTTGATGTAGAAAACAGGATTTTCATAGATGAGATAGCTGTAGAAGGGCTAGTGCAGAAGCACTGTACAGGTAGTCCTCGACTTACGACTGCAATTGAGCCCAAAATTTCTGTTGTTAAGTGAGACTGCTGTTAATTGAATTTTGCCCCATTTTACGACCTTTCTTGCCACCAAGTGAATCGCTGCAGTTGTTAGTAATATGGTTCTTAAGTGAATCTGGCTTCCCCATTGACTTTGCTTGTCAGGAGGTCGCAAAAGGGGATCACATGACCCGGGACACTGCAACTGTCATAAGTATGAACCAGTTATCAAGTACCCGAATTTGGATCATGTGACTCTGGGCCAGTGGTGGGATTCAAACCGGTTTGCACCATTTCGGCAGAACCGGGAGCTAATTTTTTGTTGCCCAGGCCCAGAATGGACTTCCGGAAGCAGACGTCTCCACACAGAGAACTGGTGGTTCACATATTTGAATCCCGCCACTGCCCTGGGGGGAATGCTGCAATGGTCAAAAGTGTGAAAAACAGTCATGTCACTTTTTCCAGTGCCATTATAACTTCACAAAGTCACTAAATGAACTGTTGTAAGTTCAGGACTACCAGTATGGGTTTGTGTAACCTTCTACGCCAGGGGTAGGCAACCTTGGCTCTTTTATGACTGGTGGACTTCAACTCCCAGAATTCCTGAGCCAGCCATGCTGAGGGAAAAGGGAGAGGTTTCCAAGTGGAGCCATGCTGGCTCAGGAATTCTGGGAGTTGAAGTCCACGAGTCATAAAAGAGCCAAGGTTGCCTTCCCCTGTAACTACGGCAATGAAATTACACCAGAAATGCTGGCCATCATTTAGGACAGGTCCAGGCAGGCCCAGAGAAGAGTGACAAAGAGGAGGAAGAGACTTGAGGACCTGCCATGAGAGGATAGGTTGAAGGAACTGGGCAGGTTCAATCTAGAGAACAGCAGACGGAAGAGAGAAATGAGGCCAGTATTTAGACACATAAAATGATGCCCTAGGAAAGATGTTCAGGAATGGTTTTCCAGGAATACAGAAATGAGAACCAGAGCTAGAAATAATAGAAATTGCCACATTAAAGGTAAAAATATATATATTTCTAATAGCCATATCTGAACAACAGCTTGGTTGTAGAGAGTTCCATCTCAGAAAGCTTTTAAGAAGCTGGATCAATCAAACTCTCAACAAGAGTTTAATTGTAGAGTGAAACTACAGTTTATAAAAGTTTAAAGCAGGGGTGCGTGTTTGGCTGAGGAATTCTGGGAGTTGAAGTCCACAAGTCATAAAAGGGGCACGTTTGAACACCTCTGGTTTAAAGTATGCATGCTGAGGCACGTGCCTAGGAAGCTAACAATTTGGCCAACAATTCCTCTTGGTTTCTGAGTAAATATCTTGAGGTTACCATCAGTAATTTATCAAAAGAATCAGTTAGAAATATCTCAGCTCCCCCAACCACTGAAAAGGCCAAACTGAAGGACAGTCATCCCCGGTGGAAGCAGAGGCACATTTTCTCCCCTACACAATCTCCATTGTGGTGGGCAACAAAGTTAAGAGTGGATTTTCTTGCCAATCTACATCCAAAAATTAAAATTCAAACTCCAAGGAGGTATCACCATTTTTCTTCTACCAATAAGAATCCCAGGTAAAATAACGGTGTAGAAGTAAAAAAAGAAAGACAATATATTATTTTAAAACTCAAGCACATCTAATGTTCTAGCATCAAATGTACAGATGTGATTTAAGGAAAAGTGGAAGATGGGATGGATGGATGGATGGCTGGATGGATAGAGAGAGAGAGAGAGAGAGAGAGAGAGAGAGAGAGAGAGAGACAGAGAGACAGAGAGAGAGAGACAGAGAGACAGAGAGACAGATGATGGATGGATAGATAGATAGATAGATAGATAGATAGATAGATAGATAGATAGATAGATAGATAGATAATTGCACCCCTGAAATTATTTCACCTATAACAACAATACCTGAAAGCTCGGTGACATGGTTGCTAAAAACTGGAGACTTTCTTTCAGTTGTGCCTATATATAAAATGAAATAAAAAAAATAATTTGGTCTCATGAAATATTAATCACATGCTTCCTCTTCCATTCAAATAGAACTAGAAGCACTAGCTTCACTTTACCTAAAATTAAATTTATAGGCCATAATTTAAAATCTCTGAATAGATTGCTTGCTCTTTCTGTTGAGGCACTTCTGGATAAAGGAGTTTGCACAATAGATGCCAATGAAATGCCACAAAATTTGCTTTGAGAGTCACTTTCCATAGTCATGAACTTATCATTCTGATGATGAAAGGGAAGTATTTTGCTCCCCATATAAAGCCTGTCAGTCCTGGCCCAACTTGGCCCTTTTTAGGAAAGAAACACTCTCGACTTCATTTGTAGTGAAAAGGTTACTTTTACTAACAGTCAAGTGGTTACAGGAGCAAAACCAGATCTAAAAGTTTGTGCACGAAGATTCCCTCATTAACTTTCCCTTCTCCTTTTCACACCCCACCCACCCCCGTTATCTCCCCATTCTCCACTCACATTTGAAGATGTTTTGGTAACTGTCCTTGCAGTGGTTGGATAGATGGACAGGTGTTGCATCCCATTCCCAGATCCATGGCCTTGGTATGCCTCTGGGTGGCATGAAGATCCCTTTTGGTTCCCCCCATCTCCCCACAGCTCCCTCCCCCATGGCATGTGGCAGACTGGCATCTAGTGAAGCATAGTGAGCAAAGGAAGGCAGTTCTGAGAAAGCAATTGAGAAACACTTGTTCTTAGCACAGTATATGAATGAGGCCACTAGGCCTTTAACTGAGCTGGTTAAGAATGTTTCTTGAGCCCCCTGTTCAGACTGCACCTTCCAGAATTCCTAACCAGAATGGGCCCCATCTAGAGGGAATTATGTTGGAGAAGGTTCCTGTACCATGTTCAAAAGATTTCCATGAATAATGAAAAGCTAGGAAGCAAATTGAGGTTTCCTTGGTGTGCTTCTCTGAAGGCTTACCACAAGGGTCTCTATTGGGAGGACCATCTGGTTCTGGATTCTTCTGAGCTTCAGGGCTTCCTCCACCAATTGTTCTGCCAGAGTTCTGTCGCTCTGCAGGAAACATCAACATCTCTGGGTTGGCTGGGAAGCGAGGATGGGAATTTGAGAAAGACTCTGGTGACTTGCTTCCCTCCCTATACATGGCCACCCATCTCTTCTGGTTTCCCCACCTGAACGTTACTCAACCTTTCAAGATCTACTGCCAATCCTTCAACATTGGTCCTCACTACAGGGTTGCGCATCTGCAAGAGAAATAATTAGCCATTTAATGGGCTGTGAGAATATCCTTGGGAGGAGGAAATAAGTACCAGTAGCTGAGACAACAGTCAGACAGAAGGAATCTCAGTCCACAGAAGGAATGGAGGTGTCGAAAGTGTCTCAGATGGGACCCTCCCTAGTTCTCTGGAAGGCAAAGGCGGGGGATGGGAGAGGAGCTTTCTGTTACTATTAGGCAGTGATGGCGAACCTTTTAGAGACCAAGTGCCCAAACTGCAAACCAAAACCCACTTATGTATCGGTGGGTGCCGGGTGGGCGTGGCCCATTGGGTGCATGTGGCCAATTGGGTGGGTGTGGCCAATTGGGTGGGTGTGCCTGCGGTGGTAATGGCAGACTGGGTGGGAGTAAAAAGTTCAATCAATCAATTCCCACTTTGCAAGATCTTTTTTTTTCCCCATGAGAAGTTGATATTGATTGATTGATTGAACCTTTTTTTTTTGCACATGGTGGCAAAGGCCTAAAGTGAAAAAGTTTAATAAAACCCAGCTGAAGGCCTAGGACTGGGGCGACGGCACGCATGCCCACAGAGAGGGCTCTGCGTGTCACCTGTGGCACGCGTGCCATAGGTTCGCCATTACGGCTATAAGGTGTCCCTGCGGATTATATCCTGCTAATTGTGACCAACTTTAGGAGGTGGTTCTCATTTCCGTTCCTTAAGTCAAAGAGCCAGCATTGTCTTGAGATGTTTTTTTTTTGTTTTTTAATCCCATTTATATCCCGCCCTTCTCCGAAGACTCAGGGCGGCTTACAATTTAAAGCACAAATCAATGTGCTTAGCAATAGCCTTCATTCTATGTATATGCCTGCTTATTCATGTGGCCAGCATGCTCCAGCACAGAGCATACAGCAAAACATGGAATGCTGTTACCTTCCTGCATGCTTATATGCTGTTACTGAAAGCTGACAATAAAGGTGGAGTTAGTAATCATGGCCTGTCTGGACTACCTCAAAGGATAGTGACTTCTGCATCTGTAGTTGTGGACGGAAATGGGAGTCCAGGACATCCCAAAGATGTTTTTCCAAAAGGCAACTGGACTTTCTAACTGGAATTTTTTAACCAAGGAAGTCCAGTTGCCTTTTGGGGAAAGCACCTTTGGGACAGCCATGGCCTGGATGATCGAGAATCTCCATAGGCGCATAGTGCAGGACATCTCTCTCTTTCCCCCAATTATAGACTCACCTCTGCTGCGAAGTCAGCATAGTTGATCAAGTCCACCTGGCTCTTTCTGAAGGTCTCCAAGTCCTGCCTTCCCTTTGCATTTAAGAAAACAATATCTTCAAAGTGGAGGTTGATGTCACGGAGACGTTCCTGAAACTCTCTGGTGTACTGGGAGGAAACAAAGACCGCTTTTACAACGGCAAGTTTTAGGGTGATTATTTAATTTAAATTTTAATTAAGTTTAATTTATTTTAACTAAATGAATGTATTCATTTTTCTGAATTTATTAGCTGCCCAATTTTCAGTCAGTGCTGGGACACACACACACACACACCCATTCTCACTTGGCCTTCAGGCTTCCATAGGC
Organism: Vipera ursinii; assembly: GCF_947247035.1. Lineage (NCBI taxonomy): Eukaryota > Metazoa > Chordata > Lepidosauria > Squamata > Viperidae > Vipera > Vipera ursinii. The sequence goes on along the minus strand of NC_139519.1, from coordinate 4,240,284 downwards.
CGAAAATGTGGCTGGAAAATGATCGGACAGGCTATTAAATCATTTCCTTCCATGCATTTTCCTGCTTGAAATAGCACTCTGATGTGTTTTTACTGCTTTTTCAATTTATTTTTTTCTCTGGGGAGGAAAGTAATAATAAAGGGAATAGATGCCTCTTATCTTCTCCAATCTGGAGTGTCTCTAGGAAAGTGGTCAAAAAAGTCAAAATGGTGACCGCAATCAAGGATTAAGGCTCCATCCCATTTTAAGCCCATTGAAAAAGGGCAGGGCTTAGATTGCACAGTTGTGGCTGCCATCTTGACTTTTCTGACCCCCTTCTGTGGACAATTCTGCCTCAAAAACAAACTTTGAAAGGGTAGAACTGCATCTCCCAGACCAGGGGTAGGCAACCTTGGCTCTTTTATGACTCATGGACTTCAACTCCCAGAATTCCATGAGTCATAAAAGAGCCAAGGTTGCCTACCCTTGTCCCAGAGACGGTCTTTCAGCCACATAAAATTATGTCTCGGGCCAAAGTTTTTTAAAAGTTTATGTTTTATAAAGAAAAACAATGTATAATCTGATGCTATGTACCTGTGATTCAGAACACGAGCCTCACTGGTCCTGAAAGCATGTGCACAGAACAGGAAAAAGTTCTATTTAAATTCCCTTTCCCCCCTTTTTTTGTGGGGAGAGCAAATTAATCATGGGCAATTCTCCAATAATAAAGTTTGAATGATTTCTCCAAGGAAATGTGACCAACATTCTTTAAGAGTGCAAAAGTCCCCATAAATAAGGTTGTGAGCTTTTGGAGTTTACAAAGAAAAGGTAGTTAGGCCAATGTTCTCCCCACCCCACTGAGTATATTTAAATATTGTGAGGAGAAATGTTGCCTAAATTCAAGCTCCATCCCAGCCGATATTGCAAAACAGATTCTCTGACTCTATTTTCAGGTGACTCAACGGAGGAAGCTATGTATTGCCTGTTTTGAGAGACCAGGAGGCAGAATTCAGCCGTTTTCTTCCCACATTGACAGGAAGATCTTGAGATCCTCTGGAAGCCAAGGGCTGAAGTAGGGCTGACCCTGATGGTGAGCTTTGATCTCCTAGGATCCTCCTGAAGGTTCCCCGGGGGAATCGAGCTTTGCGTTGCAAAAGGGGGCAAGCAAGGATGCGCCAGAGGCTTGTTACCTTGGCAACGCTGAGATGCTCGCTGAGGCTGTACTGTTCCTTCAGTTGCAAAACTTCCCAGAGGCCTGCCCCATTCTTGCACTGCCTGAAGGGAGACGGAAAGAAATTAAGCCAACCCCCAGCTTGCAATCTCCCACTGCCTGCTTTATGCAAGATGTCTAGATAGTGTTGACTCACAACTCCAAGCCTCCTTCCTTCCTATCTTTTGGCTTCGCCAGGTGAGGATTACCAGACCGTGGGCAACGAAGGACCCGCCTTCCTTTTTGGCTTTGGCAGCAGAGCTTTAAAACCAAGTATTGTTGGGACAAAAGATTGTAATACGGATAGTCCTCGACTTATAGCAGTTCGTTGAGTGACTGTTTGAAGTTACAACAGCACTGAAAAAAAGTGACTTACAACCATTTTTCACACTTGTGGCTGTTGCAGCATCCCCACAGTCAGGTGATTTACATTTGGACGCTTGGCAACTAGCCTGTAATGACAGTTGCAGTGTCCAGGGTCATGTAATCTCCTTTTGTGACCTCCTGGCAAGCAGAGTCAAGGAAGAAGCCAGACTCTTTTAATGATGATGTTACTAATTTAACAACTACAGTGATTCATTTAGCAAATGTGACGAGAAAAATCACAAAATTCACTTAACAAATTTCTCACGTAGCAACATAAGTTTTGGGCTCAATTATGGTCATAAGGTGAGGACTACCTGTAGTATATTAAATAGAAGAGAATAACAGAGTTGGAAGGGACCTTGGAAGTCTTCTAGTCCAGGGGTCCCCAACCCCCAATCCGTGGACCGGCACCGGTCCGCAGCATGCCAACAAGCGGGCTGCACAAACAAGCAAAGCACCATCCTCAGGATGCAGGCAGCACACAAAACCACACCCCTTCCAGTCCGCGGAAAAACCTTTCTCCATGGCACCGGTCCCTGGTGCCCAGAAGGTTGGGGACCTCTGTTCTAGTCAACCCACTGCTCAAGAAGGCGACCCATTACCATTCTAGACAAGTAGCTGTCTAGTCTCTTAAAAACCTCCAGTTTTTAAGAAAACAAAGTCAAAAGTCAGTCATATGTTTTTTAAATTTTTTGTCCTTCCTTCCTTCCTTCCTTCCTTCCTTCCTTCCTTCCTTCCTTCCTTCCTTCCTTCCTTCCCTTTGTCTTTAATGGATAGAGCCATAATAAATATATATTTTTTTAAAAAAGTCAAATATTGACTGACTTCTTTTAGTATCTCTTCCTGAGCGGCTTTTCTCTGCATTACAGGGTGTCCCTAAAACAGGCTAGTTTCAAGTTAACAGGCTCTGCTCTGTTATTTTGATTAGCTGATCATCACCCTCAGCTGCTGTCTGAAACTGACCCGATCTTAATGGGTTCCATTCTGCAGGTCTTTGCCTACTAACCAGCTTGTATTAAAAAGCCAGCTTTTTCAGATGCTTGGAAAAGTAACTTCTATCCATTTAGCCCTAAGTACATTTTTTTTTGCCATTTTTCACTGTAATTTTTGTCGCAGGTGCCCATAAAGTGAAACCCTGCCTCCCTCTTTCCCTCCCTTCTCCTCCTTTCCAACGGTCCTTGTCCTCCTTTGCCTGTTTGGCTATCTTGTACTAGGCCAGGGGTAGGCCACCTTGGTTCTTTTATGACTCGTGGACTTCAACTCCCAGAATTCCTGAGCCAGCCGTGCTGAGGGAAAAGGGAGAGGTTTCCAAGCTGAGGCATGCAGGCTCAGGAATTCTGGGAGTTGAAGTCCACGAGTCATGAGGGGGCCATAGTTCCCCCATGCTGGCTCAGGAATTCTGGGAGTTGAAGTCCACGAGTCATGAGGGGGCCATAGTTCCCCCATGCTGACTCAGGAATTCTGGGAATTGAAGTCCACGAGTCATAAAAGAGCCAAGGTTGCCTACCCTTGTACTAGGATTAGGGATGGCGTGAAAGCAGTCTTCCAATACTTGAGGGGCTGTCACAGAGAAGAGGAGGTCAACCTATTCCCCAAAGCACCCGAGCCCAGGACAAGAAGCAACAGATGGGAACAAACCAAAGGGAGAAGCAACCTAGAACTAAGGAGAAATTTGTTAACACTGAGAACAATTCACCGATGGCTTGCCTCCAGAAGCTGTGGGTGCTCCTTCCCTGGAGTCTTTTAAGAACAGACTGGACAGCCACTTCGTGAAATGGTGGAGGGTTTCCTGCTTGGGCAAGGGGTTGGACGAGAAGACCTCCAAGATCCCTTTCAACTCTGTTCTTGTGCCCTCTGTAATCCTATGGCTGGCTCAAGGTGTTGGCCATGCTCTTGAGGTGATGGCCTGGAGGGAGCCAGCCAGTCCAACTCTCTAGCAAAAGGATGCCCTCAGAAAAGGTGGGGTACTCACTGATATGCAGACGTGAGGTTGAGATTCTGCTTTAAGCCAAGGTATTGAGAGACATTCATGGAAGGCGGAAGGTTGCCAGGGGTGTCGATGAACTGAACAATAGAAATATTTGTGCATTATTTTCTGTGCATTGACAACATTTCCATCTCTCAGTTGCAAAAGGCCACACTGCATGCGTCCACATATCTACTATGCCGATGCATTACAACATGGCATGTTCTCGGAGGAACTCAATACCTATGGAGGTATACCTAAAGAACTGGCAGCTGTGACTTCACATTGTGGAGAGAGATGAAGAAGAAGAAGATCAATGGCACAGTGGAAGACACAGTTGCTGGTCAGCGGTGATAAATTGGGAGAGGTTAATATCAGGAGTGGAACCATCACTGCTACTGTTTGTCATTGCATTGACTCCTCTATCTTTTTTATTAAATTTCTTTTTTCTAATATAAAATAGAGACAGAAATAAAGGCAAAGGGGAAAGAGAGAAGGAAAAGAGATAAAGAGAATAAAGTGAGGGAAGAGGGGGGGGAAAGACAGAAAAAGTAGTGACTTCCTACTTTTTTGATGCAGTAAGGTACCTAATAAAGTTATAGTGTCAACTTTTTACTTATACCAAATAGCAAGTAATATTATTCCTGTAGCAATAATCCACTTAATTGTCAAAACCCAATGTCAAAATTTCATTTGTTCTCTTTTATGAAGAAAGTCCAGAAATAGTGCATTGATTCCTCTGTCAATTGTCAATACTGAGACACTTGCGACATAAGACCCACACCTAACAACTGTTGTTAACAAAAGACCCATCTCCACCTCTCTCTGATGCCTTCCTTGCAAGAGGGCTTGGTTGGCTACACCCTGGTCACCCCACTTCTTAAAATTAACCTCACCTCCAAAATATGTACAGGTAGTTCTTAACTTACAACAGTTTGTTAAGAGACCAAAGTTACAATGGCACTGAAAAAGTGACTTATGACCGTTTTTCACACCTATGACCATTGCAGCATCCCCATAGTCACATGATCAAAAATCTGGACACTTGGCAACTGGTATATACCCTGTCCTGGAGTTGTGTGATCACATCTTGTGGCCTTCTGATAAACAAAATCAATGACAGAAACCCGATTCACTTAAGAACCGTGTTACAAACTTAACTGTGATTCAGTTGTGGCCATAAGTTGAGGACTATCTGTACTCTTTCTATTTTATCTTTCCCTGGAATTTCTTTAAAAGAAGGGTGCAGGCTTTCAGCACTGCATTCATCCAGAAAGTAAGGTAACACATGCAGCTGACAAAATTCATGTTCACAATATCTGTTTGTGTGCAAGAGGGTGTGTGACACAGAAAAGGGGGGAGTTGCCTGCACACACTTGTTGACTGATTCTCCCAAGCACAACAATTTTGACACCAATTTTTCCAAGTTTTGAACTTGTGTGGATCACAGCTGGACAAGATGAAAGAATAATCCAATATAATCCAATATCTGTCGTAAGCAGATGCTGGATTAGGAGTGGGGGCAGATTGAAGCCCTCCTCAGTTTTGGAAACTCTCTGGGGGACTTTGAGCCACTTCAGCTCTCTCAACCCAGCCAACCTCACAAGGTTGTTGTGTAAAAAGCTGCAGGAGGAAGTATTGCATATTCATTCATTCATTCATTCATTCATTCATTCATTCATTCATCACATTTACTGTATATAGCCGCCCATCTTACTAATTTGACTGTGGAAGCATGGAATAAAAACAGACTGTAAAGAAAACAAACATTTAAAATTATTCCATAGTAAAAAACATTAAAATTATTCTAAAAGACTTGTTTGTGTGGACTAATTAAATCTTTACTCTCTGGTCCCTTTATGTCTCTGTATAAATTACTATATATCATGAATAGTGTTCATGAATCTCAGTTTACAGACTTTATCAGAGTTCCATTAAATCCAAAGGTGCAGTATTAAATCCAATTTTATATTTCCTTTTTTAAAAAAAATAAAGTTACTGTTTCCTCATGGGTTGGGCAGTTCTGGAAGTTACCTGTTTTTTTTCTTAATCTTGAGTATTTCCATTTTACTATTTTACATTTAAAAGGGTGAACGATAAGCAGCAAAGAAATTTAATAAATAATAAATTCTAACAAAGAAATTTGTTTTTTAATGAATAAGTTGAGCTTGCCTACATCACTCTGCAGCTGCCTGTTTCTAAATGCAGCTGATGACAAGGCAGTGTGCAGTGACGGTGACTTTCTATCTTAATGAAGAACAAGCATTAATGGTTCTCCAAAGAGGCTTAATTAATTCACCAACATGGTTCATCTATTGACAGTGAAGGGAGGAAAAGAGCCAGCAGCTCCTAAAGTACAGCGACTATATTTTCCTCAGAAATAAATTAAAGGCAAAGCTGAAAAAGAAGCAAACCTGGAAGAGGTTCACACACAAAAAATTAATAATTTGGCCATCCTCAAACTTGGCAACTTTAAGATGTGTGGATTCTAGCTAACTGGGAAATTCTGGGAGTTGAAGTCCACACATCTTAAAGTTGTCAAGTTTAATTGTTTATAACTTTGCTTTACAAAGGAAAATTCAAGAGCAAAAACCAAGATGAAAAGTGAAATCAATCTTGGTTTTTTAAAATACAGGCAGTCCTCAACTTATAACCACAATTTAGCCCAAAATTTCTGTTGCTAATGAGACATTTGTTAAGTGAGTTTTGCCCCATTTTATGACCTTTCTTTCCACAGCTGCTAAGTGAATCATTGTAGTTGTTAAGTTAGTAACACCGTTGTTAAGTGAATCTGGCTTCCCCATGGACTTTGCTTCTCAGGTTTGAAAAGCTGATCACATGACCCCAGGACGCTGTGACCATCATAAATATGAACTACCTGCCAAGTGTCTGAATTTTGATCATGTGACCATGGGGAAGCTGCAATGGTCATAAGTGTGAAAAACGGTCATAAGCTCCTTTTTTCACTGCCATTGTAATTTTGAGCAGTCCCTAAATAGCAGTAGCACTTAAGACTTATATCCGGCTTCACAGTGCTTTACAGCCCTCCGTAAGCAGTTTACAGAGTCAGCATCTTGCTCCCCACAATCTGGGTCCTGTCGAACTGTTGTAAGTTGAGGACTACCTCTAAAGGAGTGTGTTTAAAACAAGGGACATATGTTTCCATCAGCAGGCAAATCTTCACATGCATCCCACCTTGTGGAAATGTAGAAGGAGTGGAGTTGCCTTCTCAGATGAGAAGAAGTCTGGAATTTTCCATGACTCAGAGAAGTCATGGTCAATAAATCAGAACTGTAGGACAAGCCATAGAATCTGAGTTGGAAGGGACACTGTAACCACTATACCATATTGGCTGTCTTAGAGTTTAGCCTGGATATTAGCTGATGTTTCTGTTCTACCCAGAACAGAATAATAGAGTAGGAAGGGACTTTGGAGGTCTTCTAGTCCAACCCCCTGCTCAAGCAGAAGACCCTATACCAGTGATGGCGAACCTTTTAGAGACTGAGTGCCCAAACTGCAACCCCAAACCCACTTATGTATTGTTGGGTGCCAGGTGGGCGTGGCCCATTGGGTGGGTGTGGCCCATTGGATGGGTGTGGCTGCGGTGGTAACGGCAGACTGGGTGGGACTAAAAAGTTCAATCAATCAGTTCCAACTTTGTGAGATCCTTTTTTTCCCCTGAGAGAAGTTGAAATTTGATTGATCGACCTTTTTTCTTTTTGCACATGGCGGCGGAGGCCTAAACTGAAAAAGTTTTATATAACCCAACTGGAGGCCTAGGACTGGGGACGGTGCGTGTACCCACAAAGAGGGTTCTGCGTGCCACCTGTGGCATGCGTGCCATAGGTTCGCCACCATGGCCCTATACTATTCCCGATAAATGGAAGTCCAGTCTCTTCTTAAAAGCCTCCTGTGTTGCAGCACCCACAACTTCTGAAGGGAAGCCGTTCCACTGATTAATTGTCCTCACAGCTAGGAAATTTATCCTTGGTTCTGGGATGCTTCTCTCCTTGATTAGTTTCTTGTCTTGCCTTCCAGTGCTTTGGGAAACAAGTTGACCCCCTCTTCTTTGTGACAGCCCCTCAAATATAGGAACACTGCTATCATGTCACCCTTAGTCCTTCTTTTCTGTAGACTACTAGACAAACCCAATTCCTGCAACCATTCTTCGTATGTTTTAGCCTCCAGCCCCTAATCATCTTGGTTGTTCTTTTCTACACTCTTTCCAGAGTCTCAAAATCAATGAACAACATGAACAACAGCAAGGCTCCATTAAAATAAGGCCTTTTCATCAACAACCCCTAAGCACGCTTGCTCATTTTTAGGCAAATGAACTCACTCTGTAAATGTCTTCATTGGCCCAAGGTTTGCACACCAACGTTTGGATGTTTCCCCCAATCAGAAAGGTGCCAGCGACCAAGAGAATCAGAATCCAGGAGAAGAGGAAGCTGAAAATGACACCCCTGTAATCAGATGGACAAACACGTGTCAGGGAGGGGACAAAAGTCGCCACCCTGTTTTCCCAGCTACATTGCTGCTCCTTGCAAAGAACCTGGAAGCCAGGTTGACCACAGGGAAGCATTTGACATCTCTGCTTAGATGCAGGTACCCAGAAATAGCCACATTCTGCCCTCCTTATTTTGCTCCTTTATCGATAGAGATGACATCCAAGAGTTCTTACGTGATGAGAAATTTGGCTCCAGCTTCAGCCCGGCTCTCATAGTCACTGGGATCATCTCGCACAACCAATCCATAAGTGCCAAAGGAAAGGCCCAGAACATTACAGAAGACAATCAGTAGGATAATTGTGCATGCTATTATACCTGCAACCCACCTGGCAAAGACAAAAAAGGTGTGGGGAATCAGAAGGAGACAACTTGAGGCTCTAAGTCAGTTCTTAACTTATCCACCAGAAATGTGGTATACTATTTCAGTTCAATTAGAAATGTTTAAATTGGGTGGAGAAGGGCAAGGGGTGTTTTACAGACATGGCATCCATTGTGTTTGTGTAAAAAAAAAACTCTAGATGGCATCTGTGGCCCACAGTTGAAGCCACCATCTTCACTCTTTTTGACTCTCCTGCCCTCCTCCTTCTGGCTACCCAAAGCTAACCTTTGTACTCAGTTATATTTATTTATTTATTTATTAATTTAATTTGTATACCGCCCTTCTCCCGAAGGACTCAGGGCGGTGAATATTGGCAATTGGTACAATGTTGAAAGACCTGAAAGGTCAGGTTAGGGACAGAAAATCTGCCTATGGGGTTGCTAGGAGTCAAAAACTACTTGATGGCATATAATAAATCAATCAAAATATTTGTGCATATATAAAAGTATTTGGAACTGTTGTAGCCAATGAAAAGTTTTCATGGACAAACTCTGCATCAGCAGTGGGTCCTCCTACAAGTTCTTTCAATGACTTTCTCAATCTTGGGTCTCCTCCTAGGTCAGGGATGACCAGCCTGATACTCCAACACCATTTTTGCAGTGCCCAAAGTCCTGGTCCGATAATTTATTTATTTGTTGTTGTTGTTAAGCTGCGAAGTCATGCCCGACCCATCGCGACCCCATGGACAGTGTTCCTCCAGGCCTTCCTGTCCTCTATCATCTTCTGGAGTCCATTTAAGCTCATGCCTACTGCTTCAGTGATTCCATTCAGCCACCTCATTCTCTGTCATCCCCATCTTCTATTGCCCTCAATCTTTCCCAGCATTAGGCTCTTCTCCAGTGAGTCCTTCCTTCTCATTAGGTGGCCAAAGTTTTTGAGTTTAAATTTCAGGATCTGGCCTTCTAATGAGCAGTCAGGGTTGATCTCCTCTAGGACTGACTGGTTTGATCGCCTTGCAGTCCAAGGGACTCTTCTATTCTATTCTATTCTATTCTATTCTATTCTATTCTATTCTATTCTATTCTATTCTATTCTATTCTATTCTATTCTATTCTATTCTATTCTATTCTATTCTATTCTAAATATTCTTTGTTATTATTATTAGTTGCGAAGTCATGTCCGACCCATCGCGACCCTATGGACAATGTTCCTCCAGGCCTTCCTGTCCTCCACCATCTTCTGGAGTCCCTTTATGCTCATGTCTCCTGCTTCAGTGACTCCATCCAGCCACCTCATTCTCTGTCGTCCCCTTCTTCTATTGCCCTCGATCTTTCCCAGCATTAGGCTCTTCTCCAGTGAGTCCTTCCTTCTCATTAGGTGGCCAAAGTATTTGAGTTTTAGCTTCAGGATCTGGCCTTCTAAAGAGCAGTCAGGATTGATCTCCTCTAGGACTGACTGGTTTGATCGCCTTGCAGTCCAAGGGACTCGCAGGAGTCTTCTCCAGCACCATAGTTCAAAGGCCTCAATTCTTTGGCGCTCAGCCTTTCTTATGGTCCAGCTTTCACAGCCATACATTGAAAATGGGAAGACCATGGCCTTGACTATACACACTTTGGCTGGCAGGGTGACGTCTCTGCTTTTTAGTGTGCTGTCTAGATTTGCAGAGTGTATGCCTTAAAAGCAATGATCCCTCCTAAAATCTCCTCCTTTCCTCCAATACCAGAGGAAAAGGAAGTTCTTTGTCCAGGCTGGTCAAATGTGTGCTGTAGCTCTGTCCATATTATATTACCACTCCATTCAGTAGAGTTCTCGGTCCCCTCAAATGTTAGGCGTGGGGGGTTTCTTAGCAGGCTACCTGATAAATATTTGCCAAGTATCTGCTCTGCCCACCTCTTTGTTTTACCTGTATCTCTCAAAATGCTTCACCTCCTTCAGGAAAGGGCGGCTAATATTTTCTGCCTTCGCCAAGGCATCATCCATGGGACGGGTCTGATCAGAGATGGGGAATTCATCTGCAACAAACTGGACCTTTTGGGCAGCTTTCTCCATGTCCTTCTTCAGCTCTGCAAGGAAAGCGACATCCACCATGCAAGTGTCCTCATGGTCCTCATGCCAAAACATATCCAATGAAGATTTTACATCATTTGCACAGTGAAATCATGATCGCCAGAGTATCCACCAAGCACTTGCAGCTATGATGGAACATTGTTGAGTCTTTCTATCTGATTTACTTATGAGCTAGATATTTCTCCAATCCTTTCTCCAGAAGCTCAAGACTCCGTTCCTTCAGTTTTGAATCCCAGACCATAATCCCATGAGATTGTTAGGCTGGAAAATTAAGCCTGGCCCCACATCACTAGGTGGATTTTTGTAGGTGAGGGTGGACTGGGATATGGACCTCCACTGGTTATCCCACTATGCTGGCTTTGTGTGGGCTCCAGCACAGAAATCAGATGTTGGTCCCAATCCTGGTTCTTAATCTAATTGTCTGGCCCAAATGGTGCTCCATTATAATTATTTATTTATTGTATGGCATATCATACATGGACTGGCAATATACAGTATATTAACGTTTCACCTGGATTAGTAAAATTAGTACTCCACCAGATGTAATAGAATAGGTAATCCTTGTTTAACAACTGCTTGGTTTAGTGACTGTTCACAGTTATGGCAGTGATGGAAAAGTAATTTTGCAACCAATCTTTGCATTTATGACCTTTGCAGGTCTATAAAACAAAGGGAAAAATAAAGGAAGACCGTTGGCACAGTTGCACTTTTAGTTCGCGATCGCTGAACAATCGAATTGCTGGTCCCAGTTGTGGTTGCTAAATGAGGATTCCCTGGCTGCCTCTGTTCACATTAGAAATATCAGGTGAACAAACACAACTACAGAAAACAACCCTGCCTTTTTTACATGCAGTGCAATGTACGGAAGAAAAGGGAGGGGGTTCATACGGATGCATTATTCTCATTGTTTATTTTATTGTTTTATTATTTATTTCTGTTCTGTTTACACTCCTTTCACTTTCTTCCTTTTTATTATTGTAAGCCACCTAGAGTAGCCCCAAGGCAAGGTAGGAAGCAAAATTTAACAAATAGTTATAATAATAATTCAAATTGTGTGTTCCTGGCCACCAACTTGACTTTTTTGATATCCTTTGGATGCCATCGTGTGAATCCAGCTCATGTTTTCCTGGAAAAACTTCACTTACCTTGAACAACTTTATCCATTTTCATTACCGTAAACTGTGGAATTGCATTGAAACTGCTATTGGCCTAGAAACATAAAAATCATATTTTTAACAATGAAATTGGAGACAAATACGTGTTTTGCTAAAAGGAGATCCCTTCAAGTATCCTTCTTTCACTTACTTTGTGAATCATTTCAGAGAAATTTGTCTGAGGCAGCCCATGCAAATTTTTCAAAACATTTTCAACAGAAGGCACCTGAAGAAAGAAATGATTTGTAAAAGATTAATCCTTGGAATCCAAGATCAAAGTGACAATATATTAAACAGCATTGGCATGGAACGCAATCAGAGCTTAAATCTGGTTTAAATATGAGCCAGCAATATGCGTCAGCAGTCAAAAATGCCAATGCAATCCTTGGTTGTATAAACTGAGGCATAAAATCAAAATCACGTGAAGTATTTGTACCGCTTTATAAAGCCTTGGTAAGACCACACTTGAAATACTGCATCCAGTTTTGGTCACCACGTTATAAAAAAGATGTTGAGACTCTGGAAAGAGTGCAGAGAAGAGCGACTAAGATGAGACTTCGCTTGAAGACCAAAACCTATGAAGAATGGTTGCAGGAATTGGGTAAGCTTAGTTTAATGAAAAGAAGGACTAGGGGTGACATGATAAGAGCATTCCAATATTTGAGGGGCTGCCACAAAGAAAAGGGGGATCAACCTATTCTCCAAAGCACCAGAAGGCAGGACAAGAAGCAACGGATGGAAACTAATCAAGGAGAGAAGCAACCTAGAACTAAGGAGAAGTGTTCTAACAGTGAGAACAATTAAACGGTGGAACTTTAGAAATTGTGGGTGTTTCTTCACTGGAGGTTTTTAAGAAAAGACTGGACAGCCACTTGTCTAAAATGCTATAGTGCGGGGGTAGGCAACCTCGGCTCTTTTATGACTCATGGACTTCAACTCCCAGAATTCCTGAGCCAGCTTGGCTGGCTCAGGAATTCTGGGAGTTGAAGTCCATGAGTCATAAAAGAGCCGAGGTTGCCTACCCCTGCTATAGGGTTTCCTGCTTGAACAGCGGGTTGGACTAGGTGACCTCTAAGTTCCCTTCCAACACTTTTATTTTGTATTCAGAACTTCATTCATGATTACAACTATGGTTGTAGAGATACAGCTTAGCAAGAAAGCGTTCAAGTTTCTTTTTAAATGATAAATGTAGCTGCATAAATCAGGCTGTTAAACCTAGAGTTGCCATAGGTGCAGTACTTTTCATAAGTCAGTTTTTCTGACTCTCTTTACTGTCATCTAGTGGTCACCTGGAGGTTTGCAGCTCAGCTATGGTAATTCTCTACTTAGCCACACCCAGCAGTTATTTAATCCATACGGAGACACATACTAAATGGATTTCAAAAGATGGAAAGGGGTTAACAGCCATGTACTTTCATCTATATCCACAATGCATTGCCTAGTTTTAACTGGAGACCTGTGTTTTCCTTAACCCAGATTTTTTTAAAAAAAAAATCACCCACCACCTTGTCTTAATTGTTTGTTTCTTAGTTTTGCCAGATGTGTTCTACAATTGAGAATTGTAGGAGGGGAGCTCTTATCTGAGGCTCTATCAAGGATGGAAATATGGACTTTATTGAAGATATGCTGCTGTTAGCCCTATCAGACGTCTTCTATCCTTTTTTATGTGGAAAACAATGGGAAGGAAGAAATTGTACTGCTCAAAAGGGAACACCGATAAGGAAATCATTGTGCTTGATGCAGAGTGGAGTCAAAGGAAAAGGAATAAGAGTCCAGGATTTGGGTCTAGCAGCATGGAGAGTGCCGATGCCAACTTGCATGGCATCAGACCACTCTTTGCAATTCAAACATAAAAATCTCATCCCCTTAAAGTTTCCTGGAGCTTCCACAGATTTGGCAGGCATGAGCTCGAAGATTTATGCTAACCGATTTATACCTTGTTGTACAGTACAACAAGGCCCATTTCATAGCAGAAGCGTGTTTCTTAACCAGTTAATTTTTCCAAGGAAGATTTGGATTGATGCGGCGTTTTCACTCAGGTGCAGTCAGGATCTGGATTGGCTTACATTTTGGAAGTCAGCCCCCAACTTCAAATTTTGAGCTCTGCTGAGGGCCCCCATGCAGTACGTGCAACGTGGCTCTTCCAGGAGAGAAGTCAGACTGTCTTTCTGGTCCTTCAGCGCTGATGCCAGCTCATCCTGGGCCTGGATCAGGGCCTGGACAATCCTGTGGATCGTGCGTAAGTGGTGCAGGGAGTTCTCTAGGTCTTAAAGAGAAAGGTCATCCGTAGGTGGGAGGTCCTGATGTTTTTGTGCAAAGCCGTAACACGTTCCGTGCTAGCAAACTAACTATAACCACAGGCGAGCCCAGATGTTCTGCTTCTAAGCAAGACAGTTGTTAAGCGGGTTTCGCCCCATTTTACGACCTTTCTTGCCACAGTTGTTAAGTGAATCATTGAAGTTGTTAAATTAGTAACATAGTTGTTAATTAAATCTGGCTTCCCCGGTGACATTGCTTGTCAGAAGGTCGCAAAAGGTCATCACAAGACCCTGGGACACTGCAGCCGTCATAAATAGTAGCCAGTTGCCAAGCATCTGAATTTTCATCACATGACCCCGGGGATGCTGCAGTGGTCATTTGAAAAACGGTCATAAGTGCCTTTCTTTCAGTGCCATTGTAACTTCGAACAGTCAGTAAATGAATTGCTGTAAATCAAAGACTACCTGCACTAGTTTTTCCTTCTTAAAGCTCTGCTGTTTTTAGCTCACTGTGGGATTTGCTACCATGAGCTGGAATTATGGCCATTATACAACAAGGTTTATGAAATGCACGGAGAAACAGTGGCGCTGCTCATGGTGTCTGCATCAAAGGAACTCAAGAAGGGCTGAGCTTTAAAGCACGGCTACAGCTGCCACTTTGACATTTTTGCTCCCTTTTGGATCTCTCTGGCCCAGGGCACCCAAGAGAATGCGTTAAAAGAAGCTGACAAGCGGGGAACAGCAGGTGAAAGGCAAAATCTTGCCCTCCTGACAGCTGGCAGGCCTTGCACGGTCCTTTGATTTAGTAGGTAATATGCAGCCCTGATCCAGACTAATAGCTACTGCCAAGGCCACCCCAGGCTATCGTCACATCTGAGGGTAGCAAAATCCCTAGCTTAACTGAGCTGTCCTTTCATTTATCTGTCTGGAATCTCTCTTTAGAGTTTTAATGAATGCCCCCAAGTTGCAAATGAGACAGAAGAGAAAGTGCTCTCTGCGCCTATTTTATGTATCTACATAATGTCTCCTTTTATCCACCTTCACTCCAGGAGGTATCCAAGATGTTGCAATATTTTCCCATTAGAGGTTGCTCAGGCCCTTTAATTGTCTCTCCTGAAAATATTCCACTGTTAACCATGCAAATTGGGATGTGTCCCTATCAAATAGGGTAGCAGGAAGAGCTGCCACGTGTGAACCCTGGTGTGGCCAACCCAGACCTGCTTTCCCTGGTCTGATTCTCACCAGGTATGTCGAACTACAACTCCCAGAATTTCACACTAAGGACCTGTTCATCCCATTCCAGTAAGAGGCATTGCAGGGGTAGGCAACCTTGGCTCTTTTATGACTCGTGGACTTCAACTCCCAGAATTCCTGAGCCAACCATGCTGAGGGGAAAGCGAGAGGTTTCCATGCTGAGCCTTGCTGGCTCAGGAATTCTGGGAGTTGAAGTCCACGAGTCATAAAAGAGCCAAGGTTGCCTACCCCTGGCCTATACACTAAACCAGGGGTATTTAAACTTGGCCCTTTTATGACTTGTGGACTTCAACTCCCACAATTCCTGAGCCAGCATGGGGGAACTAGGGCTCCTTTATGACTTGTGGACTTCAACCCCCAGAATTCCTGAGCCAGCCATGCTGAGGGGAAAGGGAGAGGTTTCCATGCTAAGCCGTGCTGGCTCAGGAATTCTGGGAGTTGAAGTCCACAAGTCATAAAAGAGCCAAGATTGCCTACCCTTGCGTGACTAACCTATGTTGCTATCAACCCCCCAGGAGAGACCAGGCTAAAAATCATGAAGATTAATTCCACTTCTATTGATTATTATTATTAACATAATTACCTCACTTCTTATTTGTGAGAACAAGGGGGAGTAAACTCTGAGTTACTTTCTCAAATTACATTTCTATCCAGGACTCAGATTTCCCTTATCTACTGTTGTGATTCTCTTTCTTGTTCCTCAAGGTTATTTCTTCTGCCCATTATAGTTATCACAGAAGACTGTGATGCATTAAGAAAAAGAAAAGAAAAAAACCCAAAAGCAGAAGGAAAGATTTCTTACCTTGCACTCTGCCCTTAACGGCAGCCATAGCAGAATACACCATTTCCTTGAGCAGAAAGTGGATGGTGCTGCCGATGTTCCAGCTAATATCTGCAAGGCACAATACCAGCTCCGGTGAAATCCCCAGGGTGGAAAATGCATCTCCCACCCATCACCCCTTTGGGACAGGAGCTGCGTACCCCTAACTCATCTCCAATTGTATCATGCAGCTGCTGAATTAGACACTACATAGTGAACATCATTTTGAATCGTTTTAAACACAGATTTCTAGCCGTTAACAGATATTGCTTGAAATTACGCAACTGTCTATTGTCATGGCATTGTTATTGCTTCACATTGCATACAACAGCTATTACTTCAAAGCTATTAGAGCAGGCCTTTTAAAATTTCCCTACATTGTGATGGACATTAATTTGATCATTTATAAAAGAGATAAAATCCTGCCAGTCCTGGGAAAGTAATAAGCTCCTGCTTTATTTTTTAAGCCTGGGAATCTGATCAGCTGTCCTACCAAGAGAAGCTTGATATTCCATCTAAACAATTCCAATGCATGTGTGTGTGTGTGTGTGTGTGTGTGTGTGTGTTGTATGCGATGACAGATATAGTGCATTTAGTTCAGCAGTCTTTCATTTTTAAAGACACCTTTAGGCAGATATTTTTTTATTATTTATTTTATTTTTATTCCATTTATATCCCGCCCTTCTCCGAAGACTCAGGGCGGCTTACAAGGTTAGCAGTAGCCTTCATTCTATGTACATGCCTGCTTATTAGGGCTTTCACACACACCCCAAGCGGCATTATTACAAAGTCAGCTTAATTGCCCCCAACAATCTGGGTCCTCATTTTACCTACCTCAGAAGGATGGAAGGCTGAGTCAACCTTGAGCCTGGTGGGACTCGAACCTGCACTAATTGCAGGCAGCTGGTGTTACTTAAGGAGGCATTAGCCCACTGCTCCACCAAGGCTCTGTTTGGTTCTAATTGACGAGGACTCAGAGTGGTTTAACAATGAACGAGTTTATTGAATACACAAAGTCAACTGTCAACTGTCAAATGTTGCAACCCTTTTATAGAGAAAGCCTTTGAACTGTAACCAATCAATGGAGTCTCTTTTCCCGCTCCTAGGTTGTGGCGTCCAATGAATGCACCTTAATTTCCCGCTCTGAACCTTGCTAAGCTGCAATGTGTTTGCAATCTCTTGCTTGCCCTGTTAATAACTATTTACATACACAACACCCCTTACCCCCCCGTTGATGTTATTTCTTTACGAAATCCTTTAGGTATTTTGGTGGCCTATGTATTCTAGAAGGGTATCTGTTACTTTGGCTGCTAGGGACCCCTCTTCCTGGTTGACTGCTTGGCTGCTTGTCACTGCTGGGCCTGGGCTCTGGGTTACTGGCTTCAAATGTGCTGTCTTGTGTATTAGTTTGTGTTTGTAATTCAGTGGTCACTGGCCTACTTCGCAGGGGTATTTCCCGTTCAATTTGACTGAATTGTTGTTGTTGGGTGCGAGGGGATGAGTCCTTTTGCCCCTCCTCTACGCCACTCTCTGGCCTGTTGTTATCTGTACTGTTTCCCCTTACTATGCTTAGGTCCCCCTCAACTGGCACACAACCACTGGATCTTTTCCTCAGCTGGTCTATGTGTCTTTTACAGATCCTGTTCCCTTCCCCCTCAATAGTGTACGACAGGGGACCTAAGATTTCAGTCACCACCCCTGGAATCCATTTGTCCCCTTGGGCATAGTTTCTGGCCCAGATCAAATCCCCCACTTTAAATGTTCTGTTAGGAATGTCAAATTCAATGTTTGTTTGCAGTCTGTCAGGGTGCAATCTGTCCAATTTTGTGGATAGTCTCCTGCCCCACCTCATTTCAACTGGACTTTTCCCTGTAGCAGAACATGGGGTCGTGTGCTGAGCCAACAAGAACTCTGCCAGTCTCTGATGCCAATCACCTCGAATAATTCTTTTTAAAGCGTCCTTCGTGGTCCTCACATTTCTTTCAGCCAATCCGTTGGTGGAGGGGTGGAAGGGTGCTGAAGTCTTGTGCTTAATCGAGTTGGCCTTGAGGAAATCCTGAAATTCAATAGATGTGAATTGTGGCCCGTTATCAGACACAATTAAATCCGGCAACCCGTGAGTGGCAAAGAGGCCCCTTAATGCCTGTATTGTTCTGCCTGAAGTTACTGAGCTGACCGGTACTACCTCTAGCCATCTAGAGTAGCTGTCAACCACTACTAGGAACGTTAACCCTTGGAAGGGTCCAGCAAAGTCAATATGAATCCTGGACCAAGGATTCCTAGCTTGTTCCCATTTATGTGTGCGGATATGTTGTTGTTCAGGCCTGGAACGTTGGCACAGATGGCAATTGGCAACACATCCCTCAATGTCGTTGTCCAGTCCTGGCCACCACAAGTGACTCCTAGCCAATGCTTTCATCCTTACTATTCCAGGATGTCCCTCATGCAATTCAAGTAGAATAGCTGATTTGTGGATTCCTGGAATAACTACACGAGTTCCCCAGAGTAAGCAACCCAAATGAACTGACAGTTCATCTTTCCTCCTGAAATATGGACTGTATATTTCATCCGGTTTGGCGTTAGGCCAACCGCTCATGACCCAGGTCATTACTCTCCTTAAGGTGAGGTCCTTATTGGTTGCCTCAGCAATGTCTTTTGCAGTTAAGGGCAAATCAGGAATGTCCTGTAGGGACATTATTTGTCCCACTGGGGCAGGGTCCTCCTCTGTTGTGCTTAGGGGCAATCTGCTAAGAGCGTCTGCATGACCCATGTCCTTGCCTGGTCTGTATTGGAGGGAAAATGAGTATGCTGAGAGGAAAATGGACCACCTCAGCATCCTGGGTGACATAATTTGGGGAGTCTGTTTATCTGTGGTAAACAGTCCCAGCAAGGGTTTGTGGTCCGTCAGTATAGTAAAGTTCCTACCATACAGGTAGTCGTGGAACTTTTTAACTCCTGCCACTATGGCTAATGCCTCCCTGTCTATTTGCGCATAGTTCCGCTCTGCCTTGGTTAGTGTGCGGGAGTAGTATGCAATGGGTCTTTGTATTCCCTGGTTGTCTAAGTGGCTGATCACAGCCCCTACGCCATAGGGCGAAGCATCGCACGCCAGGTAGATTGGTTTGTTTTCTATAAAGTGGGTTACAGTTGAATTACTGGAAAGGATGTCTTTTAAAATTTGGAAACTTACTTTGTGCTTGTTCTGCCACTGCCAAGGGGTCTTCTTATCTAAGAGTCTGTGTAAGGGTTCTGCAATGGCAGCCTTGTGTGGCACAAACGTGTGGTAAAAATTTACCAAGCCAAGGAAGGCCTGTAGTTCCGCCTTGTTCCTTGGTTCTGGGGCCCCTTTGATTGCTTTAATTTTTTCAGGGGTAGGGTGGATTCCACTTCTGTCAATCCTGAACCCCAAAAAATCAGTGGATTTAACCCCTATGCTACATTTTTCCTTCTTTAGTTTCAACCCAGCCTTCCTAAACCTACCCAGTACCTGTTCCAGCCGCTCTACTAATATTCCTTCATCCTTTCCAGCTATTAGGACATCATCAAAGTAAGGGCATACTCCAGGTATGCCCTTTAAGGTCCTCTCCATCACTTCTTGGAAGATGCCTGGAGCTGCTGCAATTCCAAATTGCAGTCTGTGGACTCGGAACGCCCCCTTGTGGGTAACGATCGTCTGTGCCTCTGCAGCCTCTTTAGAAACAGTCAACTGTAAGTACGCATGCGCCAAGTCTAACTTGGCGAAGATGGCGGCGTCCTGGATCGTGGCGAGGACCTGCTTCACCGTCGGGACCGGGTAAGCATGCTTTTTCATTCCAATGTTGAGGGTGGCTTTGTAGTCAGCGCAGATTCTCACATCCCCATTGGGTTTGAGGGGTGTGACAATCGGCGTTTCCCACAAACCGCCCTCAACAGGTTCTAATACTCCTTGGCCTACAAGCCGGTCGAGCTCGGCCTCGATTTTTTCCTTTAAGGCAAAAGGCACCCTTCGGGCCTTAAGCCTGATTGGTTTTACTGAGGGGTCTAGGTTGAAGTTAATGGGGGGCCCTTTGTACATGCCCAGAGATCCATCGAATACGTCTGCAAATTCATTGCAGACGGATTCGAGGGTCTTATTTTTAATCACTGAATTTATTCCCCCGATCCAAATTCCTAGGGCAGGGAACCAATTAAGTCCGATTAAGCTAGTCCTATTCCCCTCTGTAACTATTAGTTCTAAGACCCCCTTAAACCCCTTAAATTTTACACTAAGGCTGGTCTTTCCTTTTACTTTTATTGGACTTTTTTGAAAGTCCATTAATTGAATATTTGTTGGACTAAGTGGAATTCTTTTTCCACTTCTTTGTTCAATTCTCTCAAGGGTTTCAGTGGAAATTATCGACACTGAAGCCCCTGAGTCAATTTCCATTCTGCAAGGGACCCCTTGCAGAAGGACTGTGATTTTTAATTTTCCATCCGGAAAATTGTGACCACTTCCCAGCCTTCTCCTATTGACTCGCGCCACCTCCCCTAGATTTGGAATTTTAACCCGGTTTTTAGGGGTCTCCTTGCCACTAGCAATAGGGGTTACCTTACCCTCAGGCCACACATCGACTTCGTTCAGACGGTTGTCGCGAGCGCGGTTTCTGCAGATGGCCTGGATGTGGCCGGTCTTGCCGCATGCCCTGCACTTGGCGGTACGGAATCGGCAGGATGCGCGGGGATGGTTGCCGCCGCAGCTGCCGCATCGGTTCTGGCTGTCGTTGTCGCGCGGTCTGGTTGCGGTGTCCCGCCACGGTCGTTGTGCTCCGGTCGGTTGTCTTTGCGGAGTTGCGGGTTGTTGACGGCGGCCAGGTTCGGGCCCCTCGCTTCTGGGTTGTCTAGGTGCCATCTTTCCAAATCGCCTGGAGACTTCGGCGATCTCTTCCTCCCACTGCTGGTCCACCTCCCCGCAGTCCACATAGCCCGCTTGGTTGATCTCGGGCGCTGCTGCCATGCTACTGCGGGGGGGGTCGCGATACCCGGTTGACTCGTAAGTTAGAAGTTCGTCGAGCACTTCCTGCAAATCGCCGGTGGGTTTGGCGATTATTCTGTTTTGTAGTTGTTCATCACGCAAGCCCAGTACTACTCTGTCCCGAATTCTTATTTCTAAATTATCGTATTTACATCGTACTGCGGCTTCCCTGACGGCAGCGACAAACTTTTGTATGGACTCTCCCGGTCTCTGATTCCTCTTTTCGAAGATGCGCCGCCAAAAGAGTTCGGACCTTCGGGGTGTAAAGTGGACCTTTAATTTAGCGAGGAGGTCGGCATAAGGCACGCTAGAGACTGGTTGCGGTTGACACAATCCGACAGCGACTCTGTAGACCGGTGTGCCACAGATTGTCAATAATGCCGCCGCTTTTTTACGGTCGTCTGTGATTCCGTTCACTAACAGGAACCCTTCGACTTGACCGATGTATTCTTCCCAATCTTCAGGGAAGTTTGGGTCGAATTCCTTCAATGACCCGATTTGCGCCATTCGGAGAATTTTTTTCTTATTCTGCCGCGGCCGCTCGGTTGACTGTGACTCGCTCTGAATTTGCCGCCTTTCGCGACAATTCCGCCGGTTCTCTGGTCTTCTGTCAATCCCACCTTCGTCGCCAGTTGTTTGGTTCTAATTGACGAGGACTCAGAGTGGTTTAACAATGAACGAGTTTATTGAATACACAAAGTCAACTGTCAACTGTCAAATGTTGCAACCCTTTTATAGAGAAAGCCTTTGAACTGTAACCAATCAATGGAGTCTCTTTTCCCGCTCCTAGGTTGTGGCGTCCAATGAATGCACCTTAATTTCCCGCTCTGAACCTTGCTAAGCTGCAATGTGTTTGCAATCTCTTGCTTGCCCTGTTAATAACTATTTACATACACAACAGGCTCTGCATGCCTAGAAGGGATTTGGATCATCATCTGGCGGACAAAATCGCTCAGATCCGGACCAGTCTGGACTCTGACTGGGCAGAGTCTGATGTGGAGGAATCGGGCGGTCTTGAGCATGTTATCTGGACTGAGTTCGACCCTGTTTCCCCTGATGATGTGGACAGAATCATGGGGAGACTGAGCACCACCACCTGTTTGTTGGATCCGTGCCCCTCCTGGCTAGCTTATGCGGCCCGGGAGGGGACACGAGGCTGGTTCCATGGTGTTACTGAAGGAGGCATTAGCCCACTGCTCCACCAAGATACAAGTAGAGCTGGAAAAATATTCTGAGAAAAGGCATCTATTCTAGTTTCGATGATGTACATTGGAGGAGGAGAGCCATGTTAGCTGGCTATGGTAGCAAAACATCAGAAAGAAACGCTAGAACCTTTTCCAATGACCTAAAGCATTTAAGGCAGAAGCTTAGAATGGAAGAATCACAGGGCTGGAAGAGATCTTGGAGGTCTTCTAGTTTAACCTCCTGCCCAAGGCAAAAGTCCTTATTCCCTCCTGGACAAATGGATGTCCAGTCTTTACTTCAAAACCTTCAGTGATGGACCAGCCACAACTCTGGGAGGCAAGCCGTTCAATCGATTCATCGTTCTAATTGTCATGATATTTCTCCTTAGTTCCAGATTGGATCTCTGACGTGCTTCCACCCATTGCTTTTTGTCCTGCCTTCCAGTACTTTGGAGAATAGGTTAATCCCCTCTTCTTTGTCACAGTCCCTCAAGTACAATTAGAAGATAATAATCATATATCCCCCCCCACACACAATCCTTCTCTTTGTTAAGCTAGACCAGGGGTAGGCAACCTTGGCTCTTTTATGACTCATGGACTTCAACTCCCAGAATTCCTCAGCCAGCGTATGCTGGCTGAGGAATTCTGGGAGTTGAAGTCCATGAGTCATAAAAGAGCCAAGGTTGCCTACCCCTGAGCTAGACATACCTAGTTCTCTTAACTGTTCATTGTACAATTTAGTCTCCAGATCCCTAATCTTCTTTGTTGCTCTATTCTGCATTCCTTCTAGGAGCTTTTTCACTTTTTTTTTAACTAGGCCGTTTTCTTTTTCACTTCATGACAAAGTGAGATGCATCAGCTGCAGCTCACAAAAGCTTCTGCCTTTTAATAAAATTGGATAGTTGGAAAGGGATGAACTGCAGTTATTCACATCGCACTCATCCACCATCCTTTCCATTTAACCCCGAAGTATTCACTCAAGGCCAAAAATAATCCGTTCTCTCTTGGAAAGCACCTGAACTTTTGTTGACAAAAGCAGATGGGGTTGCACTGCAGATGTTGTATGTTTATGCAACTGACCTAAAAGCACAAAGGCTGAATTGGTGCAAAATCTCTCACGGAGAATCTGCAGCAGAAGAGAAGGGGACTTACTGTTCAGGTCACCGAGAATTTGCCTTTGGGGGACTCTAAACTGTTCCACTGTCAGCCGAAGTCCCTGTGGCAGAAGGAGAGGAAAACCAATTGTCAGGAGCCAAAGGAAAAGCAGACGGGCTGGGATCGACCCCAACCCAGTGACTCAACATTGAGGCTTTTTGTTTTGGCTTTTTGCAAAACACAGCTTGGCCTGATGTTCCCCAAAACTGGGAGATTTGTGTAAAGATTTCAAACTTGGATATTTCACCTACAGCAAGGCTGTTAGCTAATTTTGGATCTTGGTCTCAAAAACATAACAGGTAGTCCTCAACTTGCAACCAAAGTTACAACAGGACTGGAAAAAGTGACTTATGACCATTTTTCGGACTTGCGACCATTGCAGCATCCGCACGGTCACGCGATCAGAATTCAGCCGTTTGGCAATTGATTCCTATTTATGACGGTTGCAGTGCCCTGGGGTCATGTGATCATCTTTTTCAACCGCCTGACAAGCAAGGTCAATGGGGAAGCCAGATTCACTTAATTAATACCCGTAGTGGTTCAGTGAAAAACTGTGGCAGGAAAGGTTGTAAAATGGGGCAAAATGCACTTAACAAATGTCTCACTTAACGACTGAAATTTTGGGCTCAATTGTGGTCGTAAATCAAGGACTCCCTGTACTGGCTGGAGAATTCTGGGAGTTGAACTCCACACATCTTGAAGTTGCCAAGGTTGAAAAACATGCACCCCCCCTTCTGCAGTCTTGCCACCCCAGTTATTTTCACATGGGGGACTGGGAGATAGAATGGGAGCTGTAGGGCCTGTGAGGTTGGCCCTGTTTCCTCCCCCAGAGGCAGCATATCCTGACTTTGAGGAAGAGAACGCCCCATTCTCCCCCTCTCAAAGCCTCCCTTTGTGCAAAAAAAACTCTTGCAGCAGAAAATGAAAGGGCTGTCGGCATAATGAGGCTCAGTTCTGACCCCCCCCCACCCGCCCTGCTTTGCAGCTGCCAGGGGTTTGCAGCCTGGAAAACAGGGCCAAGCGAAGGTGTTGCCATGGTGACAGTGTGACGCTGGGAATAAGTGCCGAGGGAAATGCTCAGACACAGCACTGAAGCTCTGTAGCACAAAAAAGCTTCCCTTCTGGGTCCCCAAACTTAGAATGATCGAGAAATGGGTTTTCTCAAAGATATCAGAAACGCCTGGCCATCAAATCTGCAGTGGCTGTCAAAGCTCTGCCAGTTTTTTATGCGATGAGAAAAGCCACCATCTTGACTTTTTTTGGCCACAGGAGTTGCCCCACCCCCACCCCCATCCTTTCAGCCCTGGGATGGTTTGCCTGGAGGGCTGGCAGTTGCCTGATGTGAATAGCCACCGAGTCCTTTCCTGGTCACCTGCAACCTGGATCTTCCTTTTTGCAAAGTGACATCACCCCTGGTCAATAATTTCACAATTCCTAATGGTTTTCCATCAGATAGAGCATACAGGTAGACCTCGACTTACAACCATCCGTTTAGTGACCATTTGAAGTTACAACGGCACTGAAAAAGTGACTTAGGCCCAGCTTTCACACAACCGTTGCAGCATCGCCCAGGCACCTGATCAAAATTGGATGCTTGGCAACTGGCAACTGCAGTGTCCCCGGGTCATGTGATTGTCTTTTGGGACCTGCTGACAAGCAAAGTCAACAACTTAACAACCAGGTTACTAAATTAACAACTATAGTGATTCACTTAATCACTGTGGCAAGAAAGCTCGTCAAATGGGGCAAAATTCATTTAATAACTGTCTTGCTTAGCAACAGAACTTTTGGGCTCAATTGTGGTCATAATTCAAAGACTTCCTCTATATGGGATCAGAATTATTGACTTTACATGCAAAACTTGCTTCAATTAGTACGGACTCCTGATTCCAGAGAATATTTTAGATAACTTTTACTCTTTCCTAATTTAACCAACCTGAATCAATTGGTGTCATCAGCAAAGCATATGGGGCTGAGTCAAAAAAGTCAAAATGTCAGATGCAACTACTCTACAAGTGCGGGGGAACCTTTACCTTTACCTTTTTACAAAGGTACAACAGCACTGAAAAATATGATTTATGACTGTTTTTCACACTTATGAACATGTGCTTCTTAGATTGTAAGCCACCCTGAGTCTTCGGAGAAGGGCAGGATATAAATCGGATTAAAAAAAAAAAGTTGACGGGGAAGTCAGATTCACTCAAGAACCGTGTTACTAAGTTAACAACTGCAGTGATTCACTTAACAATTGTTGCAAGAAAGGTCATAAAATGGGTCAAAAGTCAACAACTGTCTCTCTTAAGCAACAGAAATTTGGGGCTCAGTTGTGGTTGCAGGTCAAGGACTGCCTGTACACAACTGAAGCTGCACCTCTTTTTTACAAACCCAGAGTCACATTGCGCTGCACACTAGAGCTGACATCTTGAATTCCTGGCAAAGCCACTGTTTCCAGGTTAAATATTGGAGCCAAACTAGAAATGCACAATTTTAATGACCACTTGCAGATTTTTTTTTACAACTGGTGTTGACCATCCATATTCTTAAGATAACTTTATAAAGCCCAACTAAAATTTAATACTTCCATTACAATTTAGTAATGGGTAAAAACATTCTTTTCAAACATCCTCTCAATTAGCATGGGCTTCCATGGTTTCTCCTTCCCAAATAGTGTCCTTTTTTTCACTCCTGATTAAAAAAAATTGTTCCTGCTGGCCTCACTCCGTGGCCCTTTCCCCAACCTCATGCCTTCCAGTCAAATTTCACCTGCTCAACCACGTGGAATGAACACAGCCTCAAAGCCCTGAATTGCCTCATGCCGAAATATTTAGAACGAAGTGGAAATGATGTGCTATGTCTTTGTACAGATTGCTCCTCTGGGTTTTTTCAGAGTCAACTCACTTGAGGAATCCCGTTCAGATGGTTCCTCAATGTCCTCAGGGTGTTGAGTGCATCGCGGGCACCAGGGTCCACTTCCTCTTTTACCTTCTGGTTGGCAGCAAAAGCACAGATAACGCACCCCCTGATGGAAAATGGCACAGACATTGCAGAAAATAGAGGACTGGTTTTACTTAGGAGAAGAAAATCAAGACTAGGTACTCCTCTAAATTCTCTTGCCTGGAAACTGGTGCAGCCATTAAACCACGGGCCCAGAGTCAGAGGTCTATAAACAGAGGCCGGTTGGCCATCTATCAGAGATGCTCTAGGACAGGGGTGCGCAATTGGCATCGTTATCCATACTGTATTTTTAACATATGTACATATTTTGCTTTTGGGGTAGGGGGTATTTTTAAACCATCTTGGTTTCCTAAGCAGGTGATAGACACATGCTTACATGGCACTCTTGGTCTTCAGAAGGCCATAACACCTACACCTGAAAGTTCCAAAAAAGGAAAATCTGAACTTCGATTCAGATCAGACCAAACCCGGTTTAGTCTTTGAAACTCTGTAGCTCCAGTCTTTGACCTGCAGCCCCTAAAGACATGTCTAAAAGTCATCAAATTTGAGAAACCAGATTTGAGAGAGATCTAAAGGGCAGTGGTTAGAATGCAGTATTGCAGGCTAAATTCTGCCGACTGCCGGGAGTTTGATTCAGCCTTCCATCCTTCTGAGGTCAGTAAAATGAAGACCCAGATTGTTGGGGGCAAGAGGCTTACTCTGTAAGCTGCTTAGAGAGGGCTGTAAAGTTGCAAAGAGTGAGAACTGATAGGCTGCCAAGTTGAAGCTTAAGGACTCTGGAGCTATAAGTCCAAGTTGGGATCCTGTGACCATGACTAGGTTGAATACATCCACCATTGCTTAGAGTCAAAGCATTCTAGGGCTGGAGGGGACCTTGGAGGTCTTCTAGTCCAAGCTCCTGCCCAAGACAGGAGACCTCATTCCATCATGGACAAATAGTTGTCTACTCCAGTAGTTCTCAACATTTTCTTCACCACAGACCCCTTTAAATAACTTTTGTGGCCATGGACCCACAAGACATAAATCAAGATTTAAATCATAATATTTCTTCAAGCCTTCACAGACCTCCCTGTGACAACATCATGGCCCCCCCGGGGATCTGTGGACCATAGGTTGAGGACCATTGGTCTTGTCTATTTCTGAAAACCTCCAGTGATGGCTCACCCACAACTCTGGAAGACAAGCTGTTCCACTGATTAACAGTTCTAACTGTCAGGAAATTTCTCCTTAGTTCTAGGTTGCTTCTCTCCTTGATTAGTTTCCATTCATTGCCTTCAGGAAAATAGGTTGTCCCCCTCTTCTTTGTGGCAGCCCCTGAAATATTGGAACTGCTATCATGTCATCCCTCGTCCTTCTCTTCATTAGACTAGACATGCCCAATTCCAGCAACCATTCCTCATATGTTTCAGCCTCCAGACCCCTGATCATTTTTGTTGCTCTTCTCTGCACTCTTTCTAGGGTCTCAGCATTTTTTTTTCTATTGTGGAGACCAAAACTGAACAGAGTTTTGCAAATGTGGCCTAACTATCAGATTAACACATCACATGATCTTGTTTCTATCTCTCTGTTGATGCAGCCTAGGGCTGCATTGGCTTTTTGGGCAGGTACAAAAAGGCTCATACTTAAGTGGTTATCCACTAAGGACACCTAGATAGCAACAGCACTAGCACTTAGACTTATATACGGCTTCACAGTGCTTTACAGCCCTCTCTAAGCAGCTTACAGAGTAAGCCTCTTGCCCCCAACAATCTAGGTCTTCATTTTACTGACCTCAGAAGGATGGAAGGCTGAATCAAACTCCCGGCAGTCGGCAGAATTGAGCCTGCAATACTGCATTCTAACCACTGCCCTTTAGATCTCTCTCAGATCTGGTTTCTCAAATTTGATGACTTTTAGACATGTGGACTACAACTTCAGTATAAGATTGAGATGCTGGTCTAGAAAGCAGGAGACAGTGAGTTTTAGTCCTGCCTTAGCCATGAACATTGCCTGGATTGGTTACTCTCTCTCTCAGCCCACAGATTTGTTGTTTATTTGTTATTTATTTATTTGTTAAATTTATCTCCATGTGGGACTATTCTAGGTAGGAAAATAGAAATAAAATTGGGAGGGGAAAATAGGAAGAAAAAGGAGTACTAGGTATGTTTGCCGGCATGAGTTACTTATGCTGGCTAAGGAATTCTTGGAGCTGAAGTCCACATGTCTGAAAGTTGCCAGGTTTGAGACCATGATGGCTATTTTGCTTGGCTCCGCTGCATTCAGAACAGCATTTCTTAGCATTGAATTCACAGCTTCAGCATCTTTGTCGGATTCATGTACTGGTTCACCTTCCTGTCCTTCCCGGCCCCCGCATCTGTTTGGGGACAACAAAACGCCATCATGGATCTGGCTCAGCCCTTCACTCACAGGATGAGGAGAGTGGTGAGGAGCAGGCAGATCATGAGAAGATTCCGCTGGCAGAGCAGAGAGCGGCGATAGGCCTTGATCCGTCCACCGCAGTGCCGGTTTTTCTGGAAACAGCAAAGGCCCAGTCCGATCAGGGGTACCATCACAAAGTAGAGAATTGCAATTGCAACACAAACAACATATCCTGCCTGGTATCGAAGAATCTAAGGAGCAAGGGAAATGAAAACAAATCATCTTCAGAGACTGATTTATCTTGCTCTTCTCCCCATTCTGTCCCATTAAATACTGTGGATCTAAAAATCACATCCCATCTTTTGTTCATTGCAAACAGTCCATCGTGAAGGGGTTGAATAGAGAAAAAGGAGGCATGGATGCTTTGCATTTTGTTAACATATTAAATAGAATTAAATAGAATTGAGGGTTGATTCCAGGCCTTGGTGCCCAAGAAAGGAGACCTCCTCTGATGACTTCTTCCAAGGAACAAAAGCAGCCTTGGCTAAAGTCACCACTATGATCAGAAGATCTCTTTATCTAATTTAAATGTAATAGCCAGTTTGGTGTAGTAGTTAAGTTAAGCAGTTAAGATTGA
Organism: Vipera ursinii; assembly: GCF_947247035.1. Taxonomy (NCBI): domain Eukaryota; kingdom Metazoa; phylum Chordata; class Lepidosauria; order Squamata; family Viperidae; genus Vipera; species Vipera ursinii. The sequence goes on along the minus strand of NC_139519.1, from coordinate 4,211,104 downwards.
AAACTGGGAGACCATGAGTTCAAGTCCCACTTTGGGCTTGAAAGCCAGCTGGGTGACTTTGGGCCAATGACCAGGAGACCGTGAGTTCTAGTCCTGCCTTAGGCCTTAAAGTCAGCTGGATGACTTTAGGTAAGTTCTCAGCTCAATCCAACTCACAGGGTTGTTAGTTGGGAAAAAGAGGAGGAGAAAGAAGTATTAGATATGTTCACTATCTTGTATTAAAAAAATTCTTAAAAAAAACTAAATATAAATCTAAAAATCTAAAGAAAAAATCATTCTGCTTTCCTCAAAATCTTTTGCTGTCGCTTACCCAGTGCACCCATTACTAATGCGAAATCCTTACCCAATATCAATACTGTCAGGTATTTCCCATTCATATGTTTCCTAGCACTCAAGAACAAGACATATTCTACAAATAAAATTCTCAGTCAAATAGGGAGATTCCCAGATGTGCTGAGCATTTATCTTGCAGAATTTCTAAACATCTGTCCAGGGATTTTGGGAATTGCAACCCAGCACTTTGAGAGACGAGGGAGGATTGTTGTAGATGCTGAGTTGTGATAGCCAACACAGAGCCCTGAAGAAACAGCTCACTTTTTCACCTGAGAAGTTGTAGCAGTTGGTGGCTCATTCAGGACATCCTTCAACAGCTCTGTGGAATAAAACAATTTTATTTTTATTTTTTTGCAGAAATATTAAAGAACTATGGAGAAATTTCCTGACAGTGAGAGCAATTAACCAATGAAACAGCTTATCTCCCAGAGTTGTGGGTGTTCCTTCAATGGAGATCTTCAAGAAAAGACTGGACAAAGATTTTGATGGGATGGTATAAGAACTCCTGCCTTGAGCAGGGGGTTTGACTAGAAGACCTCTAGGGTCCCTTGCAGCCCTAGGATTCCATGATTCCGACAGCCAGGAGCTGGGTCCCTCCTTAAGTTTTATCATATGATTTAGCCTCCATAGTTCTTATCATCTTTGTTTCTCTTCACTGTGCACTTGCTAGGGTCTCAGGATCTTTTTTATTTTCTAGTCACCACGATCCAAAAAAGATCCTGAGACACTAGAAAGTGCACAGTGAAGAGAAACAAAGATGATAAAAGCTCGGGAGGCTAAATCATTTGATGAATGGTTGAGGATGGTCTGTATGCCTAGCCCAGGGGTCAGCAACCTTAAACACTCAAAAAGTGACTTGGACCCATTTCCCAGAGAAAAGAAAACACTGGGAGCCGCAAAACATGTGTGTGCATGTGCGCACACACAAGGGGGGGAAACTTGATTGAAGAGTTTAATTAAAAAGAAATAAAGGCTGCTGTGCATGAGTTCTCTCCCACCCAATAAGCTTGTTAGCTTCTCAGAGAACAGCGTGAGTTACAGAGAGAAAGAGAGAGAGAGAGAGAGAGAGAGAGAGAGAGAGAGAGAGAGAAGGGAAGTGCAAGTGCCTCTCTCTGTCTCTGTCTCTCTCTCTCTCTGCAAACTGGGAGAAGGAGGAGGCTGAAAGAGCCACATGCAGCTTCAGAGCCGAGAGTTGCCGACCCGTGGTTTAGCCGATCGAAGAGAAAGAATACAGGGGACTCATTAGCAGACATCCAGTACTTAAGGGGCTGCCATAGAGAGGAGGCATCAACCTATTCTCCAAAACACCTGAAGGCAGAACAAAAAAGTATTGGTGGAAGATCATTAAAGAGACTTCCAACCAAGAACTAAGAAGGAATTTTCTGGCAGAGCAATTAATTAGCAGAACAGCTTGCCTCCTGGAGTTGTGGGTGCTCCATAACTGAAGGTTTTCAAAAACAGACTGGACAAACAGTTGCCTGGGATTGTATAAGGATTCCTGCCTTGAACAGGGGGTTGGACTAGAGGACCTCCAAGGTCCCTGCCAACCCTAGCATTCTATGATTCTAAACACAAGAATTAAAAACACTATTGTCACAATAGATGGAGCAGTACAGATAGTCCTCATCTTACAACCAATCATTCAACATCCATTCAGAATTATTATGGCCTTGGAAAGGGTGCTTTCCGGCTTTTAAAACACACTTGTTGATGTTGTAAAACAATGTGCTGCCACACACACCTACACTCCCCCCCACACACACACACAGCTGCCATCATGTAATCATTATCTGAATGCTTGGCAGCCTGTTCCCACTTATGGCTGGTTGTTAAATGCCCTGTGATCAGATGAGCACCATTTGCAATCTTTTCTGCACAGAGCTAAAATCTTTTTCTCTCTGCCTCTCTGGGCCTGCACCTCTGCTCACTTAAAGACCCATGCAATCACTTAACGACTGCAACTGAGAGTGCCAGGATTGTGGTCACTGGGCAAAGCAGTCCCATAGATGTCTTGCTTAATGACCACTTAGCTCAAGATGACCAAGATTCTTGTCCCAATTGCTGTAGATAAATTACTAGATGGTTCTGTTTGATGGTGGGAAGCCAACATCCAAATCACTCTCTTGTCTTTCCCTCACAGTGCACCACCATTGTGAAATTTCAAATTTCAGTCTTGATTCCAAAGCAGCCAATCGCTATTCATGTGGTGGGCCTTGCTACCAGCTGATTGGGTGCTGGGGCCAAAGGGAGGCAGGAAAGGATGGGGATATGGCTTTCCCATCTTCCCTTGCATTGTGGGTTGCAGGGAAATGTAATCTGAAGGCATGATGTTCCTGAAGCAGACAAATATTCCCATATTTCATTCACCCTAAAGTCAGGGGTCCTGGAGTTCTTTAAGTTAGCCCAGTTTGGTGTCATAGTGATACGGACGCAGAAAGACAGGGCTCTGCTTTCTGCGCCCAATCTCGCCCTGCTGGGCCTAAAGTTGCCCCAGAGAGGCGATGAAGAAGGAGGGGCCCCTCGTTGATCACGGAGAGAGAGTGGTAGCTCCATTTGATCTGAGGAAAGCCCTCCAAACTAGCAGGGGAAAGACTGGCTGCACCACTGTGGCCAGCCTCCAGCTACTGACAACTGAAGAAAGAAGCACTAATTAGCAGATCGTAAACAGTGTGTTTGAAACTGGACGAGGCTCCCAAGAAGCTAAAAATCTTCGAACGTGAGAAGGAAGGGGATTGCAGCCCCACCCTTCCAGAGGAATGGAAGTGGCATTTTAATTTTTTTATGGGGGACAGAAATATATAATACTGAAATGAAATTAATATAAAGCTATAGTTTTGAAAAATTTGAGAACTGAGAAAATTGTTAAGATTTTCTCTTTGAAAGAATATTGGGGTAAAATAGAAGAAATCAACCTTCTATTTTAAGAGTCAGAAAATGGATATTGATTGACATCTAGTGGTGGATTAGAGTATAGCACTACAGCTGCAATGACTGATGCAGACTTGGCAAGAAGCCATAACAACCTAGCTTCTTTGTTGTTAGGTGACTCTTAGCTCAACAGAGAACAGCTGGCAACAGAAAAAAATACTTTGGCATACGTACTACAGTATGAGAGCTATAATTGTTTTGAAACTTGCTGGCCTTCTTGGACTATAAACATCTACTGAGCTCTAACTTTTAATCTTAAGAACTATTTGGAGAGAAAGAAAAATTTGACTTCTGGCTAAGTTTGTCTAGGGAAGTCTTTTGGATTGTTCTTAGGGTGGTTGAATATTTTGAACACTTTGAACATTTTGGATTGCAAACTTTGGCTGACTGACAACTTTTGGATGCCTGAGGAGAAGGACTGTTAATAAAACTTTGCTTTTAGTGGTGGACTTATATCCTGGAACCTATTGGATTATAAAGGCTGTATATAAAGACCAGAAGAACTAGATGAGACTTTGTTCTATTGACATTACAATTGGTGGTATTAGACAAGACTAATACTTGGGGATCACAACAATTTTGACAGAATATCTGGTGGGGGGATGGATGCTTCATATCTAGCCAAAAGTGGTAGGAAAACATACCCAATACTCCCATATGAAGCCCCTAGCCAGGTTTATCAGGGATCTGCAGGAATGACGCTTCAAGAAAAAGCAAATATTTTTCAGAAGGAAATGTATTCTATGCTACAATTAGTTCAGGAGACAATTATTTCATTTAAAGAAGATGCAAGAAGAACCTATGATGAGATTAAAAACAATTTAGATAACATAAATGAGCAAATCTCTAATTTAAACTTACAACTAGAAAGTTCCCAGAAAATGACCACAAAGAATGAACAAAAAGAAGATGAATCAGAGGAAATTGATCCAAAGATGAAGACATAAAAGAAGGGAAACATAAATTGGCACAGACAAATAAAAATCTGCAAGACTTAGTTACAATAATGGAAAGGGAAAAGGCACCCTCTCCCTTAGGTCTTCAAAATATACCTGAGGATAAGGAAGATTCTAAAAAAACAGATTATAGAGCTGTTAAGGGAAATGCCAGAAATTGGAAGACAAAAAGTGAAAAGAGAAGCTGAAGGAGAAGGAAAGTGAGACTTGTTTAGTGAATATAAATGGGCAGAATTCCCCCTCAAAAATACCCTACTTAAATTGTTTTCCCCATTCCAAGCAATATCCACAAAAACAGAGGAAGAATTCTTTGGCAATTTAATTACCTTGGCCTGGAAAGCTATTCGGCAAAGGAAGAAAGCTAGAGTTAGACTCAAAAAGCAGAAGATCTGGCTTACCAGATGGGGCATTATATGATCAAATATCTGTTTGAATATGGTTAAAAGAATAGATAACCCTTAGATATAAATAGATTTTTACAATAAGAACGATACAATGTATAATTAGGATAGCACCTCTTTTTTGATATGGGAAATATGAAAATATTAGAATGGCTTGTATAAATGAAATTTTTAGCTACACAAATGTAACCAATTTTGAGAAAATCATTGCTGACAAAGATATGTTGAATACTGATGGGAATTTAAATAAGAGCTCGAAAAACAGGATATTAATTTAATAAGGAGACTTTAATTGAAAATACAACTGAAGTATAAATTGGTCAGAAAAGAGGTTATAAAGTGATACTATTGTTATTTGTATAACACTAGAAAAATATGGTGAGGATGTGTGTATTTAATTTTGTATGTATTAATAGTAATAAAAACTGCATTTGCTTAGTGTTGGGAAAATGAAAACACTATGGGAAGAAGAGAGGATCAGGAAAAAAGCACTGAATTGTGTAGTATTGAAGAGATTTATATTGAAGAAGTTAAGATGCAATATTGAATAACAAATGGACCCGGACATCACATTGTTTACTAAGCACTTATGACTTGTAATAATAGAAAATGAATAAAACACTTATAAAAAAAAGTTAGCCCATTTGAGTGCCTTCTTTCAATCAATTTTACCTGCCAATTTTACCAGTCACTGAATCAAGCAGACTCAAACAGATTTGTAGTAGTATATAGATTTAAGGAATCCTTATTTCCATGCCTTTTGAAAAGTCTTCATTTTATTACCATGCCTTTTTATTACAGGAAAAAAGCAGGAAATATACAAAATCTGAACATCCAACGTGTGATCTTATTTGTAATCTGTAAAGTGCAGCCTACATTCTAAAATGTAGTAACTTTGAGGATATGTTACAGGAATCATAAGGAATTGGCCACAACTGATCACTGTTGCAGCATAGTACATATAATCTGCTGTTTATTGTCCTATTCCCTCTTTGCTTGTCTTTGCAAAATACAAACACTGCATTGAAAATCCTATCAAATATAACTTTTAATGCTATTATTTTTAGGAAAGGAGGCCCCATGGTCACAGAAGTGCCCAGGAGCCGCAAAAGTCAGAATGTAACTCTGCCTCCTAGTGCAGTAATGCTCTCTTTTCGGCACCAGAGATGGCATTAAATATTTGCAGAGGTTTCCAGGTGGAGAGGAAAGAACGAGCAGGGAAGGGTGAGCAACCAGTCCCGACACGCCTCTGGAGATCTTCTTTGGTGTTTATTTGGCTCTCTTTTCAAGTAACTTTTCAAACAAGAAAAGAAATCCAATGAAAAAGAAAGCTTCCATGTGGCAAAGGATCCTAGAGGTTCATTTCCATGCTGAATGGTAGAGTCTCTGCTTGTGTCTGGAGAGAGGCGGTCAAACAAAATCAAGATGGTGACCACAGCGTGAAATATACTGCTCAAAAAAATAAAGGGAACACAAGATAAGACATCCTACTATTAAATACAGTACATTGTGTTGTTTAAGTGTTCCCTTTATTTTTTTGAGCAGTATACAAGCCCTATCCATTTTTATGTTTGCGTGCAAGCCCGCTTCACCTGTTGAGATTACATCTCAGGTTCTCTGGACAGGGGCAGGTGATGACATTGTCCTCCCCCCACAACAATTGGCAAAGCATCCACAATAGACAGAGAGGTGAACAACAAGCCAATGTGACATCTGCACTACGCAGCTGAAGCCCTCCCATTTTTATGTGCATCACAATGAATGTACTGTACTATAGCATTTTTTTTCTAATTAAATGATTCACCTGGCTGCCATCTCATATCTATGACTCTACAGCAGCCTTTCTCAAACTTCAGCAGCTTTCAGGTCTAAGGAAATCAACTCCCTAAATTCCTCAGTCAGCTTTCTGGCTGGGGAATTCTGGGAATTGAAGCCAACGCATCTTAAAGATGCTGAGATTGAGAACTACTGCTCTGTAGCAATGGCGTTTGCAACAATGAAGGGTCAGGGCTTTGGTTGCATAGGTGCGGCTGCCATCTTCATATTTTCTACTCCAGTGTGAGTGGGTCCTGTCTGTAATGTATTGGGCCTCTTTACTTGAACTGTTTCCATGTGTCTTTGAATGCTGCTTGAGATTGCTTAGTCAGGGAGTCTGTGTAACGGTCACAGGTGGCCCAGACATACAGTCTCCAGGACGACCATTGGTTGGCTCTGGGGCGGGAATAGGTTCCTTCAAACCTATTGGCTGCCGCCTAGTGGCCAGCTGTATAAGTAGCTGCGTAGAAGCCTTGGTTTTCAGTTCAGTTCCTGTTATCCAATAAAGCAATGTTCCTGTTTGAACTCTCTCGTCTCGCCTCCTGCTTGCAAGAAGCCCAGTACACAACACAGTCCATATCTAGGATACAAACCCATCCCTTTTGCCTTACTCTCCTGTCCCTTGCAGCCCTGCCCTCCCATCCCCCCAAAAATAGCATCCGACGAGGCGAGGGCGATCTCTGAGGAGTCCCCAAGAGCAAGTCCCCAAGAGCAAGCTTGATAGCTCCCTCTTTTGGGACAAGACTATTTTAAAAGCAAAGAGAGGACCCTCTTCTCTTGTAACTGTGAGTGGAAGAGGCAATGGAGTTTGGAGGCCTTGTGCAAGTTCTACTCTTAAGTAAAGCTGCAATAAGGAAATGAGCAGGATCAGACGGAGTGGCAGAAGGCAATTATTGCCAGTTAATTACCTAAGATACTTATCACAGCTGGGCAACCTGAGCAGCTTGCCCAGCTCCTCAGATTACCGTCTTTGAGGACCTCAGAGGTCCCTCCAACTGAGACCTTACTCATAGGTTGCTCTCCTTCACCTCCAGGGGTGTTTCCTCTGTGGAGGCAATGCTGTTTGCCTCGTGGAGGGAGAGCAAGGACTGCCTTCAGCTCATCCCAGGGTCAGTTCACTTCTGGGGTCTCCTCCGGCTGCAGAAAGCCTTCCAGAAGTTATGCGGCGGAGGGGGGGTACCATAGCAGCACCCCTGGAAACTTGGGGTAAGAGACCAGCATTGCTTTAGGAAGAGCCCAGAAATCTTGACCCCTCAATGTGGCATCATTGCAGTGATTGGCACACCTTCTAGTTTCTAAAGATTACCCATGCCCACTTCATTGCTTTCATATGCCAATTATTTGCATTTAAAAGCATCTTTGGCTAGGTTTTATTTTATCCTGAAAAGCCAGTGAAAACCCCTGTTAAATGAATACCTTAGATCATTTATTATGGTGGTGCTTCCAAGCTATCCATTTTCAAGGTCCCTCAGTCCCATATTGTTGGGTATATTGAAAGAGAATGAAATACAGTAATTAGCTAATTTGTTTTTATATAATATGGATATTAATGTACAATACAGGTACAACTTTTCTTTCCCGCAATTCTTAAAAAAAAAATCAAACTGAATCATTTAACAACTTATACTCTGTCCTCATAACAAAATGTTGCAAAACTTTTAGATGTGCAAGTATAACATATTTCCCAAATTGTTTGGGAACATAATGTTATTTTTAAATATTCTAAAATGTTTCATTAAATAACATGTTTCTATCTTGCCAAGTCTATCATTAGAAACGGCTAGCTTACATATGACAAAAAATATATATCATTAAATACTGTACTTGCAATGTTAATTTGTAATATATACTTGAATATAATTGCACACATAACTCTGTCCTGTCTCAAAACCAAGGAGTGAAAGTTGGTTAATAAGCACTAGGAAGTAGGATCGAAGGCAGTTTAACTACATTTAAATGAGTTAAAGCCTTCCCACTGAATCCTGGGGGGGGAAATCCCCTAATGAAAGTCTACAGTATGCTTGTATTTTGAGGGAATACAAATATCAGTTTGGGGGTTTGGAGGGAAATCTTGGAAACAACCCCGATAAAGAATTCTCAGGTTGAATTCACACATTGCACCAAGTCTTAATATGATGCATAAGATTTTAGCTCAGCACAACAGATGAACTCAGGAATATGTGGCTTAGTTGGTAAATTATAAGTTAGCAAGATAATGCAATGTAAAAACCAGTTGGAGAAGAGATAGGTCTAGAATGCTCTTCTCCAAGGCATGGGAGGAATTGGTTAATGAACTGGAATTAATCAAAAAGGTGCCCACAGAAATTGCTTCTCAAAAGCTTTGCGGATACATTATTAGAATCATGGAAGGGACTTTGGAGGTCTTCTAGTCCAACAACCCCCACCTACGGCAGGAGACCCTTTACCATTCCAGTCAAATTGCTGTCCAATCTCTTCGTGAAAACCTCCAGTGGTGAAGCACCCACAATTTCTGGAAGGAAGCCGTTCCAATGATTAATTGTCCTCACTGCCAGGAAATCTCTCCTTACTTCCAGGTGGGAGCTGTCTTTAATGAGCTTCCACCCACTGCTTCTTCTCCTGCCCTCAGGTGCTCTGGAGAATAAGTCAACCCCCTCTTCTCTGTGGCAGCCCCTCAAGTACTGGAAGACAGCCATCGAGTCCCCCCTAGTCCTTCTCTTCCATAGGCTGGACATACCTAGTTCCCTTAAGCACTCATCGTAAGATTTGGTCTGCAGAGCCCTGATCACTTTGGTTGCTCTTCTCTGCACTCCGGTCCCTGTCACCTCCCCAGCAGCGAAGGAACAGTGAACTTGTGCCTTTTAGATCTGCAATCCCCAAGTTCTAGCAAGTGGCAAATGCTTTTCTCCTGCCATGAAATGCTTCACTGACCCAATTCTGCTCGTTAAACTGCTCCTGAGAGCACACAACCATGTTCATTTTTCCCCCAATTCAGAGCACTCGCACCAGACTTGTCAACACGAAGAAGAGTGACTTACCTGTGGGGAAAGGGTTCTGTTGGACCACATCCAGGTAATTGTGGACAAGGTGATAGAGGGGATCCAGAGGTCCTGGAGCTTGGTGTTGAGCAGGAATATGCTGATCAGCACCCACATTGGCAAAGTGGAGGGTCAAGAGAGGGTTTCCTCCTGCAGAGCACTGCTGGGAGTGGACCGAATCTCGGTGGGCAAAGGCAAAGGCCAGGAGGATGAGGACCACATGTCCCATTCCAGACTCCAGCAGGGTCCAAGACTAGCTTTGTTTCACAAGTGGGCCTTGTCCCCAGATACTCTAGCAAGAGAGGACCCTGGGGACCGCAAGGCCTTTCCTTCCTTCCTGCCAACCAGAGGAGCCACCTTTTCTAGCCCTGTAGATCTTCTTCCAGGTCCCAAGTCCAGCTGGCCCAGGAGAAGACAGCCAGAAGAAGAGCACTTAGGACCACTTCTGATGGGTGCTTCTCCACCTTCAGCTAAGCAAGTCTACCTCTTGCCGAACCACTTCCACTTCCAAAGAAGTGTGGGGAAGGTGTGTGTGTGTGTGTGGGGAGTGGGGGGGGGTGGAAGACACAAAAACCAGCCGGACAGGTTTGATGCCTCCTGATGACAAGGCCCTTCATGCTGCTTTCCAGCTCGTGGGATGGGGCAGGGTGGGGCCACTGCACTGGGTGGAAGGGAGAAAAGCGTGAAGCCGAGTTTTTCCTCCAGGAGCCCTTCAAGGGCTTATCCCCAATTTGTTTCTCTGCCCCTCTGCTGCGCTTTATTCTTAGGGGGGGTGGTTCCCACAGCAGCAGCTGACTGGGTTGGAAAAGAAAAGAGGCTGGTCAGACGGAGAAAGGAGAGGCATCCAGATGTTGGTTCGGGCCTGTGGTGGTAGAGATGAGTTGAGCCGGCTCGCATCTCTCACCCAGCAGTGCTGGGGCCGTGGAGGAAAAAGGGTTGGGGTCCCAGTCTCCGGGGCTTCCATACGTCTCGCCAAATGCCAAATTGGTACTCTCTGGTTGTGCACTACAATTCATTTCTCTCCCCAAACTGTACCAAGAGGACACGGAGGAAATAGGGAATGGCATGTCTAAAGAAAACTGCCAAACAGATAGATCTTCCTTCCTTCCTTCCCTCCCCTCCCTCCATCCTTCCTTCCTTCCTTCCTCCCTCCCTCCCTCATCCCTACTTTTTAACATCTGTAGGCCTACTTATTCACCTCTACAGCTTTCACCTTTTCTACTTCAAGATGGAATGGAATTTTATGGTTCTGTCCGTTTTTACACCCCAGGAAGACTTAGGAGCCACATGGGACCCTGGGCCAGCAGCCCTTGGAGCTAAGACTAAAAAAGTCAGTTTTAAGAGTTTCCAGACTAGGTTTAACTAACAATAGCTGATTCAAGGTGGCACTACTCCTCCTGTACTCAGTGTAAAATTGGTTTAGGATTGGAAACGAAAAATAGAATAACTTACGGATTTCCATGAATAAATTAATAACAGCATTTTTCTGGAAATCTGTCAGAACCTATCATGGTGTTTATATCAGAACCCATATTCTAAGGGGACTCTTTTATACCTTTAATTGTAACTCTACTCTTTCTATACTTCTGGGTTCTCCCATGCTCCTGGAGCACTGCAGGCTATTGCTCTGTTTTCCTCTATCGCTGCACTGTTACACTTGCTGTTTCTGCATACTTCCTCTGTGAACTATCTTTCCCCTTGATGTCAGCTAGAAGCGGGGGCGGGGGGGGGGGAGAGAAGAAAGGAATGCGCCTCTGGCAACTGGTTTATCTCTGCTTTTGGAAGGGAAGGTGTGAAGAGCCGGCAAAACATTGCTGCCACTCTGAGACAGTCTGGCCTTATCTGCTCTTTCCCACAACGGACTTAACACCAGGGGATTGGCCCATTCGAACTGACTGGATGAACTTTGGGGTGGGGTTTGCTTGGAACACTTTTAACCTATTGATCTGAGCTGGAAACCCTCAGATCCTGTCTATTATGCCTGCTATCAGCTTCTCCTAATAAAAGTTCCTTTTGGAAGAAACTGCTTTCACAAGTTTTGCTTTCTTAGGATGAGTTTTTGAAGTGGGCCCTGACAGTTTTCCTCCTAAAAAATTAGTGGCTAAATCAAATACATTATTCACCTCAAGCACTCAGTAAAAAGCTCACACTCTTCTAAAAAATCTTTTGTTCTTAACCCTATTTCCATATATTGAAAGAATTAAATGTCATACATTAAAGAGTGAAATCAAAACAGGCAGGCAATTTTACCCAAAACATATGCTCACATTGTTGGAAGTGTAACCCTAAAAATACATCTTAATTAGAATGTTGTTGTTTCTAAATTAGGGCTCCAGGTTGGATGTTCTTTGGTTGCTGAAGCAATTAATGATCTCTCATCAAGAAGCACATGACTCTCAATCATCACATAGATCTTCTCGAAGACATCTGTCCCTCATCTGGTCCTTTAGGTCTTCCATTCATTGCCACTGAAATTGAGATAATCTACCTTGCTGCTCATCATCCTCTTCTTCTCTTTCCTTCCATCTTTCCCAGCATCAGAGCCTTCTCCAGAGAGCTGGGTCTTCACACAAGGCATCCAAAGTAGGATAATGTGAGCCTGACCATCTGGGCCTCGATGGAGAACTCTGGGTTGATTTATTCAATGATCCATCCATTTGTTTTCTTGACTGTCCCCCATGCTGATATCTTCTCAGGAGTCTGTTCAAAGGTGTCAATACTCTCCCTCTTGGGCTTCTTCAAAGTCCAACTTTAACATCCGTGGGTTATCCCAGGGAATACTCTGGTTGCATGATTCCGATCTCAGCTTCCGCTTATGCAATATGCATCAACCACATCCTAGGAACGGAAACCAGATGTTGCTGCAGCTAAACAAGAAATGTGGGTGAGACACCAACCTTTCTGAAAGCCAGCAGAAATTTGCCAGTTAAGTTCTTATGCATCAGAAGACTTGTATGCAAGTGATTGTCTGTCTTGGTGATATCGCCCACTTGGATACATCTGAAGCTCCTGGGTTTTTCTACGTGTGTGTGTGTGTGTGTGTGTGTGTGTGTGTAGGTGCCTTCAAGTCAGTTTTTGACTCCTGGCAACTGCCTGGACAAGTCCCTGCAGTTGGTAAGATTTTGGAAGTAGTTTGCCATCGCCGGCTTCTTAGGGCTGAGAGAGAGAGAGGGAGGGAGGATCCAAGGTCACCCAACTGGCTTCATGCCAAAGGCGAGACTAGAACTCACCATCAACGTCAGGCCTGCCATCTTCGGGGGGAGGAAATTGGGGAAGTAAGGAATGGGAACAGACAGCAAAAGCGGGGGGGGGACAACAATGTTGTGTACTGGGTTCATTGCTTGAGCGAAGAAACGAGGCGAGTGAGTTCAGTCAGGAACATTCTTTATTGGCTTGCAGGAACCGAACTGGGGAACAGGGCTGCGAATGCAGCTATTTATACCCTGGCCTCTAAGTGGCGACCAATAGGTTTAAAGCAACCTATTGCTGCCCTAGAGGCAGCCAATGGCGGCGCTGGAGACGGGTTGTCTGAGGAGCTGGGAGCCATTAGCCAGCTTCCCTGCTTAAGCAACCATCCAGCATTCAAACTCACATGATACACTCAGTAGAACAAAGCCCAATACATTACAAACAGGATGACAGGAACCAGAGGTCTTGATCTGGAATAAACCGGCCAATCAAGGAGGGAGCCTGAGAATGGAATGCAAAACTACACCAAAGAGGCACCAAACCTGAAAGCTGTTCCAAAAAGATCAAAGGCGAATGCTATTGGAGACTGATGGATTGGTCAAGGGCAGAGGGCCAGAGAAAGGGGGAAATTGCACAGGAATATTCAGATCCAGCTTTGCTTACGGTGTAACCACTTGACTTTGGTAAAAGAACCTTTCACTTCAAAGAAATGGAGTCAAGGGTCTTTCTTTCCTAAACATCCAAGTTGGGACAAGCCAGACAATCTCCTGGTTTCTAGCCCAGTGCCTTAACCGCTACTGGCCGTCTGCCATAGTCTCTGGAGGCCAATATTTAAGAATCAAGGGGGGGGAAATGTCCTCACTTACAGTCACTTCTACTGTATATCAGCACATTCCATATTCCTGCACTCTTGCACAGAAACATCCAACATCTGGTGCAGAATCTTTTCTTTAAAGGTAGACAGAAAAAAGAGAGGTGCTAAAATTAGAATAGAGTTGGAAGAAGCCTTGGAGGTCTTCACCCCCCCCCCCCCGCTCAAGCAGGAGAACCTATACCAGGGGTAGGCAACCTCGGCTCTTTTATGACTCATGGACTTCAACTCCCAGAATTCCTGAGTCAGCTGTGCTGACTTTTTTTGGAATGTGGGTTATAATTTCTTTTTTGTGTGAAGACTGATGCAAAGAATGAGTTAAGCAGCTGACTCAGGAATTCTGAGAGTTGAAGTCCATGAGTCATAAAAGAGCCGAGGTTGCCTACCTCTGACCTATACCATCTCAGACAAGTGACTGTCCAGCCTCTTCTTAAAAACCTCCAGTGATGGAGCGCCCACGATTTCTGGAGGCAACTTCTGTTCCACTTGTTAATTGTCCTCACTGTTAGGAAGTTTCTCCTTAGTTCCAGGTTGTTTCTCTTTTTGAACAGTTTCCAACCATTGTTTCTTATCCTGCCCTCTGGTGCTTTGAAGAATACTTTCATGCCCTCTTCCTTGTGGCAGCCCCTCAAATACTGGAATACTGCTATCATGTCACCCCTATTTCTTCTTTTCTTTAGACTAGCCAAACCCAAGTCCTGCAGGCGTTCTTCATATGTTTTAGTCTCCAGGCCTTGGATCATTTTAGTTGCTCTTCTCTGAAATTTTTCCAAATTCTCAACATCTTTTTTGTAGTATGGTGAGTAAAATTGGTTGCAGTATTCCAGGTGTGGTCTTAATAGGGTTTTATAAAGTGGTATTAATACGTTGCGCGATCTTCATTCTATGTCTCTGTTTATACAACCCAGGACTGTATTAGCTTTTTTGGCTGCTGCTGCACACAGCTGGCTCATAGTCAAGTGATCATCCACTAGGACTCCAAGGTCCATCTCATAGTTGCTGTTTTTAAGCCAGGTCTCGCCAAATCCGTACCTTTGATTTTTCCTGCCTAAATGTAAAACTTTGTTTTTCCTCACATTAAAATTCATTTTGTTGGATAGGGCCCATTGTTCAAGATCTTTTTGGATCCTGGAATGTTGGTTATTCCTGCCAGTTTGATGTCATCTGAAAATTTGATGAGTTCCCCTTCTATTCCTTCATCTAAGTCATTAGTGAAAATATTAAAGAGTACTGGGCCTAAGACAGAGCCTTATGGTACCCCACTGCTTACTTCTCTCCATGTGGAAGTAGTACCATTGAGGACTACTTCCTGCATATGGTTTGTCAGCCAGCTGCAGACCCATCTGGTGATGATATTGTCTATTCCACATTTTTCTAGCTTACCAAGGAGAAGGTTGTGGTCCACTTTATCAAATGCCTTACTGAAATCTAAGTATACTATGTCCACACCATTTTACTGGCCTATTAATTTAGTCAAAGAATGAAATAAGATTGGTTTGGCATGATCTGTTTTTAACAAACCCGTGCTGGCTGCTAGTTATAACTTTGTTTGCTTCTAGTTGTTCGCAGATCTGTTTTTATTATTATCTTTTCCAGGATCTTCCCAGGTATTTATGTTAGACTGATTGGTCTGTAGTTTCCTAGGTCTGTTTTTATTTCCTTTCTTGAAAATGGAAACCACATCAGCCCTTTTCCAATCCTCGGGTACTTCCCTGGTGCTCCAGGATTTATGAAAGATATGGTGTAATGGGTTCTGAGATAGCATCTGCCAGCTCCTTCAGAACTCTAAGATATAATCTGTCGGGTCCTGGTGATTTATATTTGTCAAGGTAGGTGTTCTCTTACCATTTTCTTGCTTATTTTAATATTTGTTTCTAGTTTGTCTTTTGCAATAGCTTTTTTGGAATGTGGGTTATAATTTCTTTTTTGTGTGAAGACTGATGCAAAGAATGAGTTAAGCAGCTCTTCTTTCTCCCTGTTGCTTGTAATTTCCTTGCCATCTTCTCTTTCCTTGACTATTTTCTCATTAATATGTTGAAAGAAACTTTTTTTATTGTCCTTGATTTCTGTTGCAAATCTTTGTTCATTCTGAGCTTTTGCTTTCCTGACTTCTTTGCATGTTTTGGCTGTCTGCTGATAATCAGCCTTAGTTATGTGTGCCTCTTTCCATTTTTGGTACTTATCCATTTTGTCTTTCAGTTTGCTGGTTTCTTCTTGAATTTCTTGTTTTTCTTTTTCAGTGGTATTGTGCTGGACTGGGCTTTTATGATCACATTTTTCAGAGTTTCCCATGCTTCTTGAGTTGTTTTCCCCTTTAGGATTTTCGTCCATGGAATCTTTCCTAGATTCTCTCAGAGTTTGTTAAAGTTGGCTCTTTTAAAGTTTAAGAAACTGGTTGGATTATTTTCTACTGCTTGTGTTTGCATTATATTGATCCCCTCTATCACTTCTTCTTTATTAGTAAGAATTAGATCCAGTATAGCTTTACTTCTAGTTCCCTCCTCTATCTTTTGGATGATAAAGTTGTTGACTAGGTTGGTTAAGAATCTGTTTGATCTCCCGCTCGCTGCAGTTTGTCTCCCAGTTGATATCTGGGTAGTTGAAATCTCCCATTACTACTGTGGTGTGCTTCCTACATATGTTTGTTAACTGGTTGGCAAAGAGTTCATCTATTTCCTTTGATTGCTTGAGTGGCCTCTAACCTATGGCTATGTTACTTTTTTCCCTTTTATATTGACCCATATACATTCTGGAGGGTTTTTGTCTTTGATCACATGCATTTCTGTAGATTCTCTTGTGTTCTCTTACGTATAGTGCAACTCCTCCTCCTCTTTTTGTAGATCTATTTCTTTTGAACAATTTGTATCCATCCATCAGTACATTCCAGTCATGGGTTTCATCCCATCAGGTTTCTGTAATGCCAACTATGTCATACCCTCCCTTGTGTACTATTGTTTCTAGTTCGCCCTGTTTGTTCCCCAAGTTTTGAGCATTTGTATATAAGCATTTAAGACCTTTATGCCTGTCTGTGGGTATGTTTCCTGCATCTCCTGATTGTTGTTTGTTTTCCTTTTTTCTCATCACTACCTACCTCATCACTACCTACCTCAAAAGCTGATCAGCTTTTGATGAGTTGACAAAACTTTGAAATCTGCCAATAATCTCCCCCACAAAGAGCTTTTGCAATCATCAAGCTAGCCCAGTTGCAAACAGCCCCATTTGCCAATATTTTCTTTAAAAGAGTTGTTCCTCAAGGATTCCTCACTGTGTTTTGATGAAACGTTGGGAAAGGTTAGTTGTGTTTCTGCTTCATTGCTCTGCTATTTTTGTGGCAAGAGAAGAGAATCAATGAGATTCCTCATCCAGTCCATTTTAGGAACCAAACTTAAAAGAAACTGCTATTTATTTCCATTGTTTCTTAATCTTTGGCCTCCTCTAATGGCTGAAAGCAGCTATAACAGAGAGTGGAAAAAGGAAGGAAGGGAGGGAGGGAGGGAGGGAGGGAGGGAGGGAGGGAGGAGGGAGGGAGGGAAGAGTATAATATAGGACATGGTGGTTTATTATCAGTAATAATTTTTTCCCCTAAATATATATATATACATATATATATATATATATATATATATATATATATATATATATATATATGCGTGCAAATTATTCAAATTGCTAATAAAGAATTTGGGAGGCTAAGATGATCATTTCGAACTATTTATGTTCTCATCAGTTAGTCATACCCTTTATCTGAGATTCGAACCCGGGCTGATTATATATATCAGGCAGTGTTTTAACCTCCTGAGCCACGGGTTCCTTCTCTCTTATATTAGCTGGAAGGCAAGGCAAATGTATGTTTAAGTATTTGTCAAGGTTTTTTGAATGGACCTTGCTAATTAACTCTTTCATTCCTGTTTTGGCCCGGCTCAGGGCTTATCCACAGGAACTAGTCAACTTATGACAGCTCATTATTTGTGCAAATTATTCAAATTGCTAATAAAGAATTTGGGAGGCTAAGATGATCATTTCGAACTATTTATGTTCTCATCAGTTAGTCAGTTAGTTCGAATCAGTTAGTTCGAATCTCAGATAAAGGGTATGACTAACTGATGAGAACATAAATAGTTCGAAATGATCGTCTTAGCCTCCCAAATTCTTTATTAGCAATTTGAATAATTTGCACAAATAATGAGCTGTCATAAGTTGACTAGTTCCTGTGGATAAGCCCTGAGCCGGGCCAAAACAGGAATGAGAGAGTTAATTAGCAAGGTCCATTCAAAAAACCTTGACAAATACTTAAACATACATTTGCCTTGACTTCCAGCTAATATAAGAGAGAAGGAACCCGTGGCTCAGGAGGTTAAAACACTGCCTGATATATATAATCAGCCCGGGTTCGAATCTCAGATAAAGGGTATGACTAACTGATGAGAACATAAATAGTTCGAAATGATCATCTTAGCCTCCCAAATTCTTTATTAGCAATTTGAATAATTTGCACAAATAATGAGCTGTCATAAGTTGACTAGTTCCTGTGGATAAGCCCTGAGCCGGGCCAAAACAGGAATGAGAGAGTTAATTAGCAAGGTCCATTCAAAAAACCTTGACAAATACTTAAACATACATTTGCCTTGACTTCCAGCTAATATAAGAGAGAAGGAACCCGTGGCTCAGGAGGTTAAAACACTGCCTGATATATATAATCAGCCCGGGTTCGAATCTCAGATAAAGGGTATGACTAACTGATGAGAACATAAATAGTTCGAAATGATCATCTTAGCCTCCCAAATTCTTTATTAGCAATTTGAATAATTTGCACAAATAATGAGCTGTCATAAGTTGACTAGTTCCTGTGGATAAGCCCTGAGCCGGGCCAAAACAGGAATGAAAGAGTTAATTAGCAAGGTCCATTCAAAAAACCTTGACAAATACTTAAACATACATTTGCCTTGCCTTCCAGCTAATATAAGAGAGAAGGAACCCGTGGCTCAGGAGGTTAAAACACTGCCTGATATATATAATCAGCCCGGGTTCGAATCTCAGATAAAGGGTATGACTAACTGATGAGAACATAAATAGTTCGAAATGATCATCTTAGCCTCCCAAATTCTTTATTAGCAATTTGAATAATTTGCACAAATAATGAGCTGTCATAAGTTGACTAGTTCCTGTGGATAAGCCCTGAGCCGGGCCAAAACAGGAATGAAAGAGTTAATTAGCAAGGTCCATTCAAAAAACCTTGACAAATACTTAAACATATATATATATATATATATATATATATATATATATATATATATATATATATATATATATATATATATATATATATATATATAACTCCTTTTTATTTTTTAAAGATGTTATTCTATGACTGAAAAGAAAAAGAAGGAATATATTGAGAATTTATATGATGTAAACATCATATAAAATATTGATAGAAAAAGGAACAAAAACACACCACCATTTTCTTATAAGTAATACTGAACTGGAACACTTATAAACAAAATCATTTATCAGTTCATTCCTTTTAAGAACTGATATTCCATTCAAATCTATCTAATTGGTAAATAAATAATAGTGGTCTTCCAATGCTTGTATTTAGTGTCCATTTGGCTTCAACAGGATATTTCTTGCAGTCCTGAGACCTGTTCCTCTGCAGACTCATGGAACTTGGGTACCTTGAAAGCTACACAGGATCCAGGATTTTCTCCAGACTGAAAATGGGCTCCCGGATCTCCAGGTTCTCTCATGAAGCACCAGGAACCACCCTAGCAGGCAGCATCTTCACCCACCACTTTCTGGTTATTATGGCCTGGAAACACTCCCCTTGCCAAAAAGGTTGGCTGGTCAGTTTTCAAATGGGTGCCACTGGACCAGCAGATGGCATAAGGAATTCGTGTCATCTGTAAAACATACATATGAAGAAGCAAGATCATTATTCAATCATCTCTGGATCACCCCTAACATGTTTAATAAACAGCCATGGCATGGCTTTCTTATTTCCTGACACACACACCCTCCCTCCCCAGCTACCCAGATACGTGGTACAGCTTGAGAAGTGGCATATTAAAGGCCGATCATGAAACAAAATGTCTGGAACTTACCTTAGACAGATGGTGTTTGGCACCATCCAAGATAAAATGGCCGTCACTCAGCCAACCAGTGGCACAGTTCATTCATCTGAAAGACAAAAGAAACAAGGCCAGCAGTCATTCATAATATATTGATGGGTTTTTTGCTGGAAAACACTCACCTTCAAAAAAAGATGAGCTACATCCATTATTAAAGGGGTGACATCCTGACAGCTGAGTAGACAATTTGCTTATGTCCTCTGTAAGAAACAATAGAAAGAAGAAAGGCCATTAGCCATTTATCTCTGGACACAGCCCTAATATTATTATTATCCAGTGTTAATTCTTACCTTCGGTGTCTTGAAGGGAAAATGACTGCCACTCAGCCAGCAGGAGGTACAATTCATTTACAACACAGAAAGAAGCAAGGCCATTAGTCCTTCATCTCCCACGATGCCCTCATAATAAACAAATAACTAGATAAGTATAAAACACTTTACCCCTCTTTTGTGTTAAAGCTTTAGCATTTGGTGAGAACTCAGGTCGCATATCTCTGATGAAGGGATTTAAATAGGCTCCCTTTTCAACTTTCCTTGAGATCACCAGCTAGTAGTAGCCAACTTCGGTCAGCAGCTGATCCGATACACCCAGTCAGGCTGGACTCATCTGACAGACTGAAATGGACTTCTGGTTCTCCAGGTTCTCTTTTGAAATACCAGGAACCACCTGGCAGGCAGCATCTTAACCCACCGCTTTCTGCCTGGAAACACTCCCCTTGCCAAAAAGGTCGGCTGGTCAGTTTGCGAATGGGTGCCACTGGGCCAGCAGACGGCAACAGGAATGAATGTCAACTGTAAGACATACAGTACATATGAAGAAGCAAGATCATTATTCATTCATCTCTGGATCAGTCCCAACATGTTTAATAGATAGCCATGGTACAGCTGTCTTATTCCCTCCCACTACTTCCCAGCTGCAGAGCTGATACAGCTGCAAAAAGAGCATATTTAAAACCAATAAGGAAACTCAATGAAGAGTTGATTCTCCTTAAGTCACTCCTCCTCTTCCTAAAGACCCATCTGACTTTTCTCATATTCTGGGTTCTGCATTTCCTCTTGCAAATGAGGCGATTTGCATCCAGCTTCTTTTGTACTTTTTGGCTGGAAGCTCTTCAGTAAAAATAATTTTCCTTTTGCCTCTCCCTTCAAATACTTTAGGGTCCACTGCTGAATCCGAACACAAGAGCATTGCCCCGTCATTACACTCATCCCGGGCCTTTTGGTAAAGGGGAAGATTTTGGACTGACATACTTTTTCAGTGCCTTTGGGGGGAGGGGGTGCCTTGTGGTGACATTGCTATTATTATGTTATTATGGACAGAAAACTCTCACCTTGGACAATGGCTGTTTGGCTCGGTCCATCTTCAAATCACTGCAACTCAGCCAGCTGAGTGCACAACTACTTTGTAAAACACACATAGAAAGAAGCAAGACCATTACTCTTTCATCTCCTGATCAGCCCTAATAATATATTTATCCAGTTTTATTCTTATCTTCACTCCGTCAAAGGGAAAATGGCTGCCACTCCACCAGCAAGATGCACAAGTCATCCAGGAAGTCTGTAAGACATACATAGAAAGAAGCAAGGCCATTACTCATTCATCTCCTGAGACACCCTAATAATATACACTTATCCAATGTTATTTCCATTTATAATTTCAATATACTAAGCTCCACTTTTGGAGCCCTGCTAACCATGAGAAGCCTGCTCCTAGACTTGTTTTTCCTCTCGACTTTCTCAACTGACTGTCCTCTCCCTCTTCAACTCAGCTTTGTTCAAAAGCTTCTGCCCAACAATTTTCAAGGCGTGAAAAGGTGAAAGAAAAAAGAGGGCGATCAACAGTTAAGGTGGGCGGACTCAAAGTAAGCAATGGGCACCTCGCTGGAAGACCAAGAGGTTGCTGCTTGGAGAAAATCTAGCTAAGTGGTCACTAAGAGTTGGCATCAACTTAAGGCACATAACCAATTTAATGGCTTCCAATTTAAATTTTAATGCGTGGAATCCACTACTTGCTACTGAGGCTATCCCCATGGAAATTTGGCCCTCTAAACAGGAAATCTCAGCTAATTCTCAGAGGAGCTGAAGCAGTCAGAAGCCCTCAGTGAGAGAGCAGTCTGCAATAGTGTGTCACAGGACAACATAATTTCAAGATAGCCAATGGTGGAACCCAGTTCATTTCTGTTTATCTCTCCTGCTTCTTATGAGAATCCTACTTTTTCTTCTCTGACACTGCTAGCTAAAATGAACCAAAAGCTTTGCACATACAAACTTGATTGTTTTTTAAGTTAGTATCTGATATCCTGCAGTTCTGCTACAAATAAGCTTTCCACTGTGTTTCCCCGAAAGTAAGACCCAGTCTTATTTTCTTTTGGGCTCCAAAGTAAGCACTAGGATTTACTTTCAGGGAGGGCTTACTTTTCGCTGGTACCAGGAGGCTGCCAGCATGAGTGGGGCAGGGCCTGTGCATGGGGTGAAGCAACGCGGCGGCGAGTGTGGTGGCAGACCAGGTACGGAATGGGTGTGGGAGGGCGGGGCGCCTGCCCTTCCTGTGCCAAGCCAGCCCCTGCAGCCCTGGGGCAGTCGTGCTGGGCAGGAAGGGTGCCAAGGTGGAGGTGGCCAGACCGACCAAAGTGACTCGTGGAGCGCTGGAGGCTCGGGGAGGGAGGGTGGTGAAGCAGTGGGGGGAAAAAAGGTCAATCAATCAATTCCAAGTTTGCGAGGTTTTTTTTCCATGAGAAGTTGGAATTGATTGACCTTCCCCCACCACCTACCCACAAACTTGTTTCCCTGCATGCTGCGGTGGAGGATCGTGAAGGAGAAACAGCACGGGGCTGTGAGTCAGGTAAGGAAAGAAATGCAATTCCTGGGGGAAGCGAGGGCATCTGGCGGTGGTGTGGCAAGCTCTCCAGCTCCACCGGGAAGGGGCAGCCGGCATGGGTGCTGACGGCAGGATGCCCACCCACTTCAGCACCCTCCCTGCCCGAGCCTTGGTGCTCCACTTGCTGCTTTGGTGGCTGTGGGCAGAGCTACAAAGTCTGGCTCTGGAGTGAAAGAGAAGATGGGCAGATGAGGGGGGAACCTGCCCCACTTGTTCTGTGGCCGCTTTTGGGCAAACTGCAACAGTGTAGTTGATCTACTTAGAGAAAGTTCATACTATTGAAGGAAGCCATCCAGCCAGCGTTGTGATGCTTTGAATTAATTGTTCTGGGGTTATTTCCAATTGTGGTGCCAGTGCAACTGCAAATGCTTGAATGTCAGCCCTGCGCACAGCCAAAGCCTTTGCTCTCCTGTCAGCAATCCAGTCACAGATGTGTTCAAGTTCAGGAAACAATGGCTTCCTACCTGCTCCACACTTTCACTTCTTAGCATTTCCCTCATCCACCTGTTGGCTGAGGTCATTGTACTCTGCTCACCATTTTCGGACCATACGGAGATCCAACTTGTTCGCTTTGCAGAAAGCTGCAAAATTCTTGCCCTGAGAGTCCTCCACGATCCCTTTCTTGAACTTGACAGAGAAGCTCTTTCTTTTTGCACTCATCTTGTTTGGAAAGGCAAAATACGGTATGGTATTACAGTGTTCCCTGAAAATCTGCCATTAAATTAAATCACAATTAAACCAGGGGTGTCAAACTTGATTTCATTGATGGTTAGAGTTTGGGTTAGGCATTGTGGTTACCCTGGGTGGAGTGTGGGTTAGAGTTGGGGTTAGGCATTGTGGGTTAGAGATGGGAAGGCCTGGAAAAAAACTCGGAAAACTTAACAACAGGTTTTTTTCCCATTTGTTTCCAAGCTGCTTTGGAAACAAATGAGAAACACCGTTTTCCCCCCACACACATTATATTTTGTATTTTCACTTAAAAATGCTGAAAGTTTCAATCAGGAGGGAAAATGTACATCCACGAGAGCTAAATGACAAAAAAGCATTGTTGCAATGCGAGCCTTACTCTCTGGGTTGTGAAGTCAACCACATGTATGAAAGGGGCCAAACTTGATCGCACTTCACATTTGATGAAAGCAAGCTCCTGAAAGCAGCCATACAAGAGTCTTAATTCATAACAGCATTAATAATGCAGACATGTGCGGCTCAATATATTAATTCAATGCTTCAGGGAGAGGTATGTTCCATAATATCTAATCGATAACGGCACTACTAATTTTCTACCATCAATTAAGCCAATTTCTCTTATTTAATAGTATCACCTACTTCACTATTAACATCAGTCCCATGGTCCCAAAGGTGCTTTTCAAAAGGCAATAGGACTGTTTTTTTCTTTGTTTCATTTCTCATCCATTCTCACTGAATGATGGGAAGCAGAAGGATTTATATTCTTTGCAGTCATCTGGTCATTAGCACTCTGAAAGTCGGTGATTATTTCTCAGAGTTGTTGAGGCCTTGGAACTAATGAAAGGACAGATCGGTGTTGTGGTATCCCACCCCCACCAGTGGCAGAGTAACAAACTATCTTTTGACTTAGTGCATGGACTGATTCTCAAGAACCATATAGTACCTGTGTTTTCTGCACCATATTCAAGGCAGTGGCGCTCTGCTTCGAGTATTAAACCAAAAGGTCTAAAGCCTGCTTCCTAATGATACTGGAGATCCAAGAAACAAACTTTTTTTACACGATACATATATATGTTGTACAAATTACATTCTTCTCCCAGGGCATATGTTTTAACACTACTGTTTTCACCGTTCAGAAACGAGTCTGATAAATATACTTCAAAATGCTTTTTAGCTTTTTCTTGAGTTAGAAAAAAAACCATTGTGTTAAATTCTAATATACATATTACACAATATTATACCAACAGAAGAAAACATCCATAGCTCAGGGTTGCACTGTGGAGTTCTTGAGGCCCTCTCTGCTTGGTTGTTTACTTGCAGATGTTTCATTACCCAATTACTTAACATCAACAGGGTGAGGGAGAGTGGGGTTTTCCAGCCCGTTGATATATAGTAGCTTGCCCTGCCAGCTTAGGTAAAGGTCTGGTCCCCCCTTGGTACATGTTTAATTGGAGTATTTCTTTTCTGCATAATTGTTTGTCTAAATAATCCCTGATTTTATGAATACTGGCTGCCAGAGGAAGTTTGTTTCCTTTGTAGGTTATTTTCTCTTTTGATAAAGAGAAATCTCTTATAAACTTGGTATATCTATAAGCTGCTATATAAAAGTGAACATAACCCTGCACTCACTCACCCTGATGTTACCTAGTTGGGTCAAGAAATGTCTATAAGCAACCAAGCAGCACTAAGAACTTCAAATATTATAGTCTAATATACCTTTAATATTATATATAAGATTATACATAATATTAAGGAAGAGCTTTTAAAGACTATGTAATAAGTTCCTCTACAAGCATCATTTGATTGACTGGCTTTCCCCCAATTTTAACAGAACAGCATTTTTCAGGGCAAAAATCAGAAATTGGGGAGCTCCTTTTCCAACCAACAGGTTGTATTCAAAGGTGGAAGCTTTGCTGAGTTGCTGCTCATTTCATGGGTGACCCTATTGGAAAAGTGTGATTTCAACAGAGCCAGTTTGGCTTAATTACTAAATGGTACCAGGCTAGAAGCCAGTGAGGTCTAGTCCCGCCTTAGCCATGAATGACAGCTGGGCGACTTTGGGACAATCAACAGGAGACGGTGAGTTCTAGTCCCGCCTTAGCCATGAATGACAGCTGGGCGACTTTGGGACAATCAACAGGGGACGGTGAGGTCTAGTCCCGCCTTAGCCATGAATGACAGCTGGGCGACTTTGGGCCAATCAACAGGAGACGGTGAGGTCTAGTCCCGCCTTAGCCATGAATGACAGGTGGGTGACTTGGGGTCCGTCCCTCTTTCTCCGCCCAACTCACCTCACAGGGTTGTTGTTGAGGGGAAAATAGGAGGGAGGACCGGATACCTTGCCCACCTATGAACAAAAAAGGCGGGAGAAAAAGCATCTGCACCCACGCAGCACCTCCTGAGCGGAAGCGGGAAAGGTTCGGGCAACCTGAGGGACGGTCCCTCCCCGCTCCGCTGAAGAGCAGCGCCTCACCGGCCTCTGGGCACCCACCCACCCCACGAGACCGCCGCCCTCGCCCGGCGCTGCCTCGGGCCACGAGGGGCCCCTCCGCACCTTGAGCGACGCCCCTCCCGGGCCCGGGGGCTTTCGCTCAGGCCCTCGCCGGCTTCCTCCCGGAGGAAACCCCGCCACCACAGCCGCCGCCATTCTGTCAGCGAGCCCGCCATCGCCCGCCGCTTTCCCCTCACGGGGGCGCGAAGGTTCCCGCCACCGCCGGCAAGACTGCACGGCGCATGCGCCCTTGCTCCGGGCGGGAGGGGCGGAGGGCGGCGAGCGCTGCGCGGCTGAGTCCCTTCCCGCCGGGGGAGCCTCGCTGAGGGCGGAGGGGCTCCGTGGCCGGCCCGGGGGTCGAGCCGGAGGAAAGGCGGCCTTCTCCCGCTGTCCCCGGTTGAGCGTTAGGCTCCTCGAGGCTCGCCCCCGCCGAGAGCCCCGCCCGCCTTGGCGCCCCGAGCTGGGACCGAGCCTGAGGGCTCGTCGTGCTGAGGTGCGTTCATGGCCGTGTCCGTGGCTGCACCTCACTGTTTGACGCCCTGCGCAGGCGGTCCTCGGTTAGTGGCCGTTGGAAGTTACAACACCACTGGAAAAAACTGACCATTTTTCACACTTCCCTCACGTGATGAAAATCACTCTGCAACTGACTCAAATTTATGACGGTTTGCGGCCCTCTGACAAAGCAAGTCAATGGGGAAGCCAGATTCACTTAACCACAGGGTCACTAACTTTACAACTGCAGCGATTCACTTGTTAACTGTGGCAAGATAGGTCGTAAAATGGGGAGATACCCACTTTCCAACTGTCGCTTAGCAACAGAAATTTTGGGCTCAACTGTGGTCATAAGCTGAGGACTACCTGTATTGGCCATAACAAAAAAAGGAAAAAAAGATACAAAGGAATGGGAGCCCAAACCGCTGCATTTGGGCAGAGATGGAGGCATTGCACTCAATGCGAAAGGCCCTAGTGGAGTTACCAGGGGAATTCTGTGAGTTGGCAGGGGAATTCTGGGAGCTGACATCCACACTAGGGTGAGCAACTCTGCATTAGAGTCAGCAACACTTGCCATCATCTTCAATCAGGGGGCAGCTCTCTCTCCAAACTTCAGCTAATGAAATAAAATATCTTACAAGCTTGGAACGAATTATAATTATTATAAATAGGTTTCATGGCCTTTTAATTTCCTGTTGTGTTAGGCTGTTTTGCAATTCTTAATTATTTTGATTCAGTGGTGAAGTTTTCTCGAGGAAACCTCTGTAGCCATTATCGAGAAAATATTTTTGGTATGCTTACACTCAATTTCTGACAAATTGAGATAGTTAAAACTGGAAGGAGAACAGAAGCCCTTTCTTGGAGAAAAAATAGGGGTGTCATATTGGTATTTTAAATCCAGATCTGCTTTTTTTTTAAAAAAAAAAATCCTGTCAGAGTTTAAAATTTATAATTCAATGAAATCTAGGCTTTTCTATACATCATGTTATACTATGTACATTAAATAGGTAAAATATATTTAATTCAAAACTGATTTATTGCATTTTTCATTATTTTATTTATATAGTATTTGGGTTTATTTAACCAGAAAATCTTACAGCATTTTTACGTAACAGAATTTTTCAATTATGCAATACTGTTCTGAAAAAAGGGAGGGGAGAATACTTAAAAACACAGATAATTTTGAAAAGTTCTGCAAATGTATTACACTTGGCCTCCATTTTAGGGACAGTCCACCTCTTAAATGTAGAGGTAGGCTACTTTGCAAAACCCATAGGCCATCACCCCCACTGTTGTTTTAGAAAAGTTTTAATGACCATGCATAATTATTTTTTGGTCTCTGTATGAAGATTCAAACAGAAAGTACTGAAAATATGTACACAAAACTGAAACAAACACCATTTTCAGAGCAAAATAGCACCTTAGGGCAAAAGTCAACATTTAGTATGTGACCTCTCTTGGCTCTAAGCATATCTTGAACTCCTAGGAGGAGATGGTGCTGACATTTTCTGAGGTAACATTTCTGAAAACAGCAATGTAAATTTGCTGAAATATATACATGGAAAGGGATCATCTTCAATTCCTCGGCTGAGTCACTATCTCCTTTTAGATTTTCCATGACAAAATAAACACCTTGTTCCCTGTTTTGATTCACATAGATCTCTTTGTTGCCCCTCACATTCTTCCATTTGAGTTTGTTCTTGATTGTCTGGGAGGTAAAGAAACAAGACTTTTTCACACAATTTTGTGGTGATGGCAGATTTTACATTAATGTGAAGGAATCTTGTACAGTGGTACCTATTTTAATAAAAGGCAAGCTGAAACTTGACTTCATCAAATTTATTAGATTTTTATCCCACCTTTATATTTTATGAATAAGGCAGTACACGTACATAATACTCCTTCCTCCTCTAATTTCCCCACAACAATAGATGCATACATCTGGCTTCTGATTTTTAGTTCCTATTTAGAAATTACTATTTTGCTTGGGTTTTTGCTGCTATCTTGGGATCATCTCTTTGTAGCCCCAATTTTCCAACACCTTTATGAAATTAGCAGTATCTTTTTCTATTGAATAAATATACCTAATCTTTGCCTAACAAACATGTGCATAACTTCTAGATTTCTGATTAAAATTCTTGATAACAGATTTTTTTTAGTCTAACAAATCTTGGGACACCTCCTGTACAGTTTTGAATCTTTGATTCTGTCTCCTCAAAATTTAACTTAATGGAAGGAGGAAGATAGCCTTGATTGATTGATTGATTGATTGATTAGCCCTTGGGCCATATCAAAGTACAAAGTTCCAGAAACAAATTATTACTAAAATTTGATAAAAGCAATTTAAAATGGAATTTGATAAAATACAATTTAAAATAGAGTCAGAATAAAATACAATTTAAAATGAAATAGGAATAAAATACAATCTAAAATGAAATTATAATAGTGTACAATAATTTAAGATATAGATAAAATATGATAAAAATATATTTTGGAGTCGCCCTTGCAATCTACCCCAATCAGTCCCACATATGCAGATCTCAACTGGACTATTTTGCTTAAGTACTGTGCTGTGTTAAATGTTATTTTCAGATTCTGGCTGCACATAGGGTAAATTGTTTTGATACAGGGATCCCAATGGGTCATTTGTTTGGTGTATAGACCGAGGTACCTGTCTCTCTCCCTCTTATACAGGCAGCAATCAAATAGGATGTGAGCCAGGTCTTCTCCCTCTGGCACTCCACAAATGCAGAGACGTTCATGGTAGGGTATGGAATTGAATCTCCCATACCTAACCATTGTGTCGAGCTGTTTGAATCTCGCTCGCGTAATTATCTCCCCTAGATGTTTTGGCAGTTGTAACTTCAAATAGCTGTCTATTTGAAAAGTATGTTTGTATTTGCTCAGCCATTTCAAGTTACCCACCTTACTAAGGATAGCTATGTCATTTTGTGTTTCTATATCCTTAATTCTTTGGGCAGCTCTTTTTAAAATTGTTCTGTTATGCAAGAGACTGGAAGACCACAGCTTCTTACAAAATTTGTTAGTTTGGTGATCCAGGAGATTTGTGATTGTGATTTTATTTGCTCTAGTAGACATAACTTGGGGAGTCTTATCAGTCTCCATTTCATTGACTTTATGCCAATAATTATACGCTCTAATTTTGGATAAAGCATGAATTGTATGAATTCCCAATCCAGCTCTAACTGCTGCAGCAGATGTTCTTCGATCTACACCCAAAATACATCTGAAATGCTCGGACTGTGTTTGTTCTAGGACTGTGGTTGAGTATAGACCCCAAACCTCTGTTCCATACAAGAGCATAGGAGTAACCTTAGGTTTATATAATTTAATTAATGGGGCTAGGGACCCTGGGTAACTATGATTCTTTAGTTTAAGCAGTAAATTCAAATGGGCTTTTGCTCTAAGTGTACTCCATTGGTGATGGCAGGCCCAAGATCCAGTCTAGGGAAAAGTTACACTTAAATATGCAAAGGTGTTAACCTGTTCAATTGGTTCACCATCTAATTAGCATCTATGTCTCTTTTGAGGAAGATAGCCTTTAGTATTTACTATTTGAAAACTATTTATGTTGCCACCCATCTTGGTTTTAGGGGCAGGTAGGTTCCCACAACTTTATATCCCAATTATTATTCAAAGAAAGTCAATTAATTGTACACCACAATATTTATTTAAAGGGACTGCACTCAAATACAGTTGTGCTATTTGCATCACATCAAAAATGTACAGTAGTTGGATTTAAGAGGTGAGGTAATTTTGTCAGCAGAGAATCTTTTTTCCTTTCAATGCCATCTCTTTTGAATTTGCATTGCAGATTTTGCATTGCAGATTTGTGGATTTGTTCCTTTGTGCACAAGATAGACAATGGAGTTGTGCAGGGCAGCTGAACTCTGCAAAATCCGGTTGACAATCGCTTTGCACTGAGGGAAGATCAAATCCGGGAGAAAATCGAGCTGTCTTTTCTCTTTTTTTGCATGCAGCCCACCTCACTTTTAAAATTATTGTTAAGATTCCCCTTTAGAATTTGCAGCTCCTTTACTGCACTTGCAACTTTTGGCAATGTAGTCTGAGCGGGAATGTCCCAAATAGAAAATGGGGTATGAAAGAAAACTGCTTGAAAGCCGAACTTCAGCTAATGAAATAAAATAGCACACACGTTTGGAACTAGTTATGTCTATCACAAATAGGTTTTCATGGTTTTAGTCAGGAGATTTGATGGCAAATGTCCAAGATATTTTACAAAGTTTTGTCTCCCTTGAGACCCTCTTTTATTTTGCAGTTGGCCTTGTCCTGAAGTATATATTTTTACTGCTAAGCAGGCCCTGTTCAGTTGAAGAGGTGGGCAGGCAGTGTTTGGGTAATATTTGAGCAACGGCCTTTTATTTTCCCCTTGTGTTCAAGGAGCACAATTCTCTCTAATTATTTTGGGTTCATTCTGCAGTGGGGTTTTCTCGAGGAAGCCTCCGTAGCCATTTTCAAGAAAAAAAAATTCTAACGGATTTGGTAGATCCACTCTCAATTACTGGCAATTTTTGCTTGTTAAACCTGGAAAAAGAAGTTTTAGTAGAGATACCAGTGCTGGGATTTCAAACTCAGATCTGTTGTTTTTTTATATATATATACCTGTCTTGAGTTTCTATGTCTTATTTTAAAATTCAACAAAATCTAGGGTTTGCTGTACATCACATGTATATATTAAATAGAAAGCGAAGGTTGGAGACAGGACGGAGGTTATTTAAAATAGCTGGGTCCAATGCAGGTTTCTTAAGGAGGGGCCTTACCACCGCCTTTTTCAAGGCGGCAGGGAAGTACCCTTCACTTAGGCATTGATAACTGCTAGGATCCAGCCTCATGTAACCTCCCGATAGGCATAGGCCAGCCAGGAGGGACACGGGTCCAACAAACACATGGCGGCACTTAATTTCCGCATGATCCTGTCCACTTCATCCGGAGTCACAGGATCAAACTCTTCCCAAATGTTCTCGGCCAAACTCATCGTTTTCCACCCGTCAGATATTTATTTTTATTTATTTATTTTACTACATTTATATACCGCCCTTTCCCAGAGGACTCAGGGCGGTTTACAGGGTAATTAAAAACCAAAATACAAAAGTTAAAAAACCAAGTTTAAAAAATAAATAAATTTATCCCTGTATAAGTAAAACCCCAGTTAAAATAAAATTAATCCACAGCCTGGGCCAGAGAGCTCGAAGAGCCAGGTCTTCAGGCCCCGGCGGAATGAACGGAGGTCGGGGGCAGTCCTCAGCTCCACTGGCAGCTGGTTCCAAAGGACAGGCGCCCCCACTGAGGAGGCCCTATCGCTGGGTGTCGTCCGCCGGCAATCTCTTACCGGCGGCACCCTGAGAAGACCCTCCCTGTGGGAGCGCACTGGACGAAGGGAACTTGATGCCGGCAGCAGGTGTTCCCTCAGATATCCCGGACCCAAGCCATGTAGGGCTTTATAGGTCATCACCAGCACCTTGAATTTCACCCGGAGGGCAACCGGAAGCCAATGCAGCTCGCGGAGTAGAGGTGTTACATGGGAGTATCGGGAGACCCCCATCACAACTCTCGCGGCTGCATTCTGCACCAGCTGAAGCCTCCGAGTGGTCCTCAAGGGCAGCCCCATGTAGAGAGCGTTGCAGTAGTCCAAACGGGAGGTCACGAGCGCATGAGTGACTGTGCGTAGGGCATCTCGGTCCAGATAAGGTCGCAACTGGCGCACCAGGCGAACCTGGGCAAAAGCCCCCCTGGTCACGGCTCCTATATGGTCTTCAAAATTGAGTCGTGAATCCAGGAGGATGCCCAAGTTGCGAGCCCTATCAACGGGGGGTAACACCTCACCCCCCATCGTTAGAGATGGAATAGTCTGGTTGACCCGAGATGCCGATATGCACAGCCACTCAGTCTTGGCAGGATTGAGACGAAGCCTGTTTCTCCCCATCCAGACCTGGACCGCCTCCAGGCACCGGGACATTACGGTGAGGGCATCGCTGGGTTGGTTCGGGGTGGAAAGAAAAAGTTGGGTATCATCAGCGTACTGATGATACCCCACCCCGAAATCACGAATGATCTCACCCAGCGGCTTCATATAGATGTTGAACAGGAGGGGCGAGAGAACCGACCCCTGAGGAACTCCACAAATGAGAGGCCTCGGGGCGGATCTCTGCCCTCCCGTCAACACCGACTGCGAGCAGCCCAGGAGATAGGAAGAGAACCACCGTAAAATGGTGCCTCCCACTCCCAACCCCCTGAGACGCCGCAGTAGGATACCATGGTCGAAGGTATCAAAAGCTGCTGAGAGATCTAATAGGATCAGGACAGAGGAGCAACCCCTGTCCCTAGCCCTCCAGAGATCATTCACCAGCGTGACCAATGCCGTCTCCGTGCTGTATCCGGGCCTGAAACCCGATTGGTACGGGTCTAGATAATCAGTTTCCTCCAGGAACAGAGGAAGCTGATGCGCCACCACACTCTCAACAACCTTCGCCAAAAAGCGAAGGTTGGAGACTGGACGATAGTTATTTAAAACAGCCGGGTCCAAGGCAGGCTTCTTGAGGAGGGGTCTCACCACCGCCTCCTTCAAGGCGGCAGGGAAGACACCCTCCTTCAAAGAAGCAGTTATTACTGCATGGAACCAGCCTCTTGTCCCCTCCCGGGCCGCATAAGCTAGCCAGGAGGGGCACGGATCCAACAAACAGGTGGTGGTGCTCAGCCTCCCCATGATCCTGTCCACATCATCAGGGGAAACAGGGTCGAACTCAGTCCAGATAACATGCTCAAGACCGTCCGATTCCTCCACATCAGACTCTGCCCAGTCAGAGTCCAGACCGGTCCGGATCTGAGCGATTTTGTCCGCCAGATGATGACTAAACTCCTCGGCTCGTCCCCGCAAGGGATCCTCCCTCACCTCCTGATTAAGGAGGGAGCGAGTTACCCTAAACAGGGCGGCCGGGCGATTATCTGCGGACGCGATAAGGGCAGCAAAGTAGTTAGACTTCGCCGTCCTTATCGCCGCAAGATAAGACCTTATAAAGGTTCTTAACTGCAATCGGTCAGATTCGGATCGGCTGGACCTCCAACCGCTCTCTAGACCTCGTCTCCGACGCTTCATCTCCCGGAGCTCCACAGAGAACCATGGAGCCCAACGGGATCTGCGCCGGGTCAGAGGTCGCAAGGGTACAACACAGTCAAGTGCCCCGGCGGCCGCCCTTTCCCAGGCATCCACAAGAACATCGACTGGGCTGTGGGTAAGGGTGATGGGTATAGGCCCAAGCACCCTCTGGAACCGTTCCGGGTCCATTAGGCGCCTGGGGCGGAACCACCTGGTCGGTTCCGCAGCCCAGCGGCGGGGGGTGGCATAACGGAAAACCAGCCGCAGGAGGTAATGATCTGACCATGACAGGGGGGCGATGGTTGGTGAACCCCCTCCCAGATCATCCAACCACTGTCCAGATAGGAACACCAGGTCGAGAGTATGATCCCCCACATGAGTCGGGCCCTCAATAACTTGGGTCAGGCCCATGGCCGTCATGGAGGCCATGAACTCCAGAGCTAACTCAGACGACCCTCCCAGTGAAGGCAGGTTGAAGTCACCCAGGACTATAAGCCTGGGGAACTCCACCGCCAGCCCTGAGAGAGTGTCGAGCAGCTCGGGCAGGGCTGTTGCCACACAGCTGGGTGCCAGGTATGTGAGCAACAAGCCCAACTGAGCCCGAGGACCACATCTCAAGAGGAGGGATTCACTCCCGGCCATCTGGACAATGGTGGCCTCCCGCGGGCACAGAGTCTCCCGAACAACCACCGCCACCCCACCACCCCTGCCCTGAGCCCGTGGCTGGTGTAGCACCCGGAAACCTGGAGGGCATAACTCGGTCAGAGGCACCCCTCCCTCTGAGCCCAACCAAGTCTCCGTAATGCACACCAGATCCGCACATTCCTCCTCGATCAAATCATGAATGAGGGGAGCCTTGTTAACGACGGATCTGGCGTTAAAATAAACCAGCCTGAGCTCAGGGACCTGATCACCCTCATCCCCAGGTAAGAGGGTGCTAACCGGAGGGTTGGAGCGTGCCACCGCTCGAAGATAGCGGGGGCGCGATCCCAGGTGTTGATATGGCCCTCCGTGCAACCACCTGCTGCCATTCCCTATCGTCGTGGGGATTTGAAGCCCCACCCCAACATTCACAGAACCAGCAGCCA
Organism: Vipera ursinii; assembly: GCF_947247035.1. Taxonomy (NCBI): domain Eukaryota; kingdom Metazoa; phylum Chordata; class Lepidosauria; order Squamata; family Viperidae; genus Vipera; species Vipera ursinii. The sequence continues at coordinate 4,176,696 of NC_139519.1, read as the reverse complement.
CCTCCCCCAACCCCGTCCCGTCAGGACCCCTAACAGGCCCAGACTGAGTGCCGGTTAACGATTCCCTCCCCACCCTCCTACCCCTCCCCCTCCCTAACCTTTTAAAATAACCGGCTAAAAATTTTATCAGGGGCCTCTTAGCGCGTCTCAACTCGAGGCCCCTATCTAAGCCCAGCCACCTCTCGGAGTCCCAACAATTGGGCTCATCATTAAGGGGAGTGTGGAAACAGGCGGTAGGTCGCACCCAGGAGGGAGAAACCCCCCTGAGGGCATACAGATCAGCTTCGGAATAATGGAAGCAAACCATGCAGCACTAGAATGTTCACATAGGGCAGATGTTACAGATATGACCAAAGGGTAGTTCGATGGTATTGTTATAGATGAAAAAGTAAGTCCAGTAGGCATGTCTCTCAATCCACTAGACCATCTCAGCTCTCACCTGAGATGGCAATCAAAAGGGAAGCCCCAGCCGTCCTCTCACTCCGGCTGAGGGGTCCAATCTGGAGTGGAAAGAAGAGGGAGTCCTGGGCCAAACCCACCCCAACTGGTCTCTCACACCAGTGAGGTGGTCAATGACCAGTCCAAGACCGTCCTCCCACCACGGTCAAGTCCCAGCCAAACTGGTCTATCAATGGGAAGGTCTTGATTCCAGCCGGGCATGGAGATAGCCATAGTACCTGCCTGCCAGCACAGAAAGCAAGAAAGCAAGCAAGCCAGGCCTCTGCCGATCTTCGAGTTGCCGGCCAATGCCGCCAGTCTGGCGGGGGAGGGCAAAAACATTCTCTCCCCCAAGCGCCCGCCCGCCAATCCAAACGGTATTCCAGCGGCGGAGAAAGGCATTCCCGGCAGCTGTCTAGAGTCCGGGCATTCACCAGCACGTCCGCCGAGGCCGATGTCCAGGCCCACAATCCACTGCCGCCATCCGGGAGGAGAGGGAGGCTCCGCGCCGCCGAGGACGGCGCCTGCCAGCTGATAGCCCTGATCAAATCTCCAGCCGGTGGGATCGTTGCCGCTGCCCCTCCGAACGAGCAGAGGGTATCCACGATGAACAGACAGGAGAGGAAAGGCAAGCAAGGATGCCCACAGCCTTCGCAGCATTCCAGCATTGCTCGGCAGGCTGGCAGGCCGGCAATAGATACTGCCCAGTCAGAGTCCAGACCAGCCCGAATCTGAGCAATTTTGTCCACCAGATATTTACTAAATTCCTCAGCCCGTCCTCGTAAGGGGTCCTCTCCCGTCCCTTGATTTAAAAGGGAGCGGACCACCCTAAACAGGGCAGCCAGGCGGTTATCTGTGGACGCAATGAGGGTGGTGAAGTAAGCGTGCTTTGCCACCTCCATTGCCACAAGATAAGATCTAGAAAAGGATCTTAACTGTGTTCGGTCAGACTTGGACCGACTGGTTCTCCAAATGTTCTCTAGGCCCCTTCTCTGGTGTTTCATCTCCCGCAAGTCCTTGGAGAACCAAGGAACGAGCCGGGACCTGCGCCAGGTCAGAGGCCGCAAAGGCACAACGGGGTCGAGAGCCTCCAAGGCAGCCTGTTGCCAGGCATTAACTAAGGACTCAACCGGGCTGTGGGAGAGGGAGGTAGGAATCAATCCAAGCACCATCTGGAACTTATCTGGGTCCATCAGGCGCCTGGGGCGGAACCATCTGGTCAGTTCCGCCTCCTGACAGCGGCGGGTGACGTGACGGAGGCCCAACCGCAGGAGATAATGGTCTGTCCATGAAAGGGGTTGAGATGTTGGAGTAACCTCCCCCAGACCATTAAACCACTGCCCAGAGATAAAAATAAGATCAGGTGTGTTTCCCCCCTCCTGCGTCGGGTCCTGAATAATTTGGGTCAGGTCCATGACCATCATGGAAGCCATGAACTCTCGGGCCACCTCCGATGTACCGCCCAGGGAAGGCAGATTAAAATCTCCCAGAACCATAAGTCTGGGAAATTCAACCGCCAATCCTGAGAGGGCGTCAAGTAGCCTGGGCAGAGCCGTTGCTACGCAGCTTGGAGAGAGGTATGCAAGTAGCAGGCCCAACTGACCACCAGGACCCCACCTTGAGAGGAGGGACTCACATCCGTCTATCTGAGGGGCAGTGGCCTCCCGTGGACGGAGGGTCTCTCTAATAATGATCGCCACGCCACCTCCCCTACCCTGAGCCCGAGGTTGATGTAGCACACGGAAACCTGGAGGGCATAGATCAATCAGAGGGACCCCTCCCTCCGGGCCCAACCAAGTTTCCATGATGCATGCCAGGTCTGCGTCTTCCTCCTCGATCAAATCATGGATGAGGGGAGCTTTTTTCACAACAGACCTGGCATTTAAATAGATCAACCTGAGCTCAGGTGTCTGCCCTCCCCCTTCCCCGGGAGAGCAGGTGAGAGCCAGAGGGTCGGAGCGCGCCACAGCTCGAAAATAGTGGGGGCGTGATCCCAGATTATGATATGGCCCTCTGTTCATCCATCTGCCGCCATTCCCAATCACCGTGGGGATCGCTATCCCTACCCCGTCCCCCTGGGTCCCAAGACTCTCCCCGGCCCCCATATTGCCGCGGCCATCAGCCAACCTAGACTGAGAAAGGTCCGGTAGAATCTTCCTCTCATTCTGCCAGGCCTGACCCTCCGCCCTCCCTAACCCTTCAAAAAAATTTAAAAGAAAACCCAAAAGCCTCTTTTTAGCGCCATGCCACCTCTCGGGGTCCCAAGACCCGTCATTAAGGAAACGGCAGCGCAGGTTGGATGGCCACATCTGAGAGAGGGAGGAAGCTCTCAGGGCAAGTAGCTCATTTTTGGTGTAAGCCATCAGAAGGTAGAAATAGGAGCAAAGAACAAGTTGGCTGGAACAAACTGCATATTAAATCCACAGAGCTGAAACAGTGGTTCCTGAAAACATGGTCACCCTCTCACAGTGACCAAGATTTCAGGAAACCACTATCCAGCCCTGGGTAGGTCGCAGGAGGAGAGAAAGTCCGATGGCTGGTAGAATAGTCTATTGGTGGTGAACTTCGCAGCTCCGGTGATGAACGGTGATAATTCATCCATCTCCATGTCCTAGATATCAATGCGACCAAGGGGCTGTAGTAAGTCTCCGGATAAAGAAAATGGAGGAGGGTTATCTCAGATTTCAAGTATGACTCCCGAGGAGATAACCACCATCTCAGGCGCCATCCGGCACGCCCCACCTCCATTTTTAGCTTCAAGTGGTCCCAGATGTTCCCACCCTCCAGAGCAGTCCAGGAGGGTTCCAAACGGCGCTCTAACCATCGGACGGGGCCTTCACCATCCAAAAAAAAAGCAAAACAAAAAACCTCCGTTGGGTGGGGGGAAGCTTGCCGCTCTGACAGATGGGCAGACACAAATACAAAGTAGTTGCCAGACACCCACTTTTTAGCCATGTGGCCATGTGGACACTGCAACAATCATACCTATGAGGGTTCGTTGTTAGTCACTTTTTCCACCATTGTCATAACTTCAAGCAGTCATCACAGGAATGGTCGTAACATGGGGACTGCTTGTTATGAAAGCATGACCATTTAAATGAGCTTCTAAACCATGTAAGAGGTCTGCCACCTCCCGAGGAGAAGGCCAGAGGGGAAACTTCCTTCCTCTCTGCTCTTCAGAGGGGCAGAGTCCAGATTTCCAAGCGAACGTTTTTCCCCTATTGCCAACAGGCAAGCAATTCCGTTCCTCCTGCCTGCGTTTGTCCCGTCCACCACAGAGCCAGCGGATGTGAACAAGGTGCAGGAGAGATTCCTCAGGGGAGAAAAATCCACATACTTATGTCCTTTGATATATATTGATTAAATCTATAGGCTGCCTGACTCCTGAGTGAGCAGGAGCAGCTTAGAAGGAAAAAAACAGCACATGAAAGGAAATGCAACTGACCAGGAGCGAAACCCCCAACAAGTCAGACCCTTTTCTGTCATCATGTTCTGAGGTAAAAGTGGTCTGGAAAAGCACTTCTGCTGCCTGAAAACAAAAAAGATGGCTCCCTGGACCATTTTAGCTACTGTGAAGGGAATACAGGAAATTTGGCTGACCACCAGGCCGCCCTGATGGAGGCTCTTCCTGCTAGATGGGGCCAAATGGTGGACAGAGGAAGATGTGGTGCTGCCCCTCCTGAAGAGACCCCCAGGCCTGAGGAGCCCCAGGGCGCCCTGGAGGGAGAGGAGGCTGGGAGGCCCTTGGAGCCGGGCCCCAGAGGCGGCACCAGCGACTCCACTTTGAGAGGGAAGGTTGGCAATTCCTTGGGCCATTTGAGGTGGCGCGGAGAGAAAAAACAGAACTGGCAGCTGACTGAGGCCACATCGTGGGGACAGAACAGTGTGGCCAGGGGCATCCACAGTTAGGCACAAGTCAGACAAGGCCCTAAGATTTCGTGTCTGGGGCTTAATAGCTAGTGTGGGAGAGGCAGTTTGCTAAGAGGCTAGCTTCTCTCTGCCCCTCTGCTGTATTTCTGATTTCCTATCCTCCATTAGAGCTGTAAAGGCTATCTTATTGTTATGTATTTACAAGTTATTATTGTTAAACATATTATAAGCAAATACAGGGCTGAGGTAAAAGCCGCGGCAGCTTTTGACAGCTGTCAAAAGCTGCCGGACAGAACTACGCAGGCGCCGCCGTCTGACAGCTCTCGGCTGTCAGAATCACCTGGCTACCGCACGTGCTACCGATGACAGCTCCGAGCTTTCAAAACCCAGCCGGCTCGGATTGGCGAAGCAGACGGCGCGGGAAACCGGCTCAGCCCTGATTGGCCGAAACATTGACAGCTGCAAGTATAAATAAGAGCGCTGTTCTCCTGTTCCTTGCCTGGTTCTTAATAAAGTTAAGTTGCTTAACTTTGCTGTCTCGCCTGCTTTCTCTAAAGCACTTATAATATTTCTGGGGTTCAATTCTGACTCAGGAACACCCCCGTCTACACACAGTTGCAGAGCTCCAACGATGTTTGCTGATCAAGCAGAATTGGTTCCATGCACTGCAAGGGGCCACTGCACTGGGGACATCTGCAGATGAATATTTTGAAGGAATGGAGGTGATGACGAGAAACACAACAGAAGAAATGAGATGTTCTGTCAAAAAGTAAAAAGTGTGAGAGAAATAGAAGGCGGTGGGAGTGCAGGAGAATAAAATATAAAAAAATACAGACAAAATACCACATAAAAATTACAATGTCAGCAACAAAAAAAAACCTCAGCAAACAAAACGGGATGACAAAATAAAAAAAGACATAATGATGCTAAATAACAGTTGGGCGAAAGGGGGAGGTGAATAAAAGGGAACTAAGGGAAATGCCCAGAAGAAATGAAAATGAGGGAGGGAAGAAGGAAGCGAGCCAGCAAGCAAAAGTTACGGTGAGGCCCTTAGCGATCACACGATATCCTAACTGGAATGACCAAGAAGAAGGGAAATAGAGAAATTTGCACAATTTATTAATGGATTAGGACACGTTTATACAATAAACTTTTGTAATTGGTGCATACATGAAAGAAAATAAAATTTATTTAGAGAAAAGCTTGTTAAATGATGTACAGCTAGGAGTCTGTAGAATGATGTTCTCTACTATGGAGACAGCGAGTCATTTAAGGACCTGAACTGGAAGCTGGTGACATAAAACATGCAAAGAAAGTCTTATTGGCAAGGCAAAGGGAAGAATAGTACAAGTCCCTCTACTAACTATCTCTACATTTGTTGCCCATGCGGATCAACAGGTGCAGAAGTGTATAGAAAGTTGAATTCTAACACATCCTGTCTTGTTTACAAGATTTGTTTGAATTTCCACAAGCTTCTGGGTTCCCTGAGTCTTGAAAATGTGTTTCGCTTTGGTATGAATACTACTATTTGGGGTCAGAGAAAACCCCACTTCTAGAATGAGTTTGCAATACTCAAAGGCTTAAAACTAAATGGAGAAGTTTCCTGTAAAAAGTCCAGCAGTGAAACAGTGTAATGAACTCTAGAACAAATCTCACTGTACAAGCTGTTTTAGAGCTGCTTTCTGCAAGTCTTTATTTGAAATTTTAAAGAAGATAGTTATTCTTTCTGTCGTATGTGGAAATGAATGGGGAGGAGAAGTCATTGTAAATACCGTAAGTCAGATGGAAATAGTTTAATAATGCTTAAAGATATTATTGCTGGGAGAATCTCAAAATTATCCACACAGGAAACAATCCTATAAGGTAGATTGCACTAGGAGAGTGCAACTAGGCCTTTCTTTCCCAGCAAATTCCCTGAGGATGGAGATTTCAACTTGAATCTCAGTCCAAATCCAACATAGTCGAAGCAGTAATCTGGCTCTGGATTAAACAACCTGAAGAATGGGAGATAGTTTGGAATAATTATATGTATAGCTTGTCCACAGCAAAAACATTCTGTACACAGAAAACAATTATCTCAGGTTAGGGTTATTTTTCTTTCTTTTTTTAATGTGAATTTTATTGGTTTTTATAAGGGTGGGGAGGAAAATGCGGGGATGGGGTACAGGGTTAGGATAGAGGGAAAGTTAAGAGAGGGGTTGGGGTTTCCCCCAATTACATTCAATATTTAGCAAATAGCATATTGTCTGGGTTGATATACATCAATAAAAGTTGTAAGAATAATGATTGATAACAATAACAGACATAGCAAATTATAGTAAACTGCTTTAGCTAAGAAGCAGGCGAGACAGCAAGTTGAACGATTTAACTTTTTATTCTGAACCAGGCAAACAACAGAAGAACATGACTCTTATTTATACTGGCAGCTGTCAACAGGTTAGCCAATCAGGGCTGCGCTGGTTCCCGCGCCGTTCGTCTCCCCCAATCGGAGCCGGCTGGTTTTGACAGCTCGGAGCTGTCAGTGGTGGCGCGTGCAGAACTGTCAGTCGGTTGTGCCTGCGTAGTTCTGTCCGGCAGCTTTTGACAGCTGTCAAAAGCTGCCGCGGCTTTTACCTCAGCCCTGTTATTCTCTAATAATATGTGAATACATAACAATGTGAATAATGAATACATAACAATGTGAATAATATGTGAATACATAACACCCCTTACCCCTCCCTCTGATTGTGTTGATTTTTCCCCAACTGTTTCTTTTTTGGGTTTCCCCATTCGAAGTCTTGTAAGTAGGCGGGGGGTCTTTTTATTCTTTCGGAGCGCCGGGGTGTTGTCTCAGCTGGTTGTTCCTTTTCCCCAGGCATCTCGAGGACTGGTTCAGGGGTCATGGGGCATGGTTCCGTCGTTCCAGCGTCGTTTGGAGTGGGGTTTTGAAGTGGTACATTCTGATCAGGGGGGGTTTGGCGTGAAGGTGTTTGCGGTGGGGCTTCTGCCTGCATTTCGTCGTTCCCCCTTTCCCCTATATTTTGTGGGCTGCGCCGCCGGAGTTGGTCGATGTGTCTGCGGATGTGGGAATTGTGTCCTGTGTCTATGATGTATGATAGGGGACCAGTTTGTTCAATGACAACCCCCTGTGTCCATTTGTTGCCCCCCCCGTAGTTCCTTGCCCAGACAGCTTGCCCTGTGCTGAGAGTTCTATGCTGGAGGGGCAGTTCTGGGTCTGGAGGGGATCTGTCAGGATGTAGACGGTCCAGTCTGGTAGTTAGTCTTTTGCCCCAGCGAAGCTCTGCTGGAGACTTTCCAGTAGTTGTGCATGGGGTGGTGTGTTGCGATAAAAGGAATTGAGCCAGTCTGCGGTGCCAGTTGCCAGAGATGATTTTCCGCAGTGCCTCTTTGGTTGATTTCACCATCACCTCTGCCAAGCCGTTCGTGGATGGGTGAAATGGAGCCGTGGTGGTGTGCCTAATAGAGTTCGCCGTTGTGAAACTCTGGAATTCGTAGGAAGTAAATTGGGGGCCGTTATCGGAGACTATTACATCTGGAAGCCCATGTGTTGCGAACAACCCCCTTAGAACTTGTATTGTGGCTGCTGAAGTTGTGCTAGTCACTGGTGCCACCTCTAGCCATCTCGAATAGCTATCCACGACTATTAGGAATGATTGTCCCTGGAATGGACCAGCATAATCTATGTGGATACGAGACCAGGGTGTCTTTGTAGTTTCCCATCTGTGTATGGGAGCCTGTGGCTGGGCGGCTCTAACAAGTTGGCAGGAATAGCAGCCGGCTACATGTGTTTCAATTTGCTTGTCTAATCCTGGCCACCAGACATAGCTTCTGGCCAGAGCCTTCATTTTGACGGTCCCAGGGTGACCTTCGTGGAGGCTCTCTAACACCTTGAGTCTGTGTTTGTCAGGTATGATTACCCTGCTGCCCCATAATAGACACCCCTGATGGGTGGATAATTCTTTTTGCTTTAAAATATAAGGTTGGAATTCTGGGTCTGGGGGTGTGCATTGCCAGCCAGACGTGACATAGCCTAAGACTCTGCCTAATATTTTGTCTGCAGCAGTGGCTGCAGAGATGTCTTTTACAGATAATGGGCATTCAGGCAGGTCTGAGATAGCCAGTATCTTTCCCGCTGGTGCTGGGTCTGGGTCGACTATCGTTTGGGGCAGTCTGCTAAGCCCATCAGCATGGCCCATGGATTTCCCTGGCTTGTATTCTAAGTTGTACGAATAGGCTGACAGAAAGGTAGACCATCTCAGGATGCGGGGAGATAATATTTGTGGGGTTAGTTTGTTTACTGTAAAGAGTCCTAATAGGGGCTTATGGTCCGTAAAAATGGTAAAGGGTCGGCCGTATAGGTAGTCATGAAACTTTTTTACGCTAGCCACTATAGCTAAAGCCTCTTTATCAATCTGAGCGTAATTCCGCTCAGGTTTTGACAGTGTTCTGGAATAGAACGCTACAGGGGTCTGCGTTCCTTCCTTAGTTAAGTGGCTTAGGACCGCTCCGATGCCGTAGAGAGAGGCATCACAAGCCAGACATAAGGGCAGCTGTTCGTTAAACAGGGCTACTGTTGCATTGCTGGTGAGTAAGTTTTTTAGTAGATTAAAACTTTTATCATGCTCAGATGACCAGTTCCAGGGTTTGCCTTTATCTAATAGCCTGTGTAGGGGTTCAGCGATGGAGGCTTTATGAGGCAGGAAGGTATGATAAAAATTAACTAACCCTAGGAATGCTTGAAGTTCTTGTTTATTTTTAGGGGTTGGTGCTGTTTTAATGGCTTTAATTTTTGTTTCAGTGGGGTGAATTCCCTTAGCATCAATTTTAAATCCTAAAAACTCTGTTGAAGGCACCCCGATGGAGCATTTGTCTCGTTTTAATTTGAGGCCAGCCTCCCTGAATCTAAGGAGCACCTTAGTTAATTTGTCAGCTAGGTCTTTTTCTGATTCCCCTGCAATTAGGATGTCGTCGAAATATGGACAGACCCCGGGGATCCCTTTAAGTGTTTTTTCCATGATTTCTTGGAAGATCCCCGGGGCTGCAGAGATGCCGAATTGAAGGCGGTTAATTTTAAATGCTCCTTTGTGGGTGACGATTGTCTGAGCTAAGGCGGTGTCAGGGGTGACAGGCAGCTGTAAATACGCCTGCGCCAAGTCTAACTTGGCAAAAATGGTGCCTGACTTAATGGCCGCGAGGATGTCTTTGACAGCCGGGACCGGGTAGGCATGGGCATTTAATGTGCGGTTGAGGGTCGCTTTATAATCGGCACATAATCTTATTTGGCCATTTGGCTTAATTGGGGTCACTATGGGTGTCTCCCACTCTGCCCCTTCTACTGGTTCTAGGACTCCTAAGTTAGTTAATCGGTCTAGCTCAGTTTCTATTTTTTCTCTCAAGGCGAAGGGAACTCTTCTTGCCTTGATTCTGACCGGCATCATATTAGGGTTTAGTTTAAGCGATACAGGCGGTCCTGTGTACTTCCCCGCGAATTGAAGGCAGACGGTTTCCAAGTTTGACAGCTGAATGGCGTTGACGCCTGTCAACGCTATCCCTAGCGCCTCAAACCAGTCTAATCCTAGCAGGCTGATTCTGTTTTCCTGGGTCACTAGTATAGGGAGGGATCCTTTAAATTGTTTGAACTCCACGGGGACAGAGGCTTTTCCCCGGAGTTTAATGGGCGTTTTCTGAAAGTCAGCTAGGCGGAGTTTGGTGGGTCGAAGGGCGGGCCGTTCCCTACTTTGGTTACAAATGTCCCTGTAGGTTTGCCACGAAATGAGTGAGACGGAGGACCCAGAGTCCACTTCCATCTCACAGGGAATTCCCTGAATCAGAACGTCCACCTTGACTTTGGGCTTAAGAGTGCTGTGGACTGTGTGTTCCCCCGCCCTTCCCCTCACATTAAGCACTAGGGGTGTGGAACTGTGCCTGGCCCTGGGTGTGTGTTGGCTCATACCTGCGGGCGTCACCTCCAGTTCATGCAGATTTTCTCGGCTCTGGCTGCGGCACACGGCTTTGAGGTGACCTGTCTTTCCGCACCCGTGGCATTTGGCACTGCGGAACCGGCACGTTGCTCTCGGGTGGCTTCTGCCGCAGCTGGCACACTTAGCCCTGTTTGGCTGGAAGTTAGCGCCCCTCTGATTGTTGGCAGGCCCCCCTCTGTAGTTGCGATGCAGCCTGAGCTTTTCGAACCGCCGCTGTACCGCATCGATGTCCATGGAGACGTCGTCATCTTCGGGACCGCTGAAACCGCCGTCCTCCTGGTGCACGGACCCACTGGGTCCGCTGTCAGGTGAACGTCGGTTGTCACCGTGGCTGTCTTCATATGCAATGACTTCCCTCGCCACATCAGTCATTGTCAGTTCTGGCTTGGCGATCAGCTTCTTCCTCAGCCGCTCATCTTTGAGCCCTATGACGATTTGGTCCCGGATTCGGTCTTCTAAGTCCGGGAACCAACACCGCCGTGCGGCGTGTCTGACCCGGGTTATGAAGTCATTTGCTGGCTCGTCAGGAAGCTGTAGTCTTCGGGCGAAATTTACCCTCCAGAAGAGTTCTGACTTGGTGGGCATGAAGTATTTACTCAGCCCCTCAGTGAGATCGGCGTAGGAGATAGTGGCGATCGGTTCAGGAGTGAAGATTCCCACAGCGGCATCATAGACAGCGGGCCCGCTGAGCCAGAGGAGGGCGGCTGCCTTGGCCCGGTCGTCCGTAATCTTCTTTACCACCAGGTATCCTTCTACCTGGCCCAGATGAGATTCCCAGCATTCTGGGTGGCGGGTGTTGAACTCTCAAATGTGGCCATGGTTCGTCATGCTGTCCGTGAGCCGTGGGTGCAGCTGCTTGCGTTATATGGAAGTTCGGCTTCCGAGTGACTTCAGCGAGTGACTAGCTCGGGCTAAGGGAAAAAATCTCTTCTCCCCTTAGGTAGTGACTTCAGCTTAGGCAAGCAGGCATCCCACCCTCGTCGCCAGTGCTTTAGCTAAGAAGCAGGCGAGACAGCAAGTTGAACGATTTAACTTTTTATTCTGAACCAGGCAAACAACAGAAGAACATGACTCTTATTTATACTGGCAGCTGTCAACAGGTTAGCCAATCAGGGCTGCGCTGGTTCCCGCGCCGTTCGTCTCCCCCAATCGGAGCCGGCTGGTTTTGACAGCTCGGAGCTGTCAGTGGTGGCGCGTGCAGAACTGTCAGTCGGTTGCGCCTGCGTAGTTCTGTCCGGCAGCTTTTGACAGCTGTCAAAAGCTGCCACGGCTTTTACCTCAGCCCTGTTATTCTCTAATAATATGTGAATACATAACAATGTGAATAATGAATACATAACAATGTGAATAATATGTGAATACATAACATAAACAATGTTAAATTTTCAATCTATAATGTTTTTCTTAGTAAAGTAAGGTCAAAAAAATAAGTATCACATTCCTTTCTCTCTAATTCGTTTGTCTAGACTCTAGCCATTGATAAAATTTATTCTAAATTCTATAATAAACTAAATGCTCTTTTTCTTTAATCTCTAAAGTTAATCTATCCACTTCTGCACAAGCTAGTATTTTCTTGATAAGCATTTCTTCAGTTGGTGCACTCATTTTTCCAGTATTGGGCATTTTTCTTAATTTAATTTTTAAATTAATTAAAAATTTAAACTTAATTTAAATTAATTTTCTTAATTTAATTTTTCTTATTTTACAACAATTTTTTTAAAAAAACAATAAAAAGTGTATCCCACTAAGAAAGTAATCATTTAGATTGAAACTGCAAGGTGGCTCCCAAATTCTCTTAAAAGCAATTCAGTGTCACAATTGTAGTTTCTTCCAGTTCTGAAATGGAGATGGGTAGAGGGAAGAAGGGAAAAATGTAAAATATCCAATGGAAATGATTCAATAACACTTGCGGTTATTAGCCGTTCGTCATCATATCTAGACTATTTTTTCTGGTATTTCTGCCACACTTCTCTGTTAAATAATAAAAGGTTAAATAATAAAATCCCTAAATTTCTTCGGGTTTTCACTGCCCTGGAGCTCCCTGACCCTTGGAGATGCCAGTCTCTACTTCCTTCAGGAAACAAGTGATTGAACCTGAATTGATGATCTTGATGTTAATGGTTTTGTAGATGTTTGGGATCTTTTCTGTTTCCACCATCTTTGTAGAGATCCATTCCAAGAAGTGCTGATGGAGGTATAAATTATTGGCTCCTTTGCCTTAGGACAGTCTTTCTCCAAGTTGGAAATCCCAGCTATTGAATATGGAGACTTGGGGTTATGTCATTCAGATCAAAAGCCCAACAAGATCTCCCTGCAGAAAAAGAAATAAGATTCAATAACATGTTGGCAACTACAAGTAGTCTTCAACCTTGGCTGATATTGGAAATCTTGGCAGAGTGAGACCTGGTTAGTAGCAGAGTGACACATGGGAGGAATCTTGCACGTTAAAAGCCCCCCAAGATCTCCCTGTAGAAATGAAGGAAGTTTCATTGGAAGAAAGTTTTTCAGATCTCTCATTTTTTCTGCAGGTGAAAGTCCCGAGGAGTTCTGCCATGCAGTCCCAGCACTGTCATCCATCTTGCAGTTCTTGGGCTTGGCAGAGCATCTCGGCATCCAGAAAAAGGATGTTTGGACACGGTTGAGGCCCTCCTTGGCTGCCCAGGTCTGCTTTCTCTTCCATCACATGAGTCCTCAGTTCCTCCATCCTTGGATGAGAGGGAAAAGGTCCATGAAAACACAGGAAAAGCAGTGCCCTCGTGGAACTGTTATAAAAGGAGGGGGATTTACAAGGAAACACAAACACAGCACACACTTTAGCCATTTTCCAGCAACCACAATGAATAATAAAGAGGTTTATCATTTACTCTTTTTGGCTGGAGGCTCTTCTTTAGAGAAGTGTTTGCTTTCACTTTCTCTTTACATGCTGTAGGGCCCACTACTGAATATAAACACAAGAAACGACTGCATTAAGCATTGCATCCTGTTGTCATACTGATCCTCTGGGCCTTTTGGTAAAGGTGGGAATCCTGGAATGACACACTTTCTTTTCTGTGCTTTCTGGGGTTCTTCTGGTGACTCATTGGGAAAAGGCCTTTTCCTGCTGTTCTTAAGTTGTTATGGCTGGAAAATTCTCATCTTGGACAAAGGCTGTTTGTTGTGTCCAAGTAGAAATGGCTGCCACTCAACCAGCTGAATGCACAACTGTTCTACTTTGTCTGTAAGACACACATAGAAAGAAGCAAAGCCGTTACTCATTCATTTCTTGATCAGTCCTAATAATATATTTATCCAGTGTTGTTCTTACCTTTGGTGTCTTGAAAGGAAAATGGCTGCCACTCAGCCAGCAGGATGCACAAGTCATGTATAATATCTGTAAGACACACATAGAAAGACTCAAGGCCTACGTGACAAGCGGCTGCAGCAAAAGATGTTCGCGAGACCCAATCTGACCCTCCAGGAGGTCCAGGATGAGGTTTTGACCCACGACATGGCCAACGGCGCAGGCCAGACCACCCCCAACCCAGCAGCCCAGGAGGATCCATCCATCAGGCGATCGTTGCATATGGCGGGAGCGGCGGAGCGGACAAGGAGGCCAAGATCGACGCAGTGCAACAGAGGCCGGAACAACCCCAGCCTCAGCGCGGCAACCTGGGAGCCCAGCGGAAGCCAACAACATCCAACAAGTGTACCAGCTGCAGCGCGACCACCCCCAAGTGTGCTGGCTGCAGCGGGAACCACGCAAGGGCGGCCTGCAAATTCCGGATGGCCAAGTGTCAGGCCTGTGGAAAAATAAGCCACATCACCTCCGTCTGCCAGAACCGTTCCTGAGACGGCCTGCACGAACTCCAGCCCGAGGCCCACCAATATACCACCACTAACGTCTTCGAAAGCCGGAATGCTGCTTCCCACATGGGGGTCCACCGGCTGCTCACCCCCAAAATTAAATTAGAGGTCCACTTGCAGGGCATTCCTGTTGTGACTCAGGGCCAGCCTGTGGGTCCGACAGCCGGCTCCGATGTATCGGATGACTCAGATGAGGGGGAGGAGGGAGACGAACCAGCTGATGATGGTTTGGAGGCTTTGCAGAGCCCTCAGCCGGGGACCTCTTCTCAGCTGCGTGAGCCCGATAGTGCGGAGGATGATGACCCACAGCTGGCCCTGTTCAAGGACGCCCGACACAGGAGGCAGTCGAGCAGGAACAAACAAAGAAAGGCTGTGGGACTCCTCAGGAGGAGGCACAGGGAGACCACGCCCTGAGCTCTCAATAAAAGGAGTGTTTGGGGAGGGGCTGGTTGCTGAAAGCAACTCTTCCGCTTGAGAAGTCAAGCTCTAGTGTTTTTGTTAATTGAGTAATAAATCTTGGCAGATGCCTTTTAGCCTTGGACGCTCTCCAGTCTCTTCTTTCTGAATAGGGGTTTGCCTTACTACAAGGCCAGAAGAGGGCTGGTTCAGAACAGTTTGCTTTCAGCCTCCCACCCCTTACTACTACGATGGAGCAGCTTCTTGCCGAGAATGCCCAGCTCACCCAGCAACTCACTTTGTTGGCAGCTCAGGTGGCTCAACTGCAAGCTCAGGTACATGCTGCACCCCCACCCAGGAGGAAATGTCAGATAGCTATGCCGGATAAATTTGCTGGTAATCCAGAACTGTTTCCTGCCTTCCTGGGACAATGCCAGCTTTTTATCAGCGTGAGAGCAGCTGATTTCCCCACTGACCGGGATAAGGTGGGGTTCGTGTTGAGTCTTCTGTCGGGGGATGCAGCTCGTTGGGGCACGCCTTTGCTGGCACAGCCTAGCCCTTTGTTGGATAACTTTGGGGGGTTTTGTGACCATATGCGCCTCATGTACGAGGACCCAATTAAGGCGCAGACCGCCACCCGACGCCTGAAAGCTTTGAGGCAGGGTCAGCGCCCCCTACAGGCCTATATCAGTGATTTCCGGCTGCTTAGCCAGGATTCCGCCTGGAATGAGGCTGCGCTCGTGGATGCCTTCCAGGATGGCTTGTCGGAGGAGGTGTTGGATGAGCTGGCCCGCGTGGACATTCCCTCAGACCTGAATGGGCTGATCCATCTTTGTCTGCGGATCGATGCCCGGCTGCAGCAGCGAAAGAGTCGCTGTGCCACCCCACAGACCCCTGCCGCTCCTGTTGTGCGTGAGCCCCCAGTCCAGAGGGAGGAGCCAATGGAGCTGGGTGCCGCCAGGTCCCGTCTCTTGGTGACGGAAATGGACAGACGACGATCGGGGGGGTTGTGTTTTTACTGTGGGGACCCTGGACATTTGGCTGCTTCTTGCCCGAGGAAGCGTCAGCGGGCATCAGTGACCAAGCCTGCCCCGAGAAAGTCTTCTACTTTGCTGTCGGGAAACAGCCCGAGCCCGATCTAGACGGTGTGATAGATCGGGCGACCCACAACGACCACGCCGAGCGACGCCGTTCTGACGGTGCCTGTGAACCTCCACGGCATTTGATTTTGGAGGCACGTCTGATCCTTCCTGGCAAGCCAGAGGGGATTCCGGTCCATGCCTTAATTGACTCTGGGGCTACCACTAACTTCATGGACTCGGCCTTCGTGGCCAAATGGGCTGTTCCCCAGTGTCCGGTGGATCCGCCCATGCTTGTGGAGACCATCGATGGTCGAGTGCTCCTGTCCGGGCCTATTACGGCCGCCACGCAACCCGTGTGTATGGCCATCAGTTCTCATGTGGAGGCCATCCAGTTCTACATCACTTCGGAACTGCACTTCCCCGTGGTCTTGGGATTGGCGTGGCTCCGGGCGCATGATCCACAGATCTATTGGTCTCAGAACTTGGTCACCTTCCCAAGTTTGCAGTGCGTGGATCACACCCGCCATATCTGTGCCGGCCAGGTGGAGGGTTCCCCAGGGGTTTCCTTGCCTCCCGAACTGTCCGACTTTGCTGATGTGTTCAGCGAGTCAGAGGCGGACCAATCACCCCCGCACAGGCCCTATGACTGTTCCATTGATCTAGTCCCTGATGCGCCTCTCCCAGTGGGGCGTTTGTACTCCATGTCGGAGCCCGAGTTGGCTGCATTGCGGGACTTCCTGACAAAGAATTTGGCTCGTGGTTTCATCCGGCCCTCGTCCTCGCCAGTGTCTGCGCCCGTGCTCTTCGTCAAAAAGAAGTCGGGCGAGTTACGGCTTTGCTGTGACTACCGGAAACTCAACGCCATCACGGTGCGTAACCGCTACCCGCTGCCCCTCATCCCCGAGCTCTTGGACCGACTCCGGGAGGCTAAGATCTTCACGAAACTGGACCTGCGTGGAGCTTACAACCTCGTCAGGGTTCGGCCGGGTGATGAGTGGAAGACGGCGTTTGGTACTCGCTATGGACATTTCGAGTACACGGTGATGCCGTTTGGCCTGACCAACGCCCCCGCTGTGTTTCAGCATTTTATGAACGACATCTTTCGGGATCTGTTGGACCAGTTTGTTGTGATTTACCTGGACGACATCCTGATTTACTCCCCGTCGCGTGAAGCGCATCATCAGCATCTCCGTCAGGTCCTGCAGCGCCTCCGGAAACATCGGCTGTTTGCCAAGTTGGAGAAGTGCCAGTTCTACCAGGTGACCATCGATTTCCTGGGTCATCGCATTTCTCCTGAGGGCATCGCCATGGAACCGAGTAAAGTTGAGTCGTTGCAGAGTTGGCAACCCCCGCGTCGCGTGAAGGACGTTCAGCGACTTCTTGGATTTGCCAACTACTATCGGACATTCATCCCTGGCTTTGCTGCCTTGACAGCCCCCCTCACCCGGCTCCTGCAGAAGAAGACTCGGTTCCAGTGGAACGCCCCCGAACAACAGGCGTTCCAAGCTTTGAAGGACGCCTTCATGAAGGAGCCCATCTTGAAGCATCCTGACCCGCAACGGCCGTTTGTCGTGGAGGCGGACGCCTCCGACATTGCCATTGGGGCCGTGTTACTCCAGGCAGCGACGCCCAACGGTACCCTTTTCCCTTGCGCGTATCACTCTCGGAAATTGAATCCCTCGGAGCGCAACTATACCATCTGGGAGAAGGAGCTGCTGGCCATCAAGGCGGCGTTCGAGGCTTGGAGGCATCATCTGGAGGGGGCGCGGCATCAAATCGAGGTCCGGACGGACCACAAGAATCTGGAAAGCCTGCAGACCGCTCGGAATTTGAACCAACGCCAGATCCGGTGGTCCCTCTTCTTTGCGAGGTTTGACTTCCGGGTGCGGTACATACCAAGCGGGCACAACCAGAGAGCGGATGCTCTGTCCAGGAAGCCCGAGTACACCCGAGTGGAAGACAAGCTTCCGCCCAGGACAGTGATCCCCGTCGAGTCTTTTGCTGCGGTGCGGGAGCCGGTGGATATACGGGCTCGGATCCGGGAGGCGCAGCAGCAGGAGGCGTGGGTGGCTCAGCGGAAGGAAGAGGTGGGGCCAGATACGCCTTGGTCGGTCACGGATGGACTCCTGTATTATCGTGACCGGCTCTATGTTCCAGGAGGGCCACTCAGGGGACTCGTCCTCAGCCAGTGTCATGATAACCCGGCTGCGGGGCATTTTGGCCTGTTCAAGACTCTGAACCTGGTCTCCCGTACCTTCTGGTGGCCCCGAGTCCGACACGATGTCCAGTCTTATGCCACCTCCTGCATCCCATGCAGGCAGGCCAAGTCAGCGACAGGGGCCCCGCCTGGTTTACTGCAGCCTTTGCCAACGCCCAAGAGACCCTGGGGGGCTGTGTCCATGGACTTTCTGACGGATCTACCCCCATCCTCCGGCTTCACGACAGTGTTTGTGGTGGTGGACATGTTGACCAAGATGGCGCACTTCATCCCCTGTCGCGGCTTACCGTCAGCTCGCGCCACTAGTCGCATGTTCATCCAACAGGTGTTCCGGCTGCACGGCCTTCCCGATAGAGTCGTCTCCGATAGGGGGGCCCAGTTTACAGCCCGCTTCTGGCAGGAGTTGATGCGGGCGTTGGACATTAAGGTTTGCCTCTCGTCCGCGCATCATCCTCAGACCGACGGGGGTACCGAGAAGGTCATCGGCATCTTAGAGCAGTATCTGCGCTGCTACGTTAACCTGCAGCAGGACAATTGGGTGGACTATTTGGCCATAGCCGAGTTTGCCTTTAACAACTCGCAGCACACCTCCACGCAGATGACACCGTTCTTGGCCAACGTGGGTTATCACCCCCGGTTTTTCCCCCTTTCTCCCGTGGACTCACCGGAGCCAGCAGCGAACGAATTCATGGCGGAGTTACAGGCGATCCATCGGTTGGTGCGACGGCAGCTGGAGAAGGCCAAGGCCGACTACAAGAGGTTCGCCGATCGGTCGAGAAGGGATACGCCTCCATTATCGGTGGGGGATCGGGTCTGGCTGTCCACCAGGAACCTACCATCCACTCGGCCGGCGAGGAAGCTGGACCACCGTTACCTTGGACCGTTCCCAGTCGAGGCCGTCATCAACCCGGTCGCCTATCGTTTAACTCTGCCACGTTCCCTGCGCGTGCACCCCGTCTTCCATCGGTCCTTGTTGGTCCCCGAACAACCGGCTTGTCCACTTCGCCAAGCGGAACCTCCCCCATCAGGACCTCGTGATGGCGACAGCACCCCCGAGTACGAGGTCGCCAGCATCAGGGATTCCCGCTGGCTGAAAGGTCGCTTCCAGTACCTGATCGAGTGGAAAGGGTACGGGCCGGAGGACTTCACATGGGAAGACGCGACCGCCATTCATGCCCCTGCGTTGGTGACTGCTTTTCACGAACAGTTCCCATCCCGACCGCATCCGGATCGGCAGACCCGGGGGAAGGGCCCTGCGGTGCGGGATAGTGTTGTGACTCAGGGCCAGCCTGTGGGTCCGACAGCCGGCTCCGATGTATCGGATGACTCAGATGAGGGGGAGGAGGGAGACGAACCGGCTGATGATGGTTTGGAGGCTTTGCAGAGCCCTCAGCCGGGGACCTCTTCTCAGCTGCGTGAGCCCGATAGTGCGGAGGATGATGACCCACAGCTGGCCCTGTTCAAGGACGCCCGACGCAGGAGGCAGTCGAGCAGGAACAAACAAAGAAAGGCTGTGGGACTCCTCGGGAGGAGGCACAGGGAGACCACGCCCTGAGCTCTCAATAAAAGGAGTGTTTGGGGAGGGGCTGGTTGCTGAAAGCAACTCTTCCGCTTGAGGAGTCAAGCTCTAGTGTTTTTGTTAATTGAGTAATAAATCTTGGCAGATGCCTTTTAGCCTTGGACGCTCTCCAGTCTCTTCTTTCTGAATAGGGGTTTGCCTTACTACAAGGCCAGAAGAGGGCTGGTTCAGAACAATTCCTTGCAAGATGGAGCTTGATTCCGACTGCAGTCTCCATAATCTCATACGAGACGTTTAAACTCGTGTGCGGCCAGAGCAAGCGGCGGGCCCAATTGAGGCCTACCAATCTAAAACTAACCGACTTCCAACATGCCCCTGTCAAAATTAAGGGGGAGGCCACCCTGTCGGTGGGATTCAGGGACTTCCATGGGTACTGAGATTGTGGATTTGGGGTTTTCATGAGCTGTACGCCATAATCATCACAATTATGACAAATCACGGCTTGAACTATCTTGCTTTCCATGTAATGAGTCTATCTCATATATTAGTTTCCCCTTTTAAGTTGCATTACTGAAATAAATGAACTTTTGCACGATATTATAATTTTTTGAGTTTCACCCGTACAGTAGAAATGCCACCTTTGGTTAAGTTTCCAACCATTTTTCTTCTAATTTCTTTAACTGTAGCCTTGTTCACTTAATAATACTATTTTATATCACTTTCTGGGCAATCAGTCAACTCTTTGCACCATTACTTTAATTTTATTATGTTTTACAAGCTCACTAAATGAAACAAGCAAAAAACAACAACAACCAACTTGATAGCCATCACATAACACACTGACAAATGTCCTCTCAGCTTTAATACATGACATCAATCACTGAACCCTACTGTGATCTGATTGGCTCATTAACAAAACAAGATGACACCCGATTGGCTGTGTAAACACTCATGCTCATTGGCTACAATCGGATGAAGGAAAGCTACCTGATATCAACCTAAGCAAGTTGTGCTTCCTTTTTCTGGTTATTTGGCTATAACTTTTCATAGAATACAGTACAGATAATTGAACATGTTGCATTATATTCTTTTTTAAAAAATTTTTTTATTGAATATACAATTAAAACACAGAAAACACAGCGGACATGATACGACTTCCCTGGCTTAAACAATACTACTAGTATTACCTTGTAAAAAGAAAAAGAAAAAGGTCTCTTTACAATATAACAAAATATACATATAGAATCCGTGAACTCTCTAGTAAATATCTTTCAATCATGTACATTATAGTTAGTGCTTTTTTTGCAAAAGAAAAAGGTGCTGGAACACACACATGTCATACAACCCGCCTTGCCTATCCTACAAGGGGTTCCATCCAAAAAAGGTGCCGGAACTCCGTTCTGAGCATTCTATGACAAAAAAAGCCCTGATTATAGTTAAATAACTTTCAATTCTATCTTATAGAGAATACTGGGATAAAGATTTTTAAGCTATCGACTTATCAATCAACATTTGTCCCAGCCTTCCTCCTTAACTTTAGCCATTTATACACTTCATTCCAAATTTCATAATAGTCTGTTTCAGTTTTGTTCTTAAACTCTAATATTAACCTATCCATTTCGGCACAGGATAGGATTTTATTCGTTACTTCTTCTTCGGTGGGGGGTTTCTTTCCCCTTCCATTTCTGAGCATAGGCTAATCTTGCTGCAGTTAAAATGTGCAATACTAAATATAAAGATTCTTTACTGAATTTATCCTTAGTAATCCCTAATAAAAAAAAGTTTCTGGTTTTAATTTGATTTTTTGTGATAATCTCTCTTCCAGCCAATTTTTTATCAGATGCCAAAATTCTTGAGCTTTTGGGCACTCCCACATGTGATAGTAGGTCCCTGGCAGTTTTTTACATTTCCAACATATCAAAGAGGTTTTTTTATCCATTTTTGCTAGTCTTGTGGGGGGGAGATGCCATCTCTAAAACATCTTATATAGATTTTCTTTATAGGTGGTGGCTAACGGTAACCTCCTGTTCCTAATCCATAATAATTGCCAATTATCTAGATCGATACTATAGCCAAAATTTTTGCTCCAAATTAGCATTGTGTCTTTTACTTGTTCTTCTAGCGCAGACGTCAAACTCGCGACGTCTCGGAACTTTTTCCCATTGCCGGCAATGGGATGGGTGCAGTTTCTTTGTGACACTCCGGCCCGCGGGCCGGCAGTTTGACACCCCTGTTCTAGCATGTCTTACTCTAATAAATATTGATCTATCTTTTTTATTGTTTATCTTCTGTTCCTAATAGAACTTTATCTAACTCTGTGCATTCTAATTTTATCTAATTTTATCCCGGGTTCTCTGTATCGTGATTGTATTTGCACATATGCCCACCATTCCAGCTCTATGGCATCTTGTAATAATTTTTCCCTTGTTTTCAATTCTCCACTTTCATCTAAAATGTCTTTATATGTAATTGCCTTTCCTAAATTCTTAAAAGTTGGGTGCATAAATATCTCCAATGTCGATATCCAATTGGGAATTTTTATGTAATTATTTTTTTTAAATTTTACTCCACACATCTAATAGTGCCCGTCTTATATAATGCTTCTGAAAATACTGGTGTGCCTTATGTTTCCCGTCCCACAGTATCGCATGCCACCCTATCTGCATGTCGTGGCCTTCTAATGCTAACAGTCTCCTATTCCTTAGGTGTATCCATTCTTTTATCCAAGCAGATGTTGCCGCCTGATAGTATTTTTCCCAATTTGGGTGGCCAAATCCCCCTTTTTCCTTTGTGTCTTGTAGTAATTTGAATTTAATTCTCAGTTTCTTCCCTTGCCAAATAAATTTGGATGTAATTTTATTTAAATTTTCAAAGAAGTCTTTGCCTAATTTAATCGGTATGCATTGAAATAGAAAAAGTAATTTAGGGAGTACATTCATCTTAATTGTCGCGATTCTCCCCTTGAAAGAGAGCTGCAGGTTTTTCCATCTATCTATTAGTTTATCGTAGTTTTCTCTTTGCATCTTGCAAATAATCTTTGCATATTATTCAGGTCATCACCAATCATGGTCCCGAATTGTTATGGTCTGGACAACGAAAGAATTAAATTCAGATATAGATAACGTAACAATAGGTGTCAATACATGTGCAGACCACAATCCCATTATAATTAAATGGAAAGAAGACAACGAGGTGGACCTTTAAAAAGGCAATTTTAAATCAAAAAGAATTTAAGCAAAAGAGGGAAGAACAAACAAGAAAGCGGAGACTAATATCCAAAATCTCTGGGATACGGCCAAGGCAATCATGAGAGGAACCGCAATTGCATACATGGCCAATGAAAATAAAAAGGCAGTACCACAAAAAGTCTAGAGGAAGAATATAAAAAACTGGAAACAGAACTACAAAAAAACCCACAACGCAGGGATTTAAAACGACAATTAGATTTAAATAAACATAAACTGAACATTATATGTTGCATTATATCCTTGATTAAATTATCTTTCCATTGATATATAATTTTATGGTACCACTCCCTCCCCCCCCAAAAAGTTGGTGTTATTAGCCATCAAACCTCAAAGATACACTTGTTCTGTACCAGCCTGCTACCAGCCCTGCAGAAAAGGCAGGGACAACCCCTTTACAAACGGCAAGAGGCTGGAATAAAGCCTGCCAAATTTATTAACATTAAACAGACACCAACCATGAAACAGGAGCTTTGAAACAGGAACTATCCAAGCGGTTGCCTTCAGCAAACCAGCCCTCCCACACATTCCCCTTAAATACAGCTCAGGGCGTGGCCTCTCTCTGCCTCCTTCTGAGGTGCCCCATTGCCTTCCTCTGTTTACTCCTGATTGACTGCCTCCTGCGTCGGGCGTCCTTGAACAGGGCCAGCTGTGGGTCATCTTCATCCACACTGTCAGGCTCACACAGCTGGGTCTCCACCAGGTGGGAGGGGCCTGGCTGAGGGCTCTGCGGAGCCTCAAAGCCATCATCAGCAAGCTCTTCAACACCCCCCTCCTCCTCCTCTGAGTCGTCCGACCCAACTGCCGAACCCACAGGCTGACCCTGAATCACAACAACACTTTCCCCAAAAGGTTTCCACAATTTTGGCTGCTACTGTAGATGAGTATCCAGTAAAGACTGGTCAGAAAATCTGGATCATTTAAAAGGGTTTATTAATGTCTCTGTATTCTGAGGTCAGATTGAGGACACTGCAGGAGGCAAAGAGGGCATCAGTAATGGCTATTGAGAGCTAAGCCAGGGAGGAGAGAAAACATCCAGTCTTTCTCCTGACCACTTACCTTCCTCAGTAGTCAATCTTCTCTTTCACAGAAATAGGAAAAAAGCCTTCATTTGGCCAGGAGATGACTTATTTATGAGTAAAGTTTTCCTGAATGGTCAAAAGTTAGCAATCCTCACTCTGTTCCAGCTGTGCAGGAACAAAGAGTCGGTAACCCCACAGCTGTTGATGATTTTAAACCTTCTTCATGGCTGAAGTGCTATAAAGTAAAGGGTTTATATCAAGGAAAGGATATACGAATTGAAAAGTTCCAAGTTCAGGTATCGATGCAGGAGAGGTCTAGGTGGTTGAGTTCTTAGCCCAACACCCATTGATGGTTTGGTGATTATAATGCTGCACTAATTTCTGGACTATCACAAGAAAACATGGAACCAAAAATGTTTACAATAATTTCCTAAGGCAGGGGTAGGCAACCTCGGCTCTTTTATGACTCATGGACTTCAACTCCCAGAATTCCTGATGCTGACTCAGGAATTCTGGGAGTTGAAGTCCATGAGTCATAAAAGAGCCGAGGTTGCCTACCCCTGTCCTAGGACCATTCCTATCTACTATCCTATCTTTGGATGTTAGCATCCAATTGTGCCCATGAAGGAGACATTGTATGACTTTTAGGCTTAAAATTAAGGACAAATTTCCAACAGCGAGAACAATTTATCACTGCAACAGCTTGCCTTCAGAAGTTATAGGTGCTCCATCACTGGAGGTTGTTAAGAGTAGATTGGACAGTGATTTGTCCAGAAGTGGGCTGACCACAAATTTCAAGCATCTTCTTTGCCCTGTCTTGTTTTTTTGTCATTATCCTGCTTATACTAGGCATTTTGGTAGGACGTAATTTGGAATGTGTGTGTGTTTGTGTGTGTGCGTGTGTGTGCACGTGCATGTGTGTGGACATGCATGCATATATCCACATACTGTATATATCCACCTAAAAAGTATAAAAGTAACCAGAATTTCATTTTTTTCCTTCTTTGAATGACTATTCGTTGATTTTTTTTGGGAGGGAGTTAGTTTTTTAGCCCTTCTTGAAATAATGAGGACTCATACCAGTCAAGATATTTTAATTGCATAATAAATTAGGTGCACATTATTTCATTAGCAACAATCATCCACCAAGGACCCCTCACACTCATCCTCTGATACATTTCCTCTCACTTCAGAAGAATTGCAAATTCAGGAATTTGAGAACGAGTTTAGAGATCATGAAGTTACAGGAGCAGAGAAACAGAAATATTCTTCATGTCCCTGTTTGGCTTAATTATTTTTCTCCCTTAGCTTCTATTCTTTCACATTCAATACTTTGTGACTGCAAACATTAGAAATGTAACTTTCTTACAATGGAAAACATGCAGGTTTAAGAATGAGAAGAGCGCATGGACATCATTCTCCACATCCCAGGATGCTGACATTTTCTCCTACAGACATCTATCTGTAGGGAAATCTAAAATATTAGGATAACTGCTGCCTATTATATTTAACATTAGCTTAACTTTTATGATCTAAATGAACATTATTGACCAATCAGATCATTGTAAATCCTGAAGAAATTGTGGGTATCTTCCTTTGGTGGAGTATGGGACAATTGCCCCCTTCCAAATGTTAGGCACAAATTATAAATATCAGCAACTTGAAAACAAAAATGTGATGATAAGGTGCAGCTGGCTCACAGTGCCATTCAAATCCTACCTGTGCAAAGACTAGGAAGGGGGACTAGCAGGACTCTGGTTGATTCTGTGGGGACTAGCGAAGGCCAAACATCAACTATCACTGAACAGTCTCAGTGAAGCAGATTGTAGAGGGATGATGGTCAAACAACACCCCTTTGGAAGTGTGTTGTACCTGCTACAAAATGGCGATTATGGCAAACAAGAGATAGCTAATCAAGCAGATAGGCATGGTTAAAGGCCTCTTGGTGAAACTGAATCTGGTCAGAGGACATATTTGGGTGGAGACCATAGCACACCACCCCAGTCAGGGGGGTCCTCACTGTTAAGCTTCATGTACAAAGTCTGCAAAGGCTCCTTGCTGCCAATTCACAGCCTGGAGAGGGGAAAGACTGCCCCCTGTTGTCCTCATGGTCTGTTCACACATGAACATGTCACCTGAACAGGTGTATCCCTTAGGTAACCCAACTAAAACTGAGAAAGTACCTACCCAAAGCCCCATCTGAGCTCTGTCCTTAAGAAGCCAATGCTACAGATACAGAGATGAGGATTGAGTAGAACGTCTTTTGAACACTACATCAACTGCCCCTCACCTTTTGAGGTGGAAAAGCCACAATGTTAAAGGAACCTGCACATGTTGTGGTCCGAGGGAACCAGTAGTACAGCTCATCCCGTATTCCCAATAGCCTCAGAGTTTGAGACAAGGGACGGGTGAGGAGAGCATAGGTGGCTTCTTGCAGAAGATCCAATAGTTCTGTTCCCACCCGGACACAAAATCAGCCACTTGCACTGTTTGATCAGGCAAAACTAAAAAGTATATTGGAATCATTTTTGAATAATTTTACCCAATATTAGGAATACAGTCTAGTTAAAATAGATTTTATAGATGGATTGAGGCATAAAGCAATTTAAAGATGAAATACTCCAAAAAAATTTTTTGAAAAAAGGTATTGGCAGAAATTCATGAAACTTCCAATAGGTTCTGCCTTCAGACTAGGATTTTTCTTGTTACTTGGTAGATCAGGGTGAAAAAGGATCCTCAAATTAACCAGCTACATTCCTTTCTGAGGATTCAGGTACCTGATTAGAGTATAAGATCTAAGACAGGGGTAGGCAACCTTGGCTCTTTTATGACTCGTGGACTTCAACTCCCAGAATTCCTGAGCCAGCCATGCTGAGGGGAAAGGGAGAGGTTTCCAAGCTGAGCCATGCTGGCTCAGGAATTCTGGGAGTTGAAGTCCTCGAGTCATAAAAGAGCCAAGGTTGCCTACCCCTGATCTAAGATATAAACCCATAGGATTGCTATTTCTTCTCCAGAAATGTACCTGTGGATCTAGAAGTGGGGGCTGCTCCCCTCTTGCCTTCTTTAGCTACATGTCCAGATACACACTGTGGATGGAAAAGGGGCAACTGACTTGAATTTAAGTCATTTTTCTTCAAAGAATATGCAAAGGGACTTTTTTCTGAGCAAGCATGGAGAGGATTTTATTCAATTTCCATTTTCAATTCATGTTCAAAGCTTCTTTTGCTTAGAGGTGCCACTTGGGGACCATTTAATATTTTTATGGAAGGCAGAAAAATTATCACATGCTTTTTATGAAACCATCTTACTAAGATGGTATTTGGGAAGGTAATTGTGTAAGTTTTCTGAAATAAAAATGGAAAGTGATAGGGCTCAAATAGCTTATCCCAAATCTTGGTTGGCAACAATACCACCCCTACACCCTCTCCAAAACAGACAGATGAATAGATGAGAATGTTTCAGCCTGGCTATCCTCGTTTAGTGATCACAAATGGGACCAGCAACCCAGTCTTTAAGCGAACCAGCTGTTAAGTGAAAGTTGACTTTTATGAAGTGTCTTCAACCTTAGAAGCAGCCAAGGTGAAGGAAACATTACAGTGATTTGGTGAAACTTACAGTAGTAGCCTGTAAACGCAAATAAACAAACCATAACAATTTCAGATTAAAATATGTGTGGGAGCTTCTTGTAATTATTCTGAAGTAAACCAATTGCTGTCTAAGACGCCAATTCATGCAGTCTTTGAAGGAGAAACTCAAAAGGTCATTTCCATGTGTACAGTATAAAAAGGTTCAATTAACTATGAGGATATACTAGTGAAAATAGGATATATTGTGAGGATACTTTACTGTGTCTCTATAGGCAATTTATGTGCAACTCTTGTGGTCTCACACTTGGGCAACTAAATGTGGGCCTCACTGAAGAAACGTGTTTTCATTGCATGGACCCAAAGGCAACCAATCCAGGGCTCTGGCAAGATAAGCCCAAGTTGACAAGATTCTTTCATATTCTTTTATGTTTACGAGGAACAGAAGGAAGAGTCAGATAGGATGTAAAAGAGAGAGCCTCAGTCACCATGTCCACGTGATGACTCTGCTCAGTTGCCACTGAATGCTGCAAGGGCTTCAGCAGAATAGGAGGGCTGGTGTGGTGCGTGTTGGGGATAAGTGGGGAGGAAATACTCATCCCTCCTACAAACTGAGGTCTATGACAATATGCTTGTAAACCAGTGTGTTCCCCTTGAAGCTGGGGGCTAGGAGGACATTCATGTCGTCTAAAGGGAGGGGCTGAAAAGCTCGTGGAGCTTGGACAGAGAGTTCCTGAAACTTCACAAACTTCTGCTTGTCTTCATCCCAGAGGTAGATGTGGGTAAAGGAGAAGTCACTACCCAAAGCCAGATAAAGTTGCTGAGATACCTGGAAAGGCTCCATCACCATGGATCCTCGAGAGGGCAAGTTCTGCACCTCTGTGAATCGCAGCCCTTCCCACCTGACCACCTTGGAGTCTCCAATGTAACGGCTCAGACATAAGTAGTTGTCTCTCTTTATCTGGAAATGCTTGACCATCTGAACATCCAGCACGTCTGCCACATCACCCAAGTGAGCAAACTGCTTCTGAGAGCGGTTCCATTGGTAGATGATAGGGGCCTGGGAGCTGCTGGAGATGATCAGCCGGGGTTTCCCATCCATCTCCAGGTACTCCACGTCTGTGTCCCGATGCCACGAGTGCAGGTCCTGGTGGGAATAGAAGCCATTCTGGTTCCAACGATAGAGGCTGGTGGAGCCTGCCTTGGAGCTGTCAGCAATGACAAAGAACCACTCGCCATCAATCTGGAAGGCCTCGATGTCATTGGGCTTCCGGATCGTCTGGCTGTCTATATCTTGGATCTTAATGAACTTGTCAATGTTGGTGTCCCAGCGGTAAATATAAGAGCCTCCAAAAAGCTGAGCCACCACAATGTACAGCTGGGATTCTACCACAATTGGTTTGCAGTAAACAGCGGAGTGAGCTGCAAGAGAGAAATGAGAAAGCCAGAGCATAGGAACAGAAAACAGGCACTCGCCATGAGCGCCTCTGCATCGCAAGGACCAACCTCTCTGTACCTATCTGAAGAAGAGGTGAAAGAGGATGGGAGTTATAGTCCCACGTAGAGATTCTCATCTAGTCAAAACACTTTTATTTTTAAAATACATACTCAAATAGTGACCTTGGAATTTTATTAAACACATTTATTAAATAAGCCTGATCCTGCCAACTATCAACCTATAAGTCCTTAATATTATAATAGATAGATAGGTGACCTTTACTATCATTTTTTACTGTGGGCACATTGACACATTAAAAATGAAATTTTGTGGCTTGTTCTCAAATGCGTACACCTACAGTATAAATATGCTATATACAACCTACGTATAAATCTATACCCTAACATAGAAATAACATATGAATATTAAACACTGTCCACCTTGAATATATAACGGAAGAAGGAAGCTTGAGAGTTCACAAGGTTAATACTGTATGGAACAAAACTGGCTGAATCTGGGTGTTCTGCTTTGGATACCACAAAGCCCCCCGCCCAGAGGTTAACAAGGACACTATCTTCAATGGAAGCTTAGAGATTGGATGGAACAGGAAAGATTATTGAGGAACAAGCTACTTTCAGGGTAGGCCATTTGACAATAGACCAAAGTCATATACTTCAACATCTTATTGAGGAATTCATCTCTTGGACAACTATTTCACTCTATGCAGCCTTTGTTGATCTTAAGGCAGCATTTGACTCCATATCTCAACTTAAGCTATGGGACAAGTTGTATAATACACCCATTCATCGCCACTACTGCTTATTTGTGTATTACATAAACAAACAAAGCTCAGAGTAAGATGTACCTATCAAGTTCACCTGATAGCACCTATTCCAATTATCAAGGGTGTAAACTAAGGCTACATACTGGCACCTCTTATTTAATTTGTATATAAATGATGTCATAAAAGAGCTGGAGAGACTAAATTTTTACTCACTCAAATTAGCAGAGACATAACTGTATTGCTATATGCAGAAGATGCAGTAATTTTCTCAAGGTGTCCTATTGGACTCAAGACAGCTCTGAACACCTTCATACATTATGTTACTCTAAAGAGGATCAGTTGGAAATCAACTACTCTAAAATTAAAATAATGCCATTTACAATCACCCTAAAAAGCTTTTGATATGTTACTTGACATGTTAAGCTAGCATCATAGAGTTATGTCTATCACACTTAGCACCTCTACTTGGAAACAGGCTTTCTGATTGTGAGCTGTAGTCTTAAGATATCAGGGGAAGACACATTTGATGTTTAGGGATAAAAGTCTTTTTGAAAGTATTTAAGTAAATATTAGGAAAAAGAAATGACTTTACTATAGGTGTGTACAACAAACAACCAAAGCAGCCAAAGGAAATAGATGAACTTGCTAATCAGTTAGCTAAGATGAGCAGGAAACACGCCACTGTAGTAGTGGGGACTTTAATTGCCCTATCAACTGAGAAGCAAACTCTATGTGAAGGGGGAGATCAAACAGGTTCCTGACCATGTGTAGTTGACAACTCTGTCACCCAAAAGGTTGTGGTGGGAACTAGAGGGACAGTTATACTGGACTTAATTCTTACTAATAGATATATTTTGAACTGTTTCTGCTTTTAGAATTTCCATCCATGAAATCCTTCCTAATCTCTCACTCTGCTAAAGTCAGCTTTCTTGAAGTCTAAAACTCTAGTTTGACTTTACCCATGTCTGAATTATGTTAAGTTCTAGGATTTATATCTAATCATATTTGGTGATTTGATGAGACTGGTTTGTATGATGGTTTATATAGTTGGGATGGGTGGGTTCTGACTTACATCTTGTTACTATGGCATTGTGCTACTTGTAGCTGTCATTTATGTATATGTTTATTTTTTGTCGTCTTGTTTAATATTGTTGAGATTGGCAGCCATAAAAGTGTTTTAATTAAATCTACAGGGTTTTGACAGCTTTTTGACAGCCTAAGTCAGGGGTAGGCAACCTTGGCTCTTTTATGACTCGTGGACTTCAACTCCCAGAATTCCTGAGCCAGCTGTGCTGAGGGGAAAGGGAGAGGTTTCCAAGCTGAGCCATGCTGGCTCAGGAATTCTGGGAGTTGAAGTCCACGAGTCATAAAAGAGCCGAGGTTGCCTACCCCTGGCCTAGGCCTAGGCCGCTTTATGACTTGTGGAGTTCAACTCCCAGAATTCCTGAGCCAGCCACGCTGAGGGGAAAGGGAGATTTCCAAGCTGAGCCATGCTGGCTCAGGAATTCTGGGAGTTGAAGTCCACGAGTCATAAAAGAGCCAAGGTTGCCTACCCTTGGCCAAAGGTCACTTTGCTTCCTAAAGATTTGTCATTTCAGATTGCAAAGGAATCCCCAACCCTTCCTACTATGTGCCACATGTGTCCAATCAGTTTGCTTTCTAGCCACACCAGGGTGAATCAAGGTCCCCTTTTGCCCTACAGGTGTGCCTTACCAGGGATGCGGTCAAAATCTCGCAGCTTACGCTCAACGTAGTCCCACTTCAAGATGGTACAGCTGCTGGAACTTGGCTGGGCCAGAGCCATGTAGAGGTCACTGGAGTACATGAAGGGCTCAGCAGATACGGACTGGAAAGGCAGCACCTGATGCACCACAAAGTCTGGGGGGAGGGGGAGGAGGAGAACAAATCATGTTTAAGTGGTCCCTGTTAAAGCCTGGAGGAATTTACAATCGAGATACCAGAACTACAAAATATATTTTCCATCCAAGGATCTTCTTGATGCAGGAGCATTTACAATAGAAGTAAAAAAAATCCAAGGTGATGGCCACAACCACATGATCAAGGCCTTCCCCTGTTTTGACATGATAGCGGCCCTCTTATTTGTTTTACCCCTCCTGCAGATGCCCATCTTCACTTGCACCCAAGCCTTGAATGTCCTCACCAAAATCCCTTCCGTACTTGCCGTCTGGATTTATTTCACCAACTGCTTCAGGCAAATCTTACCTTTTGTCAGAACCCCTCAAATGTAATCCCTTCATTTCTTCCTTCCCTGCTTTTGCTTGTGTATTCATTTTTGGGGCCTGCCATTTTGTTGGGGCGGGGTGCCTGCATGGGGAATTATTATATGCTTTGCTCTGCTTTGTAGGGGGTGTCCTCCCTCTTTCCCTCCCTCTGGCTGAGAGGAATGTGACCCAAAACATCTGCCTTATCTCCAGACAACAACAGAGCCTGAGACCGTTGGGAAACAAAACAGAGAGAGGCCTTGAGAAAGGAGCTAAACCTCCAGATTCTCATAACACTCTGGCACCTGTAGATTGGCTGGATTTAAACTAGCCAATTGGACCTTGGGGGGAGGAGTTTTGACATACCCTTTTGTGCGCCAAATCTTCAGACCTTGCTTTACTCTCTTGCCATCACTAACTCTCAATAAAAGTTCTTTTTGAGACAATACCAGTTTCAAGAATTCTGCTTTCTTCGGAGACCTAATTGAGACAGGTCCTTACATAAAGCAAGGTCTGCAATAGTGCCCAACCCGGAGAGGCAATTGCGCTACCAAGGGGGGGTCATGCACAGTATGTCTTTGCATGGCTGTGAGATGGGAGAAGTTGGAATCAAAGACTGCAGCGAGGCAGCTATTCAGACTTATCCCGGAGAAGGCACCTGCACCTGGTGGAGAAAATTGCTGCCCTAGAAGATGCCACAAGACCAAGATGGTCACTTGGTGTTGGGAGGAGAGAGGACTGGGAGGAGAGAGCCCCCAAAATAACTTTCACTCGAGGTCAGAAAAAGGCCCGAAAGAAAAGGACTGAGCTGCTTTCCGATGATGATGCGCAGTCGGACCCGATGGAGGAAGCGAGCCATGCACTACATGGTGGAAACTTTTGAGAACCTGAAAGCCAAGTCCCTGGGCTGCCCAGATGAGGAGGGAGAACAGACCAAGGAGGTTGGAAGCGGAGAAGGAGAGACCGTGATAACGGAGATGACAGGGGTGCGGCGGAGACGGTGGCTGTTGCTCCAACAGCGCAGCAGCGAGCAACCCCCTGGAGAGCTCGGACCCCCACATCTGCCCAGAGAGAGAACTCCCTCGGATGAATAGGATAGAACAGAATAGAAAATAGAAAATAGAAAATAGAAAATAGAAAATAGAAAATAGAAAATAGAATAGAATAGAATAGAATAGAATAGAATAGAATAGAATAGAATAGAATAGAATAGAATAGAATAGAATAGAAACATTTTCTCCACAGCTTGCAACGGTTCAACCATTTTCAACCACTGGTTGGTGACTTCTGATCCAATCCATTGCATTGTTCCATTCTGGGCCCAAGACTATGGTCTTTTTAAAAAAAAATATTTGCCAATTTTAATAAGCAGTCATTTCCTTCCTTTTTACTTAAATACATGATGACTTTTACCCAATTATAACGGTTGCAATTTATATGGTTTTACAATAAGTCAATACAACAAATATTTTAGAAAGATGTTATCAAAGCTATATATAATTTCAGACTGAAAAATATTTTTCCTGGTAATGAAAGTTTTAACATTAGTGCCAGAAAGGCCACTTTAGATATCACACCATGTCAGTTTCAAAATAAAATAATGTTTTATATTTGAACATAATTTGGCCTTGACGTGCTATATTTGAAATATCAGCTGATCATAAGGTGAATTTTGGCACCTGATGCTTATTTCTATGTGCAACCTTATTTTAGAAATTCCAGCAGCCTCGCTGAAAACGTGTCAAGTAACGTCAATAATACTTTTAAGTTAACTGGCCTAAATATTGTAACGTTACAAACAAATCCATCCCCAGGCCTGTGACATCTCTGGAAATAGGAAAAGTTTGCACCAGCGAATTCTCATCTTACTTGATAGCCTTTATAAATGTTTGGAAGTTGTCAAGGAAATTGAGGAAACTTCACCCTAAGCCCCAGAAGCAGCTGGAGAACATGTATGCATCTTTGATCAATAAAAGCTTGGACTGATATATAAGTTCTGGTACACTTTTTTAGAGAGCCACATGAAGACATCCACTCCTACCTGTGGTGATACAGTCAAAGTCCTTTAGAGGGAGGTCTCGGATCTTCTGGCCTTGGTACTGAGAAGGACTGCCACAGAAAATGGCAGGCATGCTGGCGTTGGTGTTCTCCATCCATTCTACCAGCCATTTGATCTTGCAATCGCAAGTCAAAGAATTGCCCCGAAGATCTCTGTGGGGATGGAAAATTTAGGGACCATCACTGAACTTCTCCATCTCAACTCTAATGACAAGGCCCTATCGTCCAAAGAAAGTGGTTTGTAGACAAACTAAGTGTGGAAACGGGGGTCAGTTCTCTTATGGGAGAACTACAGATATAAATTTGGTTCTAGCATCTTTCTCTTTGGGTGGGAGACCCATCAAGATCTGCCTTGACACAACTTGCTTTACTGAATTAACCCATTTGTTGCACTTCTATATTGAATTGTAAACCTATCATTGGTTGGATAGTTTGTCTAGGCCAGGGGTAGGCAACTTTGGCTCTTTTATGACTCATGGACTTCAACTCCCAGAATTCCTGAGCCAGCTATGCTGAAGGGAAAGGGAGAGGTTTCCATGCTGAGCCATGCTGGCCTAGGAATTCTGGAAGTCCATGAGTCATAAAAGAGCCAAGGTTGCCTACTCCTGGTATAGGCTAAACCACATGCAGAGTTGGGGAATGTTGTGAACCTCAAAAAAGTTAGGATGATTCCTGAACTGGTTCCTGACAATTTAATCAGCAGAAGATGAGGACAGAAAATGTTGCACAATCCATAACATAGCCTAGCACTGTCCTTTTTTAATGGAATGTTTTATATTATGCAAATTAAGGCTTGGAGCATCCTGTTACATAACTGAAAAGTCTTTTTATAAAACCAATGAACTCAATGTTTCCTGGCACTGTTTCCTGCTCTAGATCCCTCCGAGGAAACGGGAATTTGGCTCTCATTGTCTCCAATTTGTCATTCTCTTAATTGGTATGGAACTGGGCTAAAAAGTATGCAACTTATATCTTTAAAAATCTGAAACACCATCCAGTCATATATATTCTCCTTTCTCACTCTCTGTGGTTTCAGTGGAAAAAAATAGGTGTGCATTTAAATCATATTCCCTCCTATTCCATTCATTATTTACATCAATTGATTTGGGAACTTTGTCTTAAATTGTCCCACTTGGCTTGTGTCGTACAAAGCCTTCCCATTAATTATATTTTAGGACATCTTATTAATGAAATTAACAATTATATAGAGTAGACATTTCTAGTTCCAGAAAGAATTAGCCAGGTTATCATAGGCCTCTAGCAGAATACACAATAATGTTGCATGTATCATGAGATCACTGTGCAAATGGTACAGATTATGCAATTTGTGCAATTTGCATGATGATGTGACATTGCCCACCTAATGGACATCCCTGTACCATTATTCCTGTTACTGTTATTTTTACAGCATTCCCAACCTAAAGAGAGCCTTACAGATCACTAAGGATATCCAAAGGCTTCAGGAGATCTCTGGGCAGCGTCTGCAGGTTGTTGTTGGCCAAAGATCTAGAAGAAAAGAGGGAAGGACAACTATTTTATGCCAAACATTTCATGATCCTCGCATTAAGAATGAACAATGAAAGGGAGGCTTGCAGGGCGAGCTGCAACTGTGTTTTTGGAACATTACTTCAATGTGCAAATGTTCATCCCTTTTAAGAGTGGTGAAGACTCGTGCAACTGAAAAACAAAATCCTAGCACTCTCTTCCACTTTTCATTCAGGGTGGAGAATTTCAGACCCTGAAAATGAGCTGGAAAAACAGAAGCCTCCTTCTCAGGAAAATAATTATTGCAACAATCAGAAACCTTAATTCACCTCAGAGGTCTTGGTCACCATGAGGGCAGATACCATGGGTGTTTTTTTTTGTTTACTTTTTACCAAGACATAAGAATTATATTAGGCTTTGGAGAAAGTCAAAGACACTTTAGCCAGATGTGTGTGAAAAGAGCCGGGTGCGTTTGTGCACGAGAAAACTCACAGATGCGTCAGGGACTTAAGCCCACGAAAGGCATTTTTTGACAGAGACCGGATGTCGTTGTTCTCAATGAACCTGAGAAAACAAAAAACAAGATGGCGAGCGCCTACATTTTCTCCTTCACCCTCCCGCTCCCATTTTCCTCTAACAGCAAATTGCTAAGCACATTTGATATTGCTAAGCACATTTGATTTGTGCTTAGATTGTAAGCCGCCCTGAGTCTTTGGAGAAGGGCGGGATATAAATGGGATTAAAAAAAAATCCCATCTCCCTTCACCTGTGTTTTCCAAAGAAGGTCCAGATGCCCCGCAAACACAGCCCTTAGCCTCCCTTCTTTGAGGTTGTCAACCCAAAGCACTCTCCCCTTTCCATGGTACTTGGGCTAAAATACAGAGTCAGCAGATGCCCCTGCAGGGATGCTGAAGTCCAGAGTCAACACTCCTAGGACAAACGTTCACTTTTCCTGGTCAAGAGGGGTTTTGCTTCATGGCAAAGATTCAGGGTGGGATTTGATTAGTACCTCAATGCAGGTGCCCTGCAACCAGCACTGGAGCAGAAAGAGCGAGCCAAGCCTATGTCTATAGAAGATCATTAGCAGGACTGGATCTTGCTACAGGCAGAGATGGCTCAGCCTCTGCCAGAGGAAGATCTTCCCATGCTAATGGGGAGGTCTCTACCTGTAGTTCTCATGCCGAAGAGGAAGAACTAGGTGCTATCATTGAGAAAGGAGAGGAACAGATCCAGTGCTAGATCCAAGGTTGCTAAGCCTCTCCAGTATGTCTGTGTGAAAGGTGACTTCCAAATCTTTCCTGCAATCCTTCTTCAGCCTAGACCATCATATTTTAACCCTATGTGAGGTTTGCATGCCCTCGTGCATAGTGTCATTCCCCCCAAAGTTTTTGCCCAGGCCACCCCATTCTCTGACTAAGGGCCCGAGAAAGGCTACCAATATTCCATACAGGTATTGCAGGTGAAAAAGTCCCGTGAACGCGTTGTCTCTGATCAAGGAAAATTTGTTGGAATTCAGCAAGCTGCAAGAAAAAAAGAGAAGTGTTAGAGCTGGTCAGGGGACAGCCTAAGACAGGCAAAACAGACTACCCATATTTTGTTCCAAGATTTCCTAAATAACGCTAAGATTGTTTTAAACATTCTTGCATTTTTATTTAATTTCAGTTCAATTTTTACGTTTAACTTGGATTGCTTCTTAACAGGCCCTTTAGTTATCAGGATGTTGGATGAAGGGGTGTCCCAAAGGTGATGATGGTGCCCCTGATTGCATGATCCAAGCACCTCCCTTTTTCACACTGGGTTTACACCTTAAAAGGGATGGTGCTTGGATCAGTGCAGTTATCTTTTGCATGTCTTTTTCTTCTTTTTTTGGTACAGATGTATTGATAAGTATAACAGCCAGAAGATATGATAAATATAACCAAAACAAAATGGCAACCACAAATACAGCAGTGCCAGTAAATTCAGAAAACAATATATAGAATAATGAATAAGTAACATTTGTTGAAATGAAAATTACATCCATAAAATATTAATATAAAAGTTAGTTCAACGTATATATAGCCAGAGAGATGACTCCATTTTAGTACCATACAGTATGTTATTTCAGTAAAATGATATTTATTGCCTACAGTCCACTGTGACACACATTAAAAGGAATGAGGCTTCTATTGTGTCATTATACAATATTGTGTCTACCTCTGTGACGATCTGACCTGGAAAGTTAATACAACCCAGGTGGCCAGAAAGGCCCAACAGAGCCTCCACTTCCTCAGGGTCTTGCGGAAGAACAGGGTAGAACAACAGCTAATGACCTTCTTTTACTGGTCTACTATAGAGAGCATCCTCTCGTACTGTATTGTGGTTTGGTATGCTGGCCTGACAGCCGTGGATAGGAAGGCATTACAGAGCACAGCACAAGACATCGTAGGCTGTCCCCTGACACCACTGGATGACCTCGCCAGGGCTCGCTGCCTTGGAAGAGTGAGGAAAATTCTCAGGGACGACTCACACCCTGATCGGTATCTCGTTACTCTCCTACCATCGGGTAGGAGATATAGGAGTATAGCCAGCCGTACCAACAGGCTGAAGAACAGCTTTTATCCGTGGGCTGTTAGGCTTTTGAACGGGAAATAATTTTATAAACTTTATGCATGATTGACTTGCCAGGCCAGTGCGTTGTGCAATTAGCTCACATGGTGTAATAAGATGGAGGGTTTGTGTCACTGTGAGTTGGGGGTGGGGCACGAAGGGAGGCTCAGCCAACCTCAATGTATACATGGTTGTACTTTGACAATAAAGGTTCATTCATTCATACTGCCATCCTGACTTTTTCAACCCCCTTTTCTGTCTACTATTGCCATCTTTCTTTCTCTTTCTACTAATCGAGGCTCCTTCCGGAAGCAAATGACCCACTTAGCAACTCAGCCGTATGCAAACCTTATTTGAACTAGACCACAAGTTATGCTTGGTGTTGATCTAGCAAAGCCACTTCACAGATAGTTGTTAACAGACATGCAGTGTAGCATAAAGGAAAAATCTGGAAGCGAAAGGCACCGCATCTTCAAAATCAGCACTGCCCCACTCCAGCTGTGCCACAGAACAGCTGCATCTTCTCCAGAACAGTAAAGCCCTTGTATGCAAAACCTTAAGATCTTAACGCTGATCACTGCAAAGGTAGAACTCTTAGACTATAAACAAACATTTTAATAATTCAATCAGCTTCTAATCATAAACGAAATAGAAGAGCTTAAATGTAGGGATCTGCAATTTGTTTTAGTCCTGGGGATTTCTCCCATTCCATTAATCCTCCACGAGAAGAATGAATTGAAAATTACAATCAATCTATCAACCAATCAATCAAAATATCTCACAAAATTAAGAGCCACGTGAATTCATGTTAATGAATCCATCGATTGACAGCCCAAGTGCCCCTTTGCAAGGGGAAAATTACTTAAAATAGGGATAGGGCAGTGATGGTGAACCTGCTACATAGGGGTCAAGGCTAACACATCACAACATTTTGGGTGACACACCTACATTCACCAACACCCAGCAACAACCTTTTTGCCCTGTTCTCGCGCCATTTTCAGAGGCTATGGAAACAATGCGTGACTAGGACATGCTTCCACATTGTTTGCACAGGCTGCAGAGGCCACGGAAGAGCAGCCTCCAAAACTGCTCCAAGAGCAGAGGGCTCCTGTGACCCACAGCAGTCTTGGGGAGGCTGCAGTGTGAGGGTGTGTTAAGCCAGCAGAGTTAGGCATTTTCCAATTTTCAGACACGCCAAGCCCAAAAGATTGGCCAGGGCTGGGTCAAAATTCTCTTTAGATTAAGAGCACTTTGCCAGACCTGCAGGAATAGATCCAATTGGACTGGAGTGGAACCCAGAGCTCTTGAGCAACGATGTTACCGTGTTTCCCCCAAAATAAGACCAGAACTTATAAAAAAATTTTTGCCTCCAAAAGAGGCACCAGGTCTTATTTTCGGAGAGTGGCTTTTTTACTCACCTCTGGCATCGACAGCCCCGCCCAGCCAGCCCATTTCTTCTACGACCGAAGGATCAGCTTCATTCTTCAGCTGCATTTCGCAGACAGGCCTTTCTGGAAGGCCTCTGCAGCTGAGTACCAAGCTCGGCTGTAGAGGCCTTGCAGAACCGAGCTATGGCTTGACTCCATAGCTCTGTTCTCGGCTGCAGAGGCCTTCCAGAGAGGTCTGTGACTGAGAAATGCAGGCCTGGCTGCAGAAGATGGCGCAGAAGAAGACCTGGGCCAGTGCCAGGAACGTGGGTGTGGGGCACGTGGGACAGCTCCACACCCCCACCCCAGCTTGATTTTTAAGTGTGTGCCTCACCCCAAAACTAAGGATTTTTGAGGTAGGGCTTATATTAGGCCCACCCCCCCCCAAAATCAAGCTAGGGCTTATTTTCGGGGTAGGCCTTACTTTCAGGGAAGCACGGTATCATTAATTGTAGTTAATTGTATCTTTTGCACGGGAAAAGCTCAGATCCAGCTTTGCCACTTCTGTAACCACCTTGGCTTTAGTAAAGTATACATTTGGCTAATCATGGGCCAGAGGTCTTTCTTTCCTAACTGACCAGGTTGGGATGGTTGAGGGATACTGGCATCCAGGGATTATGCATCCAGGAACAAAGTGAGATCCAGAAAATATCCAAAATGTGACTTTCCGTTCCTTTCAAGGAAGCGTTCTTGCATTTCACCTCTCTCAGATCCACTTCTGATTCTAGGCTCTTTCAAAAAGGAGATGGAGGGAGGGGTGGACGTCATGAAGTTTGGGGAAAAGGCCTCGTTCTGGGGAAGGGCTGCGCCTCAAAGGGAATCTCCAAACTGAACGGGAGAGAGTTAGAATTTCCCACCCCACTCCTCACATCTGGCCCTAGAAACTATCAAAGCCTACGTACTCCTTGGAGATCATCTTGGCAACTCCCAAACGGCTGGCTGGGAAATTCTGGGAGCTGAAGCCCACCCATCGGAGAGTTGCCAAGGTTGAGAAACCCAGTTCCCAAGAGTGCCATCGTGCCCGATAGGAAGATTTGCTGCCCTTGCTATGAAAAACACAGGATCTCTGTCCTCCTGCCAGCTGCCAAAAAATTCCCATGGCCAAATGCCCCTAGGCAGGCATTCCCCTGGGGAAGCTCTTAGGTGAAGGCTCTGCGCTGATAACTTGGGGCTCTGTTCCCTCTCCGAGCAACCGGGGGGCAGAGAGACGTACAGGAACTGCAGGGAGGGAAGATGAGCAAAGGCCGCCTCCTTCAACTCGCTGAAGCCCGCGTTGATCAGGGTCCTGCAAAAAGAGGAGAGGGACAGAAATCAGCGAGGAGCTGCTGCCCACCCCTGTGCCCAGCCAGTCTGAGAAATGCAAGGCTGTGGTTCTCTGGATCTCGTTCACCCCTCGGGGCAAGCAAGCCTACGTTGGGCAACTTGCCTTGGGTAGGGTGCACATCGGGTGAATTCAGGCCCTGGGGATGCAGATCGGGATTAGAGGTAACCTGAAGCCGCAGAGTTGCTACGCAGAATTGTGGAAAAAGACAAGTCCGGAAAAGCTCTCAGGCCAAGCTGTAGCATGCGTATCCCACCAGGAGCCCATTTCCAGCCAAGGAAGATTAAGGGCATCTGGGGGGAACTCGGGGAGGGGTTGGCATTATGCCAGAAATGATGTCACAGTGCACATGGCCCAAATGGGATCATTTGCGAGATCGTGCCATGACATGCATCTCTGTGGGTCTCTTTCCCCCCCCACTCCCCGGAATCAGAGAGGGAGATAGCTGGGGAATTCTGGGAGTTGAAGTCTCAACGCTGACTAGGCTGAGAAACTCCAGTCTAGACATAGACCAGGGGCAGGCAACCTCAGCTCTTTTATGACTCATGGACTTCAACTCCCAGAATTCATGAGTCAGCATAGCTCAGCTTGGAAACCTCTCCCTTTTCCCTCAGTATAGCTGACTCAGGAATTCTGGGAGTTGAAGTCCATGAGTCATAAAAGAGCCGAGGTTGCCTACCGCTGACATAGGCCGTTCCTTTCACCACTCCGCAATTTGAATTCCAGGTTCCTGTATAGGTGGTCCTCGACTTACAGCCATCCATCCAGCAACCATTGGAAATTACAATGGCGCTGAACAAAAAG
Source organism: Vipera ursinii (assembly GCF_947247035.1). Taxonomy (NCBI): domain Eukaryota; kingdom Metazoa; phylum Chordata; class Lepidosauria; order Squamata; family Viperidae; genus Vipera; species Vipera ursinii. Next base: position 4,135,370 of record NC_139519.1, on the reverse strand, counting down.
ACTTATAAACCACTCGAAATTACAGATGCTGCAGCGTCCTCTCTGGTGGCATGAGCAAAATTCGGACACTTGGCCATCCGTCCATCCTGAGACCGACTACGTGGATGCTGCAGAGCCTCCCATCTCCTCTCTCTCCCGCCCCAAAGGGCCCCCACAGACCATGGGCGTGCTTCTCCCCCACCCCTGGGTCTCGGGCCCTCCTCCCCACCCCAGTCATTATTGGATCTCTGAGCTTTTCGGGACGGCAGATTGCCTTCTGAAGCACCACTCTGCCACGCAGACACGGACCCTGCAGGCAGCCCAGCTCTGACCGAGAAGCAGGTGCCATCTTGGAGCAGCTGCCATTCCTGGCACCTATTCCCCAAACGGCGCCTGGCTTGGGTGAAGCCACGCAGCCTGCAATCTCCAGAGGGGGGCTGCTCTGTTCTTCAGCTACCCCAACATCCAGGCCATGCGGGTGCTGTCCTCCAGAAGTGAGCACTAGTTTGCAGCAGCCACCATGAATTCTAGCCACTCCAAAAGGGCACCTGCTTCCGGGACGGAGCCATGGCGCGCAAGTGAAGATGGGGGGCTTGGGTGATGACCCTTTTCAGCATGACCCTAAGCAAACTGCAGTCCCGAGAATGGGCATAAAAGGAACATGCCTGTCATTCAAAGACCGGGTGAATGTTTGGCCTCTTTGCCTGGCTGCACTGCAACCCCTGAAATGGGCTTTTTTTTCCCCAACTGCTAACCCCAGCTGTCAAAAATCTATAATATCAATGTCTTGGTCAATCAATGTCTCTTTTTTTTCAGAAAACTTGTAGCCACCATTGGCCAGCTAGATGGCAGCACCTCACTGAATTTGGCTGCTGTTGAGCGTTAACCAGACTCTTTTCAATTTAAAATATTTGATGATGAATAATATTAAACCATTTATTAACATTTCTATGTATTTATATTAAAATAATAAATAAATACATAAATAAATAAAATAGTTTAATAATATTTCTTATTAAAGCATTACTTATTGGTATTAAAACAAATAACTATTAATATTTCATATTTCATAACATTTAAATAATAAATAACAAATGAAGATTCAGTAATAGGTACGTATGCAGTAATATTTCAAAATATGTACATAAATATTTCAAACTATTCAAACAATAATATTTCAAAATATTTCAATAAGTAATCATTTATATCAATATAGCCCTAGGAAATACCAGCCTATAATAGATTGTGAAAGTGGGAAAAATATATATATCCAAGAATCGGCTCCTGCATTGTTCCCCCAAAAATCCATGAAATTCACGAGAGTTGCCACGGAGAGAAAGGGGAAATTACGCAGGTGTCATTTGCATGGTTTACGGAGTGGTCTGCATGACACGGGTGCCGTCCCTGGGGCTTCTGTCAAACGCTGCGTACGGACACCGAGAAGCAGCCTCCAGGGATGCAGCTCCTGCAGAGTCTTCAGAAATACAGAATTGCCCCCCCCCTCCATTTTCCCAACTGTATAGGAAACTTCTGGGACTACCCTCAGGTCAGATGAGTCAAAATGGCAGCCGGGATGTAGCTAAAACTTGCCCAGCATCAATCACACTGTCCGAGCCACCCCCTTGATTCTTTTGAGCACCCTCCCCCCCCCCGCCCAAGCCTTGAGCTGTCTTTCCTCTCTGTCCTGAAGCTGAGAAACTGCGACACTTGGACACCCCCCTCCCCCCAAGGTGGAGAGGAAGCCTTGAATGCTGCCTTGTCCTGCTGTGATTCACGGAGGCTGCTTGGCAAGACGCCCCCAGAGCACTTCAGCAAATCAATGCTGGCCCACCGGTGGGGATGTTGCCTCGCATCCCACACCATTTCTGATCAGCGAGGCCGGCTTTTGCTGGAGGGGCTGCGGCAATTTTGGCCTTTAAAAAGGAAGAAATGCCTGAATGTGTTTAGCATTCTGAATATTGGGAGGGTCCTGAAACTCCTTTGCACCAGGGTCCAGACAAGGTGGTGCCTTCTGGGTAGCTTTCATTAACGCTAGTTGAGGCTGATGGAAGTCAAGCACCTTGATAACGCTTGGCTGGAGAAGGCTGTTGGAAAGCACGTGGACACCACCCAGAGGTCCCAATATGAACATAAGGGCACCCCAACTAAAGGCAATCAAATTTTTTATTTATTTGTCACATTGGTGGAGCAGTGGGCTAATGCCTCCTTAAGTAACACCAGCTGCCTGCAATTAGTGCAGGTTCGTGTCCCACCAGGCTCAAGGTTGACTCAGCCTTCCATCCTTCCGAGGTAGGTAAAATGAGGACCCAGATTGTTGGGGGCAATAAGGCTATTGCTAAGCACATTGATTTGTGCTTTAAATTGTAAGCTGCCCTGAGTCTTCGGAGAAGGGTGGGATATAAATGGGATTAAAATAAAAAATAAAATAAATAAATAAATAAATAAATAAAATTTCTATACCGCCCATCTCACCTAAGGAATTCACCTAAGTGTTTGCATTGTGCAGTAGTGCAGAAATGATCTCTTGGCAGCAGTGAAGTTTTAGCTTCTCCCTACCGAATTGCAGATTTAAAGAACTGGAAAAAAAAACTCTTGAAGGTCATCTGTTCCAACCCACTGCTTAAAGCAAAGCTATTAGAGAAGGAAGCTGCAACTCTTGACAAGTCACCATCCAGCTTCTGCTGACGTGAGTTTCCCGAGGAGAGCCCACCCACCCCACCCACCCTATTATCTGGAGTTATTCTGCTCTCAAGAGTTTTAATCCTTAGTATGTTTCTCTAAAAAGTCTGACAAAATGTCTTCCTTGTTACTTGTATTCGTTTTCAGCCCGTCCTACTGCAGGTCCTTCAACAGCGTGAAGGTACAGAACACAGAATAACAAGAGCTGGAGGTCTTTTAATCCAGCCCCCTGTTCAAGCAGGAGATCCTAGAGTCCATTGCAGACAAGTGGCTGTCCAATCTCTTGTTAAAAACCTCTAGTGTTGCAGCATTTACAACTTCTGAAGGCAAGCTGTTCCACTGGTTAGTTGTTCTCACTGTCAGGAAATTCCTCCTTAGAGCTAGGTTGGATTTCTCCTTGATTAATTTCCATCCTTTGCGTCTTGTCCTGCCTCCAGGCGCTTTGGAGGTTGATCCCTGCTTCTCTGTGACAGCTCCTCAAATAATGGAAGACTGTTACCGGTATCATGTCACTATTCAGGGGACCACATATAGTGTCTCTTCTTAATGTTCGTAGAACTTCCCTTAGGAATATTATGCAACTTTGCTGCGCATCCAGTCACGCAACTTATAATATTTCAAATTGACAATTGCCAGTAGTTGTTATATCCTTCAGAACTAATCATCCTGGACAAGCTGCCAAGATCTTCTAGGCCTGTCTAATTTTCTTGTTGTTGGAGTCATAAACTAACCACATACGCTGGATTTGCACAGTCTGGTTGAACGCTCACATGCACTTACACACACACATGGTGAACTTACTAAGACTTGGTTGACTTGGTTAAGGGTGTTGTGTGAGCACAGCTATTCTTTTGATAAGAAACCCGTCTTCAGGGCAGAGATAGCTTGGATGGGAGAACCAAGACTTGCTTAAACTCAGATACTGGCATAAGGTTGATCCTCAACTTTTCAAGCGTGTGTAGGAACTATTTTTCAAAAATGCTAATGATGCCATGTTAGGATAGCAGCTGTCTATTAGCCTGGCAATTGCAGATGTTTTTTAAAATGTTTCAGTGTAATCAATGGTTGTGCATTCACATGAAACTTGCCGCAGTGCCACTGAGTTGCAAATTTGGCATCTGATGGACCCTGAATATGGACATTTATTATTTTATTTTCCAGTGTATGTTAGAATTATATCCTATTTTTAATCAAGTATAATACTTCTTTTTCTAATGTCTACCAAAACAACAGTCTTAGCGTGGCTTAAGTTAAGAATAGCCATGGTTTGCTTTATATGCCATGGTAAAGTGTAAATCTGTACTAACCATGGCTACTATGTTCATACGCCATAGATAGATAGATAGATAGATAGATAGATAGATAGATAGATAGATAGATAGATAGATAGATAGTAGATAGATGATAGATAGATAGATAGATAGATAGATAGATAGATAGATAGATAGATAGATGATAGATATACACACACACATGAAAGACAATGCATCCTAGAATTTTCTAGAGCTGAAAAGAACTAGTTGGTTGTCTTTGGCTCAGTTTAAGCATCCCCAACAGATGACTGTCTAGAATTTGTGTGAATGCATAATTGGGTCCTCACAACATAATAAGATACCTAACCTCTCCAAGTTGGAGAATTTTCACAGTTGATTAGATGTGACTAATGTGAATTTTCATGGTTAGAGATATGACTTTGGGTAGCTGTGATCTAGTGTTGCTCAACTTTGGCAACTTTAGATGGCTTAGTATCTTAACCATTGGACCGAACTGGCCCTCTACAGCAGCGTTTCCCAACCTTAGGAACTTGAAGATGCGTGGGGAATTCTGGGAGTTGAAGTCCACGCATCTTCAAGTTCCTAAGGTTGGGAAACGCTGCTCTACAGGATACATTATACAGTATACAGTATACAGTATACAGTATGTATTTCTGTATATTAGAACTAATACTTGGTGATTATGTATGTATATGTGTCAGGAAATTTACAGACACATGCAACACACACACACACAGAGACACAGAGCTTGCGTGGGGGGTGTTGGATTGGAGGCCCTCCAGGATCCCTTCCATCTCTGTTCTATTGTTCTTTCTGTGACCCTGTGTACCCATCCCATCAATCCTAAAGGAAGTCCGGAATTGCACAGGATCTCCTGCCACGAGCCAGACCTCCAAGATCCCTTCCAACCCTATTACTCTTGGCTCTAGATCTCGGCCGTGCCCCTCTCCTCCAGACCCAGACCCACAAGAAGACCCCGCCCAAGCCCGCCCAAGCCAAGCAGCGGAGGAAAGGCTGGCTGTGGCAAGGCAACCCAACCACACACCGGCTGGGAAAAAAAGGAAAAAAATCCAGGCGGCTCTGTCCCTCGCAGCCCGCCTTCCAAACGGCAGCCGGCAGGCATCCCGCCCTGGCCTGGCCGGGGGTCTCTTTCTCCCTTAGGTGAAAAGAAGGGGAAAAGCGGGCTGGGAATTCCGGGGACCCTCGACGGCTGGGACGCCCCCCACCCCACCCCGGGAGAACCTCTGGCGTCGCCTCCGGCGCCCTCGCACTTTTCAGGGCAGCCTCTGGGTGGGGGGGGGAATATATACAGTTAGTTCTCAACTTGCAACCATTCGTTTATAATTTTTAACTCTAACTTTTAATTTATTTTAATTTTAATTTTAATCGATTGTACAGAGGCCTTTAATTTTAATCTTTATCTTAGCTTCTGTATCTATTCTATGCCAGCGTTTCCCAACCTTAGGAACTTGAAGATGCGTGGACTTCAACTCCCAGAATTCCCCAGCCAGCATAGCTGGCTGGGGAATTCTGGGAGTTGAAGTCCACGCATCTTCAAGTTCCTAAGGTTGGGAAACGCTGTTCTATGCTACTGTTGTTAGCCGCCCTGAGTCCTTCGGGAGATAGGGCGGCATATAAGTCCCAATAATTAATTAATTAATAAATAAATAAATAAATAAATAAATAAATAAATAAATAAATAAATAAAAATAATAAATAAATAAATAAATAAGTAAATAAATAAATAAATAAAAATAAATAATAAATAAATAAATAAGTAAGTAAGTAAGTAAGTAAGTAAGTAAGTAAGTAAATAAATAAATAAATAAATAAATAAATAAATAATAAACAGCTGCTGCCCCGCGGGGTGCCGCCCGCCCCCCCCCCGCGAAGTCCGCGCTGCCACTCACAGGGAAATGACGTCCCGGGCCAGGGTCTTGGGGACGGCCTTGGAGTCCACGCAGAAGGCCGTGTCGCGGGTGCAGGAGCAGCTGGGCGGGCAGGGGGGCGGGCGGGGCGCGCGGCGGGAGACCACCGGCCCCCCGAGGCAGGGCAGGCCCAGCAAGGGCAGGAGGAGGAGGAGGCGCCCCGCGGGGCAGCCCGGGCTCCAGCGCTGCAGACCGGCCATCGCTTCTCCCGGGAAGACGCCGCTCCCCACAGGCGACCTGCCGGCCGGCTTCCTCCTGCGCCGCGGCTGGCTGGCTGGCGGTGGCGGCGGCTGCCCGAGCCCAACTGGCAAGCGGGATGCTTGGGTCCTGCAGAGAGAGCGAGCAGCGCTCGGCTTCTCCGCCCGGCGCGGGGGCGGCAGCCGGAGAGGGAGGCGCGGGAGCGGGCTGCAAACGCCAGCCGAGGGCGGGGGGGGGTGGCGAGGGGGGGGAAAGCGGGGCCGGGCAAGCGCCGGGGACTCTCGAGGGCAGCGGGACGGAGGGGAAAGCACGTGGCACCCGCGGCTCCTGGGGGGGGCGAGAGGCAGCGGAGCCTCCCCCAACTTTGGGGCCAAGAGAAAGAGCCATTTGAGGAACAGGAGGCTGCCCAAGATGCTAAAAACGGGGGGGGCTTGGGTTGCACGGAGGGTGCAAGACACCAGTGGGGTGCTGACTTTCGAGGGGGCAGAGAAGTCCCATGTCACGCGCAGGGTCGTGGGGCGCGCCACGGCGCCGGCAATCCTGGCAATCTTGTGCCACGCGCTGGCCGGGTTGGGGTGTGTGCTGAAGATGGATTTGCACAATGCATCTTCTCATCCCCTGAGTCATGTTGCAAAGACCTGCCTGGTGTCCCTTCGGTGGGTGTCTGCGTATCTCAAAGCTGACAGGTGTAGAACAAAAGGCAGCTTTAGAAGCGACATTTGAGGAACTGTGGAGGTTGTAAGGGTCAACTAATATGGAAACTTATAATTGATCTAAACTAGGCTGGATTTCCTTTTTTTAAATTCAAGCCTTTAATTTCTTCGTCTCACCATTTCTTAACTCCATGCTTATGCTTTGCATAATACTGCATGCCATAAAAGAGAATAATGCAAATGCTACTTATGTATGTATGTATGTATGTATGTATGTATGTACAGGTGGTTCTCAACTTATGACCCAAGTGAGCTGAAAATTTCTGTTGGTATAATTGTTGGACGGGTTTTGCTCCATTCTTCCCACAGTTGTTAAGTGAATCGCTGCAGTTGTTCAATTAGTAACACGGTTGTTAAATGAATCTGGCTTCCCCATTGATTTTGCTGCTCAGAAGGTGGCCCACGTCACACATTACGGGAGGACAGCCATGTTAGTCTGAGGTATCCCAAATCGGAAGGAATCTAGTAGCTCCTTTTCTGACTTTCGTTTTTCTTAAAAAGGCATCAATTTTTGTGAATTGCAACTCCTTTCATGAGATGCATTATATATGACCTATATCTACCTCCCCCTTCTCCCTACCTCACCCCCATTTAATTCTTAAATTAGCCTAGCCACTGTATGCTTCAGATGACACAAATTACAGCTGACAAAAGCTGGTGCCTTTTAATGGAATTGTTAGCTGGCAAAGGGGCTACTATCTACCATTCTTGCCATCTTACGCAAGTGGATTCATTGTTGTTGTCAGTGTTATTTCCCTACTTTGAATAGACACAGGGTCAAGCCTTTCAAGGCAGTCCAGACAAGAAGTTCCAACCGCAAGGACTGATACGACCTTTACTCTAAGGTTATAGTAGCAGAATCTTGCAAGTCTGAAAGTACATATCTCCCCACACCTCACCTTTACAACACAAGAAACTTGTGGGGGGGGGCGGTTCCTTTCTGAGACATTTCCCACACCTCTATTGCTTTGGTGGGCTAAGCTGCCTCTTATCTGATTGTTGCCTAAACGTCTCCTCCTCCTCCTCTTCCTCCTCCTCTCCTTTAAATACATACATTTTCACCGATGATTACACACAGTCCCAGGCCCTAGCTGATTTTTGCACACCAGTGTCTTCTGGAAAAGTTCTGATGCTGCTCGGAGAATGTGACTTTGGACAGACCCAGATTACACCATTTGCAATATCCAGATGTTTCTGGCCTCTTTGCTCCTTTCACAACAGGCTCATCACCAGCCTTTGTGGCTGTTTTGAATTGGGCTTCTGGCTGCAATCATTGTTGTTGCTTGTCTTCCCACTCTCCCCCATTGTGCTGGTGACTGAATGGAGTCCACTGGGGCCCAGGAGCTGCTGCAAGAGAGAGCAGCGTTTGGCACAAGCACAAACATCTCTTGTTCCAGGCACAGCTGTGTCCCAGACAACAAAGGGCAAAGTGTGCAAGGGGGGTGACTTGAGCTTTGCAATCCACTTTTTGCCACCCAGGGCTGGACCGAGATGAGCACAAAAGCTCCTGGGGCCAGGCCAAGCAGAAGCTAACTGCTTAGGGGCAGACTGCAAGCCCCCATCGCTGGGTGGGAGGAAAGGAGGAGCAAAACTCTCAGGGGGTCCCTGCTTTACATTTATTGCTATGATTACATGTCATCTTTGCCAGATCAAGATGTAAAGATGTGAGACAAAAAATTCACTCAGTTTTAATCCCAGGTTGACTAAGAGGCTGTTCTGTATCCACAAAGCTACACTTAAATAAATTAAGCACATTGTACTGTCATATCAGGGTTCACAGAAGCACAGAGGTTCCTGTAGCCTGTGTTGAAAATAGACACGCTGGTCACCACCATCGCACAGTCAAAGCTTTGCCTTTTTTCATATGTGTTTATCTCATGGGCAGAGTTGCAACTGCACATTCATGGTCACTACCTTGCTTGTTTTCATCCTATTTTGTGCACAAGCCAAGATGAAGGCTGGGCTCTCACAATTCAAAGCAGAAACTATTTGATGCTTACTTGAACCAGCTCTGGCCTGTTCTTTAAGTTCAGTCCCAGGGAAATAAGGCTAGGATGACCTTACTACAGTTATATCTCACAGTAGGCAATATCTGTTAATGCCAACCCCTTTACTCTCACAATTACAAGTTTCATTTAACTCCTGCAGGAAAGTATAAAATGTGCAGTCCTGAAGTTAATAATAGCACATAAGCAAATGTAATTTCCATGAGTTTATTTCTGGTCAAATTTGCACCTGAGTCTCATAGAATTATAGGCCTGGAAGGGATCTTGGTCTTACAGTCCAACTCACAGCCAAAGGCAGGAATCCTTATACTATCCCAGACAAATAGCTGTCCGATCTCTTCTTAAAAACCTCCAGTGATGGAGCAGCCGCAACTTCTGAAGAGAATCTTCCACTGATTAATTGTTCTCACTGTCAGGAAATTTCCCTTTACTTCTAGCTTGGATGTCCCTTTAACGAGCTTCTTCCCACCATTTCCCATTTGTCCTGCCACGGAGAAAAGGTCAAGCCCCTCTACTTTGTGACAGCCCCTCATAAATATTGGAAGACAGCCGTCATGTCCCCTTTAATCCTTCTCTTCAATAGTCTAGATCAGGGGTAGGCAGCCTCGGCTCTTTTATGACTCATGGACTTCAACTCCCAGAATTCCTGAGCCAGCACTGGCTCAGGAATTCTGGGAGTTGAAGTCCATGAGTCATAAAAGAGCCGAGGTTGCCTACCCCTGGTCTAGATATACCAGTTCCCTCAACCATTCAGCACACGGCTTAACCTCCAGCCCCCATATCATATTTCTTGCTCTTTTCTGAATTTTTGTCTAGGGCAGGAGTCTTCAAACTTGGCCCTTGTCTGACTTGTGGACTTCAACTCCCAGAATTCCTCAGCCAGCGTGCCTGAAGTCCACAAGTCACAAAAGGGCCAAGTTTGAAGACCCCTGGTCTAGGGCCTCAGCATCTTTTTGTATCGCAATGTCCAAAACTGGATGAATTGTTCCAAGTGTGGCTTCACTGGTGAAATATAAAGTGAGACTCGCTTCTCGTGATCTTAATGCTAACCCTCTGTAGATGCAACCTAGGATTGCATTGGCTTTTTTGGCAGCTGCAGCACACTGCTGGCTCATATTGAAGTGGTTGTCCACTAGAACACCTAGGTCGCTACTGTTGAACCAGCCATCACCTATGCTATACCTGTGCATTGGGTTTTCCTGCCTAAGTCTGAGGGATTATTGCACTGGTATGCCCTTAAACAGCTTCCATTCAATTTTTCCTTGGTAGCTGCAGGAATATTTCCTGGAAGGCTGTGGCTTAAACAATGAAAGAAGAGGCTTTCTTTAGATCTTTCTCTTGAGGGGCTAGAATATCTTATTGGCAAGCTCTGAAGAAAATTATCATTATACCGCCATCTTTCCAGCAATTGAATGCCTGCTGTTTTAACGCAAGGTGGCAACGCTGTGTCTCTCTGTTTCACTTCAACCCCCAGCATCCCACACCATTAACTATGATGGTGGCTGCTGGGGCGACAGCTCCTCACCCCTCCCTCTCGTGGGCTCCAGGTTTCTTTCCAATAATGTGACCCTCGTTCTCACAATACTGTTGCTGTTCTCAGAAGCTCCTGCTTTTGTGTTTTTGTCAAACATCTTAAGAACTTTTCAAGGAGTGATTTAAAAGTGGGTCTGAATGAGGAGGACTTTGTACTTCCCAAATCGACTTTAGAACAAGTTGTGTGTAGGTTTAAGAACAACACAAGAGACTACTTGTTTCTAGAAGGTCCTTCTGCTTATGGACAAGGTTCTTCAGAAACCTTTGAATGACCTGTGTCCAAATAACACTTTTGGATTGTTCTGAGAAGACTTGGCAAGAAACCCTAACCCTAAAAGCAAGACTGGCTGCTGGCCAACAGGAGTTGCAATGAGGCTGGAGGAGAGCTAACCAATCCCCTGGAGGAGTTTAGCATCCGGTGCATAGTATAAGTAGAGCTTCTCCTGAAGAATAAAGAAAATTCTCTGCTGGAGAGCTGAGGATTGGAATGGAAGTTGATGACAAGATGGACGATAGCAGCAAGTTGGCCCTAACATCTGAACCACCACCGGTGAGTTTCACTCCTCCTGGGAAGAATTTTTGTTCCTGCAACTTTAATGTGGAACAATGTATGGGACGTGAGCTAGAGAAACGGAGCCAACTAGAGTTAGCCCATAATATATTAACAGTATTAATCAGTCTTTATTGATTAGCCCTTGAGCCATATCAAAGTACAAAGTTCCAGCAACAAATTATTACTAAAATTTGATAAAATTTAAAATGGAATTTGATAAAATACGATTTAAAATGGAGTCAGCATAAAATACGATTTAAAATGAAATAGGAATAAAATACAATCTAAAATGAAATTATAATAATGTGCAATAATTTAAGATATAGATAAAATATGATAAAATATATATTTTGGAGTCGCCCTTGCAATCTACCCCAATCAGTCCCACGTATGCAGATCTCAACCGAACCATTTTGCTTAAGTACTGTGCTGTTTGAAATGTTATTTTCAGATTCTGGCTGCACATAAGGTAAATTGTTTTGATACAGGGATCCCAATGGGTCATTTGTTTGGTGTATAGACCGAGGCACCTGTCTCTCTCCCTCTTATACAGGCAGCAATCAAATAGGATGTGAGCCAGGTCTTCTCCCTCTGGCACTCCGCAAATGCAGAGACGTTCATTGTAGGGTATAGCATGAAAAGTCCATAATATATGATAACTGAGGTGGAGAGTTCTAGTTACCCAACTCTTCAGTCAATTAATATGGGGGCACAACCTATGAAAACTTTTCTTCCATGCTTTCAGCCCTTTCGTGTTTCGTTTGTCAGAAACGTATCATTCCTCTTCTGCCACCCCTAGACAGGCCTCAAGTCTATTGCCTGAATACAGGTAGTCCACAACTTAACAAACACAACTGAGAACCCAAAATTTATATTGCTAAATGAGAAATTTGTTAAGTGAGTTTTGCCCCATTTCACGACTTTTCTTGCCACACTTGTTAAGTGAATCCCTGCAGTTGTGAAGTTGGCAACATGGTTGTTTTTTTTTTTTTTAATTGAAAAGTGTTATAAAATACAAGTTTCCTTTAAAAAAAACCCCCTTCCCCCTCCCTCCTCCCCTCCCTACCTCCCCCCTATCTCCCCCCCTCCCCCTCCCCCTCTTCCCTCCCCTACCTCCCCCCCTCCACTTCCCCTCCTCCCCCCTCCCCCCCCCCCCGACTTCCCAGAGCAAAATACAAGGTATATATCTAAAAGGCAATCATAAACAATCATATACTAACAATTATAAACTCTAAAATCCATCACTCTCTAGCTTGTATATAGTAAACCAATCCTTAATAATACTAAATATATATAAAAAACTAAAATAAAAGAAAACTAGCATCATTCCCATCTATGTTCTTCCACAGTTCACTATTACCTTAACATATTCTCATTTGCACATTAATAAATAGTTCTTACACAAATTAACCCACATTAACCCACAAAACTTTCTTCCTCTTCCTCTGTAGTAAGTTGTCCATTAATTCCAAATTAAAAAAAAAAAATCTATTACCATACATAGCATCCCAAAACTTTTTTTTTTCTTAAAAAAACACAACTACCACTTAACTATAAATATTTTGTGGAAGTTCCATAGATTTCTACTAGTCTTATTTTTTTTCTTTTTTGAGCGTTTTAAGGCAGCACGCGTCACCCTCTGTTCTCTAAGATCATCCAAAAGAGTTGCAGCTTGAACTCCTCCTGTACCCTTCTCGTCTATCTGTGCATCTTCATCCTCTTGATGTTCTCCTTCTCCAGATCCCTCTGCAGCTTCCAGAAGTGTTGATGGGGTTACTTCCAAGACATTATTATAAAAATCATGCGCTTGCTTCACATTACTCAAACAGTATCTTTTGCCATCATACATGAAGCTCAACCCAACTGGGATCTCCCATCTGAACCTTATATCTCTTTGCTTGAGCTCTTGCACAAGAAATATAAAATCCTTCCTTCTCTTTAAAATCTTTGGAGGAATTTCTTTTAGAACCAAAACTTGTTGACCAGCAATCACAACTTTGGTATCGTAGGCAGCTTGTATAACTTCATCTCTAATTTCCCTTTTTACAAAATAAACCACCACATCTCTAGGCAACTTTCTCTGTTTAGCAATCCACGAATTCACACGAAACACTTTGTCCATACCTTGTTTTAATTCAGATGCTGGATGATTCAATACTCCCTCAAAAGCCTCAGAAACCAGCTGCTTTAAATCTTCCTTAATATTCTCTTTTAGGCCTCTAATTCTCACAGCAAACTGCATCTGGTAAAATTGGGCCAAGCTCTGTTCACTGTCGATTTTGTCTTTTAAATCTTCAATTTCCAATACTTTTGCTTCTAATAAAGCATTCTTTTGAATCAAGTCTTGCACTTGATCATCCAGCACCTCTACACATTTAGCAACTTTTTGCACTGAGGACAAAATGTCTACCTTCATTTCTCTAAGTTTCTGTTCCATCCTTTCTTCCATTCTCTGCTCCAATTTCTCCAATTTCTCCTCCATCTGTAGAAATTTAACACCCATTGACTCCAAAATTAACTGGGTATGTTTTTCAAGATCCTTCGATGTCAATACATCAGGAGAATGCAACGCCTGCAGCAATGATTGTTGTTGCACCGGAGAATTTCCAGCACTCCAAAAAGTTCTAGGGGGAGGTTTAGCCGCCATCTTTTACTTACAATTGTGACGCACTTTCACTTTAAGTTTTAAGCAAAGTCCATCAAGCTTGAGAGTAAAATAAAATCTTCTTCATCTCTTCATCTTTCCCTCTTGTACTGCTCTGCCTGCTCTTTCCCTTTCATAGTCTCTCCTTCAAGCAGGGATGGTCGCAGACGCCTGGCTCTGCTCCATAAAGTCTGGAGCAGAGACGCTGGTCAGCTGGGAGCAGCCCAGGCTACGGGGGAGTTCAATCCTTCGGCCGCCCAAGCTCCAAGCTCAGGCGGCCCCGGAGAACTCAACCCCCACCTGGGGGCTCACCCCCTCCTCTTCTCCCGAGGAGGGGGCTTCAGATTCACCCGAACAGCTGATCGGCGCTGTTTCGGGCGAAAAATCACACAGCTGAGCCGCGGGCAGCCCGGGAAGGCTGTCTCCGGCGCCGCGGAGCCACCGGAAGTCGGCAACATGGTTGTTAAATGAATTTGGCTTCCCCGTTGACTTCGCTTGTCAGAAGATCACAAAAGGGGATGACATGGCTCAACCGTCATAAATATGAGTCAGTTACCAAGCATCTGAATTTTCCTCATATGACTTGGGCATGCTGCAATGGTCACAAGTGTGAAAAACGGTCACACGTCACATTTTTCAGTGCCGTTGTAACTTCAAACTGCCACTAAACTGTTATAAGTTGAGGACTACCTGTACAATAATGGGGCCATCTGGCACACCTTGAGGTTAATGATACATGTGAAGTAGGCTGATGTGCAATTACTTTACTCAGAGGAAATAGCTGCCTAGCTGGTTATCATTACCCCTCTGGGGGAAGGGAAGAGGGGATGAATATCTTCCCTCTCAGGGTGACTTCTGGAGAGAAGGCAAAGCAGAGGTCCTGTCTCATTGCGTCCTTGGAGATGAAATCCAGCATCTGGTGATGAAGGCTCACATCTGCTCTGGTCCTGCAGGATTACACAGAGTCTCCCAAGCCTCCTGACCTTCCTAGCAGAACACTCTTGATCGTGGCGATGATAATCGTGGGGATGGTGCTGGCGGTCCTGACTTTCCTGCTGGCAGGGCTGCACATCACAGAGAAACATACGGAGGCGGTAAGAGCAGCTTGACCCCCGGGGCTCTTGTGGCGAAACTATGGAAGGGACTTCCAGAAAAGTTCATCATAATTTGTCTTCACTAGAGTCATCCCAAAAAATCAGGATGACAGCCATGATTGTGTGGTTGATGCTCTACCCCTTTTTTACATGAAGATGTCCTTGGTCCCTATCTTCAAGGCTCTTATCCCTCCCCCTCGGCTGCTCCCTCCAACGTAAGTTAAGATCCTTGGTGAATCTTCCGTAGGGAAGAAGCCTGGATTTCTCCCTGTGCAGAGGCATCCTGGGAAATCTGCATACCCTCCTCCTCATCTCTTTGGGGGCATCTGGGGGTCCCTCTGACCACACAGTGGCATCTTCCTTTCTATCGCTGAAGCATTGGGGGGGTGGGCTTGAAAACCCTTGGATGAACCTGAAGGCAGCTTGGCAGTACAGGTGGTCCTCGACTTACAACAGTTCATCTAGCGACCATTCAAAGTTACAGCGGCACTGAAAAAGTGGCTTATGACAATTTTTCACACAACCATTGCAGCATTCCCACGGCCAGGTGATCCAAATTCAGCTGCTTGGCAGCTGACTCCTCTATGCGACGGTTGCAATGTCCGGGGAACCGCCTTTTGTGACCTTCTGACAAGCAAAGTCCCTGGGGAAGGCAGGTTCACTTTGCAAGCATGTTACTCACTTAACAACTGTGGCAAGCAGAGTCATAAAATGGGACCGTACTCACTTAACAAATGTCTCACTTAGTAACAGATATTTTGGGCTCAGTTATGGTCATAAGTTGAGGACTACCTGTATTTAAACTCCTTTGCCATTATTTTCCAGCCACCCCCAAGACAGAAACCGCTAATAATGTGGCTAAAGGTGTCTGCAGGAGGCATCCAAAAAGTCAAGATGGTGGCCATAAATTGAAGCCTCCCTATAAAACAGGGTACGATCACAGCCACTGCATCCCCTGCGACAATCCCAAATACAGCTGCAGCTGCAGGCCTCTTGCAACGCCACCTCACTGCAGGAGCTTTGCTTCCTCCCAAAAGATCACGGGCCGGTCTCGGCCCCTAAAAATTGTCCATCCCAAGGCTAAGATGGAACGCTTGGTCTACCATTTCACAGAGGTTTGGGCTGCAGTCCTACTCCAACGTAACTTGGCCAACAGTCAAGAGCTAGGGAGATTGGCAATTAAAACATCTGGAGAACATCCCATTTTCCACCCGGAGAAAAGTATTTAGTGAGTGGCAGCTAGCAATTAAAAGCAATTCATGCTCCTTTGAGAATCAGAAGTACCCCTGGGAAAGGATCTTATGTTAAACTCTAAAGCAGCCTGTAAAGTAACGTTCCGCGTTGCCAATGGTTGGGTCCCCATCATATGTGAGACCAGACTCAAGTGGGGTTGGCTAGCCTGCATTTTGTTACGCTGTGGGAATCCAGCCAGGGTCTGAGTAGGTAGCGCAAGCCAGGCCATTGTGTGAATGCATCTCCTGCGTTATTTGTCTGGGCAGCGCAGGCATTTTTGACTCAACACCTGGTTTTCCTAAACCAGGATTAAGGTTCAGTGTGATGTGTGACACCAGCCCACGGTCTTCATCCTTTCTGGAAGTTCTGATTCCCATTTGGCTTCTTGGCGATTCCTAGGTCCTACAAATGACCATTCAAGGCCTGGACGGCAAAGGTTCCTCCCAGCACCTGGCCATGAGCCGGAAGGAAAGACTGGCCATATTTCCCATCCACATGAAGCTCAACTCTTCGGCCACCGTGGTTTATGATTACAGCAACGTAAGATTTGCACTCTCTTCTGGCTTCTCTTGTCTTGGCCAAAGGTTTGCTTGTGAAGCTGGCTAACACCTATTCGGAATCAAAATATTGTCCCCTGCTTTTTGAAGTAAGCTTCTAGCTCTTGTTGTGACACTGTGGAATCTTAGGGGTCTACTGAAAAGTTCCAACCCTAAGATATGTCCCAGGGGTGGGGGAAGGTCTTCCTGACTGCATTTCAGTGAGAGGGGAAGAATGAATGAGGCTGATAAATAATTCTCATTCTACAGAGGAGAGACTGGCCCACGGTGACTGCTACTTTGCATAAAGTGATCCTCTAAATCTAACACTAAGCTAGACACACATCTGGATATTTGCTCTATTTTCCTTTCACTCCATATGTTCAAGTAGGAGCCAGTCAGCCGTTCCTCAGAGGTGCTTTATTTGGATTCTTGCTTGGAGGGGGGGAAAGAACGAATGAAGCCCTCCAGCTTTCTGCTTCTATGAGATGTTCCAAAATCTTTCCATGGGTTGGTTGTCTATACAGGGAGTGCAGAATTATTAGGCAAGTTGTATTTTTGAGGATTAATTTTATTATTGAACAACAACCATGTTCTCAATGAACCCAAAAAACTCATTAATATCAAAGCTGAATATTTTTGGAAGTAGTTTTTAGTTTGTTTTTAGTTATAGCTATTTTAGGGGGATATCTGTGTGTGCAGGTGACTATTACTGTGCATAATTATTAGGCAACTTAACAAAAAACAAATATATACCCATTTCAATTATTTATTTTTACCAGTGAAACCAATATAACATCTCAACATTCACAAATATACATTTCTGACATTCAAAAACATAACAAAAACAAATCAGTGACCAATATAGCCACCTTTCTTTGCAAGGACACTCAAAAGCCTGCCATCCATGGATTCTGTCAGTGTTTTGATCTGTTCACCATCAACATTGTGTGCAGCAGCAACCACAGCCTCCCAGACACTGTTCAGAGAGGTGTACTGTTTTCCCTCCTTGTAAATCTCACATTTGATGATGGACCACAGGTTCTCAATGGGGTTCAGATCAGGTGAACAAGGAGGCCATGTCATTAGATTTCCTTCTTTTATACCCTTTCTTGCCAGCCACGCTGTGGAGTACTTGGACGCGTGTGATGGAGCATTGTCCTGCATGAAAATCATGTTTTTCTTGAAGGATGCAGACTTCTTCCTGTACCACTGCTTGAAGAAGGTGTCTTCCAGAAACTGGCAGTAGGACTGGGAGTTGAGCTTGACTCCATCCTCAACCCGAAAAGGCCCCACAAGCTCATCTTTGATGATACCAGCCCAAACCAGTACTCCACCTCCACCTTGCTGGCGTCTGAGTCGGACTGGAGCTCTCTGCCCTTTACCAATCCAGCCACGGGCCCATCCATCTGGCCCATCAAGACTCACTCTCATTTCATCAGTCCATAAAACCTTAGAAAAATCAGTCTTGAGATATTTCTTGGCCCAGTCTTGACGTTTCAGCTTGTGTGTCTTGTTCAGTGGTGGTCGTCTTTCAGCCTTTCTTACCTTGGCCATGTCTCTGAGTATTGCACACCTTGTGCTTTTGGGCACTCCAGTGATGTTGCAGCTCTGAAATATGGCCAAACTGGTGGCAAGTGGCATCTTGGCAGCTGCACGCTTGACTTTTCTCAGTTCATGGGCAGTTATTTTGCGCCTTGGTTTCTCCACACGCTTCTTGCGACCCTGTTGACTATTTTGAATGAAACGCTTGATTGTTCGATGATCACGCTTCAGAAGCTTTGCAATTTTAAGAGTGCTGCATCCCTCTGCAAGATATCTCACTATTTTTGACTTTTCTGAGCCTGTCAAGTCCTTCTTTTGACCCATTTTGCCAAAGGAAAGGAAGTTGCCTAATAATTATGCACACCTGATACAAGGTGTTGATGTCATTAGACCACACCCCTTCTCATTACAGAGATGCACATCACCTAATATGCTTAATTGGTAGTAGGCTTTCGAGCCTATACAGCTTGGAGTAAGACAACATGCATAAAGAGGATGATGTGGTCAAAATACTCATTTGCCTAATAATTCTGCACTCCCTGTAGGTTACACTCCAAAAAGTCAAAATGGTGGCCAGGATGGTTTGATTGAATTCAACCACTCATATAAAGAAGAGACAAAATATTGATTGCCCCATTATGGTCGCCATCCTGAGTTTTTGGACCTTACCCTCCGGACATCCCAGTCTTAGTCTCTCATGCATTAAGATGTTTATAATAGGGAGGGGGGTAAACAAACTCAAGATAGTGGCCGTGCCTATGGAACGGGTATTGCAACATGTACCAAGAGAGGAGAATATCTGCAACTCAGGGTTGAACTGTGGGGTCCTTGGTTCTCTCTGAGTTTGGTAGTTTTCATGCAGACATTTTATTACCCAACTAGGTAACATCATCATTGCTAGAAGGGGCTAAGGTTTGCTCTGTGTTTGCAACATGTGTTACAAAGCAGAATCTGGATCACTCCTCAAATTTATTTCAAGGAATTGGCTAGAGCAGGGGTAGGCAACCTTGGCTCTTTTATGACTCGTGGACTTCAACTCCCAGAATTCCTGAGCCAGCCATGCTGAAGGAAAAGAGAGGTTTCCAAGCAGAGCCATGCTGGTTCAGGAATTCTGGGAGTTGAAGTCCACGAGTCATGAAGGGGCCAAAGTTTTCCCCATGCTGGCACAGGAATTATGGGAGTTGAAGTCCACGAATCATAAAAGAGCCAAGGTTGCCTACCCCTGGCCTAGAGGGATAGTAAGGGATTTTGATCAACTATGGGGAAAAGATGCAGGGATGTTCTGACTGGGCTCTGTGATCCGTTACCCAAATATCTGATTCTTGCAAATGTGACTCTTGCCATCGCAAGCTCATCTCCACACTCTGCCTTTGAACAGCTGGTGATTGGCTACAGATCATGGCCAGGAAAGTCCTGCTATGTCATCAAAATGAACCAGAAGGATATACAAAGCCTGGATGTTGTCACTGAGATCTTCCAGCATGTTCAGGTGAGTAATAACAAGAAGAAAAAGTGAGCACATTCATGATGGGGGAGTGGAGGAGTGGGTGGTGGCGGGGAGACCCATTCAGGCCACAGTATCCCACCGTCTGTTTGGTGCAGGAAGCCAAACTAAAATATTCTTTGGAGGCTCCTTGCCTCTGTCTTAAGCCCACTGTTCCATGTCCAGCCCTTGGGGCCAATTGAGAAAACTCTGAGCCTTTTTTTAATCCATTCCTATCCCCCCTTCAGTTAAACTCATTTTAGAGCTAAATGTTGGAGGGGTTACCTTTCTGTCCCTGGGTGAATTTCTACTCCCCTGAGAATCCTTTTTGGACATGCTGGAAGCGTGTTCTGGATTCTCAAAAAATCCTTCTTACGAGGGGGTACCCAGAGGGCATCAAGATGGCAACCGTGACCATGTGATTAACGAAATACAGCCGGCATTAAACAAAGCAGCGCAAGCGGCACTGGGGTAGGAAGCAGTGAGAACCGTGTGCCTTGATCGATGGCTAGTTCCTTGTCGGCTGCCTCGAGTAGCTGCTCCCTCGTGCCCGGAGGCAGAGCTGGCCCCGTGCCTTGTGGACGGCTTCGGTTCCATCTCCCATCATTCCCTGCACCGGGGAATACGTTCTGCTCCCGTTCATCCTGAAGGCGCTAGGCTGGTTCTCACAGTCAGCCTGCAACTTACAACCGCAACTGGGGCCAGAATTTCTCTTGCTAAGCAAGGCAATTGTTAGCTGAGTCACGCCTGATTTTAGGACCCTTTTTTGCCATGGTTGTTAAGTGAATTATGCAGTTGTTAAGTCATTTCTTCCACTGACTTTGCTTGTTGGAAGGCAGCTGCGAAGGGGAGCACATGACCCCGCGACACTGCAGGAAGTCCTCCACTTATAACCACAACTGAGCCCAACATTTCTGTTGCTAAGGCAGTTGTTAAGTGAGCTTTGCCCCATTTTATTTTATTTATTTTTATTTTAATCTCATTTATATCCCGCCCTTCTCCGAAGACTTAGGGCGGCTTACAATCTAAGCACAAATTAAATGTGCTTAGCAATATGACCTTTATGGTGCAGTTGTTAAGTGAATCACTGCGGCTGATAACGTAGTAACCCAGTTATTAAGAGAATCTGGCTTCCCCCTTGACTTTGCTTGTCAGAAGGTCGCAAAAGGGGACCCCGTGAGCCCAAACGGGCGCTGCGACCGTCATAAGTACATGCCAGTTGCCAAGCATCCCAATTTTGATCACGTGACCAGAGAGACGCTGCAACAATCATGGGAAAAAATGGTCATAAGTCACTTTCGTTCAGTACCGTTGTAACTTCGGTCACTAAATGAATGGTTGTAACTCAGAGACTACCCATACAACTGTGGTAAATACATGCCGGTTGCCAAGCAACCGAATTTTGATCATGTGACCTTGAGAGTGCTGCGACAGTCCTTAGTGCGAGGGCCAGTCATAGCTCCCTTTTTTCCAGTGCCGTTGTAACTTCGAACGGTCACTAAATGAATGGCTGTCAGTTGAGTCGCAGTTACCAAAATGAAGCCCTAGAGAAGGGGTAGGCAATCTTGGCTCTTTTATGACTCATGGACTTCAACTCCCAGAATTCCTGAGCCAGCCTGGCTCAGCTTGGAAACCTCTCCCTTTCCCCTCAGCATGGCCGGCTCAGGAATTCTGGGAGTTGAAGTCCGCGAGTCATAAAAGAGCCAAGGTTGCCTACCCCTGGCCTAGAGGCCCAGCTCTGCCCATCGTGAGGACGAGCTGCTTGCTGTTGAGTCTCTTTCTCGGTGGAGCAATGCTTCTTCCTCCTCCTCTTGCAGGAACCCCCTCCCCTCCGGCCCCTTGGACAGAGAGAGAAGCCGGCTGACCGTTCAAGGCTGGGAGCGGCCCTCAATCTCCTCTGCAGCACCCTCCCCATCTCCTGGGCTTAATGGCGTCAGGGCATAAGCAGCAGAGCGGCGGGCGGGGAAGGCGTGATCCACCACGAGCAGCACGGCTGCGGATCCACAGAGGCACGTGGCTGCCAAAGTTCCACGCTGGACACTCTCGATCCTCCAGCTCGTGGTTGTTCCAAAGTGCTTTCCCCCCCCACACACACAAAAAGGCGGCTGTACTTCCTTGGTTTTGTTCTTTAAGAACATTTCGCTTCTCATCCCAGAAGCTTCCTCAGTTCTTCAGGACAAAACTGAAGAAATGTCTTGGATGAGAAGCGAAACGTTTTCAGAGGGGAAAAACACAAGAAAGACCAGTTGCCTTTTGGGGAAAAGCAGCCTTGGGACCCCTCGGGCAGCCCCCTGTAGTTACAACAGATCCTCCCTCATATTATTTGCATCTGTTTTTATCATTTGTGTTTTTGCTTTTTTTAAAAAAAAAACCCTTTTAATTGCTTTGAGAGTTTGGATGAATAGCAAGGCAGGAAGTAAGTGGAATCAACCTGTTAAGCTAAAGATAGATTCTTGGGCAACCTCAGAGCTCACAGTGGGGATGACTTCTTGGAGCACCACTCAAATAATCCAGGCTGCAAATCTACTCCTCCACGGCTGCATTCACAAAGCAACAATGCCTGGAGGTGCTCTGTCCGGCAAAGGGATTAAATGGGGTTCGATCATTTGTGCATCCCGAATAAGCTTCAACCGACAAGGCTTCCTGCTTGGATTTCAAATGCAGGCAGTCCTCGATTTAGCCCCTCATTTCTGTTGCTAAGCAAGACAGTTGTTAAAGGTCCTTTCGTCCCATTTTGTGACCTTACTTGCCACAATTGTTAAGTGAATCATTGCACTTGTTAAGTTAGTAACATGGTTGTTAAATGAATCTGGCTTCCCCGTGGATTTGCTGGTCAGAAGTTTGCAAAAGGGGATCACATGATCCCTGGATGCTGCAACCGTCATAAATACAAGTCAGTTGCCTAGCATTTGGATTTTGATCACATGACCGTGAGGATGCTGCAGTGGTCGTAAGTGTGACAAATGGTCACAAGTCATCTTTTCAGCGACGTTGCCACTTCATATGGTCACTAAATGAACTATTGTAAGTCGCGGACTACCTGTACTTTCAGCCAGTTTATTTTATTTATTTATTTTATTATATTTTTATACCGCCCTTCTCCCGAAGGACTCAGGGCGGTGTACAGGGCAATAAATATAAAAAACAGAATATAAAAGTTAAAATACAATTAAATATAATGCCCAAATTTAAAATTTAAAACAATAATTAAGAACATATTCAAAACCCCAACCCTAACCCATCAGACCAGGCCAGATTGTTCAAATAAATACGTTTTTAGATTCCGCCGGAAGGAGCGCAGGTCAGGGCCATCCGGAGCTCAACCGGTAAGCGGTTCCAAAGGTCTGGCGCGCCCACAGAGAACGCCCTCCCCCTGGGGGCCACCAATCGACATTCTTTGATCGGAGGCACCCTGAGGAGGCCTACTCTGTGGGAGCGCACTGGACGGAGGGAAGTTGACGCCGACCGCAGGTGTTGCCGTAGGTAATCCGGACCCATGCCCTGTAGGGCTTTGTAGGTCATTACCAACATATTTTTGGGAGTTGAAGTCCACGAGTCATATTTCCCAAAAGATGAAAAAAAACCAACCCTTCTTTTTCAATGTTGTTTTTATGGGTTCTTAGTACAGACTAATAGCACCTCCTGCCTCCCAGATCCAGTCTGTGTCCGAGTTCTTGCCAACACTCCAAGAATGTCTGCAGCTTCTTAAGCTCAAATCAAACTTTAGGTTTTGTTGGGACAAAAACCTGGTCTGGGTTCCAAGCCAGGAGAAAGACGCTGAAAATAAAATGGAGGCAGGCCACATTTTGGGGAGGAGGTCTCCGTTGCCAGAAACTTCAGTGACAGCAGCATGGCTGACCAAATGGAGTTGAGAGTAGATGCCTGATGCAGTCTAATACAGTGTATGAATTCAGTCGTTGCGATTTCCAACCATCCGTTAAAATTTACTCCAATACATGTACCAACCAGTTGCAGTTTATCCAATAAACTATGACTAAGCTAATCACAGCTTAGAAAGCAATGTGTGGACATACAGGCGTGTCTTTATTTTCCCTAGATTTTTAAACAATTTTGCCTTGAAAATACAAATTTGTGCACTTTTTTTTGTAAAGCTTCACAAGTTCTTGTTCTCGTTACAGTGTTTTTCAGCCTTGGCAATTTTACAATCTGTGGCTGGGAATTCTGGGGGTTGAAGTCCACAGATCTTAGAGTTGCCAAGGTTGAGAAACACTGCTCTATTCAGCAGAATTTTTAAATGGGAACAGGCTTTTATAGGAGATGGGGGTAAACTAATTGGGAGCCCTCGTGATTTGCATGCAAAGCAGCCACAGACTGAATTCCAGCATCTCCAGAATGATTTGGGAAAGTCTCAGGTTTAAAATCTTCTTTCAATCAGTCAGTTGCAACCAAAAAACCAGTTTCCCCCGTCTTTTCATTAATAACAACCCTAATCATGGGGTCAAATCCATAAAAACAGAAAATTCCCAAGGCTTAGGGGCTGCAACAAAGGGAAAAGGCGCCTGATCTTATTTGTCCTGCTACCAAACAATGGCTTGTACTAAAGTCGTATGGCTGGTTCTGACAATATAATGCCTTCTGTGCTTTGCAATTTAGATTTCTGACCTTTGGGATTAAAAAAAAGTTAAAGGGGGGGAATCCAAATTCTATGTTTTCTTACTTTTTTCACTTTTTTCATTTTTTTTCATTTTCTTCTTATTTCTTTCATATTTCTTTGATTTTTCCATACTTTTGTTCTATTGAAAAGTAATAAAAAATATTTTTTAAAAAAATATAATAATCTGACTTTGTCTGGGACCATTTTTGATGTCAGAGTAACCCAAGGAGATGAATGGCTTGAATATATCTTAGGCAGCCTTTGGGCAACATGTTAGTCCTGGGTATTGTGTTTTGTTTAGGGCAGGGGTAGCAACCTTGGCTCTTTTATGACTCGTGGACTTTCACTGCCAGAATTCCTGGGAAGTTGAAGTCCACGAGTCATAAAAGAGCCAAGGTTGCCTTGGTACATTCAAACTTTCAGTTCCATCCCCCAAATGATACCTTTTCATAGGCTGCTGGTTGTGTGGCTCAGCTCTCAGCACATTCAATCTCCCCCATTTGAAGTTATATTTATGATGGTTGCAGTGTGATGTGATCCCCTTTTTTGACCTTCTAACAAACAAAGTCAAAGGGGAAGCGAAAGCCACTTAACAACCATATTACCAGCTTAACAAGTTCAGTGATTCACTTAATAACTGTGGCAAGAAAAGTGTCAACGCTGCAAACATTGGATGTTCCTGCTCTCACAACGGATGGAAATTGCACCCGTTTTCTCTTTGCTTTTAACATGCTTTTCTGGTGTTTAGAAGTTAGATGTAGGAAGGGGGGGGGGTTGGGCGTAAATGCTTGAGCTCAGCTAGCCATAATAATAACACGGCTTTGTGGGAACCCAAGGACGAGCTGATAACGTTTTGGCGGGCTGAGGAGCTAGGGAGAAAGTCTGTTTTTTTAGGCTAATTGGAGAATGTGATTTATGACAGCTTATTGGGGGGTGGGAATTGCAATTTGCTACTTTGTATCTGTGGGAAGGGAATTTAGTTTTTGGATTCAACTATGTAGTGCCGATACTTTGTTTCCTGAATAAAATGTTCTTTAAGGAAGAATTTTTGCCTTGAAGTTCTTTTGAGGGGTTTCATCTGTCGGAACCATGAGAAGAAATTGTAAAAGGGGCAAAACTCACTTAAGAAATGTCCATAAATTTTGGGGGTCAATTGTGGTAATAAGTCGAGGACCACCTCTGCTACCTTTTTTTTTCAAATCTGCGATTTATGAAGGTATCTGAAAATTCAGCTTCAAATTCATTCGCTTGTGATATCAATTCATTTGTATTTATTTCATATATTATTTATTTATTAATCAGATTTATACAACAATTGTATTGCTCTGCTGCTTGAAATTTTTGGGATTTTCAAATGTTTGCAAAATCTGTAATAAACAATCTGCGGAACAAGAACATTTCAACTAATCTAAAGAAAACACGGCACAAAAGAACTACTATTAAAGTTGCACCAATTGAACCTTGAGCCGAATGAATCTGTTGTCTCTCTTGTTTATTCATGACATCTCCCGCATCAGGGCCCATCCCACATCAGCCGCCCTTTCTGATCTGGGGGCTTCCCAAGACATAACCAAACTTGTCTTCTCTGCCCTGTGTTGGTTGGTAGGAACAAAAAAGGAGCTTCTGTCTTAACTTATCAAGGAGAGGTCCGGCCTGCAATTAAGGAGAAATTTCCTGACAGGGAGAACAATTAATCAGTGGAACGTCTTCCCTCCAGAAGTTGTGGGTGCTCCATCACTGGAGGTTTTCAAGAAGAGACTGGATAGCCAATTGTCTGAAATGGTATATGATCTCCTACAGTGGGTAGGACTAGAAGACCTCCAAGGTCCCTTCCAACTCTGTTATTCAGTATTCTGCAGGCTCCAGAGATCCTGACTTTGTAGTTAGTCGGCAGGCTGAAAGTGAAGTTTGTAGAGAAAACAGAGTAATGTAGGTCTAACCATGACAACAGGAGACTGAAGGCAGATATGCTGTAGCTTCTTCATTCAGCAGAGAGATCTGGATGGTCCTGACCCAGTTAGGTCCTGAAAACCTGTCCGTGGCCTCTGACATCTGTAGTTCAGGTTGCTTCTGTGACTTGTTACAGTATTATTTAAACCTTGGGAGTCATGGTTTAGATCAGGGGTAGGCAACCTCGGCTCTTTTATGACTCATGGACTTCAACTCCCAGAATTCCTGAGCCAGCATGGAGGAACTATGACCCCTTCATGACTCATGGACTTCAACTCCCAGAATTCCTCAGCCAGCATGGCTCAGCTTGGAAACTTCTCCCTTTCCCCTCAGCATAGCTGACCCAGGAATTCTGGGAGTTGAAGTCCATGAGTCATGGGGCTGGGTTTTATAATCGGTTTTAACTTTTAATATGTATTAATTTATTACGGGCATTGTAGTTTAATTACTTTTTAATTTTTGTATCCTGGTTTTTTATTATGTATTGCCCTGTTCACCGCCCTGAGTCCTTCGGGAGAAGGGCGGTATACAAATTAAATTATTATTATTATTATTATAAAAGAGCCAAGGTTGCCTACCCCTGGTTTAGATGGTTAAGCTTCCCAGAGCCACTGTTCTGAGTATCCTGATAAATCAAGTTGAAAGCAGATCATGGCAGCCAGCTTGCACATGCCAGGTGTGCATGTATGCATTGCGTGCATGCATGCTGGCCTGCTGCTGAAACGAGTTAAGCTGTGCTCATGCCTGACACTCAGATGAGTCAAGCTGCACATGCTCGTGCACGCCAGCCCACTGCTCGTGCAGCCCAGGTTTGAAGTACGCCGGGGCCTGGGGATTGGGGACCCCTGGTTTAAGCCATAGTCCAAGGGTGGACAAGCTTTTTGCCTTGGAAAGCCAGGCTGCTCTGCATGCATTTTGCACCTGAAAGCTCTCCTAGCAATCGAAGGTTGCAACAGGCAGAACTGTAAGAACCCATGAGTGGGTAGGAACAGAACTTTGGAGAGATATCAGGTGCGTTAAACCTATCCTCAGGCTTACTTGCTTGCTTTTCTTTGCTACTCTTTTGGCAGGAATAGGGAAAACATCCCTACAAGTTAGAGATTTCCTGCTGAACCTCTGGATCTCGTAACAGGAGAATTCAGGGACGGTAGCTAATGATTTTATGACAGCATCAGAACAGGCATAACCATTTCACTTCTCTTAAACGGAATAACAGAGCTGGAAGGGACCTTGGAGGTCCCCCCTCCCCCCCCCCCGCTCAAGCCGGAGACCCTATGCCATTCCACATAGGTGGCTGTCCAGGCTCACCTTGAAAGCCTCCAGTGACAGAGCAGCCACAACATCTGGAGGGAAGCCGTTCCACCAGTTAATAGCCCTCACTGTCAAGAAAGTTCTCCTTAATTCTAGGAGCTCTTAGTTCTCCTTTTGGTCCGTCCTGTGGCTAATGTTGAGTAACGTTAATGTTAAATGTTAATGTTCCCGCCCTTCCTTTTTGCTTTTTCCTTTTGGGAAGTGGTCCATGGCAACTGTTGTCGCAGCCTTCAAGGCATCTGCACAGCAACTGTGACTGTTGTTCCCAAGAGCAACAAAAGCCATCCAGAGGCACAAAGGGGAAGAATCCTCTGTCCTTGGGCCTCACAGCTGACTGATCCAGGTTCTCTTGGCACCCAGGAACATCCAGCCTGCCTTGCTGAGAGTGGGAAATCCCAGCCCCCCCTCCCCGCCTCATTGATGACTCTGACCTCTTCCTGAACTCGCTCACAGTGAACCGGCTGCTAATGAAGATCAAAAGCTGGAGCTGCCACATCTAACAACCATTCACCTTTCTACGAGGTCAGATGTTGGCCAAGAATTTGGGGCTGGATTGCTGCTGATGCTTGACCCTCACAAATAGGGGGCCCCCTGCAAAACAGGGGGAGTCAAAACAGTCGGGATGGTGGCCATAACCCTACAGTTCTAGTCTTGCTTCTGTTGAGAACATGCTACACTTTCACAAGGGACGGGGGGGGGGGGTTGATTGCACAGTTATGGCCACTATCCTTACTCCTTGCAGACCCCCTCCCCCGGTCCCCACAGGGCTCGCCCACCCTCTGTGAGGAGGCTGGGAGGAAACAGAGAGACTAGAGTGACGGCACAGGCTGAATTGGGGTTTCAATCTGAGTTTCTTCAACCTTAGATTCCATCTTAACATTTACTGCCTGGCTTTTGATCCGAGGAGTCTCAATCAAGGGTTATGTAAAAGGGACGGGATTAATAATTAAAAAAACACTTACCAAATGGTTTGTGGAGAACAGATGCTAGTTACATACTAGAGACATTTGGCTACTTCCAAAGAACACCCACCATTACTTACCACAGGAAATTTTGCATCTATTTGCAAAACCCAAAGAGAATACTGGGGATGAAAAGAAAGGACTTAAGGACAACTTAATGCTCATAACAGGAAATATAGTTATCTATTTATTTAGCCACAGCATCTCTGGTATACAGTTACTGCATATGGGAAATATAATCCCAACAACCTAGCATTGCTTGAATGCTGTTCAGGTGCCAACTAAAACCAAAAGGGTCTGCTACTAATGGTATGTGGGAATGACCTTTGGAGACAGGAGGAAGAGCCACATAATTGAGGCAGGGATTAGATAAGCGGAAGCTGAGCCCACAGAGGGAATGGGGATGTGGCAAACATCTCAGAAGGGATCCTCTTGGACTGCAAAGGTGGAGGAGGGGAGAGAAATGTACTTTCAGACCTGCAAGATTAAGTAACAGTAACCTTGCAATAAAGCTAGTACTTCTGGGTGAGTTTCATGTCTGGACTACCTTGCAAGGCTGACATATTGCCACTCATCTCAAGGAGTGTAATCTGTTATGTTGAAGAAAAAGTCTTCATCATGGTTCAGTCCAAGCCGGGAATAAACAACATGGCGACTGCTTTAAAAAGAAGCTTGCAGTTTATTAAAGAGGAGAGCCAGACAGGAAGATGGCTCTGGCAGAAAAGAGGAAGAGCACATGTAGGGAGTGGGTTTTTATACCCTCTGGAGCCTTTGGTTTGGAGTTGTTCCTGTGGCGTGAACTTTGACCTGAGTCTGAGTGTGCCCTTTGGCATCCGTGGGCTAATCCTATTATGTCCTAAGAGTTTGGGTGGGTTATGTAGATTTTAGGTGTCTTCTAGAGGGGGGGCCTCCAACCTTCCTGGATTATTTACATCTGCATTTCTACAGAGCTGGTTTCTGCTTGGGGGAGGGAGACTTGGAGCTGTTAAGAAAACTGGGCATGCTTTTCTGCCTCTTTAAGATCCTTTGAGGAAATATATTTTTCTGCCCTTTTTATATTTCCTTCTCTGGGGGGCTGACTTCCCACAGTTAGTTTCTACCCCTGCTGGGTCCAAAAAATTCTGTCCTGGCATCAGATTAGCTCTCATCACCCCAGAGAAAACAACACAGTATTTTTTGAAAACCGAGACTAGTAGTCCAACCCAGGACCACCAGCTCTAGGATTGGTCCCATGAGCAAGAATTCACCCCAACAGGATAACTGTTTTAAGTGTGCATCTCCCAATAGTAATGACTGCACCAGTCTACAACTGAGAAGAAAGACTGCTAAGCGTCCTGCTGAAGAAAAAGGTGCTTCACCAATATCTGTTTACTCTTTTTTTTGAGAGAGAGAGAGAGAGAAGCTGTTAGGGCAAGCAAGCTGGACGATCAATATACTTTCCACTTCTCTGAGAAGTGAGACGTTGTGCAGCAGCACTGCTAAGTTTGGCTTTATCTGGCAGAAGCTCCCTGTGCCCTAGCAAAACTGATTGTATTTGCGCATTAATAAAGACAGCCGAAATGGGAGCACTCCTGCGGCAGCTAGCACAGCCTTTTGCAATGAATCAAAAAGCTGCATGTTCTGCTCACTCACCGCAGAGAGCAACATCGATTCAATTAAACGGCTTCAGAGGACACGTCTGTTCCATTAATGCCAGAGGAAAAAGTTTTAGCTCCCTCCACCTTCTGAATTCCTGCATTCTGAACTGCCAACTGCTATTAAATGGTTTCTCTGAACTTCAGGTTGTTACCTTCCCAAGCTGTGATGGACGTCTTGTTTGAAAACCAGGGTCTATCAGGGTTCTTCAATATTCTGGCTAATCATTAACAGGTATAAAGGGGACCCACGTGACAAGACTGATGGGGGCATGAAAACCTTGATTTTACATCGCTCTGGTTCTTGACAAGACTTTTGGATAGCTTAGCTCCGTGTTTCTCGACCTCAAGATGTGTAGACTTCGACTCCAAAAATTGCTGGCTGGGGAAATTCTGGGAGTTGAAGTCTATACATCTTCAAACTGCAGAAGTCGAAAACACTGCCTTAGATTAATTATGTATGATGATGTTCCTCTCTAGTATACATAAATAAAAAGTTTGTATTAATTAGAGATCATGAGCTTATGCCCATTAACTTCCAGAAGTCACCTAAGGTATCATATCAACTTTTTATTAGTACCCACCAGGCATGGTTTTAGTACATGGTCATCTGAGAAGATGTCAGAAGTCCTTAAGGTCTGACCACTGGTCCTCTACAACAAAGATGATTAGAGGACTGGAGGCTAAAACATATGAAGAATGGTAACAGGAACTGGGCATGGATAGTCTAGTGAAGAAAATAATGAATAGAATAGAATAGAATAGAATAGAATAGAATAGAATAGAATAGAACAGAATAGAATAGAATAGAATAGAATAGAATAGAATAGAATAGAATAGAATGGAATGGAATGGAATGGAATGGAATGGAATGGAATGGAATGGAATGGAATGGAATGGAATGGAATGGAACGGAACGGAACGGAACGGAACGGAACGGAACGGAACGGAACAGAACAGAATAGAATAGAATAGAGCTGGAAGGGACCTTGGAGGTCTTCTAGCTCAGCCCCCTGCTCAGGCAGGAGAACCTATACTATCTCAGACAGGTGAATGTCTAGCTTCTTAAAAATCTCCAGTGATGGAGCGCCCACGGTTTCTGGAGGTAAACTGTTCCACTGGTTAATTGTCCTCACTGTCAGGAAGTTTCTCCTTAATTCCAGCTTGCTTCTCTCTATGATCAGTTTCCAACCATTATTTTCTCGTCCTTAACTCTGGTGCTTTGGTGAACAAACTGGCCCCCTCTTCTTTGTGGCAGCCCCTCAGATAGTGGAGCACTGCTATCATGTCTCCCCCATTTCTTCTTTTCCTTAGACTAGCCAAACCCAAGTCCTGCAGCCTTTCTTCGTATGTTTTAGTCTCCAGGCTTTTGATCAGTTTAGCTGCTCTTCTATGAATTTTTTCCAAACTCTCAACAACTTTTTTTGTGATATGGTGATCAAAATTGGCTGCAGTATTCCAGGTGTGATCTTACTTGGGCTTTGTAAAGTTGTAGTAATACTTTGCGTGATCTTGATTCTATGCCTCTGTTTATACAACCCAGGATTGTATTAGCTTTTTTGGTTGCCTCTTCACACTGCTGGCTCATAGTCAAGCGATCGTCCCCTAGGACTCCAAGGTCCTTCTCACAATTGCTGTTTTTAAGCCAGGTCTCATTCAACCTGTACTTGTATCGTTGATTTTAACTGCCTGAATGTAAAGCTTCGCTTTTCTCCACATTGAAACTCATTTTGTTGGATAGGGTCCATTGTTCAAGTTTGTCAAGATCTTTTTGGATCCTGAGTTTGTCTTCTGGGGTGTTGGCTACTCCTGCCAGTTTGGTGTCATCTGTAAATTTGATGAGTTCCCCTTCAGGTCCCTCATCTATGTTGTTTATGAAGATATTGAAGAGTCCTGGGCCTAAGATGGAGCCTTGTGACAGCCCACTGCTTACTTCTCTCCATCTGGATGTAGTGCTGTTGAGGACTACTCGTTGAGCACGGCATGATAGCAGAGTTCCAATATTCGAGGGGCTGTCACAGGGAGAAGGGGCTCAACCTATTTTCCAAAGCACCTGAAGGCCAGACAAGGGATAACAGATAGAAACTGATCAAGGCGAGATTCAACCTAGAAATAAAGGAGAAATCTTTTGACAGTGAGAACAATCAACCGATGGAACAGTTTGCCTTCAGATGTTGTGGGAGTTTCACCACTGGAGGCTTTCAAGAAGAAACTGGACTGTCAGAAATGATGTATGGTCTCCTGCTTGGGTGGGAGGTTGGACTAGATGACCTTCAAGGCCCCTTCCAACTCTGTTATTCTATTCCCTTCTATTCTACTGTTGGCGACTGGAGCCGAGAACAACTTTGAGCAATTCCAGATTGCTATGCGGTGCCATTCACCGTGGGCCCACCCCCATCCCCCCATGCCCCGTTTCCTATGGTGGGACCATCACCAAGTAAGTCAGTGGGAAGGAGAAGCCAAGGGCCCTCAGACCTGAAGATGGCTGTGGGCGATGGCACTTGTCTCGCAGGTAACTAGGCAACCACCCACTTTCAGCGTATTTGTTTCAAAAGGCCATCAGGAGAAGGCTTATGTGGAGAGATCACCAGCAGCCAGGAAACGAACGGAATGCAGCAAGAAGAGCTCTTGGCAGAGAAGAGAGAAAGGAAGTGTGCTGCGTTCAAATCCTGGCTTCTTGACAACGGAGCTGGCCCCGCCTTTTGGTTAGGTAGTCCAGTGCCTCCGGAGCAGGTTGGAAGACGCAGCTAGCCCAGGGCCTCACCACAGCTGCTTCTGGTCTGCTCTGAATCAGCAAGAAGAGACCAGCCCCCCACCCAATTCTTGTGATACCTGAGGAGGTTAAATGGGGCCCCTCCTCAATGTAATTAGAGATGTAACACTAGAATGCTAAGCTGCCGAGCTCCCACTAAGGCCCCCATCATTGCTTGGGCAGAACAAAGATTGCTGGTCAGTCAAGAGAGGAGGAGGGTGGGCAGCTGGCAAGAGCACGAGGACAGCAAACAGGGCATCGGTCTCTGGCTGGAGACGCCTTTGCTTTGTGGGATGGCACAGCCTAAAGCAGGATTCTTCCCTCTGGTCTCCTCTGATGTAAACCTGTAACTCCCAGCACGCTTATCCAGAAAGGCATCAGAGGTTTTTCGGTCATCGGTCCTTCAGTGCAATTTCCCAAACTGATGTGAGGACCTATTTAAAATGTATAGTTTGTATCGTGAGGCCCAATAACACATTTTGGAAATCTGCCCCCAGGATCTTGCGCGGTGCGCTTCCCAAACTGTCCCAAGCTTTCACATTTAAATCTGGTGAGATCCTTTGGCTGAACACCCCAAAGCCAAAAATCCCTTGACTCCATGAGATTTCAGCCTTTTACAGGCAGTCTTTGACTTAGACCACCTCTGAGCCCAAAATTTCTGTTGCTAAGTGAAACATTTGTTAAGTGAATTTTGCCCCCTTCTTACGACCTTTCTTGCCACAGTTTGTTAAGTGAACCTCTGCAGTTATTAAGTTAGTAATATGGTTGTTAAGTGAATCTGGCTTCCCCATTGACCTTGCTTGTCAGAAGGACACAAAAGCTGATCACTTGTCCCTGGGACAATGCAACCGTTGTAAATACGAACCCTTTGCCAAGTGTCCGAATTTTGATCATGTGACTGTGTGGTTGCTGCAAAACGATTATAAGTCACTTTTTCCAGTGTCATTGTAACGTTGAACGGTCACTCAATAAATTGTTGCAAGTTGAGGACTACCTGTATTGAAAAGCAAGGCTATATATGTTTTCCCTACAGCAGGGGAAGGCTGAGATAAAACGAATACTAGGGCCACATGGACGTTTTTACGGGTATACTGAAATCAAACTAACAGAATAACAAAGTTGGCAGGGAGCTTGGAGGTCTTCTAATCCAGCCCCCTGCTCAAGGAGGAGACCCTATGCCATTCCAGACAAGTGGCTCAGTCATTCTGGCAAAGGCACTTTTGATCAGCTTAGCTCATTAAAAGAACGGTCAAGGAACCTGGTCTGTTCATCTTAAGGAATAAAAGGCCAAGGGGGACATGAAAGCCTTCTTCTGATACATAAAGGGATGTCGCAGGGAAGAAGAACAGATGTTTCTCCCTGGATAAGAGAAGAACCAATGGGTGGAAGCTGAACAGAATAAGAATCAACCTTGAACTAAGAAGGAATTCCCTGCGTGTAGCGTTGTTAAGCAGTGGAACAGCCGGCCACCTGAAGTGGTGGGTGCTCTATTATGGGAGGTCTGCAAGACTGGAGAGCCCCATGGCCAGAATGGTCTCAGGATTCCTGCACCGGGTGTGGGGACTGGACTAGAAGATCTCTAAGGTGCCTTCAACCCTAGGATTCTATGAACATAATTTTAGCAAGATAACACAGCCCATTTCTTATATCTTGGCCAGAGTGAAGAATAGTCATAGCATAGCTGGAGTTGGGGTATCTGCAGGATGAAGTCAAAAAATCAAGCTACTATGACAGCTACTATTGTGTGATCAATAAACTACATACATAACAGGGGCAATGCTTCAATTGTATTGTTGTGAGTGCCACCATGACTGTTTTCCCTATATCCTCCCCTACTTACTCCTTCAAGAAGTAGGAACATTCAGCCTAAGGACTTTCTGTGTTCTTTCTGCACATATTCAGGACTCCATCTCTTTTCTTGCATACTTTTGGCACAATAAGCAAGTTGATTGACCAATTCCCACTTGTCTTCATTGGGAAACCACAAGGTAAGGTGAGGGAGCAGATCCAGCTTTTATTTCATAATGATCTTTTCTTGGAAAAGGGTCTCCTTGAAGACTAATTCAACTCAAGTTCTTACAAGTCATCCAAAGCAAAGAAAAGATTTCTGGCCAGAAAATTATGAACCAATACAACTCAATAAAGATTATCTAATGTGTTGAGTATTCAGCTTTGGGGAAGGAAATACTTCAACTCGAATCCTTGTGATTGAAGTGGAAGGTGGAAGGGACACATTCAACTCTCCATGGCAAGACCAGGTCCATTCTGGGTGACTTCAAATGGAGTTTCAAGGATACAGAGAGAAGGTATGGAGGGGGAAAGAGTCAAAATAGTTGGGTCATCAAAAATATCTGTCAAGGCAGAAGATGAAAAAGCAAGGTGGAACTTTGTGAAAAGACCACCATTTGAGGCTCTTGGAGGAAAATAAATTGACTGCTGAGCTATTAAAGATGAATGTGAGAATTCAGTACTGGGGAGCACCAGGGCCATTGGGGGTGGGTGTTAAAAGGTCAAGATGGTAGCCTTGATGGCACAACTGAAGCCTAGCCCATGTCTAATGGGGCTTTGATCATGAAGTTGAGGCCCTCTTCTTGACTTCTTTGACATCCACAGATGTAACAGAGTGAGCGCCTGTTACTCATCCCAGCTTCTGCCAACCTAGCAGTTTGAAAGCACGTAAAAATGCAAGTAGAAAAATAGGGACCACTACAGTGGGAAGGTAACAGCGTTCCGTGCGCCTCTGGCGTCTAGTCATGCCGGCCACATGACCACGGAGACGTCCTCGGACAAGCGCTGGCTCTTCGGCTTTGAAACGGAGATGAGCACCGGCCCCTAGAGTCGGAAACGACTAGCACGCATGTGCGGGGGAACCTTTACCTTTTATATGTGTGTGTGTGTGTGTGTGTGTGTGTGTGTGTATTACTCTTATAAATCCTCTTAAAAATCTACTATAACAAATATTATAGGAGGGTTTTTTTTGTATTTTTCTATAGCAGAGTTTCTATTTTCTTAATAGCCCAAGATTCAAAATGAACCAAATCAGTACTAAGCTGGAATATAGCTTGTTAGGCTAGGTATCTTGTTTATGTTTTATGTTGTGTGCATGTAACCACTGTGTCCCACCAACCTTGATGTATGATAGTATCTAACTCAACAAGTTGCAATTTTTGCAGTAAGCCATGGTTACATCTGTTATGAAAACCTGGCTAGACTCTCATTCCTGGCTGCATCCCTGAATTGGTAACTCTTATTTTATTACCCTTTCTAACTTCACCCAGGTTCACCTGGTGCCCCAGTTGAGGCCCTATCTAGACCGGGATGCCCTGTGTACGGTCACTCATGCGCTCGTGACCTCTCGTTTAGACTACTGCAACATGGGGCTGCCCTTGAGGACCACTCGGAGGCTCCAACTGGTACAGAATGCAGCCGCGAGAGTTGTGTTGGGAGTCTCCCAATACTCCCATGTTACACCTCTGCTCCATGAGCTGCATTGGCTCCCAGTTGTCTTCTGGGTGAGATTCAAGGTACTGGTAATGGTGTTCAAGGCCCTACATGGCATGGGTCTGGAATACCTCAGGGATCACCTGCTGCCGGCATCAACTTCCCTCCGCCCTGTGCGTTCCCACAGAGAGGGCCTCCTCAGGGTGCCACCGGTCAGAGAGTGCCGACTGGTGGCCCCCAGGGGGAGGTCCTTCTCTGTGGGCGCCCTGGCCTTATGGAATCGGTTGCCGGTCGAGCTCCGGATGGCGCTCGACCTTCGCTCCTTCCGAAGCGATCTGAAGACTCACTTGTTCGAACAAGCCGGCCTGGCCTGATGGGGGATGGGTTGGGATTTTACTGTTGTTTTTAATATATCTATTTATTGTTTTAGTTTGGGCATTGTGTTTAATTCTTTTTTAACTTTTGTATCTTTGTATTTTTATATGTTTGCCCTGTTCACCGCCCTGAGTCCTTCGGGAGAAGGGCAGTATATAAATAAAATTATTATTATTATTATTATTATTATTATTATTATTATTATTATTATTATTATTATTATTATTATTATTATTATTATTATTATTATTATTATATCTCAGCTTATTTTGGAGAGCTGTAATATGCCAGCTTCCTTCTTTCTAATAAATAATCCTGACTTAGAAAATGACTTTTCTTAGGGTTTCTGGTTCCAATCTGCCTTGAAGACACCGAATATATGTACATTGCAGTCTTACAAGTCGTTCTAGGTAACTCTAGGTAAGTATATCAACTCTAGGTAAGAGTTGATATACTTATTTTAAAAATCAGGTCAGGAGAACAGGGATAATCTGAACATTTCCACAAAGATTTAGTAAAAAAATCAGCCAGAACAGCAAACACAGAAATCGCCCATTCAGACTTTTCTGACTAATTATGTCCCAGCAGGTCAGTGTCAACTCTTAGACCAAGAATAAGCTAAGACTGACAAGTAATGCCAAAAATAATTTTAAAAAGCTTCTTTCAATATGGAAGGAACAAGAAGAAAGTCAAGGAAACAATTGGTTTGATAATGGGAGCAATGGTAAATGTAGGAAGAAAAAAACCCCTCTGGTTTGTTCCTTCCAGCCTGGATGATGTGATTGGTACGGATGAACGAAATGCGAAGGTGGGAAGCCAGCTGCAGGAAAGGAGGTTTCTATTTTGGAAGCCAGGAAACTACAGTGACAACTGGCTGATCGGAAGGGGGAGAAAGCAGAACTGCTTAATTCCCTTTTTGCATCTACCTTTACGCAAAAAGAGGAAACAACCCAACCTACGAAAAGCATCAGTAAGGGAGACAGAATAGGTATTCATGTCAAAATAAGCAAGGACTTAGTAAGACAACTATTAGTAATCACCCTGCACCACTACAAATCACCTGGATGGATGGTTTACATCCCAGAGTTCTGAAGGAACCCTCAGACAGAGCTGATGTGGTTCCGACCTACAAAAAGGGGGTAAAAATGGATCCAGGAAATTATAGACCAATCAGCTTGACACCAATTACCTGGGGAAAATCCTGGAAAAGATTACCTAGTGGAGGGTTTGCGAGCACCTAGAAACGAACAAGGCGATTACTAGATCGTGCCAGGCAAACCTCATTGCCTTTTTTTTTTGTAACTAAAGAAGTGGATCAGCAAAATACAGTGGGCATAATATACATAGCATACTAGTATATGTTATAATATAGGCTCTAGAAAAAACGCAGAGAGGAGCAACAAAGATCATTAGGGGACTGGACGCTGAAATGGTTATGTCTAGTCCAGGGGTAGGCAACCTCGGCTCTTTTATGACTCATGGACTTCAACTCCCAGAATTCCTGAGTCAGCATAGCTGACTCAGGAATTCTGGGAGTTGAAGTCCATGAGTCATAAAAGAACCGAGGTTGCCTATAGCTGACTCAGGAATTCTGGGAGTTGAAGTCCATGAGTCATAAAAGAGCCGAGGTTGCCTACCCCTGGTCTAGTCTTTAGAAAGAGAAGGGCTAGAGGTGACAAGATAGCAGTCTTCCAATATCTAAAGAGCTTTTCACAGAGAAGAGTGAGTTGGCCTTTTCACCAAAGCACCTGAAGGCAGGGCAAAAAGTAACAGATGGAATCAACCTAGAACAGGGGTGTCAAACTCGCAACGTCACAACTTTTTCTTTTATTGCAATGGGGTGGGCGCGGTTTTGGCATGACGCATCCGGCCCACGGGCCGGCAGTTTGACACCCCTGACCTAGAACTAAGGAGAAATTTCCTGGCAGTGAGAACAATTAATCAGTGAAATTTCATTTCATTTCATTTCATTTATTTGATTTCTATACCGCCCTTCTCCCAAGGGACTCAGGGCGGTTCACAGGGCATATATAAATAGCTATACAAAAATTAAAAGAAAATTAAACCAATGCCCAATTAAAATACAACAATGATAGAATAATAAAAACCAATTAAAAACCCATACTCCCCCATCAGGCCATAATTCAAATAATTGGGTCTTCAACCCGCGACGGAAGGATCGAAGGTCCGATGCCATCCGGAGCTCAACCGGCAGTTGGTTCCATAATGCCGGAGCACCCACAGAGAAGGCCCTCCCCCTGGGGGCCACCAGTCGACATTCCCTGACCGGAGGCACCCTGAGGAGGCCCTCTCTGTGGGCATGCACAGGGCGGAGGGGAGTTGACGCCGGCAGCAGGTGGTCCTCGAGGTATCCCGGACCCATGCCATGTAAGGACTTAAAGATCATAACCAAGACTTTGAACCTCACCCAGAAGACAACTGGTAACCAATGCAGCTCGCGGAGCAAAGGTGTAACATGGGAGTACCGGGAAACTCCCAAGAGAACTCTCGCGGCCGCATTCTGTACCAGTTGGAGCCTCCGAGTAGTCTTCAAGGGAAGCCCCATGTAGAGAGCATTACAATAGTCTAGGTGAGAGGTCACGAGCGCATGAGTGACCGTACACAGGGCATCCCGGTCCAGATAGGGCCGCAACTGGCGCACCAGGCGAACCTGGGTGAAAGCCCCCCTAGTCACGGCCACTATATGATCTTCCAGAGTAAATCGTGAATCTAGGAGGACTCCCAAGTTGCGAGCCCTATCCACGGGGGGTAAGAGCTCACCCCCCATAGAAAGCGATGGAACATTTTGAATGTCCTGGGATGCCGGAATGTACAGCCACTCAGTCTTGTCAGGGTTGAGTTGAAGTCTGTTCCTCCCCATCCAGACCCGAACGGCCTCCAGGCAACGGGACATCACAGCAAGGGCATCACTGGGGTGGTTTGGGGTCGAAATGAAAAGTTGGGTATCATCGGCGTATTGATGATACCCAACTCCAAAACCACGAATGATCTCACCCAGCGATTTCATATAGATGTTGAACAGGAGAGGCGAGAGGACCGACCCCTGAGGAACTCCACAAACGAGAGACCTAGGGGCCGATCTCTGCCCCCCTGCCAACACCGACTGCGAGTGTCCCAGGAGATAGGAGGAGAACCACTGAAGAACTGTGCCTCCCACTCCCAATCCCCTGAGACGCCGCAGCAAGATACCATGGTCGATGGTATCGAAAGCCGCCGAGAGGTCTAATAGGACTAGGACAGAGGAATATCCCCTATCCCGAGCCCTCCAGAGATCATTCACCAGAGCGACCAATGCCGTCTCCGTGCTGTACCCGGGCCTGAAACCCGATTGGTAAGGGTCCAAATAATCCGCTTCATCCAGGACCAGAGGGAGCTGATGCGTCACCACACTCTCAACAACCTTCGCAAGAAAGTGAAGGTTGGAGACTGGACGAAAGTTGTTCAAAACAGCCGGGTCCAAGGCAGGCTTCTTGAGGAGAGGTCTCACCACCGCCTCCTTCAAGACGGTGGGGAAATAACCTTCACTCAAAGAAGCAGATATAACCGCCTGGAGCCAGCCTCGTGTCCTCTCCCTAGCTGCATAAACCAGCCAAGAAGTGCACGGATCCAATAAACATGTGGTGGAGCTCAGCCTCCCCATAATCCTGTCCACTTCATCAGGGGTCACAGAATCAAACTCCTCCCAGATAACATTGAGAAGACCGCCCGTGTCCTGATCGCCAGACTCTGCCCAGCTGGAGTCCAAACCGGTCCGAATCTGAGCGATTTTATCAGACAGATGTTGACTAAATTCCTCGGCACGACCCTGCAAGGTATCCTCCCTCACCTCCTGATTAAGAAGGGAGCGAGTCACCCTAAACAGGGCGGCCGGGCGATTATCTGCGGACGCGATGAGGGTAGAGAAGTAATTACACCTCGCCGCCCTCATCGCTGCGAGATAAGACCTAACATAGGTTCTTAACCGCAACCGGTCGGATTCAGATCGGCTAGACCTCCAGCAGCTCTCTAGGCCCCGTTTCCGACGCTTCATCTCCCGGAGCTCCACGGAGAACCATGGAGCTTGCTGGGATCTGCACCGGGTCAGGGGCCGCAAGGGTACAACCTGGTCAAGTGCCTCAGTGGCTGCCCTTTCCCAGGCTTCCACTAAGGCATCTGCCGAGTTGTGAGCAATGGAGGCAGGTGGGGACCCCAGCGCCGCTTGGAATCTATCAGGATCCATTAAGCGTCTGGGGCGATACCATCTAATTGGCTCCGTACCCCCACGGGTACGGAGGAAATGGATTGCCTCCAGAAGTTGTGGCTGCTCCATCACTTGAGACTTTTAAGAAGAGACTGGATAGCCATTTGTCTGGAATGGCATAGGATCTCCTGCTTGAGCAGGCAGTTGAACTAGAAGACCTCCAAGGTCCCTTCAAACTCTTGTTATTCTGCTCTCTGCTTGCTTCAAACCTGCCCACCTTGCAGACCCCACTAGATTATCTGTCCCCAAAATAATATTGCCTGCAACAAAACTAAGTGAGCTGAGGAGACGGAAGAGAGAGGCCATTTCTTACCACAAGGGTGTATACTTATCATAAGGATGGGAGCACCCCTCGCAAGGATCACAGGTGTAATGTTTGCCACTTTGTAGACTACAAGGACCATCCAGTTGGGGACAAGTGTCCACTTAACTCCACTAAGAGCCTTTGGAATGATAAAGTCTTTAGCCATGTGTGTTTCACAATAAGTGGGCCCTGTCTCAGAAACTTGGCCGAGAAGGATGGAACAGTGGAGAATCAAGATCTCACGTCTAACCATCCAAGAGAAGGGGAAACCACTCCACCCTCCTTTACAGTACACTTCCTGTGTGTGTATGTATATATATATGTAACATTGACTTTCCACTTCAGTAATTGGCGAGGGGAGACCTCATGTTGAGGAGAGAGCCCAGTGATGGAGATGGAGGAGAAGATAGAAATTGTCACCAGGGAGACTCTACTCAAAGCACCATCAGCTGTGAGTCCCATTGCTACCTGATTACTCTTCCTTCCCTTGGTATTTTCTTTTTCCAAATTGCAGAGGTTCAGGTTTAAGTAAGTGCCTGAATTAGCTGAGCACTTGGGACCTTCTTTTGAAGCCGGTTCACTTGTAAGAAGACCCAATTATCTGCCTTTTAATAGCCCAATTAAAAGCTTGCCTTTCTCCAGATGCTGCAAAACGTTATTCAGTGCTTCTTGATGATGGCTCGTAGTTACAGTTCCTGTCTCAGAAATTATAATTAAAAGGGAATTCCTTGAGTTAAAGCTTGGAAATAGAGGCCAGGACTTTGGAAATCTCCAGACCAAGCAAATATTGTGCTGAACTGCAGTGGCTGTGATAGATGTTCACCTCTTATCTCCCGCCCGGTTCAATTTGCTTTTTTAAGAGAGATGATTTCCCACCCACCCCCCTGTCTGTCACCTGCTTTTCCAATGAGCTGAGTAAACTCCGGGTGGTCCACAGGTGGCTCAGGAATTCCTGCAGGCAGGATCTTCTCATGTCAGGAGAATCCAGCAGCAGAGCCACACAAATTGTCCTCCCCTACAGACCTCCTGGGACCCCCCCAGCTCTGGGCCTCGACAGTGGCGCAATGTCCTCTGGGTGGCTCTTTCCCACACAGCACTCGGCCTCAACGTCTCCCTAGAGATTTGGAGGACCTCCATCCTGACCCTCTTGAAAGGAGCCCTTAATGCCAAGGCTCGGGTGGTGGGGAGACCTGGCCAAGCGTCTGGTTTAGGAGTGTTTTTCTTCTTGGTATTTCTGCTTCTATGATTTCTTAGTATTCTGTTTATCATTTCAGATTGTTTGCACTGGATAATCAGCGTGATAAAGCTTCC
Organism: Vipera ursinii; assembly: GCF_947247035.1. NCBI lineage: Eukaryota > Metazoa > Chordata > Lepidosauria > Squamata > Viperidae > Vipera > Vipera ursinii. Next base: position 4,093,056 of record NC_139519.1, on the reverse strand, counting down.
CACTTTCCATGCCCTGCTGTATGCCACCCAGAGTAGCGATGGACTTGGGCAGCTTATATATTCCTTAAATCAATTTATAAATCACTGGACATGCATCAAAGGCCCCGTAGCCTAGCAGGAGGGGGGCTCGGAGAAGAGCAGCCACAGGTGGTGGGGGCAAAAGGCAAGGAGGGGTGATGGAGCCATGGACTGGGGGAGGAAGTCAGCTTGCTATCAACCAGGTTAACGGAAAGGGCGCGGAGCCTGGCTGTGTGGCACAGGTGGCAGAGACCAGGGCGGGAGGACAGAGCAGAGTCCCCAGAAGGATCCTTCCTGGCCCATTTCACTCCTGCAGTGCCAGAGACCATTCTTCTTCTCCCTCCCGTGCATCTCCCATAATCTCTCTCTCTTCCTCCCTCCCCTTTCATCTACCTCCATAGGCCTACCATGCCCTGGAGCCAGAGCCCGGGGGTTGCTGTGATCTCTGTCCTGGCTGTGGCTGTGGCTCCTGTCCTGGCTGTGGCTCCTGTCCTGGCTGTGGCTCCTGTCCGGGATGCGGCTCCTGTCCTGGCTGTGGCTCCTGTCCAGGATGCGGCTCCTGTCCGGGATGCGGCTCCTGTCCAGGTTGCTGCTGCTGCCCCTGCTGTGGTTGTGACTCCTGTCCCAGCTGTGACTCCTGCCCCAACTGCTGTTGCTGCGACTGCTGCTGCCCCCCCAGCTGCGACTGCTGCTGCCAGCTGTGCTGCTTCCTCCCACGCCTGCTGTGCCAACTGCCCAAACTAGTTGGCTGCCCGGTAAACATCAAAAGGTTCCTGATCGTCCTGGTGGTTGTTGGCCTGGTGGTGCTGGTTGTCGTGGGGGCGCTTCTGATGGGGCTGCACATCACCCAGGTGCACACGGAGGCCGTAAGTAGGGGAGCGCTGTGCCCCGGGAGACTGGGCTGGGTGGAGAGAGGCTCTTTGGCCTGGGTCTGAAGCCGGCAGGGGGGGGGAAAGCTCCAGGAGCAGGAAGACCCAGATGCATTCTGGGACTGCCTTGCACCGAATCCTGAGAGCTGGTGGGTAAATGTTCAGGGATTTAGGAGCGGTTTAAGAGCAGAGCTGGGCCACGATGCTCCAACCTTCCAAAGCTAGCAGTGCAGAGACATGACGGAGCTGGTTCTTCAGCATTTACCACCACCTCCCCGGATGCTCCTGTTATGAAGGTTCAGATACGTGTACAAAGTGCTCTCCATCCAGTTGGTTCCTTAAAAAACCTGAAATAATTAGTATAACAGCAGCAATAATTAAGTTTATCTAAGTTTCCAATCTTCCGGGCTATTAAGCTTTAGCAGCTCTTCCACTGGAGAGGCTGCCAAGAGGAAACTGGGCACCACTAGAGATGGGTCCTGGCCAGTCTCAAATCACCTCTAGTAAAATCAATGCTCTAGTAATTGTTGCTGCAAGCAAGCCGAAAGGGATCTCTTTTCTACTCCATGCAGCTTCTGCACATGACCATTGACGAGTTGGACGGAGAAGAATCCCAGCTGAAGTTCGCCATAGATAAGGAAGAAGTAGCCACTTACTATGTGGATGACGGGATCCACAACCCAGCCACAATCATTTATGATTTTGCCAAGGTGAGTGGCAGCTGGGAAAGAAAGAAACCCAGGTATTACCTGGATGGAGGAATGCTCAGGTTTATTCTGCACACTAGAAGCCAAAGTGCATCACTTAGGGTGAGCCGTGGAAGGCTAAGAAGATTCTGAGTACAGATTGGCCCTGACCAAAAGAACTATTCCTAGATTTTCCAAATGCACACCATTTCCCACTGTAGCCCTGAACTTTGACATTTTAAAAAAGTCCACTTGTGCCTTGAATGTGAAATTCTTCCTTGAACGTTTAACTAAGGCAAGAGTAAACTAAGAATTCTCGTCATCTAGCAGCTGTGAGGCAGACCTAAATGCTATTCGCAGTTGCAAGGACATCCTACATTTCAATCAAAACTCTGTCAGACCTGCCTCAGCTTCAGCTTCTAAGTAAAAACGATCCTTAACACCATCGGTTGAGAAAGGTATGATTTACTACTGTAGAAGCCAAGTGAAATACAGGTAGTCCTTGACTTATGGCCACAACTGAGCCCAAAATTTCTGATGTTAAGTGAGACATTTGTTAAGTGAGTTTTGCCACATTTTACGATATTTCTTGCCTCATTTGTTAAGTGAATCAATGAAGTTGTGAACAGAACAAAACAGAATAGAGCTGGAAGGGACCTTGGAGGTCGTCTAGTCTCCTGCTTGAGCAGGGGGATGGACTAGAAGACCTCCAAGGTCCCTTCCAGCTCTATTCTATTCTAGCCCAGCCCCCCACCACCCACCACTTAAGCAGGAGGACCTATACCATTTCAGACAAGTGGCTGTCCAGTCTCTTCTTAAAAACCTCCAGTGATGGAACACAATTTCTGGTGGAAAGCTGTTCCACTGGTTAACTGTCCTCATTGTTAGGACCTTTCTCCTTAATTCCAGGTTGCTTCTCTCTTTGATCAGTTTCCAACCATTGTTTCTTGTCTTGCCCTCTGGTGCTTTGGAGAATAATTTGACCCCCTCTATTTTGTGGTAGCCTCTCAAATACTGGAATACTGCTATCATGTCACCCCTATTTCTTCTTTTCTTTAGACTAGCCAGACCCAAGTCCCACAGTCGTTCTTCGTATGTTTTAGTCTCCAGGCCTTGGATGATCTTAACTGCTCTTCTCTGAACTTTTTCCAAACTCTCAACATCTTTTTTGTAGTATGGTGACCAAAATTGGTTGCAGTATTCCAGGTGTGGCCTTACTAGGGTTTTATAAAGCAGTACTAATACTTTGCGTGATCTTGATTCTATGCCTCTGTTTATGCAACCCAGGATTGTATTAGCTTTTTTGGCTGCTGCTGCACACTGCTGGCTCATAGTCAAGTGATCGTCCACTAGGACTCCAAGGTTCCTCTCACAGTTGCAGTTTTTGAGCCAGGTCTTGCCCAATCTGTACTTCTACTTTTGATTTTTCCTGCCTAAATGTAAAAGTTTGCTTTTCTCCACATTGAAACTCATTTTGTTGGATAGGGCCCATTGTTCAAGTTTTTCAAGAAAGATCTTTTTGGATCCTGAGCTTGTCCTCTGGGGTGTTGGCTACTCCTGCCAGTTTGGCGTCATCTGCAGATTTGATGAATTCCCCTTCAGGTCCCTCATCTAAATCGTTAGTGGAGATATTGAAGAGTCCTGGGCCTAAGATGGAGCCTTGTCGTACCCCACTGCTTACTTCTCTCCATGTGGCTTCCCCATTGACCTTGCTTGTTCAAAGGTGGCAAAAGGAGATCATGTGACCCCAGGACACTGCAACCGTCATAAATACAAGTCAGTTGCCAAGGGCCTGAGTTTTGATCACATGACCATGGGGATGCCGCAACTGTCATAATTGTGAAAAGTGGTCACAAGTTACTTTTTTCACCTTCACTTTCTTAATTTTCACTTTCCCTCCGAGCACCCCCATCCTGCTCTCTCTCCCCACCCTCCCCCCAGGGCTCACGCCAGACTGGTCCCCATGCAGTTGCGGAGGGCAGGCATGACGTGGCAGTTCTGACGAGGTGCCCGTAAGGTGGGCAAGCACAATGTGGCTACTGGGACATGCAGAGAAACCCTGATTCCCCCCCCCCCCGCAAGGCACAAATAAATGTTCAGTGACGATGTGGCTAATAGACAAATGTTCACAGAACAGCCAATAATTTAGGATAGACAGGGCAGATCAATAAATCCACTGGAGTCAGGCAATTATTTTTTTTACAAACAAATCACCCAAAGTCTGCTGAACTAAGACTAAGCTATATGTAGTCTATGGCTAAGAATACATGGCTGAAGGTTATGAAACTGATCAAGCCTTTATAAATAAATTGCTGGCATTTTTGTAGTTTTTTACGTAGCCTTATACAAATGATGCAGAGGCTAATACATCATTTGCATCATTGTGTGATGACATTTGTGGTGTCACTCCCCACCCCACCCCCCGACTCATAAGACCTAAATCTATAATTTCATAAAATTTAGTTAGAGTCCTGACCATGTCCTAGAACAGGGGTAGGCAACCTTGGCTCTTTTATGACTCGTGGACTTCAACTCCCAGAATTCCTGAGCCAGCCATGCTGAGGAGAAAGGGAGAGGTTTCCAAGCTGAGCCATGCTGGCTCAGGAATTCTGGGAGGTGAAGTCCAAGAGTCATAAAAGAGCCAAGGTTGCCTATCCCTGTGACCTAGAAGGTGACCTGATCTGGGGACTTGTTTCCAGGATTCTCGTTTTCAGACTCCACCACAGTCTGCTAAATTCCCACCAAGGAATATTAGACACCTTTTAGTAGCAGATACACTGCAGCTCTCACAAAAGGCAGCATTGTAATATTAGATGCTAAAAAGAAGCAAGTAAACATTTTATCAAGGGCAGTTTAACATCTGGGCAAATTTAATGTTGAACTTTTACAATTGGTGTACGTGTTGCAGAAATGTACTTCAAGGTGTAAACTGAGTTTAAATGAATCCCAATGCCTTGTTCACAGCTGCTGATTGGCTACAAACCTGAACATCAAAAAGCCTGTTACATTACCAGGATGGATAAGGAAAATGTCCAAGGAGTAGACACTCTCCTCCAAGAATTCCAGGTAAGGATGGGGCTTTGATAAGTGAAAAAAGGTTCCAGGACAACATGGCAAACATCAGCGTTAATGGAGAGAAACTCAGTTAGTTTGCAGTGAGGAAAAGATAACTATTGTCCCACAAAATCCTGAGCAGAAGCCTGTGAAGTCATGCCAGTTAGCTTTTCTTCTTTTCAGCAAAAGGAAAGGGGAGGTCCAACTATGTTGTCTTCTCTTGTAGACCAAGTTGTCCATCATGCATCTCATGCCAAAGGGGAAGGAGCAAGCACAAGAAGAAGAATTCCTTACATCCCAGGTGGATCGTTCAAACTTGGGAACCACAATTAATGTCCTCTGCAAACACATTCCTGTCTTCTACACTTAGGTGAGTAGTGGACAAGGTTAATTGCAGCCAGATACAATTAAAATCTCGGGATGTACAAGGTCATCCAGGAACACTTATCTGTAGCTACAGGCTTACACACACACACACACACACACACACACACGTTGTTGTTAGTTGCAAAGTTGTGTCCGACCTATCGCAACCCTATGGACAACGTTCCTCCAGGCCTTCCTGTCCTCTACCATCTTCTGGAGTTCATTTAGGCTCACACCTACTGCTTCAGTGACTCCATCCAGCCACCTCATTCTCTGTCGTCCCCTTCTTCTATTGCCCTCAACCTTTCCCAGCATGAGGCTCTTCTCCAGTGAGTCCTTCCTTCTCATTAGGTGGCCAAAGGATTTGAGTTTCAACTTTCAACTTACACACACACACACACACACACACATATACACCCAGCCAAATTCTCATCTATTGGAACCATAACACACACATTCTGCTGCTTTTCAGATAACGCTGGACAGGAATTCCCATAGTTCAGAGCCGGCAAAATCATCTCACTACTTGTTAAACTTTATCCAACACATCTAGCAGATACCAGCACTAATTCCTGGGTCCACAATGGAGTTGATGGTTGGAAGACATCCAAAGTCTCAAAATAAATGGCTGCCCAACATCAGTCACTAATTTCTTCTTGATGAGGGATCCCTGTGTTGGAAGGCACAATACGCAATAGATATTGGAATGAGCGGTCTTTTCCTGTCATTAATATTCCGTGTTCAGGCAGCATGCCTGTGTGTAGGACAGCTGAGTCACCTCCCTCCCGCTATAAAGCCACGATCCATTGACACCTGTCGCACAGGTGGCTTTAGTGGGGAAAGCACCTTCTTGTCCGCATATGCAAATATATTACTGGAAGGGGTTTCCAGGCCACATTCACATGGATGAGCAGAGAATTCAACTATTGGTGATCGCATCTTCTTGTATTTTGATTATTAAACTCCCTCCAAAACTGCATGCAGTTGAAGTTTGGCCATTTTTCAGGAGTGAATCTCGGGGCACAATAAGATCACTCATGCCATTGCACAGGAGGGAAATTATTACACACTTGGTATTAGTTGCACAACTGGGGTTAGGGCATGATTTGGACGGTGACGTAATGATGTGTGTGCGGTTATCTGCCTTACCTGGAGGTCGCTAGAGCAGAAAAGTGTGGCTGCCTTGAGGCACTGATAGGGCTCCAACTCTGCATACACCTGGGGGGGGCTAAAGAATGGGACGAGGAGCCCCTTGCTAGCTAGAGGTAGTCCTCAACTTACAACCACAACTGAGCCCAAAATTTATGTTGTTAAATGAGAAATTTGTTAAGTGAGTTTTGCCCCATTTCACATCTTTTTTTTGCCGCATTTGTTAAGCGAATCACCGCCGTTGTTCAATTAAGTGAATCTGGCTCTCCCATGGACTTTGCTTGCCAAGTCACAAAAGGGGATCACGTGACCCCGGGACACGGCAACCGTCATAAATATGAGTCAGTTGTCAAGTATCCGAAAGCAGATCACTTGACCATGGAGAATCAGTGCTGGCTGGGGAATTCTGGGAGTTGATGTCCACCTATTTCCAAGTTGCCATGGTTGAGAAACACTGAGCTATGAGATCCATCCTACATCTTGCCATTATCCTAGCACAGAGAATGGAGGTGCTAAGTGGGGGGGTCAGCTGCCTTTCCCTTAAAGCCTTTCGTAATTACTTCCTCAAGCCTTTGCCTCTTCATCATGCCTCCCTTTTGTCTGCCTGAGGCTGCATTGCCCTTGTCTAGAATTCCTGGCCTTTCGTTCTGTTCTCTTTCTCCCAAGTCATTGCCACATACCGGTATGACTGATCAAAGCAAAACGGGACAGCACTTAAAATAAATGACAAAAACCTGAGTTATAGTAAGGGATAGCATCAGAAGGTGGTGATGATCTCAGGAAAATCAGGAGAAACCCCAAAAGCTCTTTAGCAGGCAGCAGTAGTGAAGGACCCAAGAACTTGCTGAGAAGGTATCTGGATTCGGATGATTCCAGGCCATGCACGCATGACGATGTTTTCTTACTTTTCCTCCTTTCATCTCCTATCCTTCCACGCAGAAACCTGGATTGATGGGCATCCATGGAGAGCAGGGGTAGAAGGAAGCAAAGGCACGTCATGATGTCAGCATACCAATGAAGTAAATTTCATAATTCTTTCCTCAGAAACTATACTGCAGTGATACTTGCTGTCCCATTGCTAATCCCTGTCCTGCTTTCGTTACCTCTGTTCCCAGTCGCTGCCAATCCCCTCAGAGATAACGAGTGACAAAGCTTAAAAGATTACAGATAGCTTGTGCCTATGACTTTGAATACTAAATAATTACTAATCAAAATACTAAATGCCTTATGCAACTAAGTACAAAATTCTAATAAAACAGAATCTGATACAAAATGAGTCTCTTTCTCTCTCTCTACACACACACACACACATAGGTAAAGGTAAAGGTTCCCCCGCATATGCGTGCTAGTCATTTCCGACTCTAGGGGCCGGTGCTCATCTCCGTTTCAAAGCCGAAGAGCCAGGGCTTGTCCGAGGACGTCTCTGTGGTCATGTGGCCGGCATGACTAGATGCCAAAGGCGCACGGAACGCTGTTACCTTCCCACCGTAGTGGTCCCTATTTTTCTACTTGCATTTTTACGTGCTTTCGAACTGCTAGGTTGGCAGAAGCTGGGACGAGTAACAGGCGCTCACTCTGTTACGCGGCACTCGGGATTCGACCCGCCAAACTGCCGACCATCTGATCAACAAGCTCAGCGTCCTAACCCACTGAGCCACCGTGTCCCTTATACACACACACATACACAAACACATTAAATAAATAAAGTTTAATAACAGTCCCCCTTAATACCAGTCAGGTCTGTGGTTAACTCAAAGTGAGAAAGGGCCAAATATTAGTACAGGGGTTTCCAACTTTGGCAACTTTAAGACTTGTGGACTTGTGGACTTCAACTCCCAGAATTCCCCAGACAGCATGAGTGGTTGGGGAATTCTGGGAGTTGAAGTTTACAAGTCTTAAAGTTACCAAGTTTGGAGACCCCCTGGATTAGCATAATGGAAGCTTACATTGCTGTCTAGTAAACAAGTAAGCATTTCCCAAGAATTGCAGAACCTTGGCTATTAAAACAAGTTATTCTTACCCAGATGTTGCCAAGGTTCAAGAGGAAAGAGGCTCACAGCTATAGTCATCTCTGAAGTTCTATTGCTGTAGACCCAAAGGGGGCACTTCGAGACTGTTTTCAGGATGGGCCCAATCAGTAGGCTTAAATAGTGTTGTGGGATATAATGTAGACAACGATGGGAATTAAATCTTCATGCAAGTCTTCTCCAACATATGATTTCCATCTATTGAGGACAAGTCCTAAAATCCCAGGCAATCGCTATGTTAACAATTCTAAAGACAGCTGGGGCAACAGGGGACAGAGAAGACCAAGAGATCCCTTGTCCGTATGAAGTCTACATGTCATTTCTTGTAGGATACCAATGTTTCCCAGAAAATGTTATGGCAGACTTTCAACTGAGTCATCAACTGAGACATCTGCCAGTGCTGAAAAATGGCAAAAGTGTGGGGGGGAATGATTAAACTCAGCTACATTGTCCTCTCATAGACCAATTCTAATCAATTCTTGGCTCTCTTAAGGCTTCTAAACTTCGTACTAAGAGATATGTTCCAAATGATGTTGACTTCAGAGAAGCAATTCAATGGCTAGGTTCATACATCATCTCTGTTAACAGTCACATGCTGTAACTTAACCATGATTTGTGACTAACCCTGTTACCCAAGTCCAAAATGGCTGAAAACCAGGACTTTATCCTATGACAGACTTTGGATATGTGCACCAGTTTCTGGAACCATCTAAGGAACTTTTTGTTAAGGAAACAGCTAATTCCTCTGAACTCGCTTTGGAAATAATTTCCACAATAGTCAACAGCTGGCCACAAAAACATTAACCTGCTCTTGAATGTGCACTTGTAGACTTCTACCTAACTCTGCCTTCAGAGGACAACCTTGTAGCGATCATTTGCCTGCAAACCATCTGAATTCTTTGCTCCCCCAAAGTTGAAACTCGGTGCTTATAACACAGACACTGTGCAGTAGTTGGTCAATATGCCCCTTGCCTTCAGAACATGCTTTTACATAAGAACTGCTTTAAATTCACTGTTGTGATCAGATGTGGGTGTGCATTGATGGATTTTGTTCTCCACCTCTGGGAATAAAATGCACTACTAACATGCACTAATTAAATGCTGAATTTGGACTGGCAATGGAAGAGAATAGTTTATACATACAGGAAGGAAGAAGTCCTTACACAATAACTGCAAACACCAGAGCAAACAGAACTTTTTATTATTGTGGGGGGTTTTTTTTCACACCAAGCTATTTATGTCTTTTAAAACAGCAAAACAAAATATACTGCCAGATACAAACATTTACTAATATTTTCCTTGCCTCCTAACATTTTGTGGCCCATCTGTAAAAAAAATATTGAGGCCAAAGTCAGAGAATAATTAAAAATCCATACTATTAATATTACTACTGCTTAGACACGGAATTTCTATTTTAATGTTGTTGCATGTTTAGATGGGATTTGGCATTTTTATCCATCTTCTAATGAGTCCTTCCCAAGGACCCGGGATAGGCAGATGTTATTGTTTGAAGGTGTTACAGATATTGTCACAGGAAGATAAGCTGTTTCAAATAACGCTGTCTTTTGCAGTTGACTGATGGTGATTTTTGTCAATGCTGATAGTGTTTAAGTGGTGCTCCAGATGTTTTGGGATTGCACCCTATCACTATTGGTAATATTATGGCTGCTATTATTGCTGTTCACATAGTCAGCCAGATGTTTAGACTGGATTTTTATCCACCTTGTTGTTATTATTATCGTTCTATTAAGTTAAGGTGTAGCTGTAATTCCTGAAATGTGTGAACCTTTGGAGAATAAACAGGAGGGCAAGATAGAACCAGGTATGTGCAGGTATTTTGGACCTTGAGCCTACATATATCCCAGGCAATGTTTTCCCAAGCTTGACATCTTCCAAGTGGGTGACACTATCCACAAAGTGTGGAATCCCAATTCTATACAGATCTCCAAATGCCTTCCATCCATGTGAGAAACATTGCTTGCTTTGCCCCCCTCCCCCACAAGCCAGAATCCAGGGCCAAGTGTCCTTTGAGGGCAGAACCTCGATCTTTTTTTCCAGCCCAGGAAATGCTATTTTCTTAGATATGCCTGCCAAGGTAAGGATTAAGATTTGAAGCAGAACTTGGATTGAAGGTGGTTTGGGACAAGCCGCTTCCATTCAACCCAACCCAGGGCTAGGCAACCTTGGCTCTTTTATGACTCGTGGACTTCAACTCCCAGAATTCCTGAGCCCGCATGGCTCAGCTTGGAAACCTCTCCCTTTCCCCTCAGCATGGCTGGCTCAGGAATTCTGGGAGTTGAAGTCCACGAGTCATAAAAGAGCCAAGGTTGCCTACCCCTGGCCCAACCTAACCCACAAGGCTACTGTTGAGGTATACAGGGAGAAGGGATCTCACACTTGAGCTGACACTTGAGGCAAGAAAAAATAAATATTTATTATCTACCCATTCAGCCTTGAACTGCACTCAGACACAGTTGTGTTATATTTGGGTTGCTTTAAAGTTGTCGGCGTTTCCACTCCAACACTAAAAGCCACAAAGGGAGATAGCTTCACCGCTGCAAAACAAATCCAGGGACAGATGCATAAGAGGTCTTCTCCTCAACCCCTGGCTAGGCTGATGCCCCACAACCCGTCTTTAGTTCTAGAAGAGGGATGTGACGAGGCCACACAGCAGCAGGGAGAAGGCCAGGAGGCCGGGCCCCTTCAAGGCCTGGCTGTGGCCTTTCGCCACCACAGCCGAGGAACTGAGGCCCTTCTCTCTCCCAGCCAAAGAAGAGCTACGCCCTCTCTGGGACTTGCTGAGAGAATTCAAGCCGTATCCCATCGCCGCGCCTGCTGCGGCCAGCCCTGCCATTTTTGCACCGTGGCCGCCTCCGGCTTGGCTCTGTTGGTTGCTGCTGCTTTTCGGCTTGGAGTGAGCCTCTCCCTGTGATGGCGGCCCTTTGTTGGAGCCTCCTCTTCTACCTGCCCTGCGGGAAGAGGCCGCTCCGCTGAAAAGGACGAGCAGCAGTAGCACGATGCAGCAGCAGGTCATCCAGCCGTACCTCATGGTGTTTCTCCTGGAACAGAAAGAGCAAGCGAGCAAGCTGGCTTCTCGGCCAGCAGCACTGAGGTGGCAGAAGCACCTGGACGCTTCTGAGCAACCTCACATCCTGACATGAAGAGAGGCGAACTTGCAGGACTTTACGTATCGTGCATCAATATTGCCCTGTTTGAAGTTGTGGGCTAAAATCTGGTCTGTTCTCTAACCCAGGGCTTTTCAACCTTTTCACCCACTGTACCACTTTTAGGATAGGGCAACATCCGAGTACCACCAGTCGCCCAGCAAGGGGTCAAAAACTTGATGACCAAAAAAAAAAAAAGGAAAAAAGTGATGAAGTACAGGTAGTCCTTGACTTCCAACAGTTCACTTAATGACTGTTCAAAGTTACAATGGCACTGAAAAAAGTGCCCCCCCAAGCCAAAGCTGAGCAAGACATCTGCCTGCCCGCCCAGCGGCGCTCTTCCTCCTCTCCGAGGTTTTCATTGTTGTGAGCATTTCTGTTGAGGATTGGCAGAGGGGGTGGGGTCGGGTGAGTTTGATTTTTATTTCCCCCCCCCACATCTGCTGGGTGGTTGCAGCAGGTTTTGGTCACTTCACATGATCCTGGGACACTGTGACCGTCATAAATATGAATCAGTTGCCAAGCATCTGAATGTAAATCACAAGACCCTGGAGATGCTGCAACATTCCAGCTGATCAGCGCTTCTTCTTTAAAATATATTAAATCTGTATTTGCAAAGGTAATTAATACATCACCTTAGTAGGTTACATTTTTATTTATTTTATCTTTGTTATGCTACTATCTTAATCTCATCTATTTGATTTTACTTTGGGGCTGTATTTGATCAAATGTTGCTACTCCTTGGCCGAATAAACACTATTTTGATTTCAAAAATAAACAGATGGCTGATTTGCTAATCAAGAATTACCCAGCCAGTCCTTTCACGATGGAAGGGTCTTGCTAAGCAGAATTCAGGCTGAGGACACAGCAGAGCCGAATCTTCTGGGAACTGGGAACACAAAGGGATGGAGAATGGTGTGCACTCATCCATCACTCCACACACACCTCAGCACATCCCCTTGTGTCCCTCACATGACTGCTTTACCCAACGCCTGTCTACACAACAAAAACCCATTTGCAGCAGCTGCTACAGAGAGCCGGGAAGGGCCCCTGAGTTTGGGATACAAAATCTTTCCACTGTGCCCACAGCAAAACTGCAAGAGGTCTGGAGCCCAAATGCTGGACGTGTTCACTCTTCTCCCAGCCAGTTAAAATCTGTTGAAATAAAATAAATTCCAAGCACCCCTGAACACTTATAGACTGTGACAAAGAAACAATAACGTTCAAGAGGCATATTCTGAGCCCTGGGATGCCCCAAAAGGTTGGGTATGGAATGCAGGTCCCCAAGGAGAGAGCTGAAAGATGCGTCGTCTGGAAAACCATTGGGCAGACTCCAGAAGGTGTACTACCCAATAGGAACACTTCAATGGGAGTGAAGTGGTGGCACAGTGGTTAGAATGCCATACTGCAGGCTACTTCTGCTGATTGCCGGCTGCCTGCAGCTTGGCAGTTTGATTCTCACTGGCTCAAGGTTCTCAGCCTTCCATCCTTCCGAGGTCAGTAAAATGAGGACTGAGATTGTTGGAGGCCATATGCCGACTCTGTAAACTGCTTAGAGAGGGCTGTAAAGCACCATGAAGCAGTATATAAGTCTCAGAGCTATTGCTGTGCTATGGGGCTGTTTTGCTGCAGACCTCAAGAAAAGGAGGTCAGCTGTGGTCTTTGTGAGGGGCTGGCGGTAGGCTGAGGACCATGTCATGCAGTCCTGTCTTCTGCAAATGGATAGTGGAGAATCATCTTGTACAGTAAGCACACAGTACAGAGAAGCATCTAGAGATCAGCCAGAGGCAGTTGCAACCACTATCTTGACTTTTTCTGACACACACAAACGCACCAACCTCCCTGCAGAGACCATTTTTTGAGAGCCCTTGAATTAATTAAAATGGGAGGAAACTCTCTGTGGGTCTTCCGTCAGTCTTCAACCTAAAACCTTCAAAGTTTAAGAAGAAATGCAGCCTTACTGGGATTAAGGACTCTTATTTAAGACACTAAAGGCAGGATTTGAACTAAAAAATGGTTCGGCTCTCATATTCTGCCTTCATCTTATTAAAGCAACTTTCCTCAACCTGCTGCCTTTTGCATTGACGGACATTGCAATCCAATAATACGTTAGCAAGATATTTGGGGCATTAAATTGGAGAAGTCAGTACTGGAGGGATGCCCAAACATCCCTCTTTCTAATTGTTTGGTTTTTCTCCAAGACAATTCTCCCCAAGACCAGCTGGTGAAACTGGCATGAGCTTTATCCCACCCAGGAAGATAATTGAATCTGCTCTGAACAAGATGAGTTAATTTGATCTGTTAAAGCAGATTAATGGATTGCGTCCTGCTTTTTCCTGGTGGGCTTATCTTTAACCACTGAGATTTTGCTTCAGCAAAGAGAAGAATCTGGGGAAAGCCTACTCGTGAAAGAACTTTTATAGGAGCTTGAAGAAAATCAAAACAGTACTGCGCATTTCCTATAAGTTGAAAGAAAGAGCAGAGCAAATTTTGTGAGAACTGGGCTCATCTTAAAGCAGAAAGAAGGAAGAAAGGCAAAGATTTTGAAATCAGGGTGAAATGTTGTAAAGACACCGCAAAGAAAGCCAGAAAACTTGCAAGCTCAACTGCCCATCACTTACTCACTTACTGTCTCCCTGGATTAACCATCAGTGAGAGGCCCCTGGAGATTATTGAAGACCACGTTGTCTAAGGACATGTCGGGACATCTGTACGAAATCAACGCTTCACCATCCTCTGTCTGTTTGGTAAAGCAAGCTCAGCTCTCTTGCATAGCTGGCCTGGGTATCCCCAGTTTCAATAGAGGTCACAGGACTTGGAAAAACAGCCCACAATTCAATGGAGGTGGATCCTCCAGAGTGAGAACATCAGCTCTTAGTGACCGGCATAGAAAGTGGGAGCTGTAATGACCACAAGCTGTCAGGCTTTGCTTTAATTATTTTCTTTCAGATAAATGCTGCTGATTTGGAGATGGGATTCAGTGAAACATTCATTAGTCCTGATTTTAAAGTCCTATTGTTTCATAGGGGTGTTTTTTCCCCCCAACTCTTGTAACTGATGTTTTTCCTCATCTGTTAACCATTTCTGCCAATTCTGACATTTTCACAATTCATTCCCCACTGTAAGAATTTCACTAGTCTTCCTTCATTGTAGGTCCAGGAATCTTGCTGTGGTTGCCATGGATAAAATCAATCTTCCAATCTTGCGGGGAAAGAATTGAGAAGCAAGCCACCACAAGCCAGGAGTCTCAACTGTGACCTCTTCCAAATGGTGAAATGAGCATGTGTGGCACCCCGTGAATATAACAAAGAATTTCCAAGGATTATTGCTGGCACTTTATGAATTGCAAGTAGTCTTCAACTTATGACTGTTTGCTTAACGACAGTTCGAAAACTGAGAGGGATCTTGGAATCTTTAATCAGTTAAATATGTGTTGCAACTGCCAAAAAAGCCAATGCAAGCCTTGGTGCCATTAATAAGAGGGACAGAATCAAGATCACGTGAAGTATTAATACTTTACAATGCCTTGGTAAGGCCACACTTGGAATACGGCATCCAGTTTTGGTCGCCAGGATGTAAAAAAGATGTTGAGACTCTAGAAATAGTACAGAGAGGAGCAACAAAGAGGATTAGGGGACTGGAGGTTAAAACATATGAGGAACGGTTGATGGAATTGGGTCTGTCTAGTTTAATGAAGAGAAGGACGAGGGGGGACGTGATAGCAGTGTTCCAGTATCTCAGGGGCTACCACAAAGAAGAGGGAATCAAGCTATTCTCCAAAGCACCTGAAGGCAGGACAAGAAGCAATGGATGGAAACTAACTAAAGAGAGAAGCAGCTTAGAACTAAGGAGAAATTTCCTGACAGTTAGAAGAATTAATCAGTGGAACAGCTTACCTCCAGAAGTTGTGAATGCTGCAACACTGGAAGATTTTAGAAGAGACTGGACAACCATTTGTCTGAAATGCTATAGGGTTTCCCGCCTGAGCAGGGGGTTGGACTAAATGACCTCCAAGGCCCTTTCAACAGTTATTCTGTATAATACAGACATGTCAAACTCATGATGTCACGTGACGTCGCGCGATGTATCGGAACTTTTTCCCATTGCCTGCAATGGGATGGGCATGGTTTCTCCGTGACACTCTGGCCTTCGGGCCGGCAGTTTGACACCCCTGGTATAATATGACTGGCTTAAAAAAAGCAATTTATGATCTAAATTTGCACTTAAGATTGTCACAAATCTTCACACATACACAATTTCATCTGATTGAAATTCGGGCACTTGGCAATTTACGATCCATTGCAGCATCCTGCAGCTACATGACTGTAATTTACAAACAAATGGTAAAACCAACATTGATTAATCTGGATTTTCATTACAACCATGTGGTTCACTTAACTGCGGTGACTCAATTTACAACTACCGTAAAAATTGGGGTAAAATCAGATTTAGTCGTCTGGTGACTTGATTTATGACCAATTAGTGGAAATACACCTCCCCCAAAACCATGTTTCTAAAATAAATTAATAAATATTGGCCTTCTGGAGTTTTACAAGTCAGTCAGAAAGCTATCCCCGACAATAATCCCTGGTTGCAAATCCACACTGGTGTAGTTCAGATGTAGGGATGGTTCCGTGTTTGACCAACCAGGATGACTTTAATAAATCTCAGATTGCCCTGGATGTGTGCCATCCTTTTAGCCCCCTACACACAGGTGGGCTTAGCAGGTGGGCAAACTGGGTCAGAAAATTCACCTCAGGAGTTCTTCAAATAAATGGCTGGATTTAAATCTTCATTAATTGTTTCAGGCTAATCAGTGTATGAGACAAAAGAAGACTGGCTGGGGAATTCTGGGGGTTGAATAAATAATAATAAACCTTTATTGTCAAAGTACAACATGTGTACATTGAGATTAACTGAGCCCCCCCCCCCCGTGCTCTCTCCCCCCAACACCCAGTGACAACAAACCCTCCATCCCACCACACCGTGTGAACCAACAACACCACACACCGGCCTCCCAAGTCAATTCTGCATAAGATTATGTCCCATTTAAAAGCCTAACAGCCCACGGATAAAAGCTATTTTTCAGCCTGTTGGTACGGCTGGCTATATTCCTATATCTCCTACCGGATGGTAGGAGAGTAAAGAGATACCGTCCAGGGTGTGAGTCGTCCCTGAGAATCTTCCTCACTCTTCCAAGGCAACGAGCCCTACACATCTTTAAAACTGCCACATTTTAAAAACACTGCACTAAAAGTTGTATTTCTGAATTAATTCCAGACTTCATACTTTCCTACAAAGTAATTCTTTTCTAGGGAAAAGAATTGTTTTCTCTGTTTTTACAATAAATTAAAACGCTGGGAGCAGCATAGCTGATTCTGCCAGCTCTTTTCACACATTTGCACCCAACCCTCTCCATCAAGGGCTGAATTTCCAGCAGGAACAGAACCATCAGAGCTTCAGAAAAAAGATAACAGCCCCTACTTTCCTGCTTTATCACTTGGCAACCGCAGAATTAGAGCAGTGCAGTTCTCACACATATTGTACCACAACCTTGAGCTGCCTCCAAGAAAAGACTCGCAAAGAGAATCCACAGCCTGGACAGTCATTCGACATGGCACCCTCTGAGTTATGCACGAAATCCATTGTTCAAAGAATCCAGAGCCAGCTTTACCCTGCCAAATTGTCATTTTATTAAGAATTCGAGACACAATTGTTTTCTTCATACACCAGACAACACATATTTTATTAGAAAAAAGAAATGCTGACCCCATTGCCCAATACACATTATCTCCAGACCTAAACGAAACAAAGGACACAAGGGTACATTCGGACTACGAGGAGCACGCAGATCACAACTGGCTACAACTAACTTTGTGCTATTCAGCCCCTGAAGGCATGTCTGGAGTCGCTTCCAAACCATTTCCTTGAAAGATGCTGAATTTTGTTTGTGCTGCTTTGTTCTTAAATCTCTTCAAATAAAGGGGGGGAAAAACATTTCTGTATAAATTATTGCTGTAACTTTCCTGTGCATGTGATATTTGGCATATACAGTATATCTATATCGTTTTACTCCTAACATCATTCCACTCCTGAATTTCACTAGATTTATCTATGTAGGGCAGACATGTCAAACACAAGGCCCGGGGCCCGGATCTGGCCCGCGAAGTGGTTTCATGTGGCCCGCGAAGCCATCCTGGAAACAGTGAGGGAACGGCCCCCACTGCCTTGGCCCTGGCCCAGAGACCCTCCTTCTGCCAGAGACCCTCAGACCTGTCCCACTCCTGCCCAGGCCCCCATAGGCACCCTTGTTGCGAACGATGTAGAGCTGGCCACGCCCACCCAGTAGGCCATACGCACTCTAGCCACGCCCACCCAGTAGGCCATGCCCACCCTGGCCACGCCCACCCGGCCCCCTGAGGGCAACCACAATGCTGATGCGGCCCTCAATGAAATTGAGTTTGACACCCCTGATGTAGGGGTTTTAGACATTTCCCAATCGATCAAGTGAAATTTAGGAGTACAGTGATGTGAGGAGGTTAGTTAGAAGAGGAATGGATAGAAAAGATTGGGGTTTTTTCTGAAGTTTCCACAGTCTAGTGCAATTTAGGAGTAAAGTGATGTTAGAAGGTGAGCTAGTAGAAAGAGAGACGTGCCTTTATCTGGGCAAGGGTCTCGTGGCTTCTGTGGGACTCTCAGGAGGGTGGAGTTACAAAAAATCTGAAGCCACAACATTGTGCCTCCTTTTGACACAAACACACACTCCACAGACATCCCTTGGATAAATTTCCTGGTAAATTTATCCTGGATAATATTGCAGACTTTAAAAAAAATGTCACCCCTTTCAGTGAGATTCATTCCAGAGGAATGGGCAAGCTTGGCTCTTTTATGACTCGTGGACTTCAACTCCCAGAATTCCTGAGCCAGCCATGCTGAGGGGAAAGGGAGAGGTTTCCAAGCTGAGCCATGCTGGCTCAGGAATTCTGGGAGTTGAAGTCCACGAGTCATAAAAGAGCCAAGCTTGCCTACCCCTGGACTCTTAAGCCATTTTTCCTCAAACTTGGCAACTTTAAGAGAGGCGGACTTCAGCTCCTAGAATTCCTGGGAGCCGAAGTCCACATGTCTTAAAGAGTTGCCAAGTTTGAGAAACGCTGGTCTAAACACTGAAAGGCGTATGCAGGAATCTTGCCCTCAAAAATGTCTAAACCGAAGCTGTGATTCTCCTTCGCACGTAATCAGGAGGAACAAAACTTTTGTTGGCACAAAGCGGTGGAGAGGGGAGAAGAGGGCCAGGAGTGTTCTTCCCTTGTCTGCTTTTGCTCCCATTTTTTCCCCCCAGCAGCCTCCCAGCTGAAACCCTGAATGCACAGCTAGGTCTTTAAACTCTCCTGTCCTTGAAAGGAAAGCAAATTATCAGGAGAGAGTGCAGAAAGTAGCAAATGAGAGAAATTTGCTCTTCTTTCCTTCTCTGCTCCAAGCTACGTGCTTCCGAGCAGCCCAAAGAGCTTCTCAGAGGGAAAAATGGGAACAGGCCTTTCTCTTTTTCATTACTACCCTGAGGATGCCACTGTAGAATTCTGTGGTGTCTGTGCAATAGCCCTGGGATTAACGCTGGGAGAGGGCTTTAAAAATAATGCTCCTGGAAAAACCTTTACTTGGGATGCATGTCAGGTGGCAAGCCTAACTCGGATCTCAGTGAAGAGCAAAGTGAAGTCCCACAGGAGGATGAGTAAGATAATTTCTAAAGCATCTGTTGTTTTGCTACCTATTGCAGCTCATCGTTTTAAGTGCAATCAAGTATCTTTTTAACAATCAATTAATGGGAGTTGCGTATCGAATTTCCCCCACTCCCCCTTTCCCGTGTTCCATATGGCCTTTATAAAACTGATGCACTTCAAGGTGTTGGACCACAACGTTCTTTATCTCATCTGGCACGGCCAGCACTTGGATGCACCTGCTTTGCAAAGAGAAGGTTAATCTGTGGGGTCTCCAGGCGGATCTGAAAGATCCCAGCTCTCTGGAGGGCTGCCAGCAAGCCGGCGCTGATGATCTCCACCAAATATCTGTGCAGTAACTTAGTGGAAGATGGCATCCTGTGTTCACAAAAATTAGTCCAAGTCATTTGGGGAAATGCTCAGTGAGAATCACCGGTCACTCAATAGCTTAATTCACACACACAACACTAAATCCAGGTCAAAAGAAATATTAATTTGTATCTCACGCAGTGCCCCCAAAATATAAACCCTCTTATGGCGACAGGTCGTGGTTTCGCTCACAAGACAATGGCTGGGTTCTCACAAGTTGAAGCACAAGCAACCTAGCCAGTGAGCCTCGCTCGGCATTTTGTGCAAAGACAGCCCTTGTGCTGAACTCTGGCATCCCTGAGATTAACCCCAAGGTCAGGGGCAGGCAACCTTGGCTCTTTTATGACTCGTGGACTTCAACTCCCAGAATACCTGAGCCAGCATGGCTCAGCTTGGAAACCTCTCCCTTTCCCCTCAGCATGGCTGGTTCAGGAATTCTGGGAGTTGAAGTCCACCAGTCAAAAAGCGACCTAGGTTGCCTACCCCTGGCCTAGGTGGTATTTAAGGTGGAGGGGGCATTTTCAAAAGGCCAGGACCAACCGTGCTTGCTTATCTATTATTCCACATCATTGTCCCTGCCAACGGTTTTCAAAGTCCGTGGCAGCAGAGAGTATCCAGAGACCTGACCAAAGTCAGCAGAAACTTAAGGGCTCCTGCTGGGCCGAGAAGCCACCACACTGCTTTGGGATTTATGAGACGCAGGGATGCAGAAGAGCCATGCTCTTGCCAGAAGCCCCCTCTGCAAAAGGATTTGCAAAGGGTAAAAGTTCCTGAGCCCAGCTGCCAGCAGCCAACGCCACCCATGTAGTCTAGGTAGGAATTCACAAACCGGGGACAAAAAGGAGTACCATATCAGAATTAAAGTATCGAGGAACAGCAAGCGAATGTGGAGAGAGGAAACAGCTACTTGGAGAAAGGGAGAGGCAAAAAAGGAAGCGCAAGGAAGTATTTTTGATTCAGCTTTCCATCCTTCCAGGGTCAATAAAATAAGGACCCACATTGTTGAGGGCAATATGCTGACTCTGTAAACCACTTAGACAGTGCTGTAACACTCTATGGAGCCCTGTATAAGTCGTAGCGCCATTTTTGATCTCTGGAGGCTCTACGTTCTGTGCCCATCTGGGAAGTCTTGACTGATGGACCCCCCCAAAAAAAAACACTGAGCAGATTTCCCATGTAGGGCAGGCAACCTCATCTCTTGAGGTTGCTTTAGAGAACTTGGGGGCCAAGCAGGAGAGGTGGACAGAAGGCAAGGCTCAGTTCAGAAGAAGACCCAAGAAGGCTGGGGCCAGGTCAGGAGTTGGGCCAGACCCAACACAGCCACTGCAAACATGGCAATGAGCACGGTGGGAGGAGGAAATGAACAGGAAGGCCAGACATGGATGGTTGGGTGAGGAGGGGTAGAGAAGGTGGAGCTGCCCGGGGAAATTCCAAAGCATTTTAATACTTTTGACTCCACAAAAAAATCCATATTTACTACCGCTAAGCTGCAGAAGTCAAGTTTAGGGAAAACTCAAGTTTTCCATTAAGCATCTCTTTTCTCCCCACCCTCCCAAAACCACCCTCCCCCAACACTTTTTAAAAAAGGGTTTGAGAAGGAAAGAACTGCTCGGTGGAGGAAACCTATGGGTGGCTCCTGGAGACTTCTCATCCAGAAGGCCGGGTTCCAAGGATGATCATCCAGTACCAGTACCAGCATCAGCTCAGAAGGAACGGACAAGGAGATGTCCTGTTTTCAACACTTGGTGCTGAGAGGCATCCTCCCCATCTTCCCAGATTCTCTACCGAGTTCGCTGTGGTTAAAGGGAGAAGGAGCAAAGAAGGTGCTCAGAGCGACTCTTGTTCAAATTCCTTTCCTGGGAGAAGAAACATCCTTGTCCACAAGAGCAAGTAAGAAAGTCTTCCGGAGGAAATCTGCCTCCAGGATGCCTGGCCGGGGACTGGCAGGGCCAGGAGGCTGCAGTCTTTCAAACCGAGCCTTTACATTGTTGCTGGACCTTCGGAGATTTCTTCTAATCGCTGCGCGATCATTATACGTAGCACCGAATACCTGAAAGGGATCCAGAATAGAAGAGTCATCAATTGACAGCTGCTAAAAGGAAGGGACTGCTGAACCAGGAGGAGAAGGGGACGTATGTGACGTCCTTCCCTGAATAACACAACAAGGTTTTGGGAAGCATCTCCAAAAGCGGCATCTTGTCATCCAGACCTTTTACAGGTAGTCCTCAACTTACGGCCACAACCGAGCCCAACATTCCTGTTGCTAAGCAAGACGTTTCTTAAGCGAATCTTGCCCCATTTTACAAACTTTCTTGCCGCACTTGTTAAACGACTCGCTGTGATTGTCAAGTTAGCAGCACGGTTGTTAAGTGAATCTGCCCTCCCCATTGACTTTGCTGGTCAGAAGGTCACAAAAGGGGATCACAGAATCCCCCGGGACACTGCAATAAATATGTGTCAGTGGCCGGGTTTCTGATCATGTGGACCATGGATAGTCTCCTACGGTTACGGTGAAAAATGGCCACAAGTCTCTTTTTTCAGTGCCACTGACCACTAAGCGAATTGTTGTAAATCAAGGACTACCTTTAATCTAGAGATTAGAAGATTACCAGAATTTTTTTTTCCTGTTGCTGGTTCCCTGGAAAGGAAAAACTTACTTGTGCCTTAATTTCTTCACTTCCCGGTCTTCCTCCTCTTCAAGTTTTTGGATAAAGCTCTTTAGAACAGGCATTTCAAATTTAATATACTGAGCAACCTGCACAGACACACAAAGTACGGAAAAGTGAAGCAGATGGGTTTGGGAACGCCCAGTTTTTGCAAACCTCATGGACTGCCACGAATCAGTGTGGTGGGTTATTTTTGTCTAGGAGCCGAGAAAAGCTCCTTGCTCCCTGTTGCAGTTTCTCAGCGCTAGCAACTTTAAGATGGGTGGACTTCAACACCCAGAATTCCCCAGCCAGCAAGGTTGAGAAGCACTGTTCTCTGAGCCGTTTAGGAACAAGGTAAGGCTAATAATGGGGAAATGGAGGCCCATTTCTGTTGTGATTCAGGGTCAGCCTGTGGGTTCGGCATTTGGGTCGGACGACTCAGAGGAGGAGGGGGGTGTTGAAGAGCTTGCTGAGGGGGTTGGAGAGCTTGCTGATGAGAGCCCTCAGCCAGGCCCCTCCCACCTGGTCACGACGGAGACCCAGCTGTGTGAGCCTGACAGCGTGGATGAAGATGACCCACAGCTGGCCCTGTTCAAGGACGCCCGACGCAGGAGGCAGTCAATCAGGAGTAAACAGAGGAAGGCAATGGGGCACCTCGGAAGGAGGCAGAGAGAAGCCACGCCCTGAACTGTATAAAAGGGGAATGCGTGGGAGGGCTGGTTTGCTGAAGGCAACCGCTTGAATAGCTCCTGTTTCATGGTTCGTGTTTGCTCTCTTTGCTCTGTTTATGTTTTTATGTTAATAAATTTGGCAGGCTTAGTTCCAGCCTCTTGCCTTCTTGTAAAAGGGGTTGTCCCTGTCTTTTCTGCAGGGCCGGTAGCAGGCTGGTACAGAACAATTTCATCCCTCGGTGCTATTTCTGAAGCACTTGTCTCCCTCTGCACTTGGGGTAACAAAGCGCCTATGTGAACCGTCTCACCTTTCCTCCAGAACCCAAAAGGTTAGAGACAGTGTCACGTCTCCGCTCTTTTCCCACAACAAACAAATGGGGTGGATTGTGCTAAGATAATAGTTAACTACCCATTTCTTTCAGGTTTGAATGAGTAGGTTTTATGGGCCTGGAGAAAAAAAAAATAAGAATATGCAACCCCTGAAATAAATGTAGCAGCAAGTACTCAAAATAGTTCTCAATGATTTATAAGCAAGACAAATTATTAATACAGATAATGAGAAATAATTACACAAATAAGTGAGGAGCTGTCTCCTGAAGACGTGGGGATTTTGGAACGAAAGCCCAGGAGAGATTTTAATGGCCGGGCCTAGCGTGTTCCTCCTCCAAGATGTTGGAGATTGAGGAAGCACCTCTACGTGATAAGCAAAGAATGGATTCCCACCACACAATCACTCACGTCATATGTGACTTCTTCCACCTGGTCCTTCTCCATCAAAAAAACCTTGGAAACCTCTTCACACGGCCCCTGCAGAATCCGGGCAATCAGTGGGTAATCTGTGACCTTCAGCTTCTGCTTCTCTGCAGGAAATAGAGAACAAGGACAAGGGTCGGGATCCAGACCTCAAGAACACCTCATGTTTACCAACAGGAGAAAGAAAATGACCTCCTCTAAAACACAAATCAAGAAACCTCTTCCGGTTTACACAGGATGCACCTATTGGATTCCCAGGAAGTGTCCAAAGTCTTTCTACAGCCAGGGTGACTGTGCCCCCCACCCCACCCTGGTTGATGTCAATTCCTAGTGATCACATAGGTAGACCTTCTCCAGAATGATCTATCCCCAATCTGGTCCTCCAAAATTGCAGTGTATTTAAGTTCATCCACCTTACTAGAGGTTGTCCTCTTCTTTTTCCTTCCACTTTTCATGGACTTTTTTCTTTTATGGTCTTCTTCAATCAAAATATCTCAATGAAATCTCATGAAATGATCTATGTTTCTTTTTCTGCATATGTGTGCTAGTCGTTTCCAACTCTACAGGCCAGTGCTCATCTCCGTTTCAAAGTTGAAGAGCCAGCGCTTGTCCGAGGACGTCTCCGTGGTCATGTGGCTGGCATGACTAGATGCCAAAGATGCACGGAACGCTGTTACCCTCCCACCATAGTGGTCCCTATTTTTCTACTTGCATTTTTACATGCTTTCGAACTGCTAGGTTGGCAGAAGCTGGGACGAGTAACAGGCGCTCACTCTGCTACGCGGCACTCGGAATTCGACCCGCCAAACTGCCGACCTTCTGATCGACAAGCTCAGCGTTCTAACCCACTGATTCTCAAGGTCTTCTGGAATCTCATAGCAATACGTAGCACTTAGATTTATATACCGATTCACAGTGCTTTACAGGCCCCTCTGAACGGTTTACAGAACCAGCATATTGCTCTCCCAACTATCTCAGTCCTCATTTTACCGACCTTGGAAGGTTGGAAGGCTGAGTCAGTCTTAAGCAGGTCAGAATCGAGCTCCTGGCAGTTGGCATTCTAACCACTGGGCCACCAGGGCTCTTGCCAATGTTTCGTTTTGCCAATTTGACTGGGGGACACACCTGGACCATCTCTGCAAGCTATGCAATGGTGGCCTGTGGACCACCTTGCAGAGAAAAATGGAGCTAGTTGGTCTTTTTTTAAAATGTAGTCCTAGAGGAAGTGGCTTCACAGAGCTGGGTCACCTGCTCTACCAACACTTGCGGCAGTTTTCAGAAGAAGACAAACACCACCACCTCCACCCCATCTTCTGGGCACACTCTGGGAAATCACAGGAGTTTTAAAAGCAGATGGTCTGCTGTCCAAGATGAAAAGTAAAAAAGAAATCTAGGGTCATGCCGAGTGCCAAGCATAGTTCTTTGTATCTTTATATGTCTTTTGCTTGGGTAAAGATTAGCTTTTCCTTTTAATATGCCTTTGACAGATATTCACAGCAGCCTCAGAAATTATCATATGAGGCCTCCACCACTATACCTCAAAATGTTGTGATTAAATTGTGTTCATTAATATGGCAGAATAGGGGGACAATTATGTAAACCATTGTTTTCCAACTTTGGCAACTTTAAAATGTGTGGATTTCAACTCCCAGACCTCCCCAGCCAGCAAGTTCACACATCTTAAAGTTGCTGAGGCTGAGAAATGCTCATAACAAAATAGGCAAGTAGAGCAATGGATTTCATGTTCATATTTGTTCTGCCCCTACAAACGTCTTTATCCTGACTCTATCCAGCTGCTCACTGGAGTGAGGCCCAAGAGAGGACCTTGGGTCAAAAAAAAGCTTGCCCAGAAGCCCTACCACTGCAAGACACAACAATATCCTTCTCACCTCCACTGGTGTGCACAATGTACAAAGCAAATTCTTCTGCTGAGTTTTCAATCTGAAAACAGGAAAAAAAAGAGCATTGGTTCTCCATGCTTGCAGCCCTTATCCAGCTCCCCAAGCGCTTCTTGTTCCAAACAGGCCAAGATTGAGTCCCTTTGCTAAGGAGTTCCAGATGTCCAGATCAACATGGCCTGATACCGTGACTTCAGTTGAAACTTAGCTACTAAGTTAAAGTAGCAAGCTAGAAACCAAAAAGGTGAGAGTTCTAGTCCCGTTTTGGGCACAAGACCTGGCTAGGTGACTTTGTGTGTATCACCAAAAAACTGTGAGTTCTAGTCCTCTCTTGGGGAAGACAAAGTTGTTGTTGTGGGAAAAACAGGAGGAGGAAGGAGTATTAGGTATTGATAAAAGGAGAGTATTTCTAGCTGAGGGTCGAAATGAAGGATCCTTGATGCTCTCAACGTTTGGTTGTTTTCTTGCAGATATTTCATGACCCCAGTAGGTAACAGCATCAGTGCTAGAAAGGAATGGGGTTTTCAGAGAGGAGGGGGGGAGGAGGAAGAGGAAGAGGAGGAAGAGGTAGTGGTGGGTGGTGGTCTGTCTGGTCCTTGGTGTCTTTTGAGCTTGGTGGTTTTTTTGCAGAGGTTTCATGATCCAAACTAGGGAACGGCATCAGTGCTAGAAGGGAGGGGGGCTTTCAGAGAGGAGGAGGAGGTGGGGGAGAAGGAGGTGAGAGGAGGAGGTCTGTGGGGTCCTTGATGCTCTCTGAGCTGGGTGCTTTCCTTGCAGAGGTTTCATGGCCCAAACTAGTTAACATCATCAGTGCTGCACTGGTATTACCTGGTTTGGGTAATGAAACTCTGGAAGAAAGCCACCAAGCTCAGAGAGCACCAAAGGACTCCTCAGTATTAGGCATGTTTGTCACCTTGAGTTATATAGGTAAAGGTAAAGGTTCCCCCGCACATGCGTGCTAGTCATTTCCAACTCTAGGGGCCGGTGCTCATCTCCGTTTCAAAGCCGAAGAGCCAGCGCTCGTCCGAGGACGTCTCCGTGGTCATGTGGCCCGGCATGACTAGATGCCAAAGGTGCACGGAACGCTGTTACCTTCCCACCGGAGTGGTCCCTATTTTTCTACTTGCATTTTTACGTGCTTTCGAACTGCTAGGTTGGCAGAAGCTGGGACGAGTAACAGGCGCTCACTCTGCTACACAGCACTCGGGATTCGACCCGCCAAACTGCCAACCTTCTGATCAACAAGCTCAGCGTCCTAACCCACTGAGCCACCGCGTCCCTTTGAGTTATATATAAACACTAATAAAAGCTAACAAGTAAACCCATCAGTTGTTGGGACAAAAATATAACTTGACAGCGTTGAGTTGCTTTCGTTGCTCTGTAGAAAATCCTGCCCCTGATGAAGCCAGGAGACTGGAGGCCAGTTTGAAGGAACGCTAGGGATAGCAGGGGAGGCGAAAAGCTCCTTGCGCTCTTGATCGAGCAAGGGGAAACCCTTCGAATGTCCCCGGAATGAAAAACAGGATTTGCTTGGTATACAGAGTAGGGGAAGGAATCATTAAGAGAGAGAAGCTAAGATTTGGTATTTGCACCCTAAGCCAGAAAGTCGGCCCAGCCCTGACCTCACCTGCAGCAGAAAGCAATCAGAACAAAACATGCCTTGAATTTGTTGAGGAGCAGCTTCAGAACTTGCGGTGTGGTCATGGTGCTGTTGATACGGACATTCGTGACGGAGCCGTACGCTGGCGTGAACACCGATGTCTGAGGGAGGAAGCAGAGGGAGAGAGCAGGCTTCGTGAGAAGAATCGGGCAAGGGCAGCTGGAGACTTTCGTTAGGGGAGAAGGAAGCTGCTGCAGGCCACCTACGATGGGGGCAAGGACCAGGTTAGATTAACAGACTGAGTTCCCATTATAGGATTGACTAGGTCAGGGGTCTTCAAACTTGGCCCTTTTATGACTTGTGGACTTCAACTCCCAGAATTCCTCAGCCAGCTTTGCTGGCTGAGGAATTCTGAGAGTTGAAGTCCACAAGTCATAAAAGGGCCAAGTTTGAAGACCCCTGGACTAGGTTAACCAAACACCAAGGCAATGTCCGCAGTTCACGCTCTTTGTTACGTTTCCATGCAACTGGCTCAGTTCACACAACCTGGCGGCATCACCGTTGAGTTCCCACAAATTCCCTGAGTCCACCAGGGCACAGGTTGAATGCAGCTGATGGGCGGTTGGCCATAATTCACTGAAAGAAGAACAGGATCAAAAAGATGGAACTTAGGAGCTACAGGAACTTTGGAACCGGTGGTGTAAGTGCTTTTGGGGGAGGTCCGTCGTACCTTCAAGCAATCCCTAAGCGACCAGTCGTGAATCGAGGACTGCTTGTATGCAGTTTAAAACGATAAAAGGGGGAAGGGGGAACTTTTGTGGCTTCTTTTAAGACCGGCTCCCGAGGAGCTCCGTTCATTCTCTCAGGACCTTCTGGCTTGCTTTGCTGAAGAGGCTTCTCCCCACCACCACCACCCCCGGCCAACCCCCCCTCCCCCGGGAGCCTCACTTTGTGATTGTAGAAATGCCCGTTGATGGAGAAGCGGTGGCGCTTGATCCGCCGCTGTTCACTGGGGGTGCGAAGGTTCCCCCTGCGGCGCACCCCCACGTCGCTCCGCGTCCGCATCAGTTGGGGCGTCTCTTCCAGTTGAGCTTGGAATTCTCCGTCCTCTGAAACGGAGCAAAGCAGAGGGCCGTTACCCAAGGGAGGTGGATCTCAGAAGCATCCAGAGGACTGGAGGCATCCCTCAAAGGAAGGCTACCAGGGCTGCTGCACCCCCCCCCCCCGTGGTGCACGTTCCACCCCTCTCCTAGATGTGACCAATGCCTGTAAAACGGCTCTGTGTGTTTGTGTGTGGTGTCTGTCATGATGTGGCCACTCTGCAAGAGTCGCTGAGACGCACACAGGTAGCCTTTGATTTACAACAGCAAAAGCAACAGCACTTCGACTTATCTACCGCTTCGCAGTGCTTTACAGCCCTAAGCAGTTTACAGAGTCCGCATATTGCCCCCCTCGAAACAATCTGGTTCCTCATTTTACCGACCTTGGAAGAACGGAAGGCTGAGTCAATCTTGAGCCAGTCGTCATCGAACTGCCGAACTGCTGGCACTCAGCAGAATTAGCCTGCAGTGCTGCATTCTAACCCCTGCGCCCCCAGGGCTCGTGCAGCCACTCATTTAGTGACCATTCAAAGTCACGCACCGCCGGAAAAAGTGACTTACGGTCATTTGTCACACTTACAATCATTGCAGCATCTCCGTGGTCATGCGATCACAACGCAGATGCTTGGCAACTGACAACTGACTTATGACAGGCACAGCCTCCCAGGGTCTTGTGATTGTCATTTGTGACCTTCTCAGCTGGCTTCCAGCAGGCAAAAGCAATGGGGGAAGCTGGATTTGCTTAATGACCACACGATTCATTTATGTAACCCCCTTTTGCGACCTTCTGACAAGCGAAGTCAATGGGGAAGCCAGATTCACTTAACAACCATTTTACTAACTTAATAACTGCAGTCATTCCCTTAACAACTGTGGCATGGAAGGTCATAAAGTGGGGCAAAACGTCCTTCACAACTGTGTGGCTTAGCAATTATGGTTGTGAGTCAAGGACTACCTGTATAATTTCGAATTTGAATTTTATTGAATTTATATACCGCCCTTTCCCGTAGGACTCAGGGCGGTTTACAGGGTATATAAAACATCAATACAAAAATTAAGAGCAATTAAAAAAGATTAAACTAAATCCCTTATAACTTAATAAATTATGATTATCAACTTCATCATCTACACCAGGGGTAGGCAACCATTGCTCTTTTATGACTCACGGACTTCAACTCCCAGAATTCCTGGTTATCTGGCTCAGGAATTCTGGGAGTTGGGAGTCCACAAGTCATGAAACAGCCAAGGTTGCCTACCCCTGATCTATACAACCCCACTCCAACACCTCTGTCAAATAGAGGATACTTTAAATTGTGGAACACACACACACACACACACACACAAATTTAGATGTAAGAAGACAGACAATATTCACTTGTTTTCCTCTGCTAGGAAGAGAAACATTTCAAGGCCTGTCTGGAGCAGGGAGAGCTGTCTGATGAATGACGCCTTTTACAGACTGGAGCCAGCTCTTCACTGTTACACCAAGAAATAAAAAGAGGCTTTCCACACCCAACAAAGATCACGTTATGTGCGCAGAGAATTGTGTGTGCAATCTGCAAAAGGAAGGCCCTCTCTGGAATCTTAATTTCACTGTTAAGGGGAGAGGGGGAACAGCAGGCAGAAATTAACCAGAACTAACTTCAGTGGAAATTGTGCTGAAATTCATCAGGCCCACGAAAATCTCCTTGTGGCTCCCAGACCATCCCCAAAGAGGCTCTGAGGCCAACGTCTCGCTCTCCTTTTGTGGCCTGGAGCAGTGCCACTATTGTGAGAGGGAATTCACAGATGCCGTTCTGGCAACCAGACGGCAAAGCTCGGCCGTTGTCCGATTTCTGCAGAAGCCCGAAAAAGGCCTTGGCTTCGCTGGCTGTCCTGCTTTGGCTTTTCAAGCCACTCCATGCTTCCCTTGCAATTTTACAGCCTGGGGCTTTGTCAGTGACATCTGTGGGAAGGCTGCGCGCAGCTCCTGGAATTATTGGTCGATTGTTTTCTAATCACTGAATTTAAAAAAAAACGGGAGGGAGGGGGGCGTTGGGATAGTGGCTCCTAATAAGGAGCTCAGTTTGAGCCCAGAAGCCTCCTGCAACTGCCCAGCCTTGGTCGCGCCTTCCCAAAATTATTTTGCTTACATATTTGTTTTTATTTTATTTTATTATTTTATTTTATTTATTTTAATTCCATTTATATCCCGCCCTTCTCCGAAGACTCAGGGCGGCTTACAAGCTTAGCAGTAGCCTTCATTCTATGTATATGCCTGCTTATTAGGGCTTTCACACACACCCCAAGCGGCATTATTACAAAGTCAGCTTAATTGCCCCCAACAATCTGGGTCCTCATTTTACCTACCTGGGAAGGATGGAAGGCTGAGTCAACCTTGAGGGATGCGAACCTGCACTAATTGCAGGCAGCTGGTGTTACTGAAGGAGGCATTAGCCCACTGCTCCACCAAGGCTCTTCTCAATATTTCCGTTAGAATACAACGAAAGTATGAGAAATTAAAGAAAGAAAAGAGGAAAATAAGAAGAACACTGTTGACATATTTGCCTTCTTTTTTATCCCTCCTTCCGTTCAAACCTGCCAAGGCAGCGTTTGCAGTGCTCCCCCTTATTTGTACGCACAACCACCCTGCAAGACCTGAAAGCTAACTGGAGATTTGTTCCTTCCTCCCATGATATCCTCAAGGGGAATTAAAGTTTTCTTGGGGCTCCCCAGTGCCCATACGACACCCTTCACATCACCCCACCCTGTTAATACGACCACGCTCAATGTTATTGATGCAAATAAATTGGCTCAGCTGGGTCTGTTTTGAGGATTCAGCTCCTGGGGCAGCAGAGGACCCCCCCCCTTCCCCCCATCCAAAAAGGGAGCTTCTGCTTCTGCAATACCGACTGGCTGGGCCCCCTCCTGACTCAACCGGGGGTGGGACTCCAATTCAACAGTTTTTAGAGTTATTCCCTGGAGAGCTTTTGTGGCGCTCCCGTGGGATTTCTGGTGCAGCTCCCCAATATACTGAAATTCCTGCTGATCAATTTTTAATTGCCTCCTCCTTCAGCCTTGGCTTTTGATGGGAGATGGTGATGGGCCTGGGAAGCTCCACTTCAGACCGCAGAGCAGGACTGAGTCCCCAGCAATTGTCCCTTTCCAGCCCCGCCGGTTTATAATCAGCTTGGTTGGAAGGCTAAAACTGCCTTTCTGGAGCTTGGCTGTGGGAAGAGAATTGTGCAAATCTGACTGTGCTGCGTTTTCCCCCGCCCCACCTCCCACCCTTACGCCCCAGAAATCTGCCCGAGTCACTTCCCAATACTATAGGTAGTCCTTGCCTTATGACCACAACTGAATCCAAAATTTATGTTGCTAAGCAAGAAAATGGATAAGTGCGTCTTGCCCCATTTTTTTTGCCATGTTGTTAAGTGAATCACTGCAGATGTTAAGTCAGTAACACGGTTGTTGTTTTTTTTATTTAAAAAGTTTTACAATACATTTTAACTTTAATCCCCCCCTCCCCCACCCCTATCCAACCCTCCCTATCCCCCCCCACTCCCTCCCCCCCCCAACTTCCCAGAGCTAAATACAGGGCATAAAATCAAAAAACAAACATAGACACCCTTATGTTATCAACAATAAACTATAAATTCTATCTCTCTCTAGCTCATATAAAATGAATACAAACAATATTAACATTACAAATAAAGTAGAGGGGAAAAAAAGAGGAAAACAGAAAAAAAGCTTTGCTCAAAATAAATTTTCTTAATCCCAGTCCTTATTCATATTAATTTCAAAAAAAAAAGAAAAAGAAAAAAGAAAAGAAAAAAACAAAAAAACTTTCACCTGCTATTTGCATTCTCCCACCTTTCTCTAATTTCCAAACAATTTCTCAGTTACACGCCAAAAGCGCCTATCTCTGTTAGTCTTAATAATCTCCAACCAAACTAAACTACGATCAAAAATAGTTCTTGCATGTATCACACCAAATGTCTCACAGTTCCAAATCATCCTTAAATTCAAATAAAAGTTCAAATACAAAGAATATATATAAAAAAAAGATTTAGGCAATCTCTAAGACAACTTGTTATTAATTAGGAGCTTACATACCCATTCTTAGTTCAACACATACTTTAAATCCATTACCCTAATATACTTTTCTAGCAAGCAATCTTAAATTGTGTAAAATATTAACAAAAAGAAAAAAAAAAGAAAAAAACCCTTCTTTCTCCTCTATAATAATTTTACTCCATTGACATTCTAATCTAAAAATTAATCAGCAATCTTAACGCCCCAAAACTTTTGGAGCACCTCTGTCATGACCCCCAAAACTTCTTTAGACCGCTCCTCTCTCACATCTTCACTGTAAGCACGCTTTGGAGATTCCATAACTTTCTGCTGATCTTGCTCTTGCTCTCGTCTCGCTCTTCTTAGGGCGGCACGCGTCATCTTCTGGCCTCCTGCAGCAACCGATGAAACTGTGACTTGATCCCCTCCAACACCATTGTCCTCTGTCTGTCTATCTATAACATCTTGAGGCTTTCCCCCACCGTATCCTTTTGCAACTTCCAAAAATGATAGGGGGGTTGCTTTTAACACATTACTATAAAAATCACGTGCCTGAGCCACAGTAACCAAACGATGTCTTTTACCTTCATACATCGCCACCAATCCAACTGGAATCTCCCATCTAAACTTAATATCACGTTTCTTAAGTTCCTGTACCAGAAATGCAAAATCTTTCCTTCTCCTTAGAATCTTCGGAGGGATCTCTTTTAAAACCAAAACTTCTTGCTCAGCCACTACCAAATTAGTATCATAAGCAGCTTGAATAACTTCATCTCTCATTGCTCTCTTTGTAAAATAGACCACCACATCTCTGGGTAACTTCCTCTGTCTTGCAATCCATGAATTTACACCAAAAACTTTTTCCATATTTCCCTCAATTTCAGATGCTGACTGGCCCAGTACCCCTTCCAGAGCCTCAGAAATCAGCTGCTTTAAATCTTCTTTACCATTCTCCTTTAAACCCCTAATTCTAATAGCATACTGCATCTGATTATACTGAACAAGGCTCAATTCTTCGTCCATTTTATCCCTTATATTTTCATTTTCTAATACCTTTGCTTCTAATATAGAGTTCTTTTGACTGAGATCCTCCACTTTTATATCCAGCTGTAGCACACATTCAGCTACGGATTCAACCTTAGACAAAATGTCCACCCTCATTGCTCTCAGCTTCTCTTCTATCTTCTTCTCCAATTTCTCCATTTTCTCCTCCATTTTCTCCTCCAGCTTTTTCAACTTTTCATCCATCATATCAGACATCAATTGTACATGCTTTCCAAAAGCGTCTTGTAAATCCTTAAGCGTTAATGCCGGGGGAGATGCAGGAGGAAGCAAAGCTTGCAATGAGGTCTGTTGCACCAGGGAAGACCCCACATTCCGAAGAGCTTTAGAAGTTTTAGCCGCCATCTTCCCCCACTTTCACTTATTACTCACTTTCACTTTGAAGCTATAAAATCCATTGAGCTAGAAAGTAAAAATAAAGAGTCCACTTCACCTTGACCTCCTGTACCGCTCTGCCTGCTTCTTGATAATCAAAAGTATTTCCATTTGGCAGGGGTGGTTGCTAACGCCTGGCTCTGCTCCAATAATCCCAGAGCAGAGGCTCGGAGCAACCCAGGCTTCGGGGGGGCTCATCCTTCAGCCGCCCAAGCTCTCAGCTCAGGCGGCCCCAGAGAGCTCAACCCCTACCTGGGGCCTCACCCCCTCCTCTTCTCCTGAGGAGGGGGCTTCAAATCCATCTAAACAGCTGATCGGCGCTGTTTACGATGGAAAAACACAGCTGCGGAGCGGGCAGCCCGAAAACGGCTGTCTTCGGCGTCGCGTCGCCACCGGAAGTCCCAGTAACACGGTTGTTAAATGAATCTGGCTTCTCCCTTGACTTTGCTTGTCAGAAGGGGATTATAATATGTCCTGGGACACTGCAACTGTCTCATAAATAGGAGTCAGTTACCAAGCGTCTGAGTTTTGACCGTTGGTGCTACAATGGTCACAAGGGTGAAAAACAGTCATAAGTCATTTTTTTCAGTGCCATTATAACTTCAAATGGACACTAAGTAAATGTTCATAAGTCGAGGACCACTTGTATCTTGTTTCTCAATGCTTAAAAAAAATTCTTTAACCCCACCTTGGCTCTTTAACTCCCAGAATTCCTGAGCCAGCCATGCTGAGGGGAAAGGGAGAGGTTTCCAAACTGAGCCATGCTGGCTGAGGAATTCTGGGAGTTGAAGTCCACGAGTCATAAAAGAGCCAAGGCCTAGGCACCAGGAAGTGTCACTCTCTATACCACCAAGAAGATTGAAATGGGGGATACGACCAGCAACTGGAGGTTGACCACACTCAGATTTGGGACTAAAGCAATCTTCAAGCCTCAGGTGCTTCCAGGGCCTCTGTTGGACCTGCAAGGTGAGCCAAAGCCTCCTTTCCCAAGGCATCATCCCTAAGAGGGTACCAGGCATCTCTGGGTCCCGTCAGAGGCACCCTTGCCCAAACCCTGGAAGGAGATTTCTCCGTTTTATCCTGTTGGCTTCTATCCTCCATGCCCCAGGAAGGGGAAAGCACGTCCCAGATCACCCCGCTCAAAGCAGGACCCTCTTTTCTGCCCCCTGGTAGCAGAAGGAAAAAAAATGCACAGGGAAAGTGTGGGTCACCCCCATGACTTCCTTTCTCTTCTGATACAGGGTGATCCAGGAAGTCTTCGACAAAAAAAGTTCTAGAGCCCATGGTCCACTCCCGCAGGTTCTGTGTGCAGATGGGAAGACCTGTTGGATGTCAGGCTACAAAACTGGAGCGGAGAGGTTGGGGTCTCTGATGGGTTGTGCAGCTGGAGAAGGAGCTTGGGGGGGGGGAAATATCAGTAGTAGCACCCCAGCTTCCCAGGCAGCAGATTCCAGGAGGAATCAAGACAAGAGGCTGCACAGCCCTGAAATGGATTTTGGGGGGGGGGGGGCGTGGAGAGAGAGAAAAAGTTCAGGGTAGCCTAGAATCTACCAGGGTAGATCTATACAGTAGGTAGTTCTCAACTTACAACTGCTTGTTTAGTGAACACTCAGAGTTACAATGGCATTCAGGTGGAAAAATAACTTGTGACCAGTTTTCAGACTTATGACTGTGGCAGCATCCCCCTGGTCACACGATGAAAATTCAAATGCTTGGCAACCGGCATGTAATTTATGACGGTTGCAGTGCCCCGGGGTCACGTGATCCCCTTTTGCAACCTGACAAGCAAACTCACTGAGGAAGCCACACCTGCGTTCCAACTTAACGACTGCAGTGATTCACTTAACACAGTGGCAAGAAAGGTCATAAAATAGGGCAAAACTCACTTAAATAACTGTCTTGCTTGGCCATGGAGATTTTGAGCCTCAATTGTGGTTGTAAGTTGAAAACTACCCATATTAGGTTGGGTCAGGGGTAGGCCACCTTGGCTCTTTTATGACTCGTGAACTTCAACTCCCAGAATTCCTGAGCCAGCACGGCTCAGCATGGAAACCTCTCCCTTTTCCCTCAGCTATGCTGGCTCAGGAATTCTGGGAGTTGAAGTCCACAAGTCATGAAGGGGCCTAGGCCAGGGGTAGGCCACCTTGGCTCTTTTATGACTCGTGGACTTCAACTCCCAGAATTCCTGAGCCAGCATGGCTCAGCATGGAAACCTTTCCCTTTTCCCTCAGCTATGCTGGCTCAGGAATTCTGGGAGTTGAAGTCCACAAGTCATGAAGGGGCCTAGGCCTAGGCCAGGGGTAGGCCACCTTGGCTCTTTTATGACTCATGGACTTCAACTCCCAGAATTCCTGAGCCAGTATGGATCAGCATGGAAACCTCTCCCTTTTCCCTCAGCTATGCTGGCTAAGGAATTCTGGGAGTTGAAGTCCACAAGTCATGAAGGGGCCTAGGCCAGGGGTAGGCCACCTTGGCTCTTTTATGACTCCTGGACTTCAACTCCCAGAATTCCTGAGCCAGCATGGCTCAGCATGGAAACCTCTCCCTTTTCCCTCAGCTATGCTGGCTAAGGAATTCTGGGAGTTGAAGTCCAGGAGTCATAAAAGAGCCAAGGTGGCCTACCCCTGGGTTAGGTTGTAGCTTTAGTCTGGCGAGAGTCTGTCTCGGAAGTATAAGCAAAGGAAGAGCTAGAGTCGATTGGATCTCCCTCTTTCAGGCCTGGCAGGCTGAGGTGTGGCTGTGAGTTGCGTGATGCTGAGCAAATGCAGAAGAACATCCCTCTGCCATTGTTCAGCCCCAAAAGAGGAGAAAGTGTATGAGATTCGCAAGGGCCATTTGACTTTATGGGAAAGTTTGGGAGAAGCTTCCAAGATTTATTCTACTTCGCTACCGTAAAGAATATTTTGGGCATCCCCATCGTGCCTGTCATTTGACCTGGCCTACCTCAAAGGACAGACAGGGAACAAATCCTAGCATGGTTTGACCCGTTTAGCTTTTGGCTTGCTCTTTTCTTCCAGTGACATTCCTGCATCTCTCACCAGTGCCGCTTGCACTGCACACAACTGGCTGGAAAAAGGCAGCTCTCCACCCCCGCTGTAGGGCCACTTGTTCCAGAACCGGCACCTTTTTCAACATTGCAAAAGGGTAGAAAAGCCGCTTGTTTTTCCTTGCTGAACTAGCACTGATGATGTCGCTTAACTTTGGGTCATGAAACGTCGGCCAGAAAACCAACAAGCTCAGCTAGCAGCAACGATCCCTACAAATATCCTCCTTTGTTGGTCCCTCATTTAACAAAATGGGGGGGAAGCCCTCTGAGAATGAGGGGGGAGGAGGGTTAAACATGAATTGGCTTAGATTGGATTGTCACACTGTTCTCTGATGATGAAAGCCGGGTGCAACTTAAGCTGCCATCTGCGATTCGCCCCTTCCTGCATTCGATGTTTTGTCAACAGCTCTTTGGCTGCAGGACTCCTGCAGTTAATGGAGGAAGTAAGAAGAGGAAGTTATCAGCCACCGTCAGTCGATGGCAAGATAAGCGAATGCTGCACAGCAGCCTCAGCTTCCCCCCTATTTGTGTAGGGCCAAGCACAGCTGCTCTGACCCCATGGAAGACAGAGGGCAAAGATGCCCTTTCCAAATCATGCACAGCCCAGCATCATTCATCCCGTGACCGCACCGTGGTTGGCGCCAAAACTCTGCCTGGGAGGAGGAAGCAAAAGAGCAAAATGCTCTGCTTACGTTTTGCAAATGCTAACCAGAGCAACTAGGGCAGGGGTAGGCAACCTCGGCTCTTTTATGACTCGTGGACTTCAACTCCCAGAATTCCTGAGTCAGCTGGCTCAGGGATTCTGGGAGCTGCAGTCCATGAGTCATAAAAGAGCCGAGGTTGCCTACCCCTGAACTAGGGGATGGAGGGAAGGGTTCCCAAGAGTCCAGAGGGAGGTTGGCTGCTTTCCTGGGAACAGAAGACCATTTTCTGGGATAAGAAGGACTCATTGGGAGATGAATGCACAATAGGTTTTCTGCACATGTACGTGTGCACACATACACACACACAGGGAGGAAGGGAGAGAGAGAGACAAAGAGAGAGAGAGAGGCAGAGAGAGAGAAGGCTGCTTCACGTTCAGAAAAGTGCGTTTCATCTATGAGCTACAATAAGCTGCTGGCTTATTGACTGTAATTCTGATGGCAAAGTAATCCCAGCCTTTCTCAGCCTCGCAGCCCATCAACAGCGCTCCTGTTTTCTCAAACAGGAAGGACAGCCATGGCAACTCAGAGGAACAATGGTTTGTGTTGCCAAGGGGAAGAGAAGCCAAGCTGATTCCTTCACATCCCTGGGTGCCAGATGTGTGTGTGCGTATATGTACAAGCTTAGTTTCTAGTGCTGGTCTTGCAAATTCCTAAGCCGTGGAGCTCTGCTAGATCACATCAAAGATCTATGGGGATTTCATTCTCCACAGATGCCACAATCCCACAGGCAGGAATCTGTCCATATGTACATGTGTACGCATGTGTGCATGCTTGCGAAGCCATTCTCCTATTGTTATTTCCCAACTGACAGCATATTCGGGCACATAATTCAGGGCCAAGCAATCACAGTTCTGTTGGCCATAATGCTCTCTATTTTTAAAGTCATCCAACCTGGAAACTCTTTTATAGCAATTTATCCCCAGAGTTGAGCAGAGATGATCATTCCTAATCCTGAAATGAAACATACATTGCAACCTTGGAAGGGAGGGAGGGAGGGAGGGAGGGAGGGAGGGAGGAAGGAAGGAAGGAAGGAAGGAAGGAAGGAAGGAAGGAAGGAAGAAAGAAGATAGGAAGAAGGAAGGAAGGAAAAAGAAAGATAGGAAGGAAGGAAGGAAGGAAGGAAGGAAGGAAGGAGGAAGGAAGGAAGGAAGGAAGGAAGGAAGGAAGGAAGGAAGGAAGGAAGGAAG
This sequence comes from Vipera ursinii, assembly GCF_947247035.1. Lineage (NCBI taxonomy): Eukaryota > Metazoa > Chordata > Lepidosauria > Squamata > Viperidae > Vipera > Vipera ursinii. Next base: position 4,054,542 of record NC_139519.1, on the reverse strand, counting down.
GAAGGAAGAAGAAATATAGTAAGGAGGAAGGAAGGAAGAAGAAAGATAGGAAGGAAGGAAGAAGGAAGAAGCAAGGAAGGAAAATGAAAGATAGGAAGGAGGAAGGAAGGAAGGTAGGAGGAAGGAAGGAAGGAAGGAAGGAAGGAAGCAAGGTAGGAGAAAGGAAGGAAGGAAGGAAGGAAGGAAGGAAGGAAGGAAGGAAGGAAGGAAGGAAGGAGAAAGATAGGAAGGGAGGGAGGGAGGGAGGGAGGGAGATGGACTCAGATTCAACTGGGGTGCCATAGAAAACCTGACGGACCAGGATAGAGCAGATGAAGAAGGTTTCTCTAAGTGGTCACTAGGAAATGAAAATGACTTGATGGCACATAATTGATCAATTAGGGAAAAAGAGGAGGAGGGTCTATGCCTTAAATTAAAGGCAGGATATAAATCTAACAAATTCATGTATAAATATTATTTTTTATTCTTTCTGAAACCATACAAGGAGATCCCACTGGTGGAAATTCATGAAAAAGAGCTTCTTTCTTTCTTCTTTCTTTCACCCACCCCTTGGTAGGCAGTTGCTTCCTTTCCAGTCTTACCTGTTTTCCCATCTGTTGCGTCCCCTTCGGATGCGGGCTCGGCCTCTGTGACCTGAATATCAGGCAAGGTGGTGGGCTTAATGACAGACCTTGGGATGAAAGAGAGGAAGACGTCAACACCCAAGGGGGTAGGAATAGCCAACAGGGCTTTGTCAAGCTTTATGAAGCGAGCAATTCTCATTAAGGTGCCAACCATCAAAGGACGTTTAGTCCATCGGTTGGGGTTGAAGGTGGGAAGAAGGAAGGGAGTTCCATTATGGAAGCCCTGCACAGCTGGCCACAGGTCTACAAGGAGGACAACACTCAGTCCTCCGAGGGGAAAGGGAAGGAGAAAGAAACGCGGGATGGAACCCAGTCTGCTGTTTTACAGGGGTGGTCCCCAACCTTTCCGGCTTTGCGGACTGGCGGGTGAAGGGGGAGAAGAAATGGTCATGTGTGAGTGGCAGGCACGCACTTGCACACGCAGCTCCATTTGCACAAGCAGTGAGCACATGCATGCGCGAGTGCCCATTGCTTGCGCAAATGGAACTGCACAGGCAAGCATGCGCGGCGGCTGCAAACACAGACCGTTCTGAACGGGCCGCAGCCCAGTCCTGGGGACCCCCTTTTCACAGGACTGTAAAACGTTTACTACAGGCTGCTCTGCCATCTCACATGGGTCCTGCAAAAAGGGTCATTTAGATAGTCAAGCTGAGCTCCAGATTTCCAACAAGGGCACCAAATTTCAGAAAGACAGGACAGGGAGTTTAATTGGATCCATGAATTGAGGTCTCCTCTGCTGAAAGGAACTTCCTGATTGTGAGAATTATGAAACAATAAAGCAACCTGCATCCTGCAGTCATGGGAGTTCCATCCCTTGGAAGATTGGGGAACCATTAATCCAGGATGTCACTATTGCAAGATGGGCAGCCATGTAAATTGGTTAAACAAATAAATATTACAAACTTGAATTGAAGGCAATCTTGACAATCCATCTTTAAACTGATATATGTACTTTCACATTATCAAAATCTCAACATAGCAACTTTTGGGGGGATTCTGAAGGAACTTGCATCTACATTGTGAATAACTCATCCACAGGTACCAAGTAACAAGATCAGGTCTTCAATCCACTGACTTATTGGGGCCAAAACTTTTTGCTTCTCTGCAGCAAAAAGCCTCTGAGAAGGCCTTCCCATTGTTGAGCTGTCAATTTCCAAGGAACCTGTGCTCATTTGGATGACAGCATCATGGAAACCAAGCTAGAGGAAAAAAACCATCCTACAATAGTGCAGCTGGTTAGGATGTAAAGCTATAATCTGGGTAACTGCAGGCATAGATGAAGCAGCCTTTGTGCCTGCATGAATTTTGTTTGGGGAAAGAAAGAAAGAAAGAAAGAAAGAAAGAAAGAAAGAAAGAAAGAAAGAAAGAAAGAAAGAAAGAAAGAAAGAAAGAAAGAAAGAAAGAAAGAAAGAAAGAAAGAAAGAAAGAAAGGAGGGAGGGAGGGAGGGAGGGAGGGAGGGAAAGAAAGAAAGAAAGAAAGAAAGAAAGAAAGAAAGAAAGAAAGAAAGAAAGAAAGAACTCTCAATAAACCCAATTTCATTCAAAAAGGTATCAAAGCCAAATGAGCTGAACCTCCTAGACAAAATCCAATTTCCACTCCAATCAAATAACGTCAATTGAAACAGATTATATTGTTATGTTATATATCATATCATATTATAGTAGTATTCTGTTATTTTATAATAAATAATTCATTTATCTTATGAATAAAAACTCAAAGCAGTGAACGTACATAATACTCCCCACAAGAACAGCCCTGTGATGTGGGTGTGGGTGAGAGAGAGGCTGTTTGGCCTAGTAGTTCAGGCACCAGGGTTGAAACCAGGAGACGGTGAGTTCTAGTCCCGCCTTAGACATGAAGGCCGGCTGGCTGGCCCTGGGCCAGTCGCTTGCTCTCTCATCCCAGCTCACCTCACAGAGCAGAAGGAAGGAGTATTCAGCACGTTTGTCACCTTGAGATATTTATAAAACTAAAAAGACAGGATAAAATAATTAAAAATAAAAAAAATATTCCAGGAATTGAAATTCTCATCCGATGGTATTTTCATATTTAGGTCAGCCTTCCCCTCCAGTCCAAACCTTTATTTAAGTCAAAGATTACAGAGAGTCATCTTGAAACCAAAACAGGAAAATCAAAACAGGCAAAAAAGAATTATATGTTATCACACAAAGGATCATGACTGCAGGTTTGAGGAATTTTCCGTGCAAAACTCTGCCCTTCCAAAACAGCCAGGCTGCATTGTGGAACCCGGGCTAAGCCCCACAGCAAATCCTCCCAGGATTGTGCTAGGAATCCCTCATTAGTCTTGGATCAAAAGACCAAAAGAGCCAGTTTGGTCTAGTGCAGGGGTAAGGCAACCTTGGCTCTTTTATGACTCATGGACTTCAACTCCCAGAATTCCTGAGCCAGCCACGCTGAGGGGAAAGGGAGAGGTTTCCAAGCTGAGCCAGGCTGGCTCAGGAATTCTGGGAGTTGAAGTCCACGAGTCATAAGGGGGCTATAGTTCCCTCATGCTGGCTCAGGAATTCTGGGAGTTGAAGTCCATGAGTCATAAAAGAGCCGAGGTTGCCTACCCCTGGCTTAGGCCTAGGCCGCTTTATGACTCATGGACTTCAACTCCCAGAATTCCTGAGCTAGCCATGCTGAGGGGAAAGGGAGAGGTTTCCAAGCTGAGTCAGGCTGGCTCAGGAATTCTGGGAGATGAAGTCCATGCGTCATAAAAGAGCCACGGTTGCCTACCCCTGGTCTTGTGTTAAGGTATCAGGACAGAAACCAGGAGACGCTGAGTTCCAGTCCCGCCTTGGACACAAAAACTGGCTGGGTGGCTTTGGGCCAATCACTCCAGCAAACAGGTGCACGGTTTGTGGGGAAAACAAGAGGAGGACGTGGTCATTGCCTTATTTAGAAAAGCAATCAAAGTAGGATATTTTTTTTTAATTCCATTTATATCCCGCCCTTCTCCAAAGACTCAGGGCGGCTTACAAGCTTAGCAGTAGCCTTCATTCTATGTATATGCCTGCTTATTAGGGCTTTCACACACCCCCAAGCGGCATTATTACAAAGTCAGCTTAATTGCCCCCAACAATCTGGGTCCTCATTTTACCTACCTCGGAAGGATGGAAGGCTGAGTCAACCTTGAGCCTGGTGGGACTCGAACCTGCACTAATTGCAGGCAGCTGGTGTTACTTGGAGGCATTAGCCCACTGCTCCACCAAGGCTCATATGTATAGAAAAACAGAGAAACCTTGGAAAAAATAATCTGATCAGGTGAGAAAGGTGGGGGGTGAGGCCAGAGTTCCAAAGGGGCTTCCTGTCCTCCCCAAAGTCCCAAATCCCCCCCCCAAGCAGGCTATACGAGCACCTTTACCTCTGAGAAAAGCCCATTCAGAGCTTGGGGGGCGGAATCTGGTGCAGAGAAAAGCTACTCGCTCGCATCTCCTCTCTGAACAAAAGAGCCATCGGAAGTGGGTGGCAGACATTTGCCTGCAACCGGCCATTAGCCTTTCTCTCCAGGCACAAGCCATGACTAATACGAATGTGCACACATGCGCGCGCACACATGCCTCCCCCGCAGGGACGTGTACTGACCCGTGGGCGCCCAGGTTGCAGCCAGAGTGCCAGGAGGAGGAGGAAGGAGGCGGGCGCAGGCGCTGGTTGTCGTCCTGCATCTGCAAGCGGATGGGCCTGCAGAGACCCCAGGAGATGTTCAGCAGGCCCTCCACGATGAACTCGCCTTCTTCCTGCGGGGAGGGAGAGCAAGGGGATGAGCACTTTGTTCTACCGACCTCCCCACAGCTCTGCCAATAGGAGTGTGGTCCACCTCGTTTTGAAGTGTGACCCTCAACGTGCCACCCAAAATATGGTATGAGCAAAGAGGAAACCTTCATACTTTATGGTATATAGACCACAATTTATAGAAGAAGGAGGAGGAGGAGGAGGAGGAGGAGGAGGAGGAGGAGGAGGAGGAGGAGGAGAAAAGAAGAAGGAGGAGGAGGAGGAGGAGAAAAGAAGAAGGAGGAGGAGGAGGAGGAGGAGGAAGAGGAGGAGAAGAGAAGGAGGAGAATTATTATTATTATTACTATTACTATTAATATTATTGGCTGGAGGAAAAGGAGCCTAAGGCCAGAACTGCTCTGCCTTCCTCAGGCAGCGAAGTTTCCTTGGCTCCTGATTTCTCACCCTTTGTGCATCTGGGGACCGAGTCCTTTTCCTACCTCTCGATGCCGAAGCTGTAAATTGTGGCCCTCGTAGTAGAGGTTGTATGTCTTCAAGTGTAGCAGGAGCTCGTTCCTGGAAGGGGGGGAGGGGCAGGAGGAGTTAGAAGAAGACAGGGACCCTGGGGAAGTCAAAGGCAAATGCAGGTAGTCCTTGACTTACAACCGCAGTTCAGCCCCAAATTTCTGTTGCTAAGGGAGACAGTTGTTAAATGGGTTTTGCCCCATTTTTACCACCTTTCTTGCCACCGTTGTTAAGTGAATCAATACACCTATTAAGTTAGCCACGTGACTAGTGAGTGAATCTGGTTTCCCCCATTGACCTTGCTTGTCAAAAGGTGGCAAAAGGGGATCCCGTGACCCCGAGACACGGTGACCGTCGTAAATATGAGTCACTTGCCGAGCGGCTGAATTCCGATCACGTGACCACAGGGATGCTGCGGTGGTTGTAAGTGCGAAAAAGGGTCCTAAAGTCACTTTTTCCAGCGCTGTTGTAACTTTCAACCATCACTAAATGAACTGCTGTAAGTTGAGGATTACCTGTTCAGTTGGGGGGGGGCACAATTTCTGTAACCACAGACAGGGACCCTCTTCGCCAACTGCCTGCAAGAGCTAGTGGCACAACCCAGGCTTTGACGGCAGGGACCAAGAACCTTCTAGCCAACACAGCATGAGGTTCTGCCATGCTGGCTGCAGTGCCTACATTTCACCAAAATGGTCTCTGGGACCCGATGGCAGATCTTATAGTCCAAACACTGATGCAAATCATACTAGAAATGCTGGCTCACTTTACAGGATGCCAGCCTCCTCCTGAATAGATTTTTATTAAAAGAATCTGCAAAAATAGCCAGCCATGGGATCCTAGGGCAGGAAGGGACCTTAGAGGTCTTCTAGTCCAAACCCTTCCCATGGCAATAGACCCAATATCACCCCGAATTTTAACGTTAAAGCCACGTTCGCTTTAAATGGACAGGCAACTTGAACAGGCTACTGCTAAGCTTGTAAGCCGCCCTGAGTCTTCGGAGAAGGGCGGGATATAAATGGAATTAAAATAAAAATAAAAATAAAAAAACTTAGGGACACTTGCCTAAGGAAATCAACCAGGGCAATATTTCTCAAACTTAACAACTTTTAAGATCTGTGGACTTCAACTCCCAAAAAACTGGGAGTTGAAGTCCACAAATCTTAAAAATGCCAAGGTTGACAAACACTGATCTGGGGCCCCAAAAGCATTTTGCTTACACCAACTGCAACTGCAATTCACCAAATATCATTCAGACATGCCTGCAATGATCAGAAGCTAGAGAAAAAAAATACTCAGCCTTTTTGGCAAGGTAAAAACGGTTAGTACTAAGCCAATTTATCTTAATCTTTGAGACTGGGATATGTGCCTGGTTATAAACACAGTGTTTTAAAGTAACAGCCTTTTTCTATTACATTCTATAGTTTGGTTTTATTTCTCTGACCTTCAGCCAGTGATTTTCAAATACCTTACATGGAAACCCCTGTCTGGGGATGGAAAGTCTGTTGTGTATCTTCAGGCAAGTGGAAAGAGGCTGCCACATCACAAAAATAAGACATGTCCACGGGGTAAGCGTGTCTCAAGACAGTCAACCTGGCAGCCAGACCCGGGCAATTGAAACCCCCAGCCCTCTTTTACATGCACTGAGACCCACAATGTGTGCAAAAAAGGAGGTGGGTTTCAACTGTGTGGTTGTGGCTGCCATGTTGACTTTTTTGACCCCTTCCTGCACACATAGCTGATGTTTTTAGTCCTTCAATGCATTGCGCATCCTTTCTGTTCCAGGAAATGCACCCATCAATTAATGGCGGGGAGAGGGGATGTGGGGGTCAGAAAAGGCAAGATGGTGCATATGGCAGCATGATTAAAGCCCTGCCCATTTGCACATGCTCAGAAGATTCCGCTCACCCTCCTAAGCTTGCCATCTTGCCTCCTTTGACCCACCTCGCCTGCTGTCCCCCCGGCGCTCTTTTCTCTAAGCGCCTACCACAGACTCGCACAGAGAGACAACCGAGGAATGGCTTACTTTGAGATGTATTTGTCTTGCCCACAAGGGACCAGAGAGGTCTCGCTGTCAAACTCCATCCTGGGAATAGCATGAGGAACACAAGCCTGGATGTGAAGAAAAGAAAAGACTCAGTTTATCTCTGACTTAAATAGAGGCAAAGAATCTCAGTGCCCAGAAGTTACTTAATGCAACGATAAACTGCAAATTCTGTCTGGTGTGTGTTGATCAACAGCGAAATATCCAAAAGTGCAGGAGAAGAGTGTTTAAGAACCAAGGGACGAGTGGAGTGTCAGCGGTAGCTTTTTATTCCTAAAACTGGCAGGTGGCAAGATGTGAGCTCTCCAAGCTGCTTTTGCTTTACAGACAAGTCTTTCTCAACCTTGACAGCTTTAAGATGGGTGGACTTCAACTCCCAGAATTCCCCAGCCAGCCAGCTGGAATTCTACAGAGAAGATCATCTGCCAGGCTAAGAGTGGTCCACGTTGCATCTGCCTAGCAACCCCACTTTCTGTCCAGGAAAAAAAAAAGAAAGCAAGGCAGCCTGCAACCTTCCAGGGCACACAAGTAGATATAAATCCAGAAGAGGCAAATCCAGAACCTACAATAGCCAGATCCAAAATTAAACTACAAAGGAAATTGATGGGCAACTTGCATCTGCTCTGCTTGACCCAGATTCTGGATTGCCTAGCAGGGGAGATCTGCAGGGGCACGCAATCTCCAGTCCTCCTGCAGAGGAATTCTGTGCCAAGGAAAACATGCAGATGGTAACCAAGCAATGTGGTTGTTGTTAGCTGCGAAGTCGTGTCCGACCCATCACAACCCCATGGACAACATTCCTCCAGGCCTTCCTGTCCTCTACCATCTTCTGGAGTCCATTTAGGCTCACGCCTACTGCTTCAGTGACTCCATCCAGCCACCTCATTCTCTGTCGTCCCCTTCTTCTCTTGCCCTCAACCTTTCCCAGCATGAGGCTCTTCTCCAGTGAGTCCTTCCTTCTCATTGGGTGGCCAAAGTATTTGAGTTTTAGCTTCAGGATCTGGCCTGGGAAGATTTACCTACAGAAGTAGTGAATTTCTCAGACTTATGAGCCCATCAGCGACTGAGTCCAAAAGCATTGGAGGACTTATTCGGACTTTTCTATCTGGCTTCTAAAATTTCAAGCATACCTTTGCTGGCTTTAAGAGCTTGAAACCGATTTTTAAAGTTAAAAAGGCAAAGTTCTAAAGTGAGGAATCGCTTTCCTAGGCACCTCCCCGGTTCTGCAACACCCAAAACCTTCTTGGCGCAACTCCTTGCAGTTCTTCCGTCTGGCCTCTGTTATTCACAGTTGTCCACGAGACAGAGACTCACTAGTTGCAAAACCCCTAAAGCAGGAAGCGGGGCAGCGTAAGGCCAGCATTGCATCCGCAAAGACATTGTTTTTCCGGAGGGGGGCGGGCAGGAGACAAAGGAAGCAGAAGTACTAATAATACCGCAAGGCCCCAGCAAGGCAGCTGTCTCCACTCCGCATTTCCTGCCGGATCTCATAAGTAGCACAACAAGGCCCAGGTCGTGGCCAGGAGGCTCCACCGGACCTTTTGGGGAGCCTGAATACACGCTTCCAGGAGAAGGGGGTGTCCCTGGGGGCATCAGAGCCAGATGAAGGGTCTGGAGCCCAGAAGCCCATGAAAAAGGGGGTACCCCCCTGTCCAAATTCCATATGCAGAAGCAAACTGGGTTGGTAGTGGAGTCAATGGATGGGTAAAAATGCCAAATCCGGTCGAAACATCTGGCTGACTTTGCTACGAACAAAAATAATAATAATAATAAAACAGCCAGCAGCTGCATAAGACATTTGTATAGGGGAATTTGCTTTCCCAAGCAAAGAATCTTGTTTGATCCAGATGTTTGTTCTCAGATTACAATAAGCTGGCTTTCCTTGTCCAGTCTGGTTCCTCCTCTCCCCCCCCCCCCCAATTGGGTTGGCCTTCAATTCCATAATCCCCGATCCTGGAACCACCGAAGCAGTTGCCAAAAGCGCCCTTTTGCATTTATGGTGGAAGATTGAGGATCAGAGCCTGGAAAAGAGACAAAACTCTGCCTTCTCTTGCATCCTTCAAAACACAACTCCTCTCTCCCAAGGGACTGTGAAAGAAGAAACAGTTCCCAGAAATTGGACATTTCTTCCAGGGTTTGCTAGATGCTTCTGCAATGAGCACTATAAACATTTAAAGACGCAGCAAAATTCAGACTCTGGACGGGCTGAATTTCTTGTTTATACTACATAAATACCACTGTATCCAACTACTATCTGTATTTTACAATGCAGTGTTTCTCACCCTTGGCAACTTTAAGCGGCCAAGCATGCTGTCTGGAGAATTCGGGGGGGGGGGAACGGGTGCCGGGCCAGAACAGAGTCCTCACTACGCGAAAGGGCCATGTGGGCCCTTGCCATCCCCCTGGGCTCCTCTGCCTGGCATCTGCAAAGGGGCAAAGGGCATCGCCAGCTTTGTAGCATCTTTGAGGAAACGATGCAAATGATGTCATCTGTCATTCAAGAGGTCACAAAGCCCCTGCTGGGACCCCCCCCCATCATCTCCTCTTCCCCTTAAGAGTTGCAGGAGCTCCTCCTCACCACTGGGGGCCTTGGGGAAAGGTCTGCCCAAGGGACAGCCAAGGCCCTTCCCTGCGCCCCACACTAGAGGAGGCAGGCAGAAAATCAGGCAGAAGCGTCTGAGGCACCCTAATTTTTGCCAAGGAAACACCAAGTTGGTGGCCATGGCATCCTTTGCAAATCATTTACATGCAACCGCGAAATCACCATTCAGTGTCATGGCAGGAATTAAGAACAAGGGGCCGGCCTGCAAAGAGAATGCCAAGTTGCACTATTATTCACGACACACACAAAACCCCTGTGAGAAATGCAGGCGCATCACGTGCAAGGAAAGCAGCTGCTCAGCCTCCGAGTGAGGCAGCCTTTGTCCTTCACAAGCAGACAGCTCAGCATGCCAGGGGTTCTCCCCATGCCAAACTCCCCAAGATTTTGCAGGGAAATGTTTCCAGAGCACTGGGAAACGGCTGTGAAGCAAAAGATGACTGGGGGAGTGAAGGTTAAAACATATAAAGAACGGTTGCAGGAACTGGGTAGGTCTAATGTAGAGAAAAGAAGGACTAGGGGGGACATGATAGCAGTGCCCCAATATTTGAGGGGCTGCCACAGAGAAGAGGGGGTCAAATTATTCTCCAAAGCACCAGAGGGAAGGATGAGAAACAATGGTTGGAAACTAACCAAGGAGAGAAGCAACCTGGAACTAAGGAAAAACTTCCTAACAGTGAGAACAATAAACCAGTGGAACAACCTGCCTCCAGAAGTTGTAGGTGCCTCATCACTGGAGGCTTTTAAGGAGAGACTGGACAGCCGCTTGTCTGAAATGGTATAGGCTCTCCTGCCTGAGCAGGGGGTTGGACTAGAAGACCTCCAGGGTCCCTTTCAACTCTATTATTCTGTTATTTGGTTGTTCTTCTAACAGTTCCCAACAATACTGAGAAACACAGAAGCATGGAGGGCAGAAGCTCCTTGCAAACATCAAGTGGTTTGTCCTCGAGGCCTAAAAGAGACACAAGGTGGGATGGAGAGTTCTTGGAAAGGTAAAAGAGTCACAGATGGCTTCTCAAGATCAAGGTGACCTTCCAAGCATGGCAACCAGGCTCAGTAAAAAAAAGTTGATGGCCACAATAGTTGTGTTCATGACTCCACCCCACAACCTCCCCGTCATTGTCCTGAGCTATGTCTTAATTTTGGGAGGCTGCAGCCAATGAGGCTCATCTATGAAAGGGCTCCAGGGAGGCCAGAAAAGTTTGGCTCCTTCCAGCTTGCCCAAGTTTGCAAACTGGACTTTAGCAGCATCTTCCACTTAACTAATGGTCTTTGTACATGCAAAGTCCAAAACCTCTAGTCTTACCTGGACAACAATCCCTAGAAGCCTCAGCCAGCCTGGGCTTCCTTCTTCATAAGCCACGAAGCAGAGATGAGGGATCTACATATTTGCATTTTGGCTCTGTGGGAGCCGTAATAGGATTGTAAAACATGCTTTCAACCTACCTGCTCACCCGTCCCAAAAGGTTGGGGATCTCTACTATACACCACGATTACAGAACACAGCAACCAGTTCACACATCACTGAGATATGCTTTGCTAGATAGACAATTCTTGCAATGACTCATTGTCCTATATTCTGCCTGGAGGGTTAGCTCAGCCCCTGATGCGAAGGTTGCCGGTTGATAAGATCATGAGAATGGCAACCCCAACAACGCCCCCATTCCCATCCTTAAAACCAGAGTCACCTCAGTGCCTTCCCTGACATGGAACAAGACGTTTCCAATATACCACTGAACAACATTGGGAATTTTGTCTGGGAAATCCAGCAAAGATGACTTTCAGACTAAATTACAGCCTACGTCTCTCTTTCTTTGCTTTGCTTTGTATAATTTATGTCGTTCTCATACTTTCAAAAGCTTTGCCATCTGCCGCAATAAACCCTAATTAGTGAAGGACATGAAGGCAAAAAAGAGTGAAATTCCTCATCAGCAAGACCTAATTCTGGCCCTTTTGGTAGGCACATAGCTCACTGGCCCACACTCACACCTTAGAATAGAAATAAGAGCTAGAAGGGACCTTGGAGGTCTTCTAGTCCAGCCCTCTGCTCAAGCAGGAGAGCCTATACCAGGGGTAGGCAACCTCGGCTCTTTTATGACTCATGGACTTCAACTCCCAGAATTCCTGAGCCAGCATGGCTCAGCTTGGAAACCTCTCCCTTTCCCCTCAGCATGGCTGGCTCAGGAATTCTGGGAGTTGAAGTCCACGAGTCATAAAAGAGCCAAGGTTGCCTACCCCTGGTATAGGCTCTCCTGCTTGAGCTGAGGGCTGGACTAGAAGACCTCCAATAATAAGAGCTGGAAGGGACCTTGGAGGTCTTCTAGTCCTGCTATGCTGACTCAGGAATTCTGGGAGTTGAAGTCCATGAGTCATAAAAGAGCCGAGGTTGCCGACCCCTGCCCTATACCATTTCAGACAAGTGGCTGTCCAGTCTCTTCTTAAAAACCTCCAGTGATGGAGCGTCCACGATTTCTGGAGGCAACTTCTGTTCCAGTGGTTAATTGTCCTCACTGTTAGGAACTTTCTCCTTAATTCCAGGTTTCTTCTCTCTTTGGTCAGTTTCCAACCAGTTTCTTACCCTGCCCTCTGGTGCTTTGGAGAATAGTTTCATGCCCTCTTCTCTTCCCTCAAATACTGGAACACTGCTATCATGTCGCCCGTTTCTTCTTCTTTTTAGACTAGCCAAACCCGAGTCCTGCAGCCGTTCTTCATATGTTTTAGTCTCCAGGCCTTGGATCGTCTTAGCTGCTCTTCTCTGAACTTTTTCCAAGGTCTCAACATCTTTTTTGTAGTATGGTGACCAAAATTGGTTGCAGTATACTGGGCATGACAAACACTAGAAGTTGTTTTTCATTGTTTAAAAAATCAGAAATCTTGATCTAGCAGTTGAATAATCCATTCTGTCTCAAATTTGTTATTAGCTGCGAAGTCGTGTCCGACCCATCGTGACCCCATGGACAACGTTCCTCCAGGCCTTCCTGTCCTCTACCATCTTCTGAAGTCCATCTAAGCTCACGCCTACTGCTTCAGTGACTCCATCCAGCCACCTCATTCTCTGTCGTTCTCTTCTTCTCTTGCCCTCAACCTTTCCCAGCATGAGGCTCTTCTCCAGTGAGTCCTTCCTTCTCATTAGGTGGCCAAAGTATTTGAGTTTTAGCTTCAGGATCTGGCCTTCTAAAGAGCAGTCAGGGTTGATCTCCTCTAGGACTGACCGGTTTGATCGCCTTGCAGTCCAAGGGACTCGCAGGAGTCTTCTCCAGCACCATAGTTCAAAGGCTTCAATTCTTTGGCGCTCAGCCTTTCTTATAGTCCAACTTTCACAGCCATACATTGCAACTGGGAAGACCATGGCCTTGACTCTGTCTCAAATAGATATATAAAAATTTGGGGAAAGGCTGATTTGTGCTTCTTAGATTGTAAGCCGCCCTGAGTCTTCGGAGAAGGGCGGGATATAAATGGAATTTTTTTAAAAAAAAAAAAGTTGCCAAGTTTTGGAGACCCCTGATTTAACTGAATCATGGTCTATTAAATCAGGTATTTTGGGCTTGCACAACACACTAGATCAAGGACAGTTAAAGATGTAATGCCTATATTGGCACAAGAGCTAAACTTGGTTATTTTTATGTTTCGTTTTTTTATTGTGTCCCACATTGCTTGATTAGTTTATGCTCCAAGATCCTCCTCGTTCCCGAAAGAACGAATTCAATAACTAAATGAAACTGCTTGCTTGAATGCAAATTGTGAATCATCAGCTAACCACACAAGTTGAGTTCACTGAGTACACCGCCTCTGAGACCTCTCAAGTTATTGTACACTTAAAAAAATGGAAAAGTGGCTTTTTTTCAGAACTGTTAACATTAATTACAACTGGGGAATTCCTGTGCCCGGGTCACTCTCCTTCCAGGACCCAGAGAGGCCACAAGAGAATCTTCCAAATGTTATAAATATATGACATTTTGAGGCATCGGCATGGAAAATGGTTGACCGGGAAATTGAAGTTAATGTGTCTTGTGAGTAACAAACAGGTTCAGGACCAGACACTGTCCTGGGCTGCATCTCTTGACAGAAAGGAATTCTGGCAGATGAAGGACCTCTACATGGAAGCAGCTTTTGATCCAAGGCCTAGTGCAGGAGTGAGGAATTATGGCCCTTTGATGACTTGTGGACAACAAACCTGCTGGCTAAGGAATTCTGGGAGTTGAAGTCCACAAGACATGAAAGGGCCATAGTTCCCCTCCTCTGGCCTAGTGCGATGCTGTGGGAAAATGCCTATAGAGATTCTCAGTCATCCAGGTCATAGTTATCCCAAAGATGCTTTTCCACGAGGCAACTGGACTTTCTTGTTTTCCTTTGAAGACACTTCCTTTCTCATCCAAGAAGCTTCTTCAGCTCTGACTGGGTGGTGGGGAATGGAAAGATTTATACTCCTGCAGACAGCTGTTCACTTGCAATCACCCTTTGCGATGCTGTGGGAAGCTGGCGTTTCTGCTGATAACTGCAATGCTGTTATTCTGATGCTGGGTTGGAGACGACACTTTCTGCCTCTATGTCCACTTTAAAAATTAAGGGTGAACGTTCCTCTTCTTTTAAAGCTTTACAATCATTCTATGGCTCCACCTCTCTCCAAAAGTGGATTGTGGGTCTGCGCTCCATCACTGGAGGTTTTTAAGAAGAGGCTGGACAGTCGCTTATCTGAGACGGTTTAGGCCAGGGGTAGGCAACCTTGGCTCTTTTAGGACTTGTGCACTTCAACTCCCAGAATTTACACTTGTCTGCCTTGGGGACAGAAGGAGCTACCTCTGAGGCAGGCAGTCCGGTCAGGATTCCGCAGCAAAGGAAAACTGAGCCTCAACTACTCCAGAGAAAAATGGCTTCATTCTCTAATTGCCTTCCCGGCTTAGAAATAAATAGCCCTCACCCTGAGCAGGTCAGGGACGGCAAAGATCTAAAGAGCGTCATTTTAAAATAGAAGTAAGAAGAACTGATTTTGGACAATGGAGAGTTTTGCTTCAGAGCGCACAATTTTGTGTCTATCAGAACACTAAGTTCAATTTAAATTAGCCAGAAGATAGTTTTGTGTTCCTGCTGTGGGTGAAATGCTCTTTTTCAGCAGAGCTTGGCCTTGGCGTCTGTAGAGGCCGGATAGGGAATCTGCCAGTTCAGGGTAAACCTTGCCTTACAGGAGGATCGCTGGCCCACTTATTCGCTGTTTCTTCTGGAAAAAGAGCAGAGTTCTGAATTTAAATTATTGTAGCCTCTCAGCCTCCATTTTGATGATGATGATGATGATGATGCAACTTGGCAGAGCCACATCAGAGACAAAGCACCAAGCCCTGGAGCTGGATTCACGGAGAAGCCAAGTTCCTGATTATTCCCATGGAAGACTCTGAGATGACTATGACCAACATCCCTGGTAAGCCTTCGGAGAGCCCTTCCTTCTCACCTGTGGGGCAATCTCTAGATGTAGGGAGCCAGAAGGTGACCTTGCAGAAGGAATCCAGGTTAGGAGCAGAAGAAACCTGCTACTTTCAGTGGTTGCAAGAATACAATTACAAGGAGGGGAGGGGAGGAAAGGGAAGGGACGGACAAGCTTGCAAGACTCTTATTGTAGCCTATCTCAATAAAGTGAAGTCTGTTTTCTCATCTGGTCTACCTTAAAGGGTTGACACTAGAAATACCTAGGAGAGTTGCCACAATTTGCTTGGTTTGCTTACTTCAGGAAGACTCTGGTTTAACCCTGAAAATATCTACAGGCTGAACTTCTGCTGCCTGATGAGCTGATGCTCATGTTATTGACTTCTTACTTTTCTTTTCTTGCTTATGTTAATCTCCTATTTGTTTTGCATTTGATACTTCAGTCTTTCACCATAAATTACCACAGCCTCCTGCTATTACCTACTGCCAACATCCAGTAAACATTTGGGCAAGGCCACGGCACCGAAAGCGCCATCAATCTGTGGTGGTAGAAAGCAGGTGCATGGAATTGGGCACGATCCAGATTAAAAAGGAATCCCATTCTTCACACGGAGATGTCAAATTTGGAAACCACCAACTTGATCATCAACGTGCACTAGAGCAGCAGGCCCAAAGGCACCAGAGCCGAGCATTTCTTTACTTCCAATTCAGAGGATCCCTTGAAAGCTGCAAGCTGAACTAGAAATAACTCGAAAGCCATTTCCTGCCTCAGAAGAAGTCGCCCCACTGCCCTGCAGAACGGCAGCCGCTGCTGGCATGAAACAGCCTTGGGGTCAGATTAAAGTCGTCTTTAGGATGTTTTTCTTCTGATAGCTTTTGCTCGACTATCTACAACAGGGGTCTTCAAACCTGGCCCTTTTATGACTTGTGGACTTCAACTCCCAGAATTCCTCAGCCAGCTTTGCTGGCTGAGGAATTCTGGGAGTTGAAGTCCACAAGTCATAAAAGGGCCAAGTTTGAAGACCCCTGATCTACAAAATCCTACTTCTCAAGACAGAGGTGCAAGTATAACTGACTGCTTAAGATTTCATCTCTTGCCCTGCAGGGCACCGAGCAGGTTTTCCTCAATGTGAAATGGTCTGGGGGAGTTGGACCACAGATCCCATCGTGCCCAGCCAATATCCTTCCTCACGGACACGTACCCTCCAGTCAACTCATTTCTGGAGGACCAGACTGGGGAAATAAACTCCTGACCATCGATCCCCTAGCACAGACATGTCAAACACAAGGCCTGGGGGGCAGATCCGGCCCGCAAAGTGGTTTCATGTGGCCCCCAAAGCCATCCTGGAAACAGTGAGGGAACTGCCCCCACTGCCTTGGCCCTGGCCCAGAGACCCTCCTCCTGCCAGAGACCCTCAGACCTGTCCCATTCCTGCCCAGGCCCCCCCATGGGCACCCTTGATGCCAACGATGTAGAGCTGCCCATGCCCACCCAGTAGGCCATACGCACTCCAGCCACGCCCACCCAGTAGGCCGCGCCCACCCTGGCCATACCCACTTGGCCCCCCCAAGGGCAACCACAATGCTGATGTGGCCCTCAATGAAATTGAGTTTGACACCCCTGCCCTAGCAAAAGCGGAGCTGCTCCTCCTTTCACGCCCTCTGCACACTTTAACCCTTGGATCTGGTTCACACATGCCTGTGCACCGGGCGCCGCACTCAACAGCTTCCAGATGAATGTGTGAACCAGTCCTATCTTTGGAGTAGACTGATCCAAGAACTGTGCTGTTGTCGTGTCTTTGGCCAGGAATCTTTCAGGTGAGTTCACTGGTGGGGGAGACCTGAGGGATACCTCTCCCCTTCTCCTTCCTGCAGCTTCCAATTAGTGGGGTGCCTGGACCCCTCTTCGGTCCCACCCATTGCTCCCACTCTCTCTCCTCCCCCCCCACACACAGAGACACGGAGCAACAGGTGCAGTAAAGCACCACAGCCCCACGCTTCTGAGAAAAGAGGGTTAGGGTTCCAGCAGAGGCGCCTGGTGCAGCTCAGCCAACCCGGCACTTCCGCCCACAGTGCAAAGTCATCCTGCTTTTGACTGGGGACCGTCTGCCACAGGGAGGGCTACGGATGGTGGAAGGTGGCAAGCCCAGCCACCAAAAGTGGGGCCCGGCCCACTTTAGCTCCCGAGGCAGGAGCAGGTGCAGCCTACATCTTTCCAAGCAGGACCTCCTTTGTCGACAGCAAAAGTCAAGGTTCAGTAAAAGCTAGAGAACCCTTGTCTGCATAATCCTCCCTCGGCACAACCCGACCTACAAACAGGCCCCCCAGGAGCAGGGGAGGGCAGAGCTGATCAGCCAAGACCAGAGGTAGGCAAACTTCGCTCGTCTATGACTCGTGGACTTCAACTCCCAGAATTCCTGAGCCAGCATAGCATAGCATATAGCATAGCATAGCATAGGATAGCATAGCAGGCTCAGGAATTCTGGGAGTTGAAATCCACGAGTCATAGACGAGCCAAGGTTGCCCACCCCTGGCCAAGACAATGAGGATGGCCACGACTCAAACTTTGCGACAATTTGGTTCAGGAAATTCAGCCAATAAATTCGGGGAATTTTGTCTAGACAGGTCGTCCTCAGCTTGTGACACAACAGAGCCCAAGTTTTGTGTTGCTAAGCAATAGAGTTGTTAAGTGAGCTCTGCGCCATTTTATGACTTTTGCTAAGTGAATCACTGCAGCTATTAGTATCACAGTTGTTAGCTGAATCTGGCTTCACCACTGACTTAGCTTGTCAGAAGGTCACAAAAGGGGATCACGTGACCCCAGGATGCAGCAACTGTCGTAAATATGAGTCAGCGCCAAGCATCGGAATTTTGATCACCTGGCCATGAGGATAAGTGTGAAAAATGGACAAGTCATTTTTCCCCCATTGCTGTTGTACCTTTGAATGGTCCCTAAATGAACTGTTGTTAAGTCGAGGACTACCTGCATAATTATTGGGGTTCCCAACCAGCAGCAGCAGATAATGACCTCAGCTGACCTCACCAAACCTTAAGGGGGTCTAGCGTTTGCTGTTTTGGGGGTCAGAAACCACAAACGCTAGACAACCTTGGGGTTTGGATTAAATATAGATTCATCCCAGCTTCTCTGCCCTCTTCCTGTGCCCAACTTACAACTCTGCAGGTCCAGATTCTGGCAATCCCTGTCCACTCCATGCCAGCCTCTGGAACTCCTCTCTTCTTCATTGGCAGCTGGACAGAGGGCCTTGCTGGCCTCACGCAACCCTGGCCAGAATGACACCCCTTCCCTGGACAAGATGATCAACCTTCTCCCCTCTTTTCTCTCCCTTTTAATTTCCCTCAGTGATTTGTTTCTCCTGAACTAGATGCGAGCCCACTTAACATTTTGGGTCGAGCGAAGGCACAGTGGATGCAAGAATGATGCACAGTGCATGGGGGGGGGGGACATAATCTTCCTAGGATGATTCCCCATTTTTTTGCAAGAAGAAGCTAAAAATTGCTTTTCAAACCACATTAGTCCTCATTTAGGATTTGGCTGATATTTTCAACTCATTTCAAAAGGGCAGGAAAAATATGCTGCAGAATTTCAGTGCCGGTGAAAGCTGGACCTAGGATTCTTGGGGCAGGGGGGCATCTGGGTGTCTGCCGCATTTTTATAAAACCAGATGGCTTTTCTCTACCATTCAATGCAGAATTTTTTAAACTTTAAGATGTGTAGACCTCAACTCTCAGAATTCTCCAGCCAGTATGCTCGCCAGGGAATTCTAGGAGTTGAAATCTGAGCATTTAAAGTTGCAAAAGACTGAAAAACACTATATTGAATACAACTTCCAGTATGTGTTTCGCTTGCTAAAAATTGAGAAACTGTATCTAGCTTGGAACCAAAATTTTGTTCTCAGAAGAGCACATTGAAGCTCTTCTGAGGATTTCACTATTTCCCTACAATTTCTACTACTTAGCAATTGTTCTTTTATTGGCACTATTTTAGATCAACAGTGATTCCATATTTGCTTTAGTAATTTCATTCTGTCCATTCTTCCTTCCACTCTGTAGACACAGCAGATGATTCCATGAAAATGATCTGGTTCATTTGCAAGGGGAATGAAAAAAAAAGCAAGATGGCAGCTGCAAAGCCCCAACCTCTTGTAGGCGTGGCTCTGATCACATGTTCACAGCTGCCATCTTGACATTTTTTATCCCTTCTACAGACACTGTTGCTAATTAGCTTGGAAACAGCAAGAAGGAAAAACCTGAAGATAAAAAACAGGCAAAGTATTTTACTGACTCCAAAGCATTTCAGGACAAAATCAGGCTGATCTCTGGACTGAAGGACCAAATAACTAGTTAAATATTTTCAAATAATTAGTCAGTAAACACTCACTGATATCACTACAGGTCAAATATTGTCAGACTCTTTCAAACCAGAGCATGGACATCTGAAGAACTGGCTTGCTGCCCACCCCTCTTTCTAAATTAAGAAAGTGGCTTAAAAAAGATAACTAAAAATAAGGCATTTGTTGTGTTTTGATCATTGCTTTGTTCTGCCTTTCTTCAATAAATATTTTGCAACTACAGAATAGCCTTTATTGTCCTTGAGCAAAACCAAATTAGAGTTTAATTGTTGCATTTATCAAAAACTTCCCTAGCACTGTGTGAAGTTATAATTTACGATCATTAAAAAAAATTACTCTTCCGCAGAATCATTTAGCTAATTTGCTTTTGCCACCAGCATAAATATTAACACTTCTGAACATTAAATTCGTTTTGTTTGGATAACATTCAAACCTTCTCGGTTCCCAGGATCATAAAATAAAACTCCAGTTTACTCCCTCTTTCCACTTAGTCCCAGGCCAAGAATCTGCAGTGGGGAGGAAGCGAACTTGAACAGATCTACTTTTGTTTTCAAATAACTTCTCAGGGACAGTCAAGTGAAACAATGTGCGAAGCTGGGCTCAGACGCAGGCATTCGCCAAGAACGAACGAACATGCTGTCTCTCCACTCAGGAATTTGGGATTGGAACCAGAAGAGGGTTTACAAGTCTTTTCAGACTAAATCGAGAGTGCTTCTGGCACCTCTTGCTTAAGTGTTTTTTTCCCCCCTAGCAGGCTAATTTAAAGAAGGTACCATTTCATTGTCCTTATTGCTAAATCAACTCAGATTCTGGTTCCTAGAGATTTTGTCATTATATTCCAAACTAACCCGATATCTACCAATTTTCTGACCACACCAGGAGCTGCCAGGATCCCCCTCTGGACTCCGTTGTATGCAAAGCACACCCCTTCTTTCGTGATCAGCAATGGCTCAGCCTAGCCTGATCAGCCACATCCCATCCGCTTGCGTGGGGGATTCTGGGAGTTGAAGTCCACAAGTCTTAAAGTTGCCAGGAGACCCCCGTTCTACCCAATTCATATACCGTACCCCTTAGACCAGGGGGTCTTCAAACTTGGCCCTTTTATGACTTCTGGACTTCAGCGTGCCTGACTGAGGAATTCTGGGAGTTGAAGTCCACAAGTCACAAAAGGGCCAAGTTTGAAAACCCCTGGCTTTGACCAAAGAATGGGGATATGCAAACTATTTGTTCCTTTTTCTGCAACAGAAAAAAGGCAGGGTGGCACTGCCTTATGTAGCGGTTCAAAGCTTCCTGATTAGTAGAAGGGTCTGTGAGTAAGAAGTTGTTGAAACATCTCACTGTTAATGAGCAAAAGGAAACCACATGTTAGAAGAGCAGCAGTTTGAATCAGCAGCCATTCTGTTTCAGAGTTTTGAAATAAATTTGCAAATCAGGTAAGGAACTATAAAAGTCTTCCCCAATCTGGAATCTTGTAGATGTGCTGCCTCTCAGTTGGAAATTCCCAATATTCAGTGCTGAAGACCTGATCTTCTGGATGATACTCTCAATATTCAGACATGGAGCAAGTTAATCATATAAAGAGTGGTGAAATTCTAGTACATAACTTGGTGAAATACAAGGTGTCCCTAAGTTGCAGGAGAGCTGCCCACAAAACAGAACAGTTCTCAAGGTAAAACCTCTAGCAAAATAAACATTTCCAATTATTTTAGTAACTATTTTAAAGCAAAACCAGAAAATGAAGCCTTAAAGAAAAACAACAGGTAGAATAGCATCAGAAGAAAACTTGCATCTTCGGGTCAAAAATCAAATGGAAATAGAACAAACTAGGAGGAAAATAAATACAGGACGCCTAGTATGCTTGCTCTCCATTTGTTCACAACTACAACTCCGGTCATTACAACCCACAATCACAACAACTGTTCACTAGGCTAACGGTCTAGTGCAGGGGTCAGCAACCTGAAACAATGAAAGAGCCACTCGGAACCAGTTCCCTCACAAAAGGAAAAACTGGGAGCCGCAAAAAAATGTGTGCACATGCGCGTACATGCACACATGCACAGAACAGGGTTTGACTGAAGAGTGGAGCCAAGGCGAGATATGCACCTACCCTGCATATTTGAATTGATTGGTTGAACTTTTTTAGTCCCACTTTTTTTTTTGGGACTGCACATGGCAGAGGACTGGGAGCCGCAGGAGCCGCATGCAGCTCCGGAGCCGCGGGTTGCAGACCTGTGGTCTAGTGCAATTTTAGGAAGAAGGAATGGCTTTTTTTTTTACACATTTCACCTGCACGGCTCCTGAAAGACGACGCTCCAGATGCTCCTTGCACCAGCGGTGGACGTTTCTCCCAGAGCAGGGGTAGGCAACCTCGGCTCTTTTAGGACTCGTGGACTTCAACTCCCAGAATTCCTGAGTCAGCTGTGCCTAGGCTTACCTGGCCTAGGCTTACTCGATAAGCTGCCAGATGTCATGGCTACAGGAGTCTTTGCTCAGTGTTGCCCTGCTGCAGGGGTAGGCAACCTCGGCTCTTTTAGGACTCGTGGACTTCAACTCCCAGAATTCCTGAGTCAGCTGTGCTGACTCAGGAATTCTGGGAGTTGAAGTCCAGGAGTCCTAAAAGAGCCGAGGTTGCCTACCCCTGGCCTAGGCTTACTCGATAAGCTGCCAGACGTCATGGCTACAGGAGTCTTTGCTCAGTGTTGCCCTGCTGCAGGGGTAGGCAACCTCGGCTCTTTTAGGACTCGTGGACTTCAACTCCCAGAATTCCTGAGTCAGCTGTGCTGACTCAGGAATTCTGGGAGTTGAAGTCCACGAGTCCTAAAAGAGCCGAGGTTGCCTACCCCTGTCCCAGAGGAACGGACAGCACCCCGCCTGAGGCGCCCAGGCAGCGCGGAAGGAAGGCAACCCCGCAGACGGCCGCCAGCCCAGCTTCCTCTTTCCACCTTCCTCCCTTCCAGCCCGCTTCTTCCGGCTCCTGAGATCAGCAACCCGGGCCGAGAGCCGAACCAAGCCGGGTCTCTCCTCCCGGCCCCAAAGGCAGCGGATCCAGGGCGGAAGAGACGAGACCTCCACCTGCCCTGCGCATCACCCTTGCCGGCTTCTGAACTCCCGGGCTGCGCTCGGACCCCGTCTAAGCCGGCTTTTCTTTCAGCGAGCCAAGATGTCTCGAGTACGCTGAGCAAAAAAGCGAGAACAGCGGACGTCTGAACGCGTCCCCGAAAGCCGGGTCCGCCACCCCAGACAAACTCGGGCCACGCCGGGCGGGAATGGCGCTCAAGCGCCCCTGCTGGGAGGGATGGGCGGGTGGGAGGCCAGTCCCCACGACCTCGCCTGCCCCAACTCTGAAGCCCGGACCCGAGTTAGCGCTTCTCGACGGGCGCGGGCTTCTTGGCAGGGCGGCCGGGAGACGCGGCCGGAGGGCCACCGGGCTCTAACCACTGGGCCCTTCGCCCCTCGGCGGCAGGCTCTCGGGGGCGCCGCGTCTTCGGGCTGCGGCGGCGAGGGGCGCAGGGGCCACAGGCAGCGGCTCCGCCCAGGCGCGGGAGAGCGGCGAGCGGCCGGCACCGAGCGAGCGCTTACCGGGAGGCGAGCGATCCGGCTCCGGGCTGCGCTCCGCGATGCGGTCCGGCGCGGGCGGCGGCCGAGGCCGATAAGGCGGCGGGGCGGCCCCCGATGGCCTCGCGCCCCTCCTCCGCGCCCGGCCCGCCAATGGCCGCGCGCCCCCTCGGCCTCCCGCTCGCTGATTGGCGCCGGCGCGGTCGGGGGGGGGCGGGGGGGCGCGGGCTCCGCTGTTCTGCCGGCGGGGGGGGGGGAAAGAGCGGCCGGCTGGCGAGGGGGGGGTCCTCCCTCCTCCCGCCCGGGACCTGCAGGCTCCCCCCGGGGCTCCGGCCGTTTCGTTTCGGGGGGAGGCCCTCCGCCAGCCGCGCCTGCCGCTCCGGGGCTGGCCCGCGCCCCGCGCTTCTCTCGGCCGGCCTTCGGAGGCGCTTGGCCATCGGCTGACACCCCCCCCCCCCACACACACACGCACACCGGTCCCGGTCCTCCCTTTGTGAAGGAAACGGAGCCGTCCCCGATTCCGGGAAGGCGGCTGTGCGGTCGGGGAGTGGGAGCTCATTCGCTCCGTTCCTTGCCCAGCCTACCTGGGGAGGCCGATCCTCGGACTTGCAAGTCTGCGAGTGTCCCGTTTTTTACTCAATTCCGCCAGCCGTTTTCAGGACGTAAGATAGAAAGGCCGCTGATGCCTTTACCCATTTAGCAAATTTCTCTCTGGCAAGCCCGGCTCTGGGTTGAGGTGCAGCGAAGAGAGTGAAAAAGCAAATGAGGCAAAAACCGATGACAAGAAATGAATGACGGGGATCAGCTTCGCATAGCGTCTGAAGTTAAAATGTAGTTAAAATGAAACCTAGGTAGGCGGAGAGGTAGTCGCTCTCTTGTCCGTGTTCTAAAGCAGAGGTAGGCAACCTTGGCTCTTTTATGACTCGTGGACTTCAACTCCCAGAATCCCTGAGCCAGCATGGTGGAACTATGGCCCCCTCATGACTCGTGGACTTCAATTCCCAGAATTCCTGAGCCAGCATGGCTCAGCTTGGAAACCTCTCCCTTTCCCCTCAGCATGGCTGGCTCAGGAATTCTGGGAGTTGAAGTCCATGAGTCATAAAGCGGCCTAGGCCAGGGGTAGGCAACCTTGGCTTTTATGACTCGTGGACTTCAACTCCCAGAATCCCTGAGCCGGCATGGCTCAGCTTGGAAACCTCTCCCTTTCCCCTCAGCATGGCTGGCTCAGGAATTCTGGGAGTTGAAGTCCACGAGTCATAAAAGAGCCAAGGTTGCCTAACCCTGTTCTAAAGGATGAAGACAGGAAGAACTTGCGTGTGCTGCCTTTTGCTCTTGACAAAGAGGCAGGATATACAGGAAGCCCTCGACTTAACAAGCATTTGTTTAGTGACTGTTCAAAGTTACAACGGCACTGAAAAAAGTGACTTATGACTTGCAGCATCCCCATGGTCACATGATCAGATTTGGACACTTGGCCACTGTCAGGTACTTACGACGGTTGCAGAGGTCACACGTTCACCTTTTGTGACCTTCTGGCAAGCAAAGTCAATGGGGAAGCCAGATGCACTTAAGAATCGGGTTACTAGCATCAACTGCAGTGATTCGCTTAACAACCGAGGCAAGGAAGGTCGTAATATGGGGGGAAATTCAGTTAACGTATGTCTCACACAAGAGCAGAAATTTTGGGCTCAGTTGTGGTTGAAAGTCGAGGACTACCTGTAAAGGTAACAAATACATCCAGTTGGCCAGCCTGGGACTCCCCGTATCATGCGAACGAGAGGCAAAAGCAAAGGATGCTACAGTTAGGGCGATGAGTAATTCCAAATTGTTAGCCTGTGTGGGGAAGAAGTGCTCCCATTTCACAAGACTATAATGATGAATCGTTGGAAAACACTCTGAAGGCCTTTATGCAACACTCCAGTTCTGAGGAGACTGAACAATTTCAGGGGGACGAGCCGGCAATTAATATAAAATCAAGGCACTATTTGACCCTGATTGATTGGCTTTAATGCTTAAGCATGCTTCACTCTCTCTGATGTTTCATAATGCACATTTTAAATTCGCTGCTGCTGCTTCAAAAGAGTTCAAAAATATACCCAGGAAGAAGAGCCTGTGCTCCTGTTTCTTTTCTGGGGTTCTTGATGTAAATTTTGCTCATCTCGGAAACTGACACGGGCATTTTTGCAAAACATTAAGAAATCCTCCCCAGCCTTGCAGTCTGCCTTTGGTATCAAGTATCTAATTGCCTGCCACTAAAATCCGTTGCTTTTTATTTTCCACTAAGGGTTGCTTTCTGATTGTAATTAATTGCCTTTCCTCTGGGCATCATAATATTAAATATTCACATAACTCTACTTGGGCAAGTTTCTTCTATTGTCAGGGCTTCCAAGGGGCTAAATTATTGTGACTTCTGAAAGCCAATCCTAAGCAGTTTCTTAGGGAATGTCCCCAAGCCTTGCATAATTTAGAGGTTTGCAAGAAAAGGACAAATTAAAGAAGCAAATTGATCTTGGAGGGATAAGACACTATCACATCATCTCCTAAATGATTTTTAAAGGACAGGCTCACCTTCAGCTAGTAATAGTTGAAAAGTGCATAAGTTTGTTGAGCAGGTAAAGTTGGAAAGATTAGCTTGCTAAACAGGCCCCTGAAGTGTTTTTTAAGTTGTTTTTTTTAAAAGTATTAGCTGTTTTCCCATAATGCTACACAACACCTACTTTGGCCACCAGATTGCCTTGCAGATAGATCCCAAAGCCAGGGATCATATTTTGTGCAACCTGATGGCTTAAATGTTTTCCTGAATAAAGCACAGTTCACTGGGCATGGATATAAATGAAGCCATAAAGGAGGGATTACAGTTCACTGTGGCAAAATTCAGATACACATCAAGATCAAACGAATACCTGGTTGACACACTATAATCTCTCACTATACCTCTCCATACCGTTTTCTCCTTGTACACCATGTGTTTTGCATGACATCCATATAAAGTTCATGTATGTCCTTTCATTGTATAAGCATCTCTTTTTTTCATAATCTTGTCAATTTCACCCAACCGCCACCTCTTCAGTTGTCCATTCCTCTCAAACCTTGTTTTCCAGGGTGGTCTCCATCCATTCTCCTTGCAGAGCCCTGAAGTGGTCATTCAGTTCTGCATTCATCCCTCATCCCTTTTCTCTTTATTTTGTTTCATCATCATTTTAGCCATCGTCTATTCACTGCAGGATGAAGACCTCTTCCACACGTTTCCAACCACTACGGTCCTGAGGTTTCTTGTGCCAACTGGGCCCCCAATACTTGCTGATGTTGCCGATCCACCTTGATCTGGGTCTTTTTCATGGACGTTTTTTATCAAGTGGGATCCATTCTTTGACTGCCTTGGTCAGTTCTTCTTGCTATGTGACCAGCCCATTTCCATTTCAATCCTTGTATTCTCTTGATGATATTGTACACTTTCGTTGTTTTGATTATGTGCCATGAAGTCATTATTGACTCCTAGTGACCACAGAGATGCATGGTGACGAACCTATGGCACGTGTGCCACAGGTGGCATGCAGAGCCCTCTCTGGGGGCACACGCACCGTCACTCCAGTCCTAGGCCTTCAGCTGGGTTTTATAAAACCTTTTCCCTTCAGGCCTCCGCCGCCGTGTGCAAAAAAAAAAAGTTTCAATCAGTCAATTTCAACTTCTCGCGGGAAAAAAAAGATCTCGCAAAGTTGGAATTGATTGGTTGAATTTTTTAGTCCCACCCAGTCTGCCATTACCACTGCAGCCACGCCCTCCCAATGGGCCACGCCCACCCGGCATCCAACGATACATAGGTGGGTTTTGGGTTGCGGTATGGGCACTCGGTCTCTAAAAGGTTCGCCATTACTGACATAGATTGACCCTCTCCATGGCAATCTGTCCCTGTCTTGGTCCTTCAGCATCTCCAAAGGTGCTCCCATCATCACCATGGCTGAATCCATCCACCGGCTGATGGTTGTTCTCCTCTCCTTTTCTTTCCATCTTTCCCAGCATCAGAGCCTTCTCCATGTCTTCCCACAATGTGTGCAAAGTGTGCAAAGTGTGCAAAGCCTGGTCATTTGTGCCTCAAGGGAGAATTCTGAGTTGAATTCATTCAGTGATCCTTATGCTTGTTCTGGCTTCTTTAAAATCGTTTTATTTTACTGCCCACATTTCTTAACACTTATTTTGCTATATTAAAATTTCTTTCATCTTCCTCTGTGACATAACCAACATTTCCGTACATTAACAAAATAGCAGAAACACATCACTTTTGACAACCATTCCTCACGACAGAATGCATATTCCCCATTGCTTTCATAATAATAATAATAATAATAATAATAATAATAATAATAATAATAATAATAATTATTATTATTATTATTATTATTATTATTATTATTATTATTATTATTATTATTATTATTATTATTATTATTTTGGAAGGGACCTTGGAGGTCATCTAGTCCAACCCCCTGCTCAGGCAGGAAACCCTAAACCATTTCAGACAAGTGGCTGGCCAATCTCTTCTTAAAAACTTCCAGTGTTGGAGCATTCAATAGATTTGTGCATCTTAAAATTAGTCCATTCATTTTTCTGTCTTTGGTAAAAGTCCACCACGACACACAATTTCATCTACTGGTTTTAGTGCTTGCCATTTTACTCATGTATAATTTGTAACTGTTTATTTTCCCTATGGGACAAAATCACCAGGGTCTTTAATTCATTAATATTCCAGTCCATATTCTTCCTGGCATGGTGTGGACTAACATTGAATGGCAATTACTCAGGTTTTCAACCCTAGGCTCTCAAATTCATAAAATGAATAGCAGTTTCCCAAACATACATGCACACAGTCCCACTTTTACACAGAATTGTCAAGTTTCAACTCATCTTCCTGCCTTGAAGAGTCAGCCTTGCGAGGTCGTCCGGGCAAGAAGCACACCCAGGTGTAACAGCTCTATATTTATTGCAAGGTTACATTAACAGATTCTTGCAAGTCTGAAAGTATTCCTTCTTCCCTCCCTCACTTTTACTCTTTCCAAATTGGGGAGGGCCCCTCCTGAGTCATTTTCATGATCCCTCCTTCAGACTCTATCATACCTGCACACCATTCATTACACCTGCATATACACACATCCGTACCTTGAACTAGTGAATCTTTAACATCATCATTCAAACTTCCTTCTGTATTTATCTACAAAAACATTCAACAAGCAAAGGGAGATCACGCATCCTTCTTACTTTCTGTTCAAAACTGAACCATTAACCGTTTGCTTAGTATGCCATTTACTGCCATTTACTGCTTTAACGCCATCATGTATCTCTTGCCTACAGCAACCGCCAATTCCAGTATTTATGCCACACACTCCATGTGCTTTCCTATGCTTTCTCTAAATCAGAAGGACAATCTCACATACTTAAAACTTTCAAAATTAAGTGTGTGTGGGGGGGAACAAACCTGTTCCTTGTGCCCCCTGTCGGGCACCAAGTGGCACTGCATTTCCCAGGTTTGCTCCTAATTCTGCCAAATTCTTCCAGGTAGGCTTAACAAACAAATCCCTCTATAGTTTTTGCACTCCCTCTTGTTCCCTTTGCCTTTGAATGGTGAACAATAGTAGCACACCTGTAAAATAAATTGCCAAGCTGTTTCATAAGTAAACTACACTCCTGTTTTCACCTTCTCTAATGATCTCATTTACACCTGCAGCCTGATCATTTTTCAACATTCTCCACAACATCAATTATTTCCTTTCCATTGTTTCTCTCTTGGGCACAAAAGCTTAATAGTGTTCTTTCCCCTTCAGGTCCGCCACGCACACCATGCCCCTCAAAGACCTCTTGCGACATTTTCCCCTCGATGTTCATTGGTTTTGTTTTCAATTCCACTTCACTCGGCTGGAGGCCCCTCGTTTTAATTCTCTTTAATTCTCTCTTTCAGAACAATTTGTAAGAATTTCCATCAAAATTGTTCTGCATTTCCTCTGCTTTTAACCTTAATGCTTCCTTGCTCTCTTTGGCCACTTTCTTCGCCACTCTTTTCCTCAAGATGCCCTCCGCTGAATATTTTATCTCTTGACCTCCTTCTTCCAGCATTTCATCGCACTGCAGCCTGTAAACCTCATTTACCACCTCATTCTTCTTTATATCCTCACCCATTCATTCTCTTAGGAGATTAATCTTTCATCTAATTCTTTTTTTCACACAGGATTTTACTTTCTGAAATCCTTCTATTTTTACCCTTTCCCCCCCACATCTTTATGCGCACTTTTTTCTGGATTCACTCATGACACTAGAAAAAGTGAGCCACCTCCTTCAGAAACTCTCATCACCCTTCATTCTTCATTAATTCTCTATTTCATCCTAAACAAATAAACCAGGCGTGCTTTTACATTTACATTTATTCTTTTGTCATGCATGCATGAACAGGATTAGGCTCAAACCACACATTCAAAACAGAGCTTTCTCTAGCAATTCTCCCAAATTCTCATTCGTTCTTCAGATTACAAATGGGTCCCATCCTGTATTCCACATTCTCCTATCTTATTATCAAACATCCAGCAGAATAATGTTTCTCCTCAATTGCATTCATTCAGAACATTGCACAATTTTTCACTACTTACATGCAACAATCACGGTCCTATGGATCCCTCCTTTTATTTCCATACTGATAATAACCAATATGACATTAATTCAATGTGACGGAGTGGGAAGCAACTTTGGAGATCCAGGGGTAGGCCACCTTGGCTCTTTTATGACTCGAGGACTTCAACTCCCAGAATTCCTGAGCCAGCGTAGCTGAGGGGAAAGGGAGAGGTTTCCAAGCCGAGCCATGCTGGCTCAGGAATTCTGGGAATTGAAGTCCACGAGTCATAAAAGAGCCAAGGTTGCCTACCCCTGGATCTAGTCTAGCCCCCTGCACAAGCAGGAGACCCTGCACTAATTACCATTGGACAAATGGCTGTCCAAGCTCTTCTTGAAAACCTCCAGTGATGGAGCACCTGCAAGGTGCGGTTCCACTGCTTAATTGTTCTGTCAGGAAATTTCTTCTTAGTTCCAGGTTGCTTCTCTCCTCGATTAGTTTCCATCCATTGCTTCTTGTTCTGCCCTCTCAGGTGCTTTGGAGAACAGGTTGTCCCACTCCTCTCTGTGGCAGCCCCTCAAATATCGGAACATTGCTATCAAGTCACCCCTGATCCTTCTCTTCAGTGGATCTATTTAGTTCTTGCAATCATTCATTGTGTTTTATTCTCCAGTCATTTCATTCTTTCTTCAATTTCAGATATACATTTTGAATTCATAATGTGAAATTATGAAATTCATAATTTCAGTTCATTATTTCAGGCATACATTGCAGTTCTTTTATTCATGATGAATTCTTCACATTTGCCTCCTTGTATGAATTCGCCTAGACTACTTTGATATTCTATTCAAGCTAGATGCTTTGGTCTAGAACAGAGGTCCCCAACCTTTTGGGCAGCAGGGACCGGTTCCATGGAGGTTTTTCTGCAGACCGGAGGGTGTGTGGTTTTGTGTGCTGCACGCATCTCGCACATGGGGCTCTGCTGGTTTGTGCGAACCTTTTGCTGGCATGCCACGGACCAGTACTGGTCCATGGACCAGGGGTTGGGGACCCCTAGTCAAGAGATCCCCTTGCAAACTAAAATACTATTTCCTGTACCTCACCAATTTAACAATTCATGCAGACTTCTGACAGATGCTCCAGATGCAAAACACATAATGGTCAAGTGGAAGGAGGGTGGAATGGATCTGACTGATGCACTCAAGTACTATGTGTGAATGTGCAGCATATACAGAGTAACTGAAAAGGGGGGGGGTCAAAAAGGGAAGAGGATGAGTTGAGTTGAAGTAATGTGTTTTCCAGCTGAGCAAACTCACATTTTGCACATATTTAATTCATGGTGATGGAGGAATCATTAAGTTACATACACTCAAATCTCCACTGACCCGTGAAGCAAAGGATGAGTGGGTGGCTGAGCGAGCTGCTATTTCTCCGTTTCCCCGCTAAAACTCTCAGAAATCAACTATGCAAAGGTTTCCTGTGGGCTGAGATTTACCCAAAGGTAAGGACGTGGTTCTGCAACTCCAACTCTCTGTGTTTTAAGGGACTGACTTCTAGTTTGTATGACTGTTAGGGTTTGGATAAAGCAGTTGTATGCCTGCTGAAAAGTCACAAGCCAGAAAAGCAGCTTATAGATACTGTATATATCTGTCAACTTTTATTGCATGTTATAGGAGAGAAAATGCATTCAGTGAAAATTAAGCCCAGGCAGTCCTTGTCTGGTAAAAAGTGTCTTCTTTATCTCCTACTCAAATTAGCAATCTTGGAAATACAGGTAGTCCTCCACGTACGACACAATTGAGTCCAAAATTTCTGTTGCTAAGTGAGACGTTTGTTAGGTGAATTTTGCCCCATTTAATGACCTTTCTTGCCACGGTTGTTAAATGAATCTTTGCAGTTGTTCTGTTAGTAACACAGTTGTTTAAGTGAATCTGGCTTCCCCAATGACTTTGTCAGGTGGTCGCAAAAGAGGATCACGTGACCCCAGGAAATGGCAACTGTCATAAATATGAACCGGTTGCCAAGCATTTCAGTTTTCATCACGTGACCATGGGGGTGCTGCAACGGCCATAAGTGTGAAGAATGGTCATAAGTCACTATTTTCAGTGCCATTGTAACTTTGAATGGTCACTGCCCATAATGGGTCCTGTCCCAAACTGGATGATTGAACAGTTTGGTTACTATGCATAGCTATAGGGCACCATTTCTTATCCTTCAACTGGGCACAGTTTCCTGGGGTGTCAAGAAAAAAAGTTTAAAAAAAAGTCAAGATTGGCAGCCAGGACCATGCAATTGAACCCCCCCCCCCAATTTTGTGTGTGTGTGTGTGTGTGTGTGTGTGTGAGAGAGAGAGAGAGAGAGAGAGAGAGAGAGAGAGAGAGAGAGAGAGAGAGAGAGAGAGAGAGAGAGAGAGAGAGAGAGAGAGAGAGAGAGAGATGCTTGTAAGACAGTGGGAGGGCTTCGGTGCTGCTGTGCTGCCCCCTGCCCTGCACACATCCTGACTGGCCGTCAGTTGATGTTGGGGCAAGAACAGTCAGAAGGAGACAGGCCTTGATGGAAAACAGCAGATTGGGTAGAGATTTAATGATTGTTATCCGGCTTTATTCTGAAGAATTAAGCTATTCTTCTTCTTTTCTTTTGACTTACGATCAGTTGGCTTGATTTATTTTAGTGGGCTTTTAACATGTAGGGGTTATATTCTTGACCCCTTTCTACTCAATTGTTTGCCTCTCTTTGTAATGTTCCTTTTTCTACAGAATCCAACTTTGGCTGGCAGAGACAGTGCCATCAAATGCAAAGCACCGAGTTCACATATCAAGCATGGTTTATTTAGCTGGACCACTGTCGGTAAATTGGCACACAAGATCAGGATCTCCATTGTTGGCCTTGTTGGGTTCCTGCCACCAGAGGGCAGGCCTGACATACAGCCTGCAAAATGCCATGTAAAGAATAACCTGGGCTCACGCATCATCTACTTCCAGTATGAATTCAAGGTGACTCGCTCATATCGCTTTCAGGGAATTCAGTTTAGGATGGCTCCTAAAGGCAACGAATAGAGAAGTCCTCTTAAGCTCCACTTTTTCAGCAGTCTCAACACTTAGCAATATTGTAAAGTAATGTAATCGTTGTTGCATGACAGAGACCAGGAGAGATCGAAAGCTTGAGAACTGGGGGTGTCAGAGGTATTTCACAGGTGCGGATAGAAATTCAACTGATAGACTGGCTTGCCTTCCAAAAGCATTTTCCAGATTTGATCGGGCTGCAGTTTTCAGAATCCCCTGATAATTTTGGCAGTTAGCTTGGAATTCCGGGAAGAAAGGCCCAACATATGGAGAGCGTGCTAGGTTGGGAAGGTAACTTCAACCGCCCCCAGAATTGCTGTGGTCTCTAGACGTACAGTAGCTGTCCAAGGTACTGTAGTCAGAGACTGTCTGGAAAGAGATGAAATTTATCTGGAGGACTGTTGTTGAGAAATACCCACATCTAGGGCAGGGCTCTCCAAACTTGGCTACTTTAAAGATTTGTGAACTTCAACTCCCAGAATTCCTCAGCCACCCTGCTGGCTGAGGAATTCTGGGAGTTGGTCCACAAGTCATAGAGGGGCCAAATTTGGAGACTTCTGGTCTAAGACATGGCAAACCATTCCATATTACTGCCAAGTAAATGACATTGTTGGAACCATGTAATCAATTCAAGGATGACCTAACTTAAAAAAGATCACATTTGCCACATTTGATGCAGTAGAGAGAGAGACTTGATTCACGCTCCAAACCACTTCATCATGGTATTGACTGGTTTTATCTTGATGCACTATGTCAATCCAGTCAACTGTGGTTTATTCAACACATAGCCATGCTTTAGCACTGTTGTACTAAAACATTTCTGTATTTATATAAAATATTTATATTTATACATAGTACCAGCTGTCTATCTTTTGCTTAAGAAAAAACAATTTGCTTTTCACATCTCTTTCAGGGGAGGAACTTTTACTTTTTTTTATAAATCAGGAATACAAACGCAGCCAACATCTCTTTTGCAGCTCTGAGTTGTCAATGCTGGGTGGGTCTAAAATGTTAAGGCTTGTTGGCATTTTTTTTTCAGCAGTTTTGGGACAATAAGGCAACTGGTTGGACCTAGTGTCAAGTTTTGTGTACTTGCAAAATTATCACCACAATCCAGTTACAAAGTTGCATCTATGTCAACTTTTATTTATACTGAACAGCTTTTAAAAATACAGAATAAAATAGCTTTTATCTACTATTATTCACAACATCTGGTCCAAATATTACATATTTTTAAATATTTTAACGTTTAATAAAGCAATTGTTAGGAAAAAATAAAACAGAACAAAATCCATAAAAATCTCAATAAAAGAACTACACATCTCAAAGAAAAAAACCCAACTTGGTATGTAACATGAGATTGTGTAGCTAAGGTCATTCACAGAAAACTCATGAAAAGAGATTCCCACTGTCTAAAAACAGTTAAGAGTTTGTTACTGTAAAAATTGTTATGAACAGAGGGGAGGAAATGCACTCTAGTTTAAATCAGCAGCAAGATGGTTTACTTGAACAGATGCTGGACGATACACAAGGTAACCAATTTTCTGCTATCAAATATGTATGAATGACTAATCACAGCCACAAATCATAACCAAACAGGAGTGCTTTGGATATTGCTGGAGATGAATTCTCAATACTTAAAAGCAGCCCAGCCTGGCAACGACAGAGACCGATGAGCAGAAGCAAAATGCTGGCTAGCCCGTGGTGGCTTCCTTGCAAAGGACAAAGGGACTGAACTGCAAAAGACGAAGCCCCAGCATGTTGGCTAACCTCTGTTCAGACCAGTTAAGAAACTTTCCAGCGAGGTTCTCTAGGTATGCAACAGGCACCATGCAAAACGAAAACAAAGCCCCTATTTTCTGGTGGTCTTAAGGACTGGTTATGTTCTTCAAGAAGGCCATTGGAGGAAAAAAAACAAAACAAGAAGCTCCTTTGGTGCTGGCCTGTCTCACACACACACACCAAGATGAATTGTACTGCTTTGGAATGCAGGTGCATATTGAATGCAAGTTATGGTTGTCCGCTTGACAACTAAGTTAGTTTACCAGGCCTTGGAGTGGAATACCAAGGATTTCACTTCCAAAATGGATTGGGGCTCAAGAAACTATTCTATTGAAATACAGTTAAATGGAAGCTAATATTGACGGGAATTCTTTTGATACATTTAATTTTCTCCCCTGTGATTTTTGGAAGGGCCCTGGAGACCTTGGGACAATATAGTTACTCGAGAAGTTTTTAAGTTTGATGGAGCTTCCTGAGAATCAGCATTATGATGGGGAAAGCTCTTTAAGACCAAGAGGGCCTCCTGGGAAAACATCTTGGAGAGGCACTAATGACTCATGAGATCCTGATAGCTATTTGAAAATATGTTCAGGATCAACTAAGTCTGCATGCAGATGCAAACAGCCCAGCCACCATTTCCACGACTGCTGGTTCAAGAGAGTGCATTAATACGAAATATTTTTTAGCAGGCAAGATAGGTCAGTTTCTACCAATGATCTAAGCCAGTGTTTCTCAGAGACTTTAAAGGCGTGTGGACTTCAACTCCCAGACTTCCCCAGCCGGCATATGCAGGACATCAAAGTCCACAGATCCTGAAGTCGCTAAGGTGGAGAAACACTGCTCTGAACTAACCGTTTCTGCTCTGACGGGTCCCCATTTCTCCCCCCAGGAATGAACCCACAGCTAACAGGAAGAGGACTGGACAGAAAGCAAAAGGGAGCTCAGAGACAACAGAAAAGGCCAAGGTCTTAAGAACCTGGAGTTGCCCAACATTTAAGCTGTAACATGGGAACAGCCTGACATTTATACCAGCATTACAGATGACAGAAGCTTAAGAGTGGTCTGTGCCACCGGCAAGATGTTTCTAACTGCTTAATCTTTGCATCTGCTTAACATTTTGTTTATTAATCAGCAGAGTTGGCACAAGAGCATCTGGATACTTGAGACGGAAAGTCCCCAAAACAGTATGTATTGCGGACCCATATTAATTAACGTGGGGTCCAACCCATTGGGCTGTGTCCCTACACAACCCACATTGGCTCAATGGGAGTTGAGCCAAAATCACGGCAACTCTCCTTCCCTCCAAATGAGGCCTGCTTATTAGGAGGATTCTGACTGTTCCCGCTTGGCCAGGATCTCTCCCAATCTCTACCCTGAATGGTAGTCAAGATCAAAAATCGCTACCCGAGACGGCCGCACATCTTGCCTTGTGTCTGGACCAGCTCTGTGCTCCAAATCATTTGTTCCAAGTGCTGGCCTACACTGCCAGCCTCGGCTTCTCAGGAGGGAATGGCCAAGAAGTCCTACTTTGAAGGATACTGTATAAACACGGGTAAATAAAGTATACACAATTGCTAGCAATTTGTCAATGAAATAAATTTATCACATGACACTGTCATGACAATCATATCACTCCCACCCAGGAAGTCAGATATTTATTATCCTAGGTGGAAATGTCACTTGTTGGATATTGGTTTTATTTGTTTTTCCTTTTTAAGTTTACGGAAACAAAATACTGCAATGTTCATGTACAAAGTTGTCGCATTGAAAGTCAGTATTAAACGGTGTAAAACAAACCGTAAATTTAAAAACCTTTTTCCCTGATACAGATTATTCTGATTAATACATTTTTGTTATTCATGGATAAAATTAACAATTAAATATAAATTCAAGAGGCATTGTTTTATAAAACACATTCAAACATCTTTTTCAAAATACTTAATTCAACAAAAAAAAAGTCATGATGTTTTAGTTTAAAAACAAAGGTTTTTCAAATTAGTTTGTTCTGAATATTTATTTTTACATCTTCAACATGACATAGCAGTGTTTCTTAATATTTCTTTTAATTTAAATGAAATAAATTTTCTCTTCCCTTACATATTCTCTGTACACAACATTCTCTCACTCAGGTGGCTGAAAGCCAGATAGCTATACACAAAGACACAATTAAAAGTGTCTTGCTTTTACCTTTTTCAGCTAAAATACACAGACGCATCTTACCACCCCCAACCCCACCCCTCACTCCGAGGAATATCCATTGGTTTCAGGCTTTCTCCTAAGTAAACGGATTTAGGGATTCCTGTTCTTGACACTTAACGTTCTACTCAGGACACAGCACTTAAAGCAGCTCAGATCCATGCAACTTTTATCAACCAACCAACAAAAAGATGCAGGAAAAAAAAAGTTTCTTCCTTGGCTAAGACTCCTGCTGTCGTTGCTGCTGCCTCAGCCTTCCACGGAACCACTTCCAGCCACTTGTTCAGCTCTCCCCCAAAGAGCTCAAATTTAAACAATCAAACCAAGTCTCTGAGGACCGACGTTCACTTTCTTGTTGTTCTTACAGCTGCAGAAACGCTGGACCCCCTTGGAATTTAGATCTCGGTGCCTTCAATATTGCCACGTAGCCCTTCCAAACCTTAGCCGGGAAGCTACAGCAGATGGACACGGCCATTTCTTGGCTACTCTTATGGCGTAAGATTACATTAAAATCAGCTATTCGGGAGGGCCTGGCTTCCCTCACAAATTTCATGATCAAATTGTTCAGCAAATCGGATTGTATCACGACAAACGCTGCACGTCCCAAGCATTTCCTGCAGCTTGCAGTCCTGCTGATGCAGCTACTACAAATGAACTAGCTAAGATTAAGATACCAGCAATACATTCTGGATGAGGGAGTCTCAGAAAAGCAAGACCGTGTTCTTTTAATAGTAGGAATAAATCTGACGGAGTTGCTCCTTCCTTGCTTCTGTGTAATGTACAAATAGGCAGATCGTAATTTCATCTGAAGTGGGAATCACCCAAACTAAGGTTTGCATTGTGCCACAGTTGTTATTCGGATACTGCAGTGCTCAAAATACGGGTCTCACCAGCGGTGTGGCCCCAGTAGCTGTTTTATTTACTATGCATTTTTTTTACTCTTGGGTAAGCTTGTGGAAACGAATGTGCAAGGGTGAGGGATAGCACTGTTTCATAGTCAGGGTCATTTGAGGTTTGCTTTAGCAAAGCATCAAAGCAAAAGACAAAAAAAGACGCTAGGACCCAAATCAGAATATATTACTTTCCTTCCAATATTCTGGCCATGCGACGTTTTCCTTCTGTAATGGTTGCACAATATACGGGCTTTGGCATTTTACAGGATTACAACCACCAGCAACACGGCAGCTGTTCTTTCTTTGGTTCACCTAAATATAAGGGAGCAACTAAACATGCAGCTTGGCCAGGGGTAGGCCACCTTGGCTCTTTCATGACTCCTGGACTTCAACTCCCAGAATTCCTGAGCCAGCATAGCTGAGGGGAAAGGGAGAGGTTTCCACGCTGAGCCATGTTGGCTCAGGAATTCTGGGAGTTGAAGTCCACGAGTCATAAAAGAGCCGAGGTTGCCTACCCCTGGACTTAAACTAATTCAAAACTTGTAGCTACGCTCAGCTGCATTAACTCCTACGTAAATATGGCCCACGAAGGCAGCTTTGTAGTGCGAGCCTATGAAGCTTTTTCTCAGAAAGAGGTCCAGATGATCTCAAGGGGACTTCCTGCAGAGAAGGTGACAGCACCTAAGTGTCATATAGTTCCCCCAAGCCAAGGGAGGTCTCGTTTTCAAAGAACTGAGCACAAATTCTGATTTTTTTTAAAAAAAGGGAGAGAAATAAGCTTGATTCTAAAGATGCAAAGCACTGAAAGCTCTCCAGGAAAATATCAGAGGAAAGAAATGCTTCCAGTGGGAACTACAGAAATGACAGGAAACGGCTACCAACCACTGACCCGTTTCTGTTCTGCACCCTTCAAGCTCCTTACGTCTCTACCAGCCATCCTTGAGCAACCAACCAACCATCTGCAGAATTGGCTATCAACACAACAACGTCGGTGAGCAGCAGGCCGGAGCGTGCTGGCCATACAATCCTGCGGTGCCTGTCTGACAAATCTTCCCGCAACTTTTTTTTCTTTTCTTTTTCTTAAAAAAAAAAGGAACAATTTGGGGGCTACCTTTGGGGGGGGGGGAAAGGAGCAAGAAAAGCTAACTCGCCTGTATCTACAAACTAAGCTGTTATAGTGAGAACGTTAAATAGGAATAAACTGCACAATATCAAGACCAATTCAGGGGGGGGAAAACACACCACGAAGAGGCTGAACGGGGCCCACAGAGGGACCCCGGTACCCGTTAAAAGTATTTGACAGACAGCAATTGCCGTGCATAGTGTCTCCCCTCTCCTTGCAAGGGACCCTGGGTTCCATTTGGAAAAAAGAACACGGGAAAGGCAATATTAACCGCTGCTTGCTTTGAGGGCCGGCAAAAATGGAGAGGCCTGGAGACAAAGTGACTGTTTTACTTCAACTCATGCACTTAATAAATATTATTATTGTATAAAACCAACTTGTACCCTAGGCAATGCATCTCTTAATAAAACTGTGAGGCATTTCAGTAGCAAGGCCAAAAAAGTGTTCCGGAGCACCCAAGAGTTGGGGACGTGGCCCCCACCTGCCCTCTGCAGCAGCCCCTCCATGCCGAGGAACAAAGGCGCCTGCGTTACAACCACAGGGCTGCCCCTCTGCACCCCAAAACCTTTTTAGGGAATCAAACTCGATGTGCTGTGCAGCCTTACTGCTTGGGCACTCGGTCAGTGTTAAAAAGAAGCCAAGCTGATGGCAGCCGCCCTTCGAACGCCCAGCCCGCTCTGCTCCTTCCCCACCCCAGGCGTGCCAAGAGCAGGCAGCTTGCTGGCTGGCTCTTTGGGCATTCAGGGCCAGGGTTGCTGCACAGCCTCCGCTCTCCACTGCAGCCAGAAGCGGGAAACATTGAAAGCGCTGCCTGGTTTGAAAATGGGAGCGGGCGGCATAGAGAAAAAATAATTCCGACTTCCAAAGTTTTGAACAGACAGCCACGGTCTGAGACCAGCCAACAAGATTTCAGTTATTCCGAATTTGAAATTTTTGCGCTGCGATAGAAGGGGAAGGTGGAAAAAGGGGTGAAGTTTCCTTCTCCCATTGTCAAAATATAACATGAAGGGAGCGAGTGGAGTCCACAGAGTCCCTTTCATCTGAAGCTTGCAATGTTTCAGGAGCATCGCCTGCCTCCTGCCAGCTGGTCAGGGAGCAAATTCTGCCCGGCTACCCCCCGCCCCCCAAAAAAATAGCCCGCACTGGCCCTGTTTTAAAATAATAGTTTATATAAATAATACCACTGACCTGGGTTAAGATGATGCAGGCTTAAAAACAAATGGAATGTAAAACCTGTAAACAGGATAAATTCAGCCTGCTGAGTGCTGCTACATAGGTGCTATTTAACCATCTTATCGGGGGTCGTTTCTAAAGGAAAGCCGCTTTGCCAAATGTAAAAGCATCTAATCCCCAAAGGTTTTTGCTTTTTTTGCTTTTTTTCTGAATGCCCACACAAATACCATGTAACTGTAGAGAGACATTACAGATCGCTATCACCATCTAACAATAGGGAAAGCTATTTTTTATCACCTGCCTCAGCTCTAGGTCCAGAATTTAAAATGCAAATATACAAAATAAAAATAAAATAAAAATACGGTACGGTACGATACGACACAGTAAAATAGCAAGAAACCGCACAGGGGGGGCTGTTACTACGGCTGGGAGACCGAGGTCCGGCCAGGGCTATACGGCGGCCTCCGAGTCGTCCTCTGAAGTCCCGCAGTGACTGCTTTTCCTGAAGCTTTTCCAGCTGTAGCCCAGGAAAGTGGGGCTGATGGGCAGGAAGCTGAAGCATCGGTACTTCCTGACAATTTCCATGCCGAAAGGCAAGTCGTAGGTTTCCAGGCCTTCCAGGGATTTGCCGCCCTTGCCTGCTCCCTTCTTCCATTTTCGGATTCCTCTTTCCTCTGGACTTCCTTGATTTTTAAAAAGGAAGGCAGAACAAGAGTGTCAAGATGGGAATGCGACAGACACAGGCTCCTTTTGGGACTTCCTGAGAATTGGGGCGGGGGGGGGACGAGCTGTTGGTCCCGCTTCCCGCCACCATGTGCTGACAGGGAAGTTGAAAGAAGACTCTCTGCCCAGGAGGGGCTCCTGGCTTTTGACACCCCAGGCCCCAGGCAGGGGCCGAAGCCAGAAGGCCGAAGGGCCTGCACAGACACCACCCGGAAGCAGCCTATCTCTCTGGGCAGCGCCCCGGGAAACACGCTGCACCCGCTTCTGGTTCCTTTCCCACAAAATATTGCCCCCAGCAACAGCGGGGCAGAGGACTGTCAAGAGAGGTAAAATATCGCGCACCTATTCTGGCACAACCCTGCTTTTGTTGTTTTGATGCCAGCCAAAAGATGCTGTGGATTTTATTTATTTTTTTAGCTCATGCAAAGAGCTGCCCATCTCGCCAGGATGGCTCTCAGCAGTTAAAAACAAAAAGGGGTGACAGAATGAAGGAAATCACCAGCAGCCAAGGTAAAATCCAGTCAGTCAACGGTTACAACAACCGCCTCTCCAGCCCGACTCCCATAGCTGGGAACAAAACTGCAGAGGCCCCCCCCAGGAAATTTCAGGGCACCTGGGATGGTCTCACTTCAGGCACACCAGAAGCAGTTAGATAGTCAGCTTCCTCAGATATCAAAGTTTAACAACTATCCCATTGCAATTCTACAACTCCATATTATGGTGGTTTTATTATGGCTTTATCTTAAGTTAATATATTGTGTCCTATAGCAGAGTTCCCCAACCTCAGGACCGCTGCCAGGTCCACCTTTGTGTCCTGCCATTCTGCAGGGGGAGGAACACTGGCATACTTGGAGTGATTTCGCTTTGCTGTAACGCCTGGGAATTAGGGAGGGGGATTCTCTTTGGAGACAGGGCAGGCTCCTTCCCAGCAAGCTCCAGCCTGGTTGCAAGGCCGTCCTGCCCTGACAGTGACCTTTTATCTGCCCAACACCTTAGTGTTCTCAAAACACCTTTGTGGCATCATATTGGCTGCCGGTGGACTGGTCAGGGCTTTGGGACTTGGGGAGAACAAAAGAATAGTTTTGCACTTTGCGTGGGATCTTCAGATTCTGCCTGATTTTCCTGCAACCACTTTCTCTCAGTAAGTTCTTTTGATTCGTCCACATGGATTCAAGAGTCTTACTTTCCTGAGGGACCAACCGGGGCGGGTCCTTACATTCACCCTGGTACTGGGCCACGGCCCGTTCAGAACCAGGCCACGCAAGCAGCAGGCAAGAGTGCACATGCAGCTCCATTTCACATGCATGCACTTGTGCGCACGCGTGAAGCTCCACTTGTGCAAGCGGCAGCACACATGGAGCTTCACGTGCGTGTCCGCCGCTCAGATGGAGCTGCCCGTGCAAACACATGCACCTCCTGCTCACATAGAACCATTTCCTCTCTCCCCACGCCCCATGCCAGTCCACAAAGCTGGACACCTGGCCCCAAGCCATGAAGGACTTTATAGGGGATCCCAATAGCTTGAACTGTACCCAGAAGCATATGGGTAGCCAACATAGCTCATGGAGCAGAGGTATAACGTGCACAAGAGGAGTGCTTGTGCCGCCTGTGCTGCTGCATTTTCAACCAGCTGCAGCTTCCAGTGACCTCTTCAAAGGCATCTCCACATACAATCTAGTGCAGTCGTTCACTTGGGAGGTGACTAATGAATGAGTGACATGAGCACTTCCTCCTTGTCCAGGAAAGGGTGGGTGCAACTGGTACACAACACATGCAAAAGCTTTCTAACCAGAGCTGTCGTCTGTTCCTTGAACAGGAGGGCCCTGAAACTGGAAATGGATGCAGCTCCATCCAGAACAAGCAATGGAAAGTCCCTAAAAGAGACTTGCTAGGGATGAACTGTTCCTTCCCATTCAGACCCCCACAGCCTCCTGACACCAGGCAGAGCCTCCACTGGATCACTTAGTCAGCCTGGAGTCAAGTATTTCATCCCATGCTACCAGATGACCCAACCCAGCAGCTTCATTTTGGTTAAACAGGAGTGGAGAGAGCCTCAGGCCTTAAGGCACCCCATATATCAGGGTCCGTGGGCTAGATCGTTCCCCCAATCAGCGCTGATTGCAATTGTTCCAAAGTTAAAAAGAGAACCAGCACAACATGCTGTTTACCCATTCCCAATCCCCAATGCTGGTTCAGGAGAGTTGATTGGTAGCATGGTCGATGGTGTCGAAAATTGCTGAGAGATCAAAGAGAGCAAGGATGGAAACACCAGCTCCGTCCTACTCCCATCAGAAGTCACCCACCATTGCAATTCATGCTGTTTCGATCCCATCCACAGGACTGAAACTTGACTGAAATAATCCATTTCCTCCAATCTGCCTTCTGAACAACCTCCCTTAGAAAGAGAAGTTTGAAGCCATAAAAGGAGATCCTCAAAATTAACCTAAGGAGCAGCA
Source organism: Vipera ursinii (assembly GCF_947247035.1). Lineage (NCBI taxonomy): Eukaryota > Metazoa > Chordata > Lepidosauria > Squamata > Viperidae > Vipera > Vipera ursinii. Next base: position 4,011,699 of record NC_139519.1, on the reverse strand, counting down.
GAATGTTCCCTTGTACAAGCACTTAAAGAAAAGAGAAAAGAAAAGAAAAGAAAAGAAAAGAAAAGAAAAGAAAAGAAAAGAAAAGAAAAGAAAAGAAAAGAAAAGAAAAGAAAAGAAAAGAAAAGAAAAGAAAAGAAAAAAGAAAAGAAAAGAAAAGAAAAGAAAAAAGAAAAGAAAAGAAAAGAAAAGAAAAGAAAAAAAGTAAAAGAAAAAGAAAAAGAAAAAGTAAAAGTAAAGAAATTAGCCTAGCTGCACAACACTCCTTCATTTCTTTCAATGAAACATCAGAGTGTCCTGGTGGTCTGAGACCCACGCTAATGACCGCTGGCGATAGAGATGTTCTCCTTCAGCATTTGGTCTCCTCAGGATGATGAAGGGGAAGCAGGGCAGAAAGAAGAGAGCAAACTGGATGACTCACCTGGAATGGTGTTATCTAAAATAAATGCTACACAGCCACCAACAAACATAGCGGTAGTCAGCAAGACATTTAGGACTTGATCAATGCTGTCGATTCCTGAAAGGGTAGAAGATGGGAAAACGGGTTCTGTCAGAACCTGAACAGATGCAACATACATAGAAAGGCAAGCTGGGATATCTTTAAGGTAGCACCAAGACACAGAATGACCAGCTTCACAGAAACACGTGTCCATCCAGTCCCTGTGTGCCCAAAGTTGCAGAGTGTGGCTGAGTTCCTATTGAACTTCTCTCCATTGACACGTTCAGGGCTGGGATCACCAGCTTGCCCAGTAGCAGCCACGGTTCCCACCAGTCAATTGTGAAGCACCTGCATGCCTAATTTCTCGCCTGCAAGGAAAAACAGTAGCATCTCCATTCATTTACACTGGGGATGGGGGTGAGGTCTCAGTGGGAAAGAAGGTAAAAGTGGAATCTCACACTTTGGGGAAGAGGGCAGAGTTCTCTTCCACTGCTCACCACAAGAGAGGGGGAAGCTTGGTTGATGCCCCCAGTGGCCCCTGGCCCATCATGGAGTCCAGCCCATCTCTGATGCCCACTCAGCAGCCAACCAACAGAATCAGTCAACCTGACCTAGAAGTGGGGGAGGATTTCCCTTTTGCTAAAAAATATTCTGGAGGATTGGCAGAAGCCCCCCTACATCCAGCATCCGGCTGTTTCTCGGCAAGTCAGAGGCTCCTGCTAATACTAAAAGTCTGGCCCATGGAGTTCTTGGAAGCTTCTTGAATGAACACAGGCAACCAGACTGGTCAGGTAATTAATTTGATTACCTGTGACTTTTAAGCAGATGGCTAATTAACTTTCTAATTAGTTAGAAAGATGCCTCTGTAAGGAATTTTTTTGGGGGGAGGCAATTTCACATAGCCCAAACCAGTAGGCTATATCAGATGTCTCAAGCATTTGGAGGATGACAACGTGAGAAGGGCTGGAATAAACCAGTTTTCCCTGCAGGTCAACAGGAATGAAAAACAGAAAATGTTTCGGTTTGGAAGACAGCCCACGTTTAATACCTATTTTTGATTCAATGTGGTGCACAGGGAGGGAATTAGGGCTGACAAACTGGACTGAAGCTAAGCCAACTGGGGAGCCTTCCAGATCTTTGGCGCTCCCAAAATCCTTAGCTACAGAGGACAGCCAGTTTGGGAAGCTGAGCAAGCAGACAGAGCCAGGCTTAATCTGGATTTTAAAAGTTAATTAACTAATCACCCCAGTTCCCTGGTGAACAGCTGCAATCAACCACGAAGATGCATGGACTTCAGTTCTCAGAATTCCACAGCCGGCATCTTCAAGCCATCAAGACTGAGAAACACCACTCTAGGGTGACGGAGTGCCAGCTGAAATACTGGACAGATCTTTCTCCACATGCCTTGTGTGAATTCATGTTTCAGAATATTACTAGAAGGGACATCACGTGCCTAACTTTACAATCTTTTTTGCCATGGCCACTAAGAAAACCACAAAGTTGTTAAGCGAATCCAACTTTCCCCATTGACTTTGCTTCTCAGAATCCAGCTGGAAAGGTTGGAAGTGACGAACACGTGACCTGGGATGCCACAACCACTGTAAATGCATGCTGGTTGCCAAATACCCAAATAACAATCACATGATCGTGGGGACACTGTGATGGTCTTAAGTGAGAGGAGTGGTCCATAACTCACTGTTTCAGTGTCTTTTAACTTTAAACTATTGTAAAATGACTGGTTGTAAGTCAATTTATTATTTTATTTGAAAGCTATTTAAGAATACATGCGTAGCCAAGCAAATACATATACACTTACATATACATATACATACATACATACATACATATATAAAATATACCTGTACCTGTAAAAAGTGGGTTTTGCCGAAGATAACTTGGGAGCACCAGCCCAAAGAAGATAGAAAATCCAAGAACGAAAAGGTTACGTGAAGAATTCAGATCTACGAATTGCAGATTTGAAAGTCCAACTGCAGTGATCATCCCTAAATAAGAAAGGGACAGGATTTTCAAACTATTCATATTCATATGACAGTCTGCAAGTTATTGTTTGGCTACCTGGAAAATGGAAATCATAACCCAACCTACTTTATATGTCGGCAAAATGATATATGGGCTAAAGCCAGAAATTCTGGTACAGCATTACATTAAAAAAAATCAAAAGTACTTGAATTATGTTAATCGTTACGTACTAGAACATAAAACTACTCTGGATATTATTTTATAGGATTCAGACGTTTAAAGAAAATGCAGCTTCAGCCCACAATTCACACGTACTCTTACAGGCACTGAACTCTCTGCTAGCCTGGGTTGATTCTAAACCACTGTTTCTCAACCTTGGCAACTTTACAATGTGTAGACTTCAACTGCCTTCTGGTTGGGGAATTATGAGCTGAAGTCTGCACATCTAACAATTGCCAAGATCCCCTACTAAGAGAAGTTAGCGAGAAAAGGAATTTAAGATAGTCCAAAATTCCTTTAAAAAGGAGATCTTAAAAGCACAATTCACACAATTCACACAAACACACGGAGTGATACTTACCAAAGAGAGTACAAAACAGAGCTCCAAGCACTGGATCTGGAAGAGATGCAAACAGCGCACTGAATTTGCCAACTGTTCCAAGTAGCAGCATGAAAGCAGCCCCGTACTGAATAACCCGTCGACTTCCAACCTATAAAACATTCATGTGGGAAGAATAAAAAACAATATTCCAACAGCGACTGGCATCGAATTTGCACTGTTACAGAGCTTGAAAATTTTTCACAGGAAATGATTACAAATAAAACAAAAAAACAAAAACAAAATAAGGTATACTGTGGTAGCCACAGGGGAGATGCCTGAGACACTTTCCGGCCATGTGTAAACATTACATCATTCTGTAATGATGTGCCACATAATATTGTACGTAAAACATAGCAGGTTATTGGTTACTACTGAAACTTAAAATCATTTTTAAATGCTATTCTTTTTAAAATAGGGAACTTATAGATTTGCTACTTAATTTTACTACAGACGCTCAAATAAAAATTGTACACTATTAGAAAGCTACTGGAACACCTAAAACCCTCAGAGAAAATATTTGGTTAAAGATGCCGAGCACTCCAATTAGTTTATACAAAAGTAAAGTTTGTTTTAAACTTTTGGGGTCCTTGTTTCAGAACAGGAAGTATCAAAAATATATTTTCCACCATATAGCCATGTTTGTGTGAAATATTTTGTTTTGTTTTAAAATACAAGAGAAAATGATCTAAACTATGGTTACAAATTAAATACCTTATGCAGTTGCGAAATTTGTGCAGCAAATATTGGCATCCATTTGATTTGGATCAAATCTTAGCATTATTTACTCCTATGAATATATTAATGTGGCAAACCAGATGTTACTAACAAATCTTTCTTTAGGGCTACAACCTGCTTCGTGCAAGAACTACAAAATATACAAGCTTTATCAAGTCTTCAGTTTGCCAAGAAGGCAACTCAAAAACAAACGTGTATCACAATATTGATGCAACAATGGCTTAATCAACTCCATTCCCTTCCGAGTTTGACTGATAGGACACCAATTAAAAAGTAGTCCAATTATTTCCTCTGAGTTCTCCTTTAGTGGCTGGATTAAGTCAAGGAAGAAGGACAAGAATAAAACGCAGTTTTGTTACGCAAATACAGTGCTTAAGCCACAATGTGATCTGCTTATTTGGGGCCATCAACAATTAACATTTTTGACCTAGCTATATGATGCTACATGTCTACCCATTGACAAAGTAACACAATATCAAATACAAATGCTTCTCTGAATGCTTCTCAAATTAGCGAATGGAAACAGAAATCAGTCCAAATCATGCTTTTTATCTCTCAAAGAAATGCATCCAGTAGGTGGCAACGTTTCAAACTGGACTTCAAAAGCAAAACCTCACCTAGGCAGGGGAAGGAGTAGTTACAGGCTATCTCCCCATGTCCTAGTAGACCTAATCATGAGTAAAATGGACTTAACTCTATGAGCTACAATTTAAAGCACAAACCCCTGTCTTACCTGTACTTCTCAATGGGTTTTTTTTAAAGGAAAAGTGAGCTTTCCTATTATGGAAGGCTGCAGGACTGCAGAGTAAAATATAGTCAAGTAAGATGGCTTTGACTTGGGATCTGTTGTAGTCTGAATTATACAGGCCCTATATGGAATCAAGGCAGGGCCAGGGTTCAAGACACAAGCCTGCCACATGAGATCTGGTTTGGCTCAATGGCCTTTTGGAGTATCACTGGCTCTTTTGTTTGCTCGGTCTGAACAAGGGTTCTGAAAATTCATTACATACTTAAATTTCATTTAACAAGGTATTATTTTCCTTCATAATAACCATTCCATTCCATATCACTTGGGCTCAAGCAGTTTATCAATCTTCCTTTATTCTAATGCATGCTCAGAATTGATGAAGCCAATCAATTTTTTTACCACATTTTCCACAGGTTAATATTCCAAAGAAATCTAAATCAACAATGAAGGACCTTAAAATATGCAAGCCCAGCCCTGCATTCCAAGTATACGCTGAGAACAAAAATCACACTCGCTCAACTGTGCGCCTGAGCAAATACTTCTCAATCTGAAGAACCCTTAGGCTAAAAACACACACTGTGCAGTGTTGCATGACTTCAGCCAACTGTAATTTAATTCAGAGAACCATGATTAAGCAACTTTGGGGGCTTTTGCGAAGAGTTTATATTGTCAAGAATGAAATTTGCTTGCTTAATTAATGTAAAATACCTTTGTAATTCCCAAAACTCCAATGTTAGGACTAGAAGAAGTGGATCCATTTCCAGTGCCAAACACTCCGTCTAATACACAGGAAAGGCCTTCTATGAAAATGCCCCTGCGCCAAAAAGAAAAATATTGAGATAAAGAAATAAGATAGAACTTAACATAATAGGGTTGGAAGGGACCCTGGACATATCTCACTTTAAAACAGATGAAACCCAAGTGAAAAGAATTACAATATTCTGTAAAGAATTGGATGCAGTAATGAGATCAACTGCTCAAACAGTAATATATGTGTGCATTCATGATTTAATTGAAGCCAGTGTCTTGCTGACTTTGGCATTTTAAATGTTTGTGTTTTGTACAGAGAGCTCTTGGAGACAGGCAAGATACGCTGCCCCTGGATCCAAGAGTTTATGTTGGTGGGGAACGAGGCAGGTCACCAGCGGTGACGGTACAGAGCCGTAGTTACGGGAATTGTGGAAAACATCGGGGTCACTGTGTTATACCTGGCAGATTTGTAAAAAACCAGAACACTTAGGGTTCAAGTACATATCATAAGATAAAGAATTTTAGACCAACATGTAACTGAAACCAGAAGTTTTCTTGCTGGGACGAATGGACAAACATTTATTTATTTATTTATTTATTTATTTATTTATTTACTTACTTACTTACTTACTTACTTACTTACTTACTTACCGCCCTTCTCCCGAAGGACTCAGGGCGGTGTAAATATCAAAATGTAAATACAAAAGTTAAAAAAGAGATTAAAAAGAATTAAATAATTATGCCCAAGAATACAATACTAAAAATGTGTTAAAACTTATTTAAATCCAATCCCAAACCCATCAGACCAGGCCAGATTGTTCAAATAGATAAGTTTTTAAATCACGCCGGAAGGAGGGCAGGTCGGAGGCCATCCGGAGCTCAACCGGAAGGCGGTTCCACAGGTCTGGCGCGCCCACAGAGAACGCCCTCCCCCTGGGGGCCACCAATCGACATTCTTTGATCGGAGGCACCCTGAGGAGGCCCTCTCTGTGGGAGCGCACTGGACGGAGGGAAGTTGATGCCGGCAGCAGGTGCTGCCGTAGGTAATCCGGACCCATGCCATGTAGGGCTTTGTAGGTCATAACCAGCACCTTGAATCTCACCCGGAGGGCAACCGGCAGCCAATGCAGCTCGCGGAGCAGAGGTGTAACATGGGAGTATCGGGAGACCCCCCAACACAACTCGCGCGGCTGCATTCTGCACCAGTTGAAGCCTCCGGGTGGTCCTCAAGGGCAGCCCCATGTAGAGAGCGTTGCAGTAGTCCAAACGAGAGGTCACGAGTACATGAGTGACTGTGCGCAAGGCATCCCGGTCTAGATAGGGCCGCAACTGGCGCACCAGGCGAACCTGGGCGAATTAGAGAAGACTTAAGGAGGATTGCTTTTGTATATGGTAACTGCTGCAAAAATACTACAGGTAGTCCTCGACTTACAACAGTTTGTTTAGCGACCATTCAAAATTACGACGACACTGAAAAAGGTTATGACCATTTTTCATGCTTACAACCATTACAGCATCCCAATGGTCATACGATCAAAATTCAGAGGATTGGCAACTGGTTCGTATTTTTTGCCAATTGCAGTGTCCCTGGAGGTCACGTGATCCCCCACTGCAATCCTCTGACCAGCAAAATCAAAGAGGGAAGCTGGATTCACTTAACAACCGTGTTGCTAACCTAACACCTGCAGCGATTCACTTAACGGTGGCAAGAAAAGTTGTAAAATGGGGCAAAATTCACTTGACAACTCTATTGCTTAGCAACAGAAATTTTGGGCTTAATTGTGGTCACAAGTCAAGGACTACCTGTATAGGCACAAAAACAGAAAGTGTCTACAGGGGAAGAGGGATTGGAGAAGGTGACAGAATTTGCAAAAGTGGTAAAGTTGGTTTATTTAACTAGAGAAAAGAGAGTAACTGCATGTGTTAGCAACTGAAAACCTGATGACTAAGAGGGCAGATTACGGAAAGAAGGGAATCATGATACAACCTTAGAGAGGATAAAAACCTGAATGTATTTATCACTGCTATAAAGAAGATCGGAAATAATTCAGCACCTATGTATTTGGTTTTCCCTGCCTAAGTGCATGACCGTACTTGTCTGAACTACATCTTGTTGGATAGGACTCAATGCTCAAGTCCATCAAGATCCTTCTGGAACAAGCCTTAAGTGTTAGCAGTTCTCCCTCAGCTTGGTGTTGCCTGCAAATCTGATGAGTTCTCATCTACCCCTCATCTAGATCGTTTATGAAGGTGGCGAAGAGTCCTGGGCCCAAGAATGAACCTTGAGGTATCCCACTGCAAGCTTCTCTCCGTGTAGAGGTAGTTCCATTGAGGATTACATGCTGGGTGTGGCCGGTCAGCAAACTGAGTCCATCTGGTGGATGGATTCTCCCAGGATCTTTCCAGCTCCATGAGTCTATGGTCTATCTATGTTCTAGGTTTTTTTTAAATATTTTCTATTCCTTTTCTTTTTGTCCATTTCTCTCCTTTCTCTTTCATTCCTTTTTTCACCACATTTCTTTTACTTTATCTTTCCTTTAAGTGTTTTATTCTGTAAAAAAAATCTTCAATAACAATTAATTAAAAAGAACAAAGACTGGGAAGGCAGACAGGTAGACTGGCTGGTTGGCTGTACTGTGCTAGAACTCAAGCATGGTTTGCAGCTAAGGGCAAGGAAAGTATGAAAAGACTGGTGGGCAAGCTGGCACACAGGCCACGAAGAGGAGGGGAATGGAAACCCTTGACCTATTTGGCTCAAAAGATCCTGCTGAGTTTTGTCTCTACTGAAATCCAGAATAGCCAATAGCCAGGTTTGGTTCTGGCTGACCCATCACTCTAGCCAGAACAGTTCAGCCAAACATCAGAACCACAATGTGCTCATTTCCTGCATGACATGAACATTTCCATGTTGTACACCTCACCACTGGAAAAGCTTCCATTTCAGGTTATACGTTAGGAACCGCAAGCTTAAAAACCTCTGCCTGCTTGACTGATCTGTTAGTTCATCCTCTTGCCCATCCTAAAGCAGGCACTGTATCAAGCATCCAATGACAATAAAAGCAGAGTAATCAATAGCCTTAATCAAAATATATTTGCATCACTGGGAGTCTGGGAACTCGCTTTCCTTGGCAAAGGAATTAACATAAAAGTATTTATAACAAAGAACACAGGATCGCAGAAAAGCTTTTTTGGCAGCTGAGAAGAGCAGACTATCCTATCTTCTTCATTTCGTGGTTTGGATGTCCTAAGATAAATTTCAGACACGAACAATTGGGAATGCTCAATATTGCTTCATGCAAGATAAGTCAACTCTGAGAGTTCACCGGGACTTGCAGATGAAGAGTGAACAGCCTTTGGTGAAAGGTGCCCGAAATAATTCTAAAACAAAGATTTAAAAAAGACTTGCAGTGATTTCTGAATGTCCATGTCACTGACTGATGCTGCCAATTTCAACGGTCCATGCACTTACTGTAGGTCAATTTATTTTTAATCAGAAAATGAGTTTGATCTTGGCACCAGAATAATATTGGAACCTTCAAAGAGAATCAACATTTAATTCTGCTTTGACAGTGTGGAAAAAAAATAGAAGAATACACTGATTCCAGACAGCCACCCCCGGAGGCTCACCTGTTTATTGCATGGATGGGTGGTGGAGGAGCACAAGCTAGCCTTGCACAGGCGTAATAATCTCCGATGGATTCAATAATACTAGCAACCACAGCACTGAGCATCCCAATCACGCCAGCAGCTGAAATAGTCGGCAATCCCCACTGAACTGTAAATACAAAGACATTCAATTTTATATTGATGTAGGGTCAATGATGATCTTCTGGGCTAACTGATTGTGGTCTAATTATCTGGCATCCTGACGTTTTTCCAGCATCTGTGCTTGTCATCTTCAGAGGCAAGGCAATCTGCTCTGCAGCTCACAGGCAACTGAGCAGGAACTGATAGCGCTCTTATGCTTGTAGCAGAACTAATCTCTCACTGGACCATGCTAATGAAATTCTGAAAAGATGTGACTATAATTGGTTCTTTATCCTGGAGAATTTGTAATTGGTCTGATCTGAAGAAATTCCAAAGGAGTTGGTGTTTGATTAGTCTGTCTTTGTAACACCCTATGTTAGATTCCACGCGGGGTTTATTAATTTATTTTGGTGTGATGTAGAACTAAAAAGCTGGTTTTGTTTATCTGCAAATTCTCTTCTTGTCAAATGCTTAGGACTTTTATAATTCTGAATAGCTCCTCTATGTACTTGTACATGATGATTTGACATGATTGCTGGAACTTGTAGTTCTTTCAATTTAAAATTGTGCCTCTGATATAATAGCTGCCTGTATTCAGCTATTGCTGATATTTCACAATGTCCTAGTCAAAAGGATCTTTTATGTTCTTTTAGCTGGGCATCAATACTCTTATTTTATAGTTCCAATATATACCTGTCCACAACTACAAAGTACGCCATAAACCGATGATGAAAATGGACTTCTGCAAATTGTAGGTGATCAAATCACTTCTTGGATTTTTTTTGTTAGTTTAGGAAAAGAGTCTGAAGGTTTACAAAGCTTGTTTTCCATCTTTACATCACAGCCCTTAATTCACCAATTCCATGAAGAAACAACAGTAAGCTGATCCGAAGACAGAACAATCAAAAGCAGTTCTTATCAAACTTCTTCCAATCAGACCAATTACAAATTAACCTGGATAAATCAGAAAGCCAATCAGAAGTTGGCTTTTCAGGATTCCGTTGGCATGGTCCAATGAGAAATTCTGTTACAAACACAAGAGTACTATCCATTCCTGTTCAGTAGCCTATCAGCTGCACAGCAAATAGTATGCTTGTGAAGATGCCAGCCACAGATGCTGGTGAACCATCAGGATTGCGGACAATTAGACCATGATCTATTAGACTGGAAGTTCATCATCATTACATACAGATTTCCTCATTCTTTTAAAAGCAAAGCACTTTCAAAACGTAAAATACTTCCCTACATGACAGGACAGGTAATTTCTGTAATCTAAGGAAAAGGTAGTTACAATTATTCAGAATAGTGAGAATCAAAAATGTATTTTGCTACAGAAGTGTTTATTCCTAGATAGTTAAAAGGTAAAGGTAAAGGTTCCCCTGCACATGCGTGCTAGTCGTTTCCGACTCTAGGGGCCCGTGCTCATCTCCGTTTCAAAGCCGAAGAGCCAGCACTTGTCCGAGGACATCTCTGTGGTCATGTGGCCGGCATGACTAGACGCCAAAGGCGCACGGAATGCTGTTACCTTCCCACCGTAGTGGTCCCTATTTTTCTACTTGCGTTTTTTCGTGCTTTCGAACTGCTAGGTTGGCAGAAGCTGGGATGAGTAACAGGTGCTCACTCTGTTACGCGGCACTCGGGATTCGACCCGCCAAACTGCCGACCTTCTGATTGACAAGCTCAGTGTCCTAACCCACTGAGCCACCGCGTCCCTCCCCTAGATAGTTAATCTCCACAATAAATTGGTGCCTTCTGAATAGAAAGACTTCCTATGAACAAACATGTGCATATATGGGCACTAATCAGCATACAGTAGTACAAATAAAGGCTAAGGTGATCTTCAGTCAGGAAGTTCTGAGACTATCCAGTCAGAGAAAAGTTTAGATGTAAACGAAGCAAATATATATTCAAAAATATTTGAATATGCTCTTTCCTCATGAATGGAACTGGGTAAGTCAGAGCTTATCAGCATTCGTATAGTCTCAAGAGTTTACAATGACACAAATACTTGAAAAACAAAAATTAACTATCAGACCAGAGCCGGTTCATCTAAATTGGCATCTTCGGATTCACAGGCAAAAAGTCTATAGTGACTGTAGCCAAAAAGCAAAATATTCAGGGAGATTCCTCCCCCTGAATGCTTGCTAGATTCACTTACAGGGATATGGAATCTTGAACCACGGAGCTACCAGGAGAACCTTTTGCCTGGCATCAGTGCGAGCGTAGAACCCATACTTAGTCTTATCACGCGGAAAGACGTCTGTCACAGTAAAGATGAAACACAGCAGCCAAGAAACCAGAATAGCTAGAATGATCTGTACGGGGGACAGGAAGGCACTTAAAATAAGATAGCCAGCAATCAGAGCCCGCTTGGGCTAACGGTGAAGACCCCAGGCTAGAAAGCAGGAGACGTCACTTCCAGTCCTGCATTGTTCATGAAAGGCAGCTGGGTGACCATGGGCCAGCCCTCTTCTCTCAGCCCAATATACCTCACAGGGTTGTTGTTGTGGGGAAAGTTGAATATGTTCGCTACCTTGAGTTATTTGTAAAAGTAATGAAGGTGGGATACAAACAAATAAAATAAAAATGAAGACATGCTTCGATGACAGAGGTTTTTGTACTTAGCGCAGCACAATTATTTTCAGATTAAAAGAAAAACTTGCAGCATTTTGTTAGGCACTGCACATTAAATGGGTCCTCCATACAATTTCCCAAACTGGGAAAATTTCCAAGTAAGAACTTATGGGATTGCTAGTCATATTACACACGGTGCACCCTGATCAGAAAAAAGAGTCAGTTGATCACAGTCTGCACATGAGAAGCAATTTTTTAATAAAAAAACGATGCTAGAGCTTAATCAACAGATGCACTGAATCCTCATCAAAGATTTCTAAGAAAGAGGTAATAGTGGGACCACATATTAAAGATCCACTGAATTTAACATTATCTATTACTCTTGCCAAGGAAAAACTCGTGGTGTTTCCAGATCACAGATATCTCATTAGTTCTCAGCATCTAATAATTAGAGGCATTTTGTAGCTGCAGAGAGTTCAAGAGAACAGCAACTAATTGTTATTGTTAGGCCTTACAATAAACTTTTGGGTTAGCTTGAAGGTAAGCAGACGTCTTGGGATATGGCAGGGTTTCTCTAGTGCAGCGTTTTCCAACCTTAGGAACTTGAAGATGCGTGGACTTCAACTCCCAGAATTCCCCAGCCAGCTATGCTGGCTGGGGAATTCTGGGAGTTGAAGTCCACGCATCTTCAAGTTCCTAAGGTTGGAAAACGCTGCTCTAGTGGCCTCCAGGATTGCTCAGGTCTGTAACGAGGCTATTTCAGACCTGAACGGTCCCAGAGATCGCTCTTCTGTTAAAGATATTAAGAATGCTGAATGTCAGCTGATGCCTTCTCTGCAGTAGCACTGCACTCCAGAATGCTTTTCATTTGAAATTTGGGAGATGCCTGCTGTAACTTATTTTAGACATGGCTGAAAACTCACCTCTTCATCCCAGCCTGTGCTAAATGTTCAAAGACTACCGGGGTGGGGGGGATGTGTGTCTATATGCCTTGCCTTTCCCAATCACCTTTTTAATGAATACATTTTAATTTGGCCTAATTTGTTGTGTATTTAAATTTGTTGTTTAAAATATTTTTATTCTATACTTTATTCCTATTTTTATTATAAACCACTTAGAAATGTTTTGACATTACAGGCAAAACATCAATAACTGAATAAATATGTTTTTAAGAAGTTCCCAATGGCAGCTATTTACAAAGTGAAATTCTAGTGTATGTGAAGAAACATGTTGCATATAATTTGCAAGTGAAAACCACTCATGTTCCCACACTGTTTTTTCCCCTCTAGCTAAAAAGATGGACTTAGTACTTTTCCTTTGATAGCTTCCCCGAACCTAGAAAGCATTAACTTTTTTCTATGTCTTGCTTAACTTAAGCTGTATTTTTAAGTGATGAAAATAGAATATTCTGTGTAGTTTTAAATTACAGATACATACTCAAAAGGTTTGGGGTGACATTTACCTTTTCTTCTATCCTTTTTTCTAGTTTACCAATATTTAGCATAAGGCTTACCAAGTCAGTCTTCTAGGAAAGACTTTAAACAGGTTAGATCAGACATGTCAAACTCGCGACATCACGTGACATCACACGACATATCGGGACTGTTTTGCCACTGCTGGCAATGGGGTGGGGCGGCTTCTGCGTGACGCGACCGGCCTGCAGGCTGACAGTTTGACACACCTCGGTTAGATTCTTTCTCAAAGCTTACCTCTGCAACGACTTTGTTATATAATTACAATGAAATTACAAATTACAACCTCTTCTACATTTGAAAACCACACACACACACACACACACACACACACAGAGCTTCTATACTGATAATAATCAATATACAGATTACTTACAGGAAACATTTTAAAAAGCTGCAAGCGATATGCAGTCCATCCTTTTTTGGACTTGTAAATGGGTAATGGGAATTTGACATTTCGGGCATACTGAGAAAACAACAGCACTAAGAAAATAGTCCTGAAAAGATGAAGAAGAGTTACTATTAGTCCATCACCATTTCCACAGATATAACAGATAAAAATCAGTGAAACAAATGTGAAATAAATTCTTCTCCACCTCGATAGGACTGCAAAGGACATAATTTTCCCCACTGTGTTTACTTTGCAGAGTAATTTATTAAAGGTTTGAGGCAAAGGATAGCAGGGCTGGGTCCCTCTTTCATCTGCTATGTTTATAATGTGTTTTAATTTGTTTCAAGTTTTTGTTACTTGTTTTGACTCTTGAAAAGGTTCAGTAAATCAAGTAAACTAAATATATTGGTGGCTCAGTATGACCTCTGTAGTCAATACAGAGAAAGTATTTTATCTACTATTCACCATCATTTACTGTGATGCATTTTAATTATAATGTTTAATCAATCACAAATTTTGATTCACCCAAATGCTTTTGCACCATTAACAGCCTTTCCCAAATCTAGGTTGATTCTGTAATTTCTTTCTTGAAAAGACTTCATAATGTGCATTTAGCTAAAGGGATCATTCAAGTAAAGAGTTATATCAGAGACGCACACAGTTCCGTAACAGTAACTCTGATGGCAGATAAGGCTCCCTCAAACCTACTTGCCTCAAGCAAATAAGGCTTGTCCCTAGGAACGGTTGATACTCCATCTCGGGAGATTTCCAGAAGAGAAAGGACAACCATTTGTCTGACATGGCAGGGGATTGGATGAAAAGAACTCCAAGGCCTCTTTCAACTCTTGTTGTTCTGTGTTCTACATCTCTGCTGAAAAAAGGGACTGTAGCCACACAAACCATCACCAGGTGAGGTTCTGCTATGACATATTCTTACGCGTGACTGGTAGCACAATTACCAGGAGGAGCTACACAAGGTGTACATTGTTGGAGCAGCGCCAACCCTACTGCGCACCAAGTGACATTTGGAATGCACGGTGCCTTTGAATCCCATAAAGAGGAGAGCACACCTATTATTAAATGTAATTGATCCTTATGTAAGAGTTATCCTAAGGTAACTTTAGCAGACAAGATCCGGGTTCTCCTCTCTGGTTTTTAAATGCTGCATTTTGCTGGGACCTCTGCGGGCCCACTACCTGGACGCCCTTAATTTCTTTTACCATCTTTCAACTTGCACCATTACCTCTTCTGTTATTGCCATGTAATTTCCCCCCCCCCAAAAGCAATTTAAAAATAAGAGTATTGGCATCATACCAAAAATGACCTATTTACAAGGTACACTGTTTTTGGAGAGCGGCCTAAGGGGGCAAAAAGCCACCTTCCATACTGATACTGACATTATCCTGCTCGGGTTATCAACTGACACCGGTACAGTACGGACAGCCGGATGACCAGGCATACTTACAGCATGGCTATGCCCCAGTGTTTGCCTGCTCTCTCCCCAGCAGCCTGGAACCCAGAGAGCCCAATCAGAGCTACGGTGGGGGTAATAGTCAGAGGGCCAATGTATCGCAAGAGTGCTCCGGGAAGGCCCAGGAACCCAATCACCACTTCTATCAAAGAAGACATGATAATAGCACCTTGGATCTGAACACAGAGAAAAAAGAAAGAAGCCTTCATTAGTTTCCTCCCCTTCTTTTCAGGTTTTTTTTTTTTTTACAGAGAAGGTTTTATATTTCTGCAGAGATTTTGGAATGGATCATGAACTGCAAGTCCAAAAAAAAAATCAAGTGACTAGGCAGAACTGGGCAATGGCATGTGTTATGCAAGAGAGTGCTTAAGCAGCAAGTTTTCCAGACTAAAGAACATCTGGAAGTTCAGAGGTGCGTGCTACGTTATCACCAGAAGATGATTCGACCGAAGGATTACTAACCTCATCCACTCCTTACTGCTTAAGCACAAAGCTTAGGTTGTTAACACACAACGGGGGTCATTAGACCAATCTGGCAGTTGTGTTAAAAGCACATCACACGGTCATACAGGAAGACCTGGGTTCCAAGCTAACCTTTCAAGTTCTCAGATCGAACCGGCAAGGGCTGGAGATGCCACGAAGGTGATGCTCTTAGCTCCTAGGGGCAGAGTGTATGATGCATTTGGTCACACGTGCTCTTTAGAAGCTGGCATAGAGCAGCGCAGCGGTCTCAGGAGACTGCCAGCCCCCCTTGGCTGCAGGCCTCTTGGCAGGATGGAGCTATGGTTTGAAGATGGGGAAGAGAGAGGGGATGTTTTAAATTGAGGAACAATTGGCAGCCCAAAACAATGGGATGGGTGAAAAGTTCCATGTCATAGGTGTGCACCGGATCTATATTTTATTATGATTAATTGTTCTAGATTCATAAGGACCAAGAACACCTAAAATACTGGGAGTAAGGTGGGAAAGAGAAATAGAGCAGCAAGACCAATAAATAATGTAGAAAGCAAGGCAGTGCTTCTAACTCGGCGTGGCTTTCTGGATCAAAAATACAGTTAAGGCCGTGTGGATTATTCTCCCTGTAAGCCTTTGACTGCACTACTACATATAGAGTAACCCAGCAGCCTCTTAACAGTTATTTCGTTATTGCACATATTATCGATGAGAAGCACTTTCATGCCATGAAACAGAGAATAATCACTACTTAACACGACAGCATATCCTCAGCAATCATGGACTGGATTTCATGCAGTTGGGAACTTTGCAATCACACAGAAAAGGACAGGCAAGGTTAAACTCCGTACATGAAGAGATTTTAGGAAATCAGAGAGAGTCAGCCATCTGGAGAAGTGCCCAACGGAGGACACAGTGCTGAATACATTATGCAAGTTACCTCTCGTATTCTGGGGTACCAGATATGTTCTGTGTGCAGCAGCTCCGATGTTTCATTTGTAGCCATTACAGCTTGGAAGGTTAAAAAGAAATACCTCTCGTTATGGCAAAATAAACAGCTTTAATATATACACAAAGTTAGCTTCTTCTCCTATTTGAACCCCTACTGCCGCTGATCATATATATACCTAGTACATTTTATATAGAGAAAAATCCATTCTGCTAGTCAATTTAACTGCTTCCCCACAGCCACCAAAGGTCAAATAAAAAAAAACCCTATGGAACTGAAAGAATGCCTTTGTGAGATGGTGGTAACTGAAGCTGTAGCACGTACTGATAAAATGTACTTTTTATAATAGTGTTAGGAACACATTTATTGTCCTGCTTATTCTCAGGTAGAGCAAAAGACCCTTATCTCTAGTTTTTTAAAGTAGTAACTGATACATGCAGATAACTAGCTTGTTGCTGCTCCCACATTACAATCACAAATAGTAAATCCGAACTAACTGGTAGCAAACCACATTGTGCTTGTATAATATTTTATGAACTGTCTTATGTATGCAAGATTGTGAATTGCCCTTATCTTTTGTGAACTGTAGAATATCACTTCCTGGCCTGGTTTGATCTTCTTAATCCCCTCTCTCCTGAGTTTTGACTGAAAGATTAGTTGACCAAATTCTAATGAACACAGGGAAATATATTTTGCGAGGGGCAGCGGAGAGGACAAAGGAGGCGCAAATTCGAAATGATGACACCCCCCCCCCCAACAAGGAAGGTATTTCCTGCTTACCCAGGCTCTCACAGAATCCAATAAATGAGTTTGAGAAATCTATTCAGCCAGAGGAGACCTCTGCATCCCATGAGGTTAAGAAGAAAGATCCAGGAGGAATTGTGGGCCTTTGCTTAGCCAGCTCTAAGTGCCTGACTCCCTCCCTAACCTAATTTTCCTTCCACCGGTTGAGTTTGTCTATTTGGCCAGCGTTTCCCAACCTTAGGAACTTGAAGATGCGTGGACTTCAACTCCCAGAATTCCCCAGCCAGCATAGCTGGCTGGGGAATTCTGGGAGTTGAAGTCCACGCATCTTCAAGTTCCTAAGGTTGGGAAACGCTGTATTTGGCTACCTTCTTCTCAATGGATAGGTTCCTTCTAATCCATCACTATAGGCTTTCTCGTGGTAAGTAAAAATGGTCCCAGAAGGCAGCATTTATAGCGTTCATACACTGTGCTGCTACAACCGGTTGTTATCCCAGAATGGGTAACCCCCAGTGAGCACAAAGAGGCAGAGATTCACTTGGATGATCCAGAGGATGATTTCACAGCACAGATGTGAATAGGGTGTGTTATGTCACAAAAATGTCGCTTCTTAATTTGGCTGGCTAGACTGTAATAATAGCTCCTGTCTGACGCCTCCTGCTTAGAGGACAGAAGAAGAGATCTCTATAAAGAAAGTGTTCTCTGCTTACCCAATTAACTTCCACAAAGTTTCTAGCTTTTTCTGAAGGCAAAGAGCAATGTCACCATCCTATAATCACATTTATTCGACCTTGTACCATACCCTGAATTTCTACATAGTGGGGAGAAAATCTACGTCTGAATCTAGAAAGCTTTACTGATGCAATTATAAGAAATACACATTTTAGGCATTTGGGCTATTCATCATACTAAGCACTATTTATTAAAGAAGTTGCAACCGGTCAGATTTATTATTTAACTATCATGTAGTAATAGTTGGGGTTGCAAATACACCAAATGCCAAACCTAAATGGACTACATTATGGCTTAACACAATATGTGAACATGATCTGAATTTTTGACCTTAACTCTGAAAGTCTCTTTTTCTAGAAATTTGGAAACTTGTGCATGTTCACAGCTACTCATTTGGAAAAGAGTCTGGAACACTGCCAAAATACTAGGGCCTATCTCACATAAAATATGATGAGGCCTATACATGCTGTTGCCTATTGGCAGCCTAACAAGATAATTATGGAAATTAGTAACACATTCCCTCTTATTTAATATTTGAAACCTGATATTTCAAAAGCTGATATTCTAGATGCAAATTTCTCTGGGAAATGTCTAGTTTGGGAAAAAAATCAAATTCCTGTTCAGTTGCCTTTACTGACTGTGTTTTGTCTTTGGAAAATAAAACCCAGAATTTAATATAAGTTTAATGGCTAACACATATATTTAAAGAGATTTTTTTTGGCTCATAATGGGGGGAAAAAGGAGCCTGATGTTAAATATTACAGGAGAGCCATGTTAGTCAAAAAAAAAAAGGTCAGGAATCTGATAGCATCTTTTCCAACTACAGTAAGCCTAACTTATACACGGCTGCTGCAAACTGATGTGCCCAGCTGATATATTTGTCACCAAAAAGGTGGAGAAGGGATACTGCATTTAATCCTAATAAGGATGAAATGGTGAAGGGAGTGGAAGTTGTAGAAATTTTGGAGGAGTGTGATTATGTCACACTAGAATCTGCTACGGGTAACTGAACGAAGTCAGACTAGTGTTACAGATTTTAAGAGAGCCAAATTCAACAAATTAAGAGAGAGATTAGAAAGGATTCTACAGATGGAAATCCTAGAGGGCAAAACAGTTCAGGATGCTTGGAAAATTCCGAAAAACGAAATACTAAAGGCCCAATCAAACACAGTACTACAGAGGACAAAAACAAAAGATACCGCACGAGACCAGCATGGTTGCACAAAGAGATCTCTAACAAACGGAGGGAAAGGAAAGGAGTAAAAAATGGAAACATGGGACACAAAGCTAAAACAGAATACCAGCAAATAGTCTCAGACTGCAAAAATGGGTCAGGAAAGCTAAGGCTCAGAAGGAACTAAAAGTCGCAAAAGATCCCAAAAATAACCATTTTCTTTCATTATGTAAGGAACAAGAAGAGAGTTGAGGAAATGAACTGTCTCTAACGGGAGAAGATGGCAAGGAGACGGGCAGAAAGGAGAAAGTGGAACTGCTCAATTCCGTCTTTGCATCTGCCTTCATGCAAAAGGAAAAAAAAAGAGTCCAAGTTATCAAAAGTAGCATCGTAGGAGACAGAACAGGGATGCAGGTCAAAATAAGGTAAGAAATTGATAAAAGAACCCTATCCACTCTGGACAAGTTCAAACTGTCAGGACCAGAAGGTACTAAAGGAGCCGGCAGATGTGATCTCAGAACCACTGAACTCCTGGGGAGGTGGGGGAGGGAGGAAGACTGTCAGAGGACTAGGAAAAAAACTCGGGCTAGAGACCTCCAAGCGGCCTTCCGGCTCCATGATTATATGATGCAAACTGACAACAATCGCAGAGTTTTCAGAAACCAGTTACTTGGAGAATAAAAGGCAAACATTAACGGCATCCCCACTGCACATTTTTTTTTCCACACAATCTTCTTTGATATTTTTTGGAACCAGAAAATTGATTTGATACCAAATTACTGTACTTCAAAGCAAAGCACCTACGGCATGACGCTTTGAGTCACTGGGATTGATCCATCTGACGACTAATTAACAG
This sequence comes from Vipera ursinii, assembly GCF_947247035.1. Classification (NCBI taxonomy): domain Eukaryota; kingdom Metazoa; phylum Chordata; class Lepidosauria; order Squamata; family Viperidae; genus Vipera; species Vipera ursinii. The sequence goes on along the minus strand of NC_139519.1, from coordinate 3,991,886 downwards.
ATTACTTTTTCTTCATGCAAGCCAATTACTTTTTGGAATACCTCATTGCTATTTTATAATAAGTGCTTGTCATCCTCTGAAGGGCTTTTACTTATATATTCTGCACTTAGCTTGGGGAAACAGTCCAGCTAAACTGCCCTTATATCAACAAAATCATCTGCCAAATTCCAATTACCTAAATGTGTGCAAGGCTTATCTGGCAATAATTAATAGAAAACTAAATTTGAAAAATTCTATATAAACAAGTTTGAAAGCAAAATTCTGGGAACTAATTCTGTTTTATGACTGCATTTGCATGTAATGAAGCCCCTGTTTAATGCAGCATTTTCCATGCTGGATTGTGGGCACTAATCCAGCACAGACAGGGGGATATTGATTCAGTTGAGCAGGGTCTTCACTCAGGACCTTTCATTCAGGCAGGTCTGTCAACAGTTAGACTGAAACTTGCCTATCATATTTAAACTAGGCAAGCTAGTTCTAATTATGATTAAAAGCAAACCATCTTAAATAACTGTTTATAAAACTTGCTTCACTAATTATTGTTCGTTATACTTGACGCAATTTATTTACAGCTCACTCAGTGGGTGAAGCAATAATGCAAAATTATTTACCTTTTCTTCTCCTAGTTTATAAAGGTGGAGTGTATATATCCTATTTTATGGAATGCAATTTAGATTTCCCAAACCCCTGGCAACATTCCATTCCTGCTGTTCCTATTTATTGCCTCTGAACTTGAAGGTGTTGCAAAACCATCCAGCAGCCTCAATAAGTAAATTGGCCAAAGAGGTTCTTTCCCCCCCCCATAACTTTCAGAAACTCTTCCCAAGAACAATTTCAATGAAATTCTTCTGAAAGAATGTGTGTTGCTTGCCTTTGAGAAACCAGGAGAATTGCCCTGAAATTTGCATCAAAAAGCCATTTTTGTTCTGTCTTTCCTTCAGGGATCTTCTGGACCAGCTACAGAATTGGTAAACAATTCTGGAGGTTCTGTAAAGGCAAGACCCCCTCAAGACTGTTATAAGTCAGAGTCAGCCTAAAAAAAGTAGTCTTCCTCCATTTCAGCTCTTGCCCTAAGTGACCAAAGGCCCCAAGGGAAAGGATGGTTGCTCACCTGTGTTATTACACTTCCATTTGTCCAGCGAGAGGATGGCTTTAGCGGGAGCCAAGAATGCAAAAGCACTGGCTTGAAACAAGGGTAACCTGAAAGAGGCAAAAACCCACATTTAAAACATTGCCACAACATGCAAGAAGAGACACCTGTTCAATGTTATTTTTACTAGTTATTTAAATTTAAATCTTTCCAAATCTAATTTATCTAAATTTATTATAGTGCCAATAAATATGAATACCAAGCAATATAAACAATTAAAAATTAAACAGTTGCTCTATGGTTGACCAAATCACAAAAACCAACAAAGAGAACAAGGAAAAGAGTTGACGTCAGGCTCTGTGTGGACTAATTTGATGGTTTTTGAAAAGTCATAAAGGCCTTTAGGACAACAATCTCATCAATGAAACAGAGACCTCCCTCTTTATCTAAACCAGGGAACTCCAAACTAGGCAGCGTTAAGACTTGTTGACTTCAACAATTAACCAGTGGAACATCCTGCCTCCAGAAGTGGTGAATGCTCCAACACTGGAAGTTTTTAAGAAGAGACTGGACAGCCATTTATCTGAAATGGTATAGGGTTTCCTGCCTGGGCAGGGGGTTGGACTAGATGACCTCCAAGGTCCCTTCCAACTTCTACTTCTTCTTCTTCTTCTTCTTCTTCTTCTTCTTATTATTATTATTATTATTATTATCATCATCATCATCATCATCATCATCATCATCATCATCATCTCCCAGAATTCCCCAGCTAGCATTGGGAGTCAAACAGTTCTGGGAGTTGTAGCCCACAAGTCTTAACGCTGCCAAGTTTGGAGACCCTTGATTTAAATGATAACAGTGCACGGGACAGACAGTAATAGTAATTTACTGTAAATTACTCCAAGGGCAGAAGCTATTTCTTAGTTTTAAACTAGAGAATCCTAAATACCTTAGTCCTGGACAGTTTTGGGATTACCTTTTTTCCTGCATTCTTCCAGATGATAAGGCTGTCTGGCTAACTCTGGTAAGGCAGAGAGCATAAGCAGAAAGCAATGCTGGCCATAAATTTCCCTTAACTTGTCTGGCTTTTCTTATATTCAGAGTCTTAAAATGACAAGACTCCATCTTAGATGGATCCCTCCTTCCACAAAGATCCACAGAAACTGCCCCAGCAGTGCACAACACAGAATCCTTTACTCCACTCTCTTCCTTTCTTCATGACTCAATCTGTTCCAGTATGGCAGATTAGAATCAAGGTTGATTGGCCAATAAAACATACAAGCAGCAGAAATCAAAGAGCGCAATTTCTTTCCTGTGTCCTTTCCTCCCTTTTGGGGAAAAAAACTGGCAGCTCCTATAAGGTCACAGCTCAAGATCTGTGGCACACTGGAATGCCAAGGATACATCGCCATGTCGGGCAGCATAATTTTGTCTAGCATCAATACTACAGCCAAATTTTGTCTGGCTACAGTGAAAATGAGGCTACAACAGACACACATTTTTCAGTTTTGTAGCCTGAATGTATTTTGTTCACTTTACCATTTGTTTATTTGATTATTTTGGATACAGCTGATCTTCCTTCATAATTACAACTGTTTTTGGGAGGGGCAAAATCATCTCACTGAACAAACAAGGTGGGTGAGAGACATACATTTTTGACTTTCATATTAAAACGCTTTGCAAAGGCTCATAATAGTAAAAAGGTTTTAAAAGAAGGGGTGCATCCGGAGTGATCAAACAACTAAATATCCATTGCGTAATCACAGGATCATTACAAGCACCTCTACGAAGAAAGCAAGCCAAGTGTAAAGCTGTACTTTTTGCAAGCTTCTTGCAAGATCACTCCCTAAATGATTGATTTCAGGCTGCTTCAGGCTTCACAACTTTAGGATGTGTGGATCCAAACCCCCAAATTCTTCAGACAGCATGCCGTCAACATTTTTAAAATATTTGCAAAATCAGACTGCTCTTTCTTAAAGGATCATTTCCAAAATGATTCCAGAATGATATGCTTGATCCTTTATCAAACCAAACCGAATTTGCTTAACAAAAGCAATTCAAAAAGAAACCATCTAATTTCTGTTTCTACGACAGGTGTCCTTGTGTACATTTCTGGTAATAAGGAGTAGAGAGGTAGATACTCACCAGAACCTGCTTACTCTTGTTAGGAACAGCATGATGAACTAGGGCAGGGGTAGGCAACCTTGGCTCTTTTATGACGCGTGGACTTCAACTCCCAGAATTCCTGAGCCAGCATAGCTGGCTCAGGAATTCTGGGAGTTGTAGTCCACGCGTCATAAAAGAGCCAAGGTTGCCTACACCTGAACTAGCTTTGGTGACCACTGGCACACCTTTCTCTTCGTATGAGGAGACTGCTAATTATCAGTAGCAATACTTTACTGATAATGATTTTAAAAGAAAAAAAGGATGCCTTCTTTTCTGGCTTCCATTTTCATGAAGACTTTATATTTAGCACGTAGACTTATGTACCGCTTCAGTGCTTCAGAGTCAGCATGTTGCTCCCCTAACAATCTGGGTCCTCATTGGGTCAATTCATAACTATTTTATTGGCTTTCTGGTTTTTGTACCATCACCTTGGTTGATAAAAAAGGACCAACTCAGAAACCTTATGGGCAAGCAAAAATACGCACTTCGTTTCTTTCACATGATTTTGTTTTTCAGATTGCCTGTTCAAATTCAGGGAACTTAGAAAGATATTGAACAAATCCTGGAGGTTTTCTTTGGGTTGGTATCCTTCAATAATCTTCGTTATTTTGTTTAAACTGGCCTGCCTTTTTTATCCTACTGAGTTACCATTCCCCACCCGATATTCTCTTGCGTAGGTAAATATACTCAATTTTTTTTTTTTGAAAGAAAGGCTTCAAAATAAATTCATACTTGGAGGGGCTAGACCTAAAGTAAAATATGATTGTGTTCATTCTTTTGTTATTTTTCCATGTTATTTTTTAATATCCTGCCTAGAATAAACATAATATAGATGTAGGTACTTAACATACTTTGGCTCCTGTACAAAGGTGAAAAGTGTATATTGTTTTTTTCTACAATAACAGAATATTATAACTGGATGGAAAATTCTATACTAACTTATTTTGCTTTGATCATTAATTTCCTAATACCAAGTATATAATAGAGAAATGAGAAAAGTTAAATATATGTTTTAAAAAGAAACAAAACCATAAGTCTCCCACAAAAAGAACATTACATGCTATGGGTACCCCTGCCGGTTCCCAACTTTGAGCACCAATCAACTCCAGCAACCATACAAAGAAATGTTGGTTAGGTAGGAAAAGGTGTGTAAACTGAAGCTATTCTTTGGGGGTTGCATATGGGCTGCAAAAATGCTGGCAGAGGGAAACGGTCTTGGCTGGCACGGCATATTTTTCATACAGAATAAGAGCTGGAAGGGACCTTGGAGGTCTTCTAGTCCAACCCCCTGCTCAAGCAGGGAACCCTATACCATTCCAGATAACTGGCTGTCCAGACTCTTCCTGAAAGCCTCCAGTAATGGAGTGCCTACAACTTCCGAAGGCAACCTGTTCCACTGGTTAATTGTTCTCACTGTCATGAAATATCTCCTTAATTCTAGGTTGCTTGTCTCCTTGATTAATTTTCATTCGTTTCTTGTCTTGCTTTCTGGTGCTTGGAAAAATAGGCTGACCCCCTCTTCTTTGTGGCAGGCCCTCAAATATTGGAACACCGCTATCATGTCGCCTCAGTCCTTCTTTTCACTAGACACACCAAATTCATGCAAACCATTCTTCATATGTTTTAGCCTCCAGCCCCCTAATCATTCTTCTTTCTCTTCTCTGCACTCTTTCCAGAGTCTCAACATTTCTTTTTATATTGTGATGACCAAAACTGGATGCAGTATTCCAAGTGTGGCCTTACTAAGATTTTATAAAGCGGCACTAATACTTCACGTGATTTTGATGCTGTCCCTCTGTTGCGCTGGCTTTCAGAAGATGAAATGTTTAATCCTGACAAGGTCAGCCCCACCATTATCCAAAATGAGACGTAAATTATATCAAATGAGTTTAACTAGTACATGACTGCTCCTTCTAGCCACTGCAGGATGCAGCTTCAATACAGAACTAGTCCTTGACCCTACAACCATAACTGAGCCAGTAACTTTGCTTGTAAGCCACGATGGTCTTTAAATGAGTCATCATATGACTGCACCTAATTTCCCAACCTTTTTTTTGAAGCTATTGTTAAGTACACCCACTCTTCACTATGAGGCGGTTTTTGCCAGAAGTAAGTGCCTGTTCAGTAATGAATGAATCGATGGTCTTATCTGTGCTGAAATAATGCTTGGCCTGATCATTCCATGGAAATGAAAAGTGCTTGGAGCTTAAAAATGTCTCTAGTCCTTTTAATCTCTGCTGGGAGGATTTCAAGCTCCAGGAATAAGACAAGTTTTCTGGCTGAGAATTTGGGAAGCAGCTGCTAATTAATTCAGGCACTAATTGAACTCGGTATAATTTAAGTAATGTTTTTCATTTTATTATCAGACTCAAATATGACTGTTTTTAATTTTGCATGTTATCTGCCTGTCTCCTGAACTGTTTAATTATTACTGAATTATTATGCTTTGAATGAATGCTAGTTGGCAAGTTGAAATTTTGAAATATAAATTGGGTAATTTTTCCTTTAAATTTCTTTACATAAGCTAAATATTTCCATCACTATTCTGAGGGAGCTTTCTGAACACCCATTCTTCATAGCTAGTCACAAGCTGCCAGACAACATAGACCTCAACTCCTATCATCTTTGCCAGCACGTTATTATCTATTTTTTATTTTTACATCCATCCTTTCTGCAGCAATTAAAGGACGTTTACACAGACCTCTCCCTTATTTCAAACCTCACAACCACCCTAGGAATGGAGCCTAATCCAAAGCCACCCTCTGAGTCTCACAGTTGAAAGATAACCTGAAGCTGGTTCTCCCCAGGCAAAATATTATGGCTTTAATCAAGACATAATGCTGTTCATCAGCATTACTGCCCGGAGTTCATGGGAAAAGTTATGTGCAGTTAACGCATCACCAAAGAGTAACTCACCTGCACCCAAAAGTTGTTTGCAACAAAGTTGTGATTCCAACACAGAAAAATATGGTCCCGATCAACTGGCTGGTGGCCCACTGATCAAGTCCAACACACATGGCTTCTGCTAGCAAGAAGGGCACTGCTATAGTGCCACTGAAACAGGTCAGGTAGTGCTGCAAAGAACAAAGGGTTATCTTTTAATCGATTGTTTCTGTGTGTGTGTGTGTGTGTCTGTGTGTGTGTGTGTGTGTCTATGTGTGTCTGTGTGCACCTGTGTAAATTGCTTTCCCTATGTTTTCAATACCATTACGATTAAACCAAGACAATTAATAATTTTGTATGGATAGTTTTATCCATTAGAAAATGACCATTATCTTAATAAAGAAACATACTTTGAAAGTCTCAGTTAAGGATTAGAAAATGGCAGTCCAAAATAAAAACTACGGTAGTGATATGCGATCAAGTTTCCTAATACTAACTAAATTCTATTGGGGAGAGTCCAGCAGATGTAAGGGAGGAGACCACAACTCAGTTACAGATTCAGACTCTTGCGCTGAAGAATCAAAATCTCATACCTATTAAAATGATCACAGACAGAGTTTGTACAAACTTTTTCGTAGTCGAAAGTAATCAATTTAGATTGGATGGATCAAAAGTGTTGCCTTTGCATGAAGCAGTTTCCAATCTGCATATTGGTACTGCATGAAACATGAAAAGCCCCAATTTTATTCTCTTGAATTCTTCTCAGCAGAAGAACCTATTCTCACATTCAGCAATCTTCTTAGTGTGGCAAAGCAAAATCTTTAATCAAAGGCAATCTCTAGTTTGTACTGGTAAGTGCTGAACAACCATCTCTGCTGGCTCCATTGCCACTACCAAGCCAGGCCACTAACCGCTGGACAGCTGACTGGTGCACTAAGCATCTTGACTCACTCTGCACTCAATCGGCTTACGAAATTACAGAAAATTTAACATCCAGCAATGCAGGCTGGTATCAGCCAGCTCCAGCATATCCCTGCATAACCTCTCACTAACTTCCAGAGTATATAAGATCAATAGGAAGCTGAGCTGTACAAGCCCACTAAAATGGAAAGATTTGTTAGAGGGCTATTTATTTAACATGCTCACATATGACCCCTTCATTCTATTCAAGAACTGGGCAGGAGACTATTCTCATGGAATGTACCCATGCTTAAAGCCTCCCTTCCATCCTGTTGCTCTTCAGGGCATCCAGACACATCCCTTTCCTGCTAGAAGAGAAGCATTCTGGCTGCAAAACTCTGAAGACTGCACAGCTGGGTACTCTAGTGAAGTTCCCAAGTACAAAAAATGTAGGAGGTGCGGTTTACGTTCCTAAATCATTTCAGAATTCGGGCTCTCTTGGAAATGTTTTTTGAAATAACCTGGTGTGCCTTCCTATTATTTGTTCAAGAAGAAAATACTATGGCCAGAAACACCTTCACCTTGTTCTGATAGACCCCACACATTTCTGTTCAGAACAACAGAGAAGGAAACCAGGAAGAAATCATCTGTAGTTCCTTGCTGCCTGAATTACCCTGCCAAACACGGGTCCTGTGAAAGTGTCATTCCCGTGAGGTCCCTGCTAAGTAATTCTAAAAATAATACTTTAAAATTAAATTCTGACTTAACTGCTCACTAGCATTTCAATGAACAATACATTGGAACAAATTGTACCTGTAACCCCAAGAATATGCAGAGATACCAGGGCGGAACATCCTCAATTGTGTAGATCATGTCTGTTCTTTGTGCGTCTGAGCTTCCACTGCTGTCAAGGGTTTCTGCCAGAGAACTCTGTCAACCATTAAATTAGCCACCATTTAATACAACGGTCTATTAATATGTTACCGGGATACGCCTGAGAAGGTCTGTGGCCTGCTGCAAAGCACTGTCAGTTCACACAGCAAAAAAAAAACACACACACCCCTTTTATTTTTCTAGTAATCAGCTAAACTACATGGACACCGTCTCTTTAACGTAACCAACCTCTGCCTTTACATATAAGCAAAGCATTATTCCGTTCCTATGATATAATCACCACATATCTTGTGCCAAAAAAGAGATTGTGGTGCCCAACTGTTTACACAAAGAAATGTAGATGGTAGATTAGAGGTTAAGGGATATTTTCTGGAAAAAAAGAAAGATTACACTTGCATAAGAGATCCAGACCCCATGATTTATGACAATACTCTACTGTTTTCTAATGAGCTTTCATTTGTTTCAATATATATAGCTTTGGTAGAAATATAACCCTAGGCGTGGAAGGGAACATTTAGTACTAATTCAACTTTGATCTTCATATAGACAGATAATGTGGAATATTACTAAAGTATGCTATCATACAGCCATTTTCTCTTCTCAGGACGAGACACAGTCACTTTCCTTAAGCTCTCTGCATAGGACTAGAATCTCCAATCCCCTGAACATTCTCGGAACCTCCTCCAATCTGTCTGAATCCTTCCTAAGGGCCTCCAAACTGGACACAAATACTTCCCATAATTTACAACCTATAATTCTCTTGATGTAAGAAAAATGTGATGTGCCTCATGTCAATCACATCATGGCTGGAAGAGATTCAGAGTTTAGGGAAGACAATGAGGTGTAAAGTTTGATAAACACTTATATGGCAAATCTGGGTTTTAGAGTCCTTGTTGAGGTTCTTAGTGGAAAAGTCTGTTTGGGCCTCATAAATGTTCAAAAGAATTAAGACAAAAATTACACAGCAATCAAATAAAACCAAGGATGAAGATTAAATTTGTGTGAGATCTGCTTTACACATACAGTTAACCCTCACTCGCCAACCGCAATTGGAAGCTGTAACTCAGTCGCTACACACTGAGTTAGTTAAGTGCAACTTCACATGTCCACACTGACTTAAGACATCAGTTCCAGCTGCAGTTGTTAAATGAAGCAGTTGTTAAGTGGAAAGTTACAGGTTGGCATGGCCAATACTGACCTAAACCAGGGCTTTTCAAGCAGTAGTACGGGTACCACCTGTGGTACATTGGCACCTAGCAGGTGGTATACGACCATCCTAGAGAAGTGGTAGCGGGGGAGGGGAATGAGCTGAACTGGTGGCAGCACCGCACAAGCCTGAGCGAGAGACGGCTGGAGCTGCAGGGCTGTCAGGGCTCAGTGGAAGTGCCAGGATCAGCGCCAGGCTCCAGCTGGAGCGCTGATCCTGGTGCCTTTGCTGAGCCCAGAAGAAGCGCCGATCAGCTGGAATGTTGCAGCATCTCCAGGGTCTTGTGATTTACATTCAGATGCTTGGCAACTGATTCATATTTATGACGGTCCCAGTGTCCCAGGGTCATGTGAAGTGACCAAAACCTGCTGCAACCACCCAGCAGGGGGAGGGGGGAATAAAAACCAGACCCTCCCCCACTCCCAATCCTCAACAGAAATGCTCACAACAATGAAAACCTCGGACAGGAGGAAGAGTGCCGCTGGGCAGGCAGGTGTCTTGCTCGGCTGTGGCTTGGAGGGCACTTTTTTCAGTGTCATTGTAACTTTGAACAGTGACTAAACGAACTGTTGTAAGTTGAGGACTACCTGTACTTCATCACTTTTTTCCTTTCTTTTTTTTTTTGGTCATCAAGTTTTTGACACCTTGCTAGGCAACTGGTGGTACTTGGATGTTGCCATATGCTAAAAGTGGCACAATGGGTGAAAAAGTTGAAAAGCCCTGCCCTAAACGATCTGACTCGTTTCCTTCACTTCTGTAAAGAAAGACCCAAGGCACTGTTTTTCTGCAATTAGTTACTGGGATTTTTCAAGTTCAAGATTTACTAAGGCTTTAGATTGAAAGTAATAGTTTCCAAAAGCTACATGAGGTCAAATGAAATTATGAGGAACAATGTTGAGAGTAAATAAGCAGTGGATATGAAAGGTCAGCAAGGAAGACACACAATTCTTTGTCCAAAAGTGGAGAGTAGTTCACTCTTTAATAATGAAGTTATTAATCTCTAATGCAAGCAATTGATTACTTATCTGAAGATAAGTAATTGATTACTTATCGTCTGAAGAGGAAAAGAAGATGGATAGAGAAAAAAGAGCAAAGAAAAAAAATCTGAAGCTCACAAAATGAAAAAGTGTAAGCTTTGTTTTGTGGCATGTTGAGGTTTAAAGACCAAAATAAATATTCATTGCAAATCTCAAAAGGCCACAGCTTTGCATAGGCTATGGTGCCATTTTCATATAAATGGTTTAAAATTTTGTTATTTAAGGGCTGTGAAAACAGGAACACCACTTAACACCTTTTATTGGCAGTAGCCCTTGGGGAGGGGGAGATTTATTTAATTTAGCAGTTTCAGATTTTGCTGAAACTTTGGTTTATATAACAAAAGTGCTGACTTAATTCATGCTTGATTGCAGAGTATCTTGTTTTCAAACATGACTTCTTAAGCTCTAAACCATAGGTCCAGTATGATTTAAGCCCATGCAGCTTCCTCCTCACATTTCCTCATACGTATATGCTGTGTTCATTATCAAATGGATTAACAGAAAATCAAACAAAGGAGTAATTTTTACTTCACAAGACAGCATGTTCTGAAGCTATCACTGTAGCTGTAGTCATTTCAGGCATCAGAGCCCAATCCCTTCCACAGTAGTGGCATGGTATCAGTGGGTCCACTAGGAAACAGCTGATGCCAATGGATTCCTACAGGAAACAGCTAAACTCAAACTTCAGATCTCTCACCTCCTCTGAAGACCAAGTTTTCAAGAGTTAGGAGAATGTGTACAACAGAGTTTATAGAAAACCTACATTGCATGGTGGAACTTTACCTGGGAGGAACTTGAGCCCAGGAAATAGCTGTATGTTTGGGTCTGACTCAATATGATATCAGGACACAGACACTGCACTTTGAAAATCACAATTTAGGGTTTAATGATTGCATGAACACAGGCAACTGCATTCAAATTACAGTAAAGGAGATTCAGGTTAGATATTTGGAGATATTTCCTCATGGTAAGGACTGTCAAACAGTGGAATAGGCTGCCTCATGAAATGGTATGTTCCTTTTCATCGAAAAAAAATCATCTGCTAAAATGCTTTAGAAGTTCCTCCACCAAGCGGAGAGCTGGATTAAATGACCTTTCTGCTTGTTTTTATTCTTCCGCATTTTTGCTTTTTTCTTTATTTGCTTTTTTTGCACTTTGTTAGTTTTTGTTCTTTGTAAAAATAAATAAATAAATAAATGGTGGTCAACCTATTCTGCCACATGGCAATGCATGAATTCAGTCACTCCTTTGAGAAGTTCTGTTTAGCACCCTCCCTGCTCTCAAAGCTAAGATGATCAGGACTATGGTTGAAGACAGTGTGATCATGTGTGGAAAGTGACAACTCTTCTACAAGATATTCTACTTGACTGAGGATCAAAAACACAAAGCAGAATTTGAAAAATGAATGGAGGTATTTTGCCCTAATTCAAAAACAAATCCAAAAATCTCATTATTTGAAAATGTAAAAACAAACCCACTTGACCTTCTAATTTCAGCATTTGGGTGTTTCCTAGAATTATACAACTTGAAAATTATCGTTTACAACTTTGCACGTTAGAGGTGTGCAATCCACTTGAAACTGAATTCTGTTAACACAAAACATCTGCCAATCTCATAGGAAGCAATCTGATCTTGAAAGTCAAATAATGATGACTCTTGACATGTTACATGACATTTTAGTCAGGATAATAAGTCAAATTATACAACACAGGTGAACCCTTTGTAACTGTGAAAAGCATTTAAAATCCTGATCATATTTATCCTTTCAAAAATAAGGTATTTGGGGAGGGAGGAGCGCAGGGGAGAGATCTTGGGAATATAATGCTCTTCCCAGAAGAGTTCCATGAAGTGTAACTTTTTAACTTCTGTTTGCTTCCCACACTTTCCTGAAATATTCCAAACTTTGCAACATTCTAAATGGTGCAATATTGGACTTACCCTTTCAGAAGATTTAGGCTAGACCTCACCAGCTGCTTAAATTGGTGTTTCTCAATCTGGGCAGCTTTTATTTGTGTGGACACCAACTCCCAGAATTCCCCAGTCAGCCTTGCTGGCTGGGGAATTCTGGGAGTTGACGTCCACACATCTTTAAGCTGCCAAGAGTGAGAACCACTGGCTTTAAAGGTATGACAAGAGTCATGGCCTTGAAGCTTTTGCAGAAGAGGAGAATCTCTGCCATAAATACCAAAACTGAAGGGAGTGGACGAACAAAACCTTTGAAGATTTTATAACCCCATCAAGGTGGAGATTACAGAATGTGAAGAATCCACCAAGGGCACTGCTGGCATCCAATCTCCTACAGCAGAAACCACAACAATCTTGTGTTAATGACTACTGGGGCCCAAGGGCAGAAGCAGCCTTTGACTGCATTAGCTTCATCTACTTGATAAAGTTTTCATATGGTAAGACACTATTCCTGGATGTTTTCCCAGGAATGTTTTCCCAGCAAACCAAGATATAACAAACAATAATCAAGGTTGAATGAGTCAGCTTTGTTTTTCATTATTATCAGCCAAAAGGCTCTGATTCACTTTCTTCTGTAGTTTATCAGAGCCTGCAGTCTTATAGATTTTTGGGGGGTGGGGAGTGCCTTCATCTATTTTCATCTATCTCCAAACCTAATTTTACTAAGCCACTTACCCTTAGAATAGTAATTTTGGGCCTCTTTTAATGATTCCATTCAACAGAAATCAGTTTGAACTGGTGAAGAACTCCGTAGGGCATTGTTAAGAGCCAAACTGAACAAAGGTGCCAATGAATTATGATAGTTCATTTTTATCAATATGTTAAGTTTAATCCACTTTTTAAGGTACCTTTTCTGCAATTCCATTTTCTGTAGTATAGATTGCCATGAGTTCTGTGTCTTCTGTATCTTGATCGCCACTTGAAGTTGCTCCCCCACTTATTACAACCTAAGAAAAAATAATTATAATTATTAAATAATAGTAATACTCTAAAATAATTATATATATGATATAAAATAAAACACAGAACAACATAAAGTACAGAAGATTTTTGACTTAGCTGATTAATTGGGGGTAAGGAGTGTCAGTCAAAAATAAAAATCTGAAAATGCAAATTTCCCAAAATTAGAGACAAACTGCCCAAACTTTTCTGTTATTTGGAGTTAAGAATTAAATCAGATTTTGTCTGTTGCATCCAAAATTAACTGAATAGGGATTAATAAAATCAAGATGTTTGTTATTGTAAAAATATTTTTAGAGAAACAATTGCTATACAGAAGTATGAAACTACAATTTTAATGTAGATTCTAAATTTGACAAATGAATAATTCCAATATAATGTGGTTTTAAAATTATATATAAAGTACTAAATATGCAGATATACTGTATATCTATAATAAACTTAGATTCTTTTTATCATGAACCTTTCACCCAAAGCACAGTATTTTTTATTGGATTACCTTACTTTTTATGTTATGCAAGTGTTTTATTTTTAATTCTTAAACACGATGCATAAATTTACACCTTTATATCCTTGCCATTTTTAGCTGCTCCATTCCCTAAAGCAGTGTTTTTCAACCACTGTTCCGCGGCACACTAGTGTGCCGCGAGATGTTGCCTGGTGTGCCGTGGGAAAAATTGAAAAGTAATTATAAAATACTTTCTTGTGTTTATTTGATTCCTATTCAAGAGAATTACTTTATATATAGTCAATATAGGCACAGAGTTAAATTTTTTAACATTTTCTAATGGTGGAGTGCCTCGTGATTTTTTTCATGAAACAAGTGTGCCTTTGCCCAAAAAAGGTTGAAAAACACTGCCCTAAAGCAGTGGCTCCCAAGTTTTTCTATACCCCGCACCCTTAGAATGCTTCTGATATATTCTCGCACCCCTTACAAAAGTTCAAAATAACGAATTATGCATATACACTATAATTTTGAAACTTCTAAACCCACGTTTTCGCACGCCTTGGACTATCATCTCGCACCCCCAGGGGGAGCGAGCATCCCCAGTTGGGAACCCCTGCCCTAAAGGATTTGAATAATGCACTTCTGTATCATTGTCATCTCTAGGATAATCTGTGATGCAGCAACCAGTACTCAAATGACCTTCAATGAATTGCAGTCCTTCAAAGAAGCTTTGTAACATCCTTAGGAATAGCTGAAAGCAATCTTTTTAATCTCATTTAATGCATTCGGATAGATAAGACTGTGGTCACTTGAGCAATCCAATTAGCCAACCCTATTGCATCAGCTTTCTGAACAAAATAAGTCATTCATAAGCAGTTGTCAAATTACTTTTATAAGATTGGAATGGTTGTTTCTTTTAACTCCTCTTGCTCAAAAATACACTCAACTCTATCCTTCAATAGATCTGATTTACCCAGACAGCTTTTATAACTACACAGATGAAATGCACCAGCCTCACAATACTACCAAAAGCAAATTAACATTTCTAAACGTTAACTTACTGGCAATGTAAAAAAAGCAGTGTGCTTGGCTTCATCCTCATATTTGGCCTCTGCTGGATTTCCAGTTTCTACAGATTTCGAAGTAGTGTTTTTGCCAATCCCCATGGTTTTCCAAAATACTTAGAAAATTTAATTGGCGACTAAGTTATATGGGCAAACGTTGAGTTTTCAGTATGAAGGAAAGCAGCGGAGAAGAGCCGTATTGGAATACCTTAGCACTAGGTCCTGCACCCCATCTGTCTCTTTATGGTCCCTAGAAATGAAAAGATGAAATGCAATGAATTTGCAAGCATTTTACAATCTTCACCAAGAGCCGAGTTCCTATAACTGATTATTTACATGATGAATGTAAATTTCCTTCCATAAAGTAGTTAATGACAATTTCCTCCCAAATTATTTTGGCGATACCAATTGATTATATGCCATCAAGTTGTTTTCAACGGATAGATATCTATAAGATATCAATAAAAATCTAAAAATTAGAAGACATCTGGTAGCATCTTTTCAGACAAAAAAAAAAGCTTTCAGGAGCTTCAGTGTGTTAACAGATTCCTCCTGAATTTTCAAATCAAACAGAGCTCACCCTTCCACCTCTGCTTCTGAAACAGTGGCTGGCTGCTCCACAAGCCAAGGCCACCACTGCCCCAAATGCCCAGTCCCCACTCCTCAGCTTGACTGAGGCTGGGCCTTGCGGTCTGTCATTTGCCCTCTCATGCTTTCTCAGCTCACGGACTGTAGTTAATGCTTGGGAGGCATGGGGGCCGTAGTTTGCCTAACCCTGATATAGATTAACATAGCTCTAATCCTACAATGGATACTACAGAAATCTAAAGTCACTATATTTATGATCCGATCCAGTATTTCCAGAGACTTTGCCCTTTCTCCCAACTGAAGCAGCAAGTCATACCAAATCAGCCCCATGCTTCGTTTCCCTCTGTCGGGGGATAATGACTAATAAAAATCTATTGCTTGTTCAGAAATTCGATCAGAAAGACAGAGGAAGTGAAAGAAGCTAACAAAAGCAAGAAAAGAAGTCAGAACAAACCACAAAGCCAAAGAGAGCAAGAAAAAGTGTTCCATTCAAAAGACACAATAAGGGTGATTTATTATAAAAGGCAATCAAGAGAATAAATCTGTTTATTGGAGAAATTGGAAAATTAGTCTATGGCACTTTCAGATAAATTTCTGACAGAAAAAGCAGCGGATAGCCCTGCACTTAGAAATAAATTCCTGGACAAGCTTCACACAAATCCCTAAGCAAATGAAAAATGTACTTTCCCTTCTTTCCAAAAACTACCTTGGAAGTAGTAAAGGCATATTTAAAAGCAAGAAACAGGCAGATGCTCCTTCTATAATACAGTGCAGACTTGCAGACTTTTTGCTTCGCAAAGTCAAAGCAGCCCTTTCTTTATATGCAAAGAGGAAAAAAAAGGGATTCAAATTTCTGCTTAGTCACAATGACAAAGTTCACACGCTATTTTAAAGAGACTTTTATTAGTGAAACAACTGAATAAATCAATTGATTTAAGTTTACACAATGAACCAGGCAGAAAGCAAACACGTGGTGGCACAGAGAATGAGTGAGCCCCCCCTCCATATCTTGGGACTGTGCCAAGTATTGGAATCTTGGTGCCCCCACACCCAGAGAGACCTTTTTTCCCAAAGCCACATGTTGAGTTCACATGGCAAGGAGCATTTTTCTGAAACCTGGGGCCGTAACGTATTTATTGATTGATTGATTGATTGATGGGATTTATATCCCGCCCTATCTCCCGAAGGACTCAGGGTGGCTAACAACAAAACATATAATAAGTACAGAAATTAAGATAAAAATAAAATTAAAATCATCTGCGCGATGAATTAAAATTGAAAACTAAAAATAAATTAAAAATTGTAAATATAATTAATTAAAATGCCTGTCAGTCCAGGTCTGCTTCTGATTGGCTGGCGGGATGCAGGGGGGATTCTGTTGCACGGTGGTGACATCTCTGGGGCCAGGCTGCTAAGTCTTTGCCTCTGTTTTTTATAATGTTGGGAGCTTAGGAGCCCAATGGTGTGAGTGGAAGAGAGACATCTCCTAAGAGGCAAACTCTTCTCAAAGCCTGAAATTTCATGGAAAAATGACAAATTGTTGGTCTGCCTACAGACTGCAAATTGTGAAGTCCTACAGTAAGGGACACCATTAAGTTCTCACAATAGAATCAACTCCACTAAACTGAATTGTCACCCCTGTCAGTTCTAATATAAATTCATGTGGACAAGGCTCACTTTTATTTCTTGTTTCTAAAATAGCAGAAAGTTTGTGCAACCATAGAAACATCTAGCCGTCCACAGATGCTTAGGAATTTTTTTTTAACTGAATCGTTAGCAAAAAGAAAAATAATCCAGAACATTATCCTCCCAATTTCTGCATGAGAAGAGATGAGAGGGAAAGGGGGACAAACAAAAAACTTGGGATTAATGTAATAAAATTGAGGCAGTTGCCAGCAGAGCAAGCAGCAAAGAGGTAAGAAAAACTGGTATTAGTATCAAAAGAGCTTTAGATTAGCCAACAAACCAGATTCAGTTTGAAAGGTTTTCACAGAATGTCCAGATTAACAAAACAAACACACTTTGAAGTATTCTGAACAAGCAAAGCAGATAATTGGGCAAAATAAAAAGACTGCCAGAATTTAATTTTACCCAACCAAAAAGTCTTTTATTTTCTCCCAAAATTGTTATTTGGAAAAAAAAATGAAACTTGGAATATTGGCCAAATCAAATTGTCTTTTCAGTCGCAGTTTCATTTTGAGAAGACCACGCAGAGAGATTACAACAAAAATCCCCTATCAAGTTAAATGTCAAAATAAGGGATTTCAGTGCTATCTTGAATTTGACCAAAAAAAAGAATAGTACTGGCTGTCAAGCCCAAAGAAGCAAGGAAGATAACTTGAGCACTAATCTGGGGTATATAGAATATTGACTGGAGTCTGTTTGAAATGCTTTTTCCTGTATCCTTTGAGATAAACATTCAGACACCGCTCCCTCTGCTTTCCCACAATCCCTCTAGCTAGCTGGAAGAAAGAGCAGAATGGGGAGGGCAAGACAAGTGACAAAAACTAGAGCGTCACAATAATCCTGAGCTGAACATTTTTTTCCTAGAACTGCAGGCGCAATGGGTCTGAGGAAATGCTAGAAGCCACAATCCAAAAAGATTAATGATGGGACCTGGATTAAAAAAAAGACCACCTTGATTTAATTTCTTCTAAGTTTAAATTCAACTGAAATTACACGAAGATAATACGAAAGTTCCTCAGCTGTGTATTTAATAATTCCACTTCTCTATTTAATAAAGGTAGCAATGTATTACACGCGTACGTGTTTCCAGGTCCCCTCTATAGGTTAGGTTTGCTCTTCCCGGAGACAGGACATCCTTCTCCAAAGAAGACCCTGACTCCCTTTGCCTTCCCGAAGGCTGTGAGGAGCTGGCTTTTCCCCCAGGGACTGGGCCCAGGATGGCACACGTGGCTAAACCTTTTGCTTTCTATTTGGCTCAGAGTTTTATTACGGTATAATGTTTCTGTTAATTGTGGTTACCATCTAGAGTTCCTATTTTGGTTTGGTGGCCGCATACATTTTTAAATAAATAATTTTCAGGCAGCATATTGTCATCAAATAATTTGCAGTAATTCTGAAAGCCATGAGGGTGACTGCCAAGGCTATCAATACCTTTATTACTTCAATAACCATTTAAATACATGTTGTTGTTTTTTTTAGGCTAAAACCGCCCACAGCTGGAAGAAGAGACTTGGCTGATCTCAAAAATGCTAACTGGAGGCAGATCTAGTTAGTGCCTGGATAAGAAGAATCCACCGGCAAATCACAGGCCAGGAAGGCCAACTAATCAAGAAAAGACATTGGCAAACCTCTTGCACACCACTGCCAACATGTCCATATGGTCATTACTACTCTAGCAGGTCATTATTTTTTTTTGACCCTGCTGGTGTGTTACTGGAAAAGCTGACAAATGACAATAATTGAGGTCATACCAGAAAAGAATAACATTCTATAGTGGCAGTGGTGAACGTTAATGTTTAATAGGAGGATCAATATGGCACAGTGGTGAAGGGGTCCATGTCCCCTGTCAGCCACAGAGGTTTCCTGGGAAGTTAGGCTCAGATGTTCATTCTCAGCCCATGCTACTTCCTGAAATGTTGTAGGGAGAAACTAGAGGAGGGAGTATTTACATTTATTTGTCACTAGCAGCTCTGGAAAGAAAAAAAACAGCATTTAAATCTAATAAATAAATCCCATAACATGGACAGCATAGGTGAGACTAAGATGAAAAAAACTGCCAAAGCAAATTTTTGAAATCAGAGGTTGATCCCCTAAACTCTGCTGAAGATGTTACCTAGCCTGGTGACGAAACGTTCGGAAACCAACCCACAAGCTCGGAGGAGGAACAGAGATTGATCCGTTAAGATGCTTTATTTCTGTAAAGCCATGTCATTACAAGAATCTTACAAGGTGTTTATAAAAAATAATATATAAGATACTGATTTAATCTCAAAATGCTAAAATACACTGACATATTCTTTGCTAGCAATCAAAAAGTCCTTTTCAAGTTATGAAAGTCCAATTTGTAAAATATTTTTAATATCGAAATTTAGCATTGCATATAACTGCTAGTGGCATCTCAATAATTGAGCATTTCATCTATATTAGTTACATATTCCATTCAATAAATTATCTTACCTTAGGATACTAGCATGGATATGATTTAGGCAAAAAAAGTCATTTGCTTCCTATCAGTTCCTGCCGGCTGTTGAACGCTTTTATGGTAACAGAACAATGATGAAGGAATTTAAGTTTTAAATATTGTATAACTGTATCCAATCAGGTGTTTTATATTGCACAACTACTTAAAAACATCACATGGTCACACGGTATTGGTATAAACCTCTGACATAACTATAACACTTCTAAGTATTAAAGTAGCTGTTAAAAAGGTTTCTATGAACAAGTTATGTCATGTGCCCTACAATTAAAGTTATATATTCGAGAAAACTCAGAAAGAATTTTGCCAACTCCTTAAAAACATTAATATCCATTTCTGCAGAATGAGAATCATTCCAGCAAATGCTCTGGCTCTGCTTGTGTTGCTAATAAGCTGGCATATAGATAGAATGAAGGCTACTGCTAAGCTTGTAAGCCGCCTTGAGTCTTCGGAGAAGGGCGGGATATAAATGGAATTAAAATAAAAATAAATAAAAATAATTTCAGAGATCCAGTGTATCAAATTAACAGCTGGAAGAAATGTCACAGGATCAGTAAGACCACAATTACAGTCCCATAAGACAGCATCTGTGCCACTGGTGTCCTAAACATGTCTTAAGATGGTGTCGGAAAGCAACTGTGAGCAAGTGAATAACAAGCAGTTTCTTCTGCTATTAGTTTCTATCTTCATCAATTAAAACAAAGGTATTGCTGAACTGATCCAATCCTTGCTATAATTTGCAGATAGGCTAAATTATTTTTTTCTGACATGGCATTAAAGAGAAGACAGGCTAGAATAGCAAGTGTACAAGTAGGCACTTTTCCACACATTTCAGTGCCAGGGATGGCTCTGCATGGACCAGGCAAATTATACTGAATGTTACCAAAGAAGGTACTGTGGACAATAGCACAGGGTGTAAAATGGGAATCCTGGATTTAAAAGCCTTTGCCAGGTGTCTCTCTTAGTTCTGACAGTTTGGCTTGTATACTTTATTCAATAAACCACAAAGGAACGTGTTCCCACAACCAGGAAGTCAAAATTAATTGACTTGGTTATGGAAAGCCAAATTAAGTAATATAAGGTTGCTGCGTATTGCTGGTATCAAGAGGCCAAGTATGTTGATCTGAATGTATGTTCATTCAGAAGTAACACAGAAGTAACATCATAGTGAAAATATGATGGAAACACACATGAGAAGTTTGGAGGAGAATCCAGGGTGGGAAGAAAATAACATGCACACGGATACACATAGAAAGGCCAACATGCATGAAAGCTTAAAAGAGTGGGGAAAATTTGCTTTTATAACCCTCTACATTCTCAAAATTTCCCTCACTTCTATAGCAAACACTTTTGAACAAAAGTGTGGGTGAAAGTGTTTGGGGGAAAATATAAATGCATGAGGATATTAAACTAAAGTTAGGTTTGGTAACCTACATTTCCCATACTTCAATTTCCCCCCCCCCCCAAAAAAAAACAATTCTTTTTTGTTACAGAGGGAGAAAGAGGAAAGTTATGTAAAGGAATTATGCTGACCAGATTACTGTTGTTGTTTTTTTAAATAAGGATGGTTGGCACATAGTATATGCACATGCCACTTTCTGGAAATGTTATTTTCTTATGCATACCGAACAGTTTTTATTTTTAAAATGAATTTATACTGTGTAAGTAATAAAACAGCCTACCATTTAAAAATTTTCAAGCCAACATGAAGTACATTTAAACTGCCCCCCCAAAATAAACAAATAATCAAACTTGGACCTTTAGCCACAAAAATATAAGAAGTCTTAGATTTATGACTGGTCCTTGGCAGTCTCTGAGCTGGGTTGTTTTCTTGCAGGTGTGTCATTCACAAACTAGGTAGCCTCATCAATGCTAGTAAAGGAGTTGGGGTTTTCTGTCAGTTTATATGTAAGGGGCTTGCCCTGCCAATGGTGGGAGTAGTATTGGTAGTTCATTGCTTAGGATGTTATGATTTTAAGACATACGTTTTTTTAAAGAATATGTAACCTTCCCTTTCTTAATGCTGCTCTGATGCTATATTATCAATGCATTTACCATGTATTGTCAATGTATGCAGTCAAGTGTCCAAAATCAATTTTTCTGGAAAAATATAGTTTTTCAGTCTCTTCATACCTCAAGACATCTTTAATTCACTAAAGATTTCATGCTGCCTCTTGAGAGTGCAATTACGCAGGGTCTATACCATAATTAATGCAAATTACAAACTATGCCAATTTAATTGCTGATTTCAAAGCAATGGCATCATAATTACGGATTTTTATTCTGCCACACACATATTCAAAGCACGGCTGCTACAGAGCTTGTTTTCATCCCACGAGACAAAAAGAGTCTCTGCCCACCCACCTTAAGTGGGAGGCTTTATCCACATCCAGCCTCAGTGTTTGAACACTGGCCTGGGAAACAACATGGACCAAGCATGGGCAACATAACACAGAGCAGTTCTGTTAAAAATAAACAGGATTTTGCTTTTTACTTTTTATTTCTTCCTTATAAATACCGACTGCAATGATCATGTGAATGTTGAAAGAACTGTTTATCTTAAAAAGGAGGAGGAAGAGGAAGAGGGGGTTAGGCTTGGAACACTTTTGCTTGTGTCTTCAGAAAGGTAGTTTAGCCCAGCCCCCTCCCGCATTTTTTCCAACTGTTCCGCAAAATCCTCTCTCCAGATTATCACCCAAGAACATTCACTGGTCCTTTCCCAACTCCACCCATTCCTGAGTCAGCAGAAAACTCCACTGGCATGAAATTTGCCGTCTTCTCTTTGTTCTAACACGCAACCAAATAACGTTGGGCTGATTCTGCACGTGCAGCATGTGGCAGGCAAAGCGGCTGGCCGATTCCTCGGGCTCTGACACAATCGGTCGCACTGCTGCAGCTGCACAACTAACCATCTGCCTACAATCTAGTTTATGGTTTAATGGTTATAAGCTGAACAGAGCAGCCTTTTGGGGGGTGGGGAAGACATGTGAAGCGTCATAAAAATTAACATCAACTTTGATATGTTGGAAACACAACATTGATACAGATACCACCTGAGAAATTCTCATCTTCTCCAAGTACCTGAGGACCCCCAAATGAGTAAAAGCAAGATGATTCCTCCTATAAAATAAGATCAGAAAACTTGCCTCCGTTACTATATTCTTTGCAACTCTTTACATTGTATATCCTTTTATGAACAAAATGAAAATGTCCATAGGCGTATACTACAGGCCACACAACCATGCAGAGGAAACTAGTAAGGTCATTAAAGAGAGACCCAACCCAGAACTAAGGAGAAATTTCCTAATGGTGAGAACAATCAATCAATGGAAGAGCTTGCCTCCAGAAACTGAGGCTGCTCTATCACTGGAGGTTTTCAAGAAGAGCTTGGACAGCCATTTGTCTGGAATGCTCTAGGCTAGGGCAGGGGTAGGCAACCTCGGCTCTTTTATGACTCGTGGACTTCAACTCCCAGAATTCCTGATCCAGCATAGCTGGGAGTTGAAGTCCACGAGTCATAAAAGAGCCAAGGTTGCCTACCCCTGGATAGGCTCTCCTGCTTCTGCAGGGAGTTAGATCAGAAGACCTCCAAAGTCCCTTCCAACTCTGTTATTCTATGAAGGAAAAACACGTAATCTTCTCCCAAATAATACAAATTTACTTCCTCTTGAACACAAACTGTGGTTGTGTTAGTTTGGATGTAGCAGGAAACCAAATACTAAAAACATTGTTGTGCAATCCTGACTTGGAAGTAATTACAATTACAATTTGCTATTTGAGATGCTATCTTATTGTATGTAATCAGGAAGGAATTCAGATCCTCTGGCTGAGTTCACAGGTATATTATGCTATGGCTTGAACAAACCACAATCTGAAGCTTGCATTAAGAGCAGAATCCTAGCTTATGTTAGAATTTCAATCCAAGACAAACATGAATAAAAACAGTATTTGGACTCACAAAGAGGTGTCTGGAAATGAAGAATAAAATAGAGCTGGAAGGGACCTTGGAGGTCTTCTAGTCCAGCCCCCTTGTTGAGGTGTTGGCTATTTCTGCCAGTTTGGTGTCATCTGCAAATCTGATGAGTTCCCCTTCAGTTCCCTCATCTAAGTCATTAGTGAAAATATTAAAAGAGTACTGGGCCTAAAGCGGAACTTTGTGGTACCCCACTGCTTACTTCTCTCCATGTGGATGTAGTGTCATTGAGGACTACTCATTGAGTATGTTTTTTCAGCCAGGTACAAATCCATCTGGTGGTAATGTTTTCTATTCCACATTTTTCTAGTTTACTAAGAAGTGGGTTGTGGTCTACTTTATCAAATGCCTTACTGAAATCTAAGTATACTACGTCCACAGCATTTCACTGGTCTACTAGTTTAGTCACTTTATGAAAGAATGAAATAAGATTGGTTAGGCATGATCTGTTTTTAAGAAAAGCATGCTGGCTACTAGTCATAACTTTGCTTCTAGTTATTTGCAGATCTTTTTTTATCTTTTCTAGGATCTTCCCAGGTATTGATGCTAAACTGATTGATGTGTAGTTTCCTGGGTCCGTTTTTTTTTCTCCCTTTCTTGAAGATGGGAACCACATCAGCCCTTTTCCAATTCTCAGGCACTTCCCTACTGTTCCTGCAATGGTTCTGAGATAACATCTGCCAGCTCTTTCCTAGGTTCTCTCCGAGTTTGTTAAAGTCAGCTCTTAAGTTAAAGACACTGGTTGGATTGTTTTCTATTGCTAGTGTTTGCATTATATTAAATTCCAGTATGACGTCGTCACTTTCACCCAAGGTTCCGGCAATTTCAATTCCCTCTATCACTTCTTCTCTATTTGTAAGGATTAAGTCCAATATAGCTTTACTTCTAGTTCCCTCCTCCACCTTTTGGATGACAAAGTTGTCAGCTAGGTTGATTAGGAATCTGTTTGATCTCCCGCTCATTGCAGAGTTTGTCTCCCAGATGATATCTGGGTAGTTGAAGTCTCCCATTACTACTGTGGTACGCTTCCTACGTACATTTGTTAACTGGTTGGCAAAGAGTTCATATATTTCTTCTGAATGGTTGGGTGGCCTGTAATATACACCTATGGCAACATCACTTTTTTTCTCTTTTATATTGACCCATATACATTCTGGAGGGTTTTTGTCTTTGATCATGTGCATTTCTGTAGATATGTAGTGTTCTCTTACATATAGTGCAACTCCCGCTCCTCTTTTTGTAGACCTGTTTCTTTTGAACAATTTGTATCCATCCATCAGTCCATTCCAGTCATGAGTTTACCTCATTGTTTGTTTTCTTGGGATTTGTGATTGGTTTTGGGTTCTAGAGATGCTAGAACCCTTCCCCCTCAGTTTTAGTTTAAAGCGCTCCTGATGAGTTGGGCCAGTCTTTTTCCAAGTATATTTTTGCCTGTTTTTGTGAGGTGTAGTCCATCTCTTGCCAAGAGTCAGTCCTTGATCCAGGAAACCAAAGTTTTCTTGGTGACATCAACCCTTTAGCCAATGATTTCTAAAATTCTTTTTCCCCTCAATGGTTGTTGGCCTTTCGTTGGGAGTACTGATGAGAACACTACTTGTGCTCCTAGCTTCTTAACTTTATTGCCTAGTTCTTTGTAATCTCTCACTATTGTACTCAGGTTCATCCCAATGTGAAGGAGTAGGAGAGAGTAGTAATCTGTAGGCCTAATTATTTTGGTTAGGTTCTCAGCCACATCTTTGATTTTTGCTCCAGGGAGACTTCCCTGGATTGTATGTCTGGTCTGCAGATGGACGATTCTGTTCCTTTGAGGATAGAATCTCCTATTACCAACACTCACCTTCCTTTTCTGGGGGATGCAATCTGGGTTGCTTTTCTGTTTATCTCAGGTGTGTTTGTTGATGTGGCTTTTTTAGGGGTATTTGAAGTTGTTTCTTTGCTAGATGTCTGCATGTTTTCTTTGAGGGGGAAGTTGTGGGTCTGCGTGTTTCCATCTAGGGGGAGAAATCGATTGCTCAGTTTTAATGGGGCTGCTTCTGATTGGGTTGGGTTGGCCAGAAGGGGTTTGTTTGTTGTATGCTGTTTCTTTCTTTGAGTATTGTGTTTCCTTGTGTGTGTGACATACCTCCATTTGTCTTCCTCCAAGGGTTTATCAGTAGGGTCAAATCCTCTGGGATTTGCTCGTTATTTGGTTCGTTATTTGTTCGTTATTTGGTTCAGTTTGGGTATAGTTGTCTTTCGTAGATTGGGATTTGGCCAGAGTTGCCTCTAAGCGCCTTACTTTTTCCTCTCGTAGTTCACACAGTTTACATCTAATGCATGTATAATTTGGGTGTTCTTTGGGCATAAGCACATACACGGAACATGCACTGCATACCACAATAGCTTTTCCATGAGTTTGTTGTTTGAAAAATCCCTCTTTTTGGCTGGCGGATTGCTTTGCCGTCAGCCTGGTTTCTTCCTTCTCTGTTCTGGGTAATTATGCCTATTTGCCTGGCTGCCCCCTCGAGCTGGGCTGCCTGGATTGGGGTGTGGGCCTCGGCAACTGCTGAATAAATGCTGTGACCCACCAGTTCACTGCTGCTTCCAACGGTCCCCCTCCTTGCCTGCTGTTCAGATGCCGGTTCGCTGCTCTCAAGTTGCCTTTTTCCCCAGCCTCGGCCTGCTTCGCTGAGCTCCGGAGCTGCCTCTCTCGTTCTCTGTTGCTGGCTGTCTCGACTCCGCGTGCAGCCCTTCATTCGCTGCGCTCCTCTTTGCTGGCGTTTTCCTCCTTGCCCCAATTTCTTCCTTTCCTTTATCCTCTCTATCTTCCTTATCTAACTTTCTGCTTCGTTTTCCTCCCTTCCCCCCCCCTCCTAAGACCTTCCTACTTAGTTTGGTTACTGCTCTCCCCATGATCCGATACTGCTTCCTACGCTGCTGCCATCTTGAAAAAAAATGTTTTCCAGTGTTTTATGTAACATTCTTACCATCAATCTACACAGATCTGGAAGACTAATGTAATATTGTAACAATAAGATTACTTTAATAAGACATTCAACATTACTAACAGTCCTTTTTATTAACAGTCAATATGAATAAGAGGACAGTATTTCTTGTCTGATTCCTTATTTTCACAGGAGATTTTTTTGATGAAGGAATTTCCTGAAGACACAGGTAGTCCTTACTAAACAACCATTTGTTCAGTGATTGTTTGAAGCTACAAAAGTGCAACGCTGAAGGAATAGTCCCCGGAGTTACAGCCATTGCAGCAACCCCACGATCACGTGATCAAAATAGTGTTGTTGTTTTTTCTTTTAATTAGACCTTGATAAAAGAGGTACATTTTTCCCATGTACAGAATAGATGGATACAAACACAACTGTGCAGATCCCAAATCAGGCATTTCTCAGTGAATCCAGTAAAGTAGAAAAACAGATCAATGGGGCTATGTAGATTCCCAGAGACAACATATTACAAAGCAGACCCAGAAGAAAAAAAATGGACTATCATTGAGATCCCAATCCATACCATTCAAACTGATCCTCAGTGATCTATAATCCTCTCTTTCAAAAGATTTGTGTTCTTTCAGGCAGACTGTAAATAATGAAGACCTAGTGGCCTATCCTTGCAGCAAATCTTCATAAAACATTCAAGGACATTAAAATGTTAAATATTGCATCAGGAAAACATTTACCTATCCCCAAATGATATACAAGCCATCATCTGTTTGCAATGTAGGCACTTTTTGTGGGAATCAGTTCCCGCATATAAAAGATAAATGAATGTAAATCTGAAATCAGAAATGCTAATAATATTCAAAACATTTCCATCCCTCATAACATACTCTCCTCGTAGTGACATATTTGAAAAAGAAATAACACAGACCTAAATAGGAAAAAGATGGGATGAAATTAACACAATTTATTTTAGGGACTTCTCAGAAGATTAGATAACAACAAATAATCCAGTGGATTATGTGTATCATGTTTAACAGCTTTTTACTCTGCACCTCGCCTCTCATCCAACATTTCCTACCCCTTGCAAAAGCCAATTTATTTAAGTATGTTCCTTTTTTAAAATAAAAAGGTTGCATAACAATGGGTTTTCTGCCCTTTGGGATAGCACTCTGGGATAGATTCTCTGCACAATAGTTTTGAAAACACTTTACCTCCTGACCCTTATAACCATTCTCCACCCTTTTCTCCCTTACTCCAATTGCACATATAGTATTTTATGATTACTATCATGATTTACCACTTGTTGCTTGTAAATACACTGAGAGCTTCTGCACCAGAGACAAACTCCTTATGTGTCCAATCATATTTGGCCAATAAAGAATATTGTATTGTATTGTATCGTAATGTATCCCATCCCAAATATAGCTTACTCACAGGTATTATAACTTCGCTGAACTTCTGCTTTATTCAATAACAGCATGTTTAAAACCTGAGGATATTTTTCTTCGCTCACATTCCTACATAGCCCTCATCCAATAAGTAACAATAGCAATCCTACATCACAAGCTAACACTCTTATTGTCAGAGTCTTGTTTGTTAAGATGGCATTGGGGAAGCAGGTCAGTCTGTCTTGTAAGCTTCCTTCATGCAAAGCAGACTTTTTTCCATCCATGGTTTATAGCAGGCACGTCAAACTCGTGACATCGCGCTGTGTATGGTGACTTTTCCCCCATTGCTGGCAATGGGTTGGGTGCGGTTTCATCACGAGGCATCTGGCCTGCAGATGGACAGTTTGACATGCCTGGTTTAAAGTAATAGTAAATTGGAGGAGTGTTTCCAATCCCTAGTTATGCCTGCAGTAAATGCACACAGCAAGCTTTCAAAATCCCACAAGTGCCTTCTCGCAGAAAATGATCTGAGGATCCTGTCTCATTCCTCTTTTTTAAAAATTCATACTAATTTAAGTGTGGCCTTATGATTAATTTCCTGGTTATTAAAGCATCCAGTAGTCGATATGGGAAATAATAAATTCCAGAAAAATAATATGCCTAAGTATAAGGCAGAAGAGGTAAGGTTTCGTAACAAAATTAAGGAATTTACAGCTATATCAATAAGAGTGCCATATACCAGATATATAAAAATAGGCAAGGCCATCTGTTTTTATTTTTTCTCCCTTTCAACCTCCACACAAGGATGGAAAAATATGAAATGATTACAGATAGTCCTTGACTTACAACAGTTCATTTAATGACTGTTCAAAGTTACAACGGCACTGAAGAAAGTGACTGTTTTTCACATTTATGATCTCTATGGTCACATGATCAAAATTCAGATGTTTCTCAGTTGGCTCATATTTATGATGGTCACAGTGCCCTGCGGTCACGTGATCACCTTTTGCAACCTTCTGACAAGCAAAGTCACTGGGGAAGCCAAATTCACTTAACAACCATGTTAACAAGTGCAGTGATTCTCTTAACAACTGTGGCAACTGTTCCACTTCCACTTCACTAATATTTGTACCACATTATTTTTTTTATACTGTTTTTCCTTCTTCATCTCTTTCTTTCTTGCTCACTGGCTCTGCATTCCAGATCTAATTTTGTATGACTCTTTCATTCTTTTTTCTACAGTGAAGCTGCTACTTTATAAAATCTTGTTCTGCAGAAAGCTTCACTACTTGTGGATGTGTATATGTTAGATTTGTACATTATACAATGTCACATTCTATTCAATTATATTCGATATCAACCACAACTATCTCAGTTCATACACAGTTAAAATTATACACGTGTGTGCATGCACATTCTAATACAATGGTTTGGTGTATGGTTAACTTCTGAGAGAGGAAAAAAATTAAGTGCCCCTAGTTCAGATGATATACTAAGCAAACTATAAACAGCACCTTATGTGGTTTTTATCTGCATCTGATAATGGGTGGATCCAACCAACAAAAGTGATCATAGTGGCATGCAACAGTTACCTACCAAATCAGAATCTGGAGGAATTCTGCCTTCCTATTTTATTCAATGCAGCCATGTCAAGCTACATTCCTACCCTTTGGTACTTGTTCAGTGGCCAAACAGCCAATGAGGTCTCACTTCTCCGTATTTGAAAATACACGCTATTATGCCCACAAAGGGAATACTTATTTGGACACCTGGACTGAAGAATACAGATTTGTGTGCTTGAGTAGTTTACCATTTTCCACCTTTGGTAAATAATAGGTAATAAGACCTTGCACTTACATTTTCCCCCCTCCAATCTCATTCACGGAACCTCCCTGTTTAAAACTTTGTTTTCCTGTGCATAATTTCTTTTCATATAAAAGGCTCATTTAGTCACGCGCTCATTATTCATTCACATTTGTTTTCTTCTGTATACTCCTTTCTTCTAAGACACCCAGAAGAGCTTTTTTTCTCTGTTGGCTTAGCAGGAGAAATACTCTTAACTCTTAACTCGCCTGGGAGCGTGGAAACGAGAGGGGTGGTTAATCTTGCAGCACCGCCAATCACGGTGCCAGGGTACCTCAGCAGCACACCACAGAGCAGTACTTTGCCAGCATCCGGCCATCAGACAGGCAGTTGGAAAAAACTTGTTGGAGCTCAGGAGGGCACAGAATGAACATGGGTTGCCATTCCGTAAATGAAAGCTGTTCTCGGTGCTAAGTAGGCTACAGTTTGCATATACGACTGCTGGACCCCTGGGCATGTTCTTAGGAAATGTGCAGATGAGCTGGCTTGTGTTCTTACAGATATTTTCAATCTCTCACTGCAGCAGGCGGTGGTCCCAAAGTGTTTTAAGACGGCCATTATTTTGCCAGTGCCAAAAAAATCCACAATTACAGGCCTCGATGATTACCATCTGGTGGCACTGACATCCATCATTATGAAATGCTTTGAGACGCTGATAAAGGACATTATTGTATCTAGCCAGCCAAATCGCTCTACAGAGGATGCTATTTCTTCTGTTCTCCATCTGAGCTTGGAGCACTTCATTTGCTGTTTGTCAACTTCCATTCAGCATTTAACACCATCATTCCACAGCATGTAGTAGACAAACTGGGCCTTTTAGGCTTAAACACTGCTTTGTGCCACTGGATTCTTGATTTTCTTACTGACAGACCTCAGTATGTGCAAGCTGGAACAAATATTTCCAACACCATTTTCCTGAGCACAGATTCTCCTCAGGGCTGCGTCCTAAGTCCACTGCTGTTCACGCTGTTGACCCATGACTGTTGTGCTAGGTTTCTCACCAACCATATTGTGAAATATGCAGATGATACAACAGTAGTGGGCCTTATTCAAGATGACAATGAGGGTGCTTACTGCAAGGAGGTAGAGGGTTTAGTGAACTGGTGTAAGGAAAACAGCCTAGTTTTAAACATTGGAGAAACCAAAGAAATCACTGTCAATTTCAGAAAAGGCAAGGACAGCCACACTCCTCTGTGTATTAATGATTCACCTGTGGAGATGGTTACCAGGATCAAATTTCTGGCTGTGCAGTTAACGGGTAGGCTGGTTGGTCATTCAACAGTGAGACACTGGTGAAGTGGGCAGAGCAGCGCCTGTATTTTCTGCGTCACATGAGAAAAGCACATCTTCCTTCCCCACTCCGTAATTACCACTTTCTACAGAGGGACGATTGAGAGCATCCTATCCTACAGCATTACAGTCTGGTTTGGAAGCAACCCTGCTTCAGACAGGAAGGCAGTACAGAGAGTGCTAAAGATGGCAGAAAAGATTATTGGCAGTTCCCTCCCTTCCAACCAGGACATACCATGTTTCCCCGAAATTAAGACCCGGTCTTATAATTTTTTTGCCTCCAAGAGAGGCACTAGGTCTTAATTTCGGAGAATGTCTTACCTTAGGACCAATGCAGCCAGGCCACCCATACCTCGACACCTGTCACGCCACTGCTTGACTTCTTCTGTGGCTGCTTGCTGCCACCTGTGGCTGGACACCATGTGATGCATTGCGCCATTGCCATTCCTCCCGGCAAGATGCGCATGGCTCTTTGGGCTGCTTCTGTTGCTTGCACAGCGCTTTGGGCCACTTCCGTTGCTCGTGCACTTCAGGCCGCTTCCACTGCTTGCGCAGCACTTCTGTTGCACAGGCCACTTCTGCTCCTTGCGCAGTGCTTCAAGCAGCTTCTGTTGCTCGCGCGCTTCCACAACGGAAACAGCCCAAAGTGCCACATGGCCTCCTGCCGCGAGCAACAGAAGTGGCCTGAAGCGCTGCACAAGGAGTGGAAGCGGCCTGAAGCGTGAGAACAACAGAAGAAGCTCAAAGTGTCATGCGGCGTCCTGCCAAGGAGCGGCAACCGCACAATGCGCCACATGGCAGCCGGCCACAAGTGGCGGTAAGCAGCCACAGAAGTAGTGGCACAACAGGTGTCCTGATGTGGGAAGTCTGGCTGCAGATTCAATCACAGTTTTGTTCCATCCAGTATTAACCTTATGAATTCTAAAGGTTCCTCTTTCCGCTATGTACTCAAGATGGACAGTGATTAATATTTATATATTATTTATATGTTAGGGTGTAGGTTTATACATACGTTGTATATAGCATGTTTATGTGTGTCATGTGCTCACTTTTGAGAGCAACTAAAATTTCATTTTTAATGTGTGCCAATGCACCCACAGTAAAAAAATGACAATATTTATCTTATCTTTCCTCATACCTAACCAACATCCCTATAGCATTAAGCAAAGCACCCTGGATCCATGTAAAATAGGTAATAGGGAACTGTAGAATATTCCTCTTATCAACAATACTGGAAGTTAATTTCATGAGATGAAGATTACAATAAAAGATAGTGGATAGTGGGTGGCATGAATGTTATAAAATGACCTAACTTTATCCAGTTTAGGGACACCACTTATTAATAAAGTATTATGCATAAACTTCCCCAGACATATGAAACAAAGAATACCATGTTGTTCTATGGGGAAAGTGCCAAAACCGCCCCCCCTTGGGAACTTTTTGGTTAAGATTTAATTCCAGCTGACAACTGTGCCTACTTTAAGTTTATACTGACAATGCTGGTACCAAAATGATTAAAACATCTTTATACAAGACACGGCCTTATTTTAGGTTCATGAGGCACTTTTTTCTTCATGTACGACTAATCTTTTTTTTTAGACCTTAAACAAATCTTTCCTTATATGAAGATGCAATAGCCCGTAGTCTTCCTGCATCTCCCTTCTTCATCATGGACTTATATTCTAGTATTTTGGCAAGCCTAAAATTCATATAGCTCCTGTTTTTGTAAAGCTTTTAAAATCTTTTTCCATCAAGCCTGGGGCAAGGTAGGGTATGAACTACTCCCTGACGTTAGATGTTTGTCTTATGACTATGACTCAGAATAATTTGCCATTCCTCAATGGGTAACTAGGCATTAATTTCTTTGGGTTGCCCACAATTTTAATCATGATTGTTTCTACTAGAAACAGGAAATTGAAACTAAACTATACGGAATTGTATTACTGATCTTGCTGCTTATAGTTATCACTAACCTTGATGGCTATATTACTATCAGCACCAAAAGCAACAGACAAGCTTTTTCTTGATTCACTGGAACCCTCTTTAAATAGGTTTTGATGGCCATTCTGACATTACAGAAGTGATTAAAGGAAATCTTAGCTAAATTTTTTTAAAACTTCAAAATCTCCACCCTCTGCAAATTCTGGTCAGATAGAAAAATGTAATATTATTAGGTTTGGAACTGGATGAAATAATCTTATTAAGTCTTGCTAACATTTTTATGAATAACAACATAACAACATACCGTGGGCCCAAGATTCTTGCACCAGTTGGGTTACAAATATCTACAAACATGGTGCTGTAATGTAGCAGACTTTATATTAACATTTATAAAAACAAATCTCACAAACCTCTGGAACTGCTACCAATATATTATTCAGCACATAAAAGGCATCTCCAGAACACACTTCCATTTATATACTGTTTAGTTTTAAATATACCATTGCACAAGAATTATTACTAAGCAGAATAGGACAAGCCCAGATTCATTCATTTTATGACAGTTATAAATACTCAAAGGCTCTCAGGTGTTTGTGGATGTAGGTGATTTCAAAATAACAGATGAGGAAGGCCTCACTGTAACTGTCTTATTACGTGGGAAATTATTACTGCAAAACTATGCCAGACAAGGCAATAAAACCATATTTGGCGTTACAAAATGAACAGAACTTGGACAGAGACAAAAGATGGGAAGCATTCCATTCTGAGTCAAAAATAATGCAAACGTTATTTCCTGTTTACATATCCTTGAGCTCAAATACTATTTACACAGGTGCTTACAAAGCACTCCTGTTACAAAACTACACAAACCTAAACTGGACCACATCATCAAGCAAGCTAACTGAGTTGAGGATAAACTTTAAATCCTGCAGAACCAGTAGTCCAGAACATCATGTTACTCTTGGGACTTCCTGAAGCTTCCTTCTGCTATGCTGAAGAAGTTGGTGGCCAGACACAAGTCATTCCTCTTTGATCTAACCAGCTGTCCACGAGACATGTCAAGCCAACAGGTTCACCCGGGAGCAAATCTTGAATTCCAGATGCTTTCCCAATACAGGTAGTCCTCAATTTACAATAGTTCATTTAGTGACCATTCAAAGTTACAACAGCACTGAAAAAAGTGACGTGACTGTTTTTCAGACTTATAACTATTGTAGCATCCCCATGCTCAGGGGATCAAAATTTGGATACTTGGCGACAGACTCATATGTATGACGGTCGCAGTGTCCCAGGCTCATGTGGTCCCCTTTTGCAACCTTCTAGCAAGCAAAGTAAATGGGAGAGCCAGAGACACTTAATAACTGTGTTACTAATTCAACAACTGCAATGATTCACTTAACAACTGCGGCAAGAAAGGTTGTAAAATGGGGCAAAACTCAATTAACAAATGTTTCACTTAACAACATAAATTTTGGGTTCAATTGTGGTCATAAATCGAAGACTGCCTGTAATCAATCTGGCATTCAGCAGCAAGATAGGCTCTTAAAAAAATTACCTGAGTAAACACAATACTGAATCATAAATCATACACTATATACTTTACTTCAGAGGCTTCAGGCACTAAACAGAAAATTATTTCTTCCATTTTTAACTGTCAATAATAAGCTATAGAAGAGACAGAACTGAGAGGGACTGGCCTCAAACCACCCAGTAATTTTCCATGGCTAAGGATGTACGTGAACTTCCTGAACTTAAGCCAAGCATCTTAACCACTTGCCTCTTTTATTGCGGCTTTCTAGGAATAAAGCATAGTTGAGAACTCACATCCAAATAGGAACGCAATCTTTCCAGCTTAGCAGATGGGATATAGTCTCTTGCTGCCAGTGGATGCTTTACAATGTTACTAAACCAAATTAAACAAATATATTTATATATATTTATTGAATTTTTATACCGCCCTTCTCCTGAAGGACTCAGGGCGGTGTACAGGGCAATAAATATCAAAATGTAAATACAAAAGTTAAAAAAGAGATTAAAAAGAATTAAATAATTATGCCCAATAATACAATACTAAAAGTGTGTTAAAACTAAATCCAACCCCAAACCCATCAGACCAGGCCAGATTGTTCAAATAAATAAGTTTTTAAATCACGCCGGAAGGAGCGCAGGTCGGGAGCCATCCGGAGCTCAACCGGCAAGCAGTTCCACAGGTCTGGCGCGCCCACAGAGAAGGCCCTCCCCCTGGGGGCCACCAATCGACATTCTTTGATCGGAGGCACCCTGAGGAGGCCCTCTCTGTGGGAGCGCACTGGACGGAGGGAAGTTGATGCCGTAGGTAATCCGGAAGTGCATGATGGTTTTATGCAATCAGTGAAGTCACGTTTTGTCTGTGTCCAAAAGTACAACTGCTCCTTCAACCCACAATCTTCTCAACAAGAAACAGCAACTGTAATTGGCAGCTGCTTTGTTTAATAATCAAGGGTCTCCACCCGAATACTGGTCTCTCACACGCCAACTCCCACAGAGATTGGATGGTTCAAAGGACTGAGATTGTCCCCAAAGCTTCCCCCAGATCAGTTAGTACAGGGGTAGGCCACCTTGGCTCTTTTATGACTCGTGGACTTCAACTCCCAGAATTCCTGAGCCAGCTGGCTCAGGAATTCTGGGAGCTGAAGTCCACGAGTCATAAAAGAGCCAAGGTGGCCTACCCCTGAGTTAGAACAATATAGCATGGCAGTATTTGCTGCTGATTGACCATTTGGGGGAACAGACTTTGGCCCAATTTAGCAAGGCCTCCTTATGTGAAAGGTGTGGAGAAATGGCACACAAACTGTTGACTTGCCATCTCTATGTGCAGAAAAGCTAAAAAGGAAGCTAATTTTAATGAAAGGTGAGGGTGGGAAGCAAATTCTGCAGGTCTGTATAGAAGGATAAGATTTAATATCCAACAATGTAGGATGATAGCTTGGGAATAAAAATCCCCATTAGACCTGTTCGCAGTTATGTTGCAATTATATCTGTGAGTGACTTAGCCCTCATCTCTCTTAGCTCCTCACAACTGGTATGTACATTATACACTGGCAAAAACTAGATTATATAACTCTGTTTCTCTTTCACACTTTATTTTTTGTCTGTACAGTTAAGCAACAGTGAGCAACATTGGAAGTCACTCAAACAGGCCCTTGGTTATGGAACTTTGCTTCTGCTCTGTTTACACACCTCCTGTTTTGCATAGAATCTACCACTTCAGAGTACGCTCTGAGAATGTTCAGAGCTCTGTAAAAAAGGGAGGAAGAGCCGGGCTGATATTGGATTTCATTATTGGATTTTACCCAACATGTGAATTAAGCCTCAGCACAAATCAGCTAACTGATAGTCAAAGTGGTGGAAAAATGAGAGCAATGATCTCTCTACTATTTGGGGAGAGGAAGTCTCATTATTTTTGGACTGAGATGCCAGGTATAAAGATGACTGTTTCACAAATAGATACTGCGTAGACTTCCTATAAACTAGCTCAGATCACATAATGAGCCACATGCTTAAATTTACTATAAGCCCAATTCCTTATATCTGAGGAAGTGCGATCTTGTTCATCTCATTTCATGATCAGAATCTGCAGAAAATAGACACAATCAAACACAACTAGCAAGGTAATTATTTTTGACAGATAGAATATTGTCCATATTACCCACAAAGAATGCAATCTAAGATAAAAATCTTGGCTATATTGCTAAGTGAAAAGATTGAGTAGCAGTAATGCAAAGGGATGTGGTGGCTCAGTGGGTTAGGACGCTGAGCTTGTTGATCAGAAGGTCGGCAGTTGGGCGGGTCGAATCCTGAGTGCCGCGTAACAGAGTGAACGCCTGTTACTCGTCCCAGCTTCTGCCAACCTAGCAGTTCGAAAGCACGTAAAAATGCAAGTAGGGACCACCACGGTGGGAAGGTAACAAGCGTTCCGTGCGCCTTTGGCATCTAGTCATGCCGGCCACATGACCACGGAGACGTCCTCGGACAAGCGCTGGCTCTTCGGCTTTGAAACGGAGATGAGCACCAGCCCCTAGAGTTGGAAACCACTAGCACGCATATGCGGGGGAACCTTTACCTTTACCTTAATGCAAAGACATTACATTAGACAAGATAGCTTGTCTAATCTCTAAGTAAAATATCCACTTTTTTGTGTGTGCCATAACCAATATTAGGGACACACTTAAAGAATTCTGCTATTGTGAACAGTGCTCTGCAAAATATTTGAGAACAGAACCAAATTCCCAAAAGGTTATACTTTATAATAAATATAAAGGGGGCATTGCAAGAAAAACTCGAAGAAATGTAAAAAGTGCTGCTGTTACTATTTCTG
Source organism: Vipera ursinii (assembly GCF_947247035.1). Classification (NCBI taxonomy): domain Eukaryota; kingdom Metazoa; phylum Chordata; class Lepidosauria; order Squamata; family Viperidae; genus Vipera; species Vipera ursinii. The sequence continues at coordinate 3,954,771 of NC_139519.1, read as the reverse complement.
GCAGACTTCATAAAATCCCAGCAAAAAGAGTTTTAAACTATAACTAAATTAAAAGACGCTTGCTCCTTGGGAGGAAAGCCATGGCAAATCTAGACAGCACACTAAAAAGCAAAGACATCACCCTGTCAACAAAAGTGCGTACAGTCAAGGCTATGGTCTTCCCAGTTGCAATGTATGGCAGTGAAAGTTGGACCATAAGAAAGGCTGAGCGCCAAAGAATTGAGGCCTTTGAACTGTGGTGCTGGAGAAGACTCCTGCGAGTCCCTTGGACTGCAAGGCGATCAAACCGGTCAGTCCTAGAGGAGATCAACCCTGACTGCTCTTTAGAAGGCCAGATCCTGAAGCTAAAACTCAAATACTTTGGCCACCTAATGAGAAGGAAGGACTCACTGGAGAAGAGCCTAATGCTGGGAAAGATTGAGGGCAAGAGAAGAAGGGGACGACAGAGAATGAGGTGGCTGGATGGAGTCACTGAAGCAGTAGGCGTGAGCTTAAATGGACTCCAGAAGATGGTAGAGGACAGGAAGGCCTGGAGGAACGTTGTCCATGGGGTCGCGATGGGTCGGACACGACTTCGCAACTAACAACAACAAATCTGATAAGTATACTGCTAAGCAATATTAGCAGTAATTTAAGCAATAGTAACCAACATAGTTAACTTATCTGTCCAAGGCCACGTGCTATTTCTATTTATTTTTATGTTGGGGCATTGGCAAGGTTGTTCTTTAGTGGGAAAATTAGAGGGTGTTATCGGGAACAAGAATCCTTGCAGGACTGAGGAGACTTTCTTAAAATGTCACAGAAGAACCATTATGCAAGCTCACCATCCTTAAAAAAAGTAAAGGACATAATTATGTCCACTTTACTTCCTTATTTTGCAAGTGGGATGACAAAATTAGGGATTTCTTAGTGGGAAAAAAATAACTGTGAGAAAGCATAGATACTTCTTATTTGAGCAAATTCGGTGTTTTCAATCCATAGTGTGAAACAAAATGAGGTAGCTGCACCAAACATACAATTCTGAGTAACACTGAATACAGCAGAATAGGAAACAGACTTGGAACACAATAAACCAGAAGGGGAAGGTCCAACTTGTTTGTTTCAACATGGCTTACAAATACAAATTTTAAATTAACTCTATTCTGTATTCTCTAACAGAACATCCACTGAATTTTTCAAATCAGATGACAAAATGATTTTGATAAGTCAAAGGGATCAATTTCTGGTTTGTTTGGTTTTTTGGCTCTTCAATTATGGCTGGAATGACCTTATATCAAAACTGCCAGCAGCGTGCCTACTTATACAATGAGCAAGAACATCCATTCACATAACAATAACTATTAAACCTAAAAGCTTTACTTTAAGTTGTTAAAGCACTAGGCATAGCTGTAGTGTATAGCCCAATTCAAGTATAACAATGGAATTGACAAACTTCTAGAAGATAACAATATTGCTTTTAAAGCAGTAATAAATATCTCTAGTAATAAATGTCTCAAAATTTGTGTTTGTACTTTTGAATGTGCTTCTGTTTAAACAAAAGAAACAGCAATGATGGAAAAAAGCAAGAATGGACAATTTCAATTTCTCCCTGGCTATGCTAAACGGTTTCTCAGGAGCCTATTTCCCTATACTGCTTACTCTTACTCCTTGCTATTAAAAGAGCGTGGAACTGTAGCACAGAGTTCAATGAGAGTGCTCCACTAACTCCAACATTACCAAGAGCATCCCATGGCATTTGTTATTCAGTCGTCGTGTCTGACTCAGGCTGGACAACAATTTATCTGATACGCTATAGCAGGCATATGTATCGCAACTTTTTTCTCATTGCCAGCAATGGGGTGGGTGCGCAGTTTGACATGCCTGTGCAATAGGCTCTCCTGCTCAAGCAGGGAGTTGGACTAGAACAGGGGTAGGCCACCTTGGCTCTTTTAGGAATCTTGGACTTCAACTCCCAGAATTCCTGAGTCAGCATGAGGGAACTATGGCCCCTTCATGACTCGTGAACTTCAACTCCCAGAATTCCTGAGCCAGCCTGGCTCAGCTTGGAAACCTCTCCCTTTCCCCTCAGCACGGCTGGCTCAGGAATTCTGGGAGTTGAAGTCCACGAATCATAAAGCGGCCTAGGCCAGGGGTAGGCAACCTTGGCCCTTTTATGACTCGTGGACTTCAACTCCCAGAATTCCTGAGCCAGCACGGCTCAGCACGGAAACCTCTCCTTTTCCCCTCAGCATGGCTGGCTCAGGAATTCTGGGAGTTGAAGTCCACGAGTCATAAAAGAGCCAAGGTGGCCTATCCCTGGACTAGAAGATCTCCAAGGTCCCTTCCAGCTCTGTTATTCTATGTTCCATGTTCTTCATGAGCCCATGGACCATAGCATGCCAGGCCCCCCTGTCCTCCACTCTCTCTCTTCCATGGCATATGAGTGATTAAATATTACCCAGTCTGAAACATGTGCTTTCGCCACAAATTCCAATATCTAAAGAAATTCAAAACTAACTTAACTGGTCTACCTAAGGACCAACTCAGCTTGCAGACTTGAAGAATTAAAGACTGTCTTTCCTAAAAGTTACCTGTTCTCTGGATTTCTGTGGAATATCTGCAGAACGACCATCTTTGTCCAGACTACCAAACCTTGATATATATTATGCAGTATGTATTCAGTCTTCCTACATGTTGTTTACCAGCTTAACTCACTAGGTAAAGCTAGAAATTTGAAGATTTTACTCTCTTATTAGGACAAGATGCGGACATGGTGGTTCAGACAAGATGCTGATTCTTAAGAACGTTAAATGTCTATAGCTCAGCAGTTTGACACCTAAGTGCTGCGAGACAGAGTGAACCCCCCCCGTCACAACTCTTGCCAACTTTGCAATTCGAAAGCATACAAATGCAAGTAGATGAATAGGTACCGCATATAAGTATGCAAGAAGGTAACGGTGTTCTGTGTTTTGCCGTATGTTCTGTGCTGTGGCATGATGTCATGCTGGCCACATGACAGCAGAAACATCTGGCTTGGCTTAAGAAATGGAGATGAGCACTGCCCCGCTAAAGCTGGCTACGACTAGTAGAGTAAAAAGCACAGGAACACCTTTACCTTTTATTAGGACAAGAATAAGACCAAGACTTCACAGTTATCAGTACAGGTAATCCCCAAGTTACGAGTGTTCACTTAATGCTCATTCAAAGTTATGCGATAAGTGCCCCCTGGTGTTTACGAGCAAGTCCCAAAATTAGGAATGTTGCAGCACCACGGCAATTGTTCGCCCTTACGAATGAACGACTGCAGAGGCTCTGCAACATTCACCCTATTCTCCCCCCTCCCGCTCCCCACAACTGCTGCCCCCTCCCATCATGCCTTGTAAAGATCTGTCTCTTCTCTGCTACAGTTTCTTTGCCTTTGAGGGAGAGGAGAGTCGATAGAAGCTCCTGGATGCCATAATATCACTCAAGTTCAGGCACCCACCCTCTTTTGCAGAGAAGTCTTACGAGATCACGTACTCCAAAAACTTTCATTTTCGGCACAAAAAGTGTTTGCGCACCCCAAGCACTTTTTGTGCCGAAAATGAAAGTTTCTGGGGTCCTTGATCTCTGTCTCCTGTTCCCCCCCTCCAACTCCTTTCTGCCCCCACCGGAACACTTTTCGCCCGGACGGAGACCTTGGGGGGGACTGGAAGCTCCATCTGCCTGCCAAAGGGGCACTTAGAAATGGAGCGGAACGCTTAACGAACCGCCCGTTCGCTCACGCATTCGATTAGCAAATGCGTGGGCGAAAGCAGGGAATGATCTCGTTCAAGGTATGAGATTCACTCCCACAAATTCTCAAGTTACGAATGGAATGGGCAGGCTCTATTACATTTGTAAGTCGAGGACTACCTGCAATGCATTTCAATGGCTGATAACAGTCACATAGTGGGAAGCTGGAAACCAATTATGAAAAATATAAACTTTTAATTATATTAAAGGTTGTATCATATATGATGACTGAAGGGGTTGATTAAGATGGTTGAAGATTTCCGAAGGAAAATAGCTATGAAGTTAAAATGGAAACTATATAAGAAAGAACTTGTCAGAATACAGGAGAACACAAACAATGTAAATCAAGAAAGTATCAGAAATTAATGTTGTGGCAACCAACCCGAGGTACCAAATTTTCTCTTGAGATTTACTAATTTAATTTACTGAATGTTTTTTCTCTTTCTTCCCCTGAAGAAGGAAACACCATTATGTACACCAAAAACATAAATAAAAAATTTATTCTGACTAAGCTCTAAGGGACTGACCTAAGTTCACTTGGGGAGTCCCGTAGCAAAGCAAATATTTGAACTTACATTTTCCTAATCTATCCTGATTTGTTAACAATGCATTTTCTAAGCGTAGATAAAAAAATATCAACTATTCAACAATAGGTAAGTAACCACACCTGGAATACTGCAACCAATTTTGGTCACCATACTACAAAAAAGATGTTGAGACCTTGGAAAATTTCAAAGAGCAACTAAGATGATCCAAGGTCTGGAGACTAAAACATATGAAGAAAGGCTGCAGGACTTGGGTTTGGCTAGTCTAAAGAAAAGAAGAAATAGGGGTGACATGATAGCAGCCTTCCAGTATTTGAGGGGCTGCCACAAGGAAGAGGGCATGAAAGTATTCTTCAAAGCACCAGAGGGCAGGATAAGAAACAATGGTTGGAAACTCTTCAAAAAGAGAAGCAACCTGGAACTAAGGAGAAACTTCCCTACAGTGAGGACAATTAACAAGTGGAAGAGCTTGCCTCCAGAAACCGTGGGCGCTCCATCAATGGAGGTTTTTAAGAAGAGACTGGACAGTTTCTTGTCTGAGATGGTGTAGGTTCTCCTGCTTGAGCAGGGAGCTGGACCAGATGACCTCCAAGGTCCCTTCCAGCTCTATTCTATTCTGTTCTGTTCTATTTCTATTGTTATATAGTCCTCAATAGATCATCATGAAAATAAGCACAAAGTAAGCCATCATTACATTTCCAAGAGCTGCTTTAAAGCTCTGCTGCAAGAATTGCAATACAAGACAATTCTTACTATTTATGTATTTATACCGCAAACAGGAACAAAACAAATAAGACCCCAATTCTAATAATTTGATTTGCAATAAATTTCATTAGTGACTGTGTTGAAAAGAGCTAGACAGTGTAAGTTTTTGATTCTAAAATTAAGCTACAATCAAGATAAAAGCATCCTTCTTTGTTTTAGTAAAATAAATGCTTGACCTAATTCAATAACAAAAGGACCACAGCAAAAAAATAAAAAAGGAACAAAGCTCAGATACTATGTTAAATCATAAAGCAGTTTATTTTCGCTTAGCATATGGGAACCCAGACAACGTGTACATTCAGACACAGATTAAATTTATGCCCACTTTGGTTTCAACAGTTCCTTGAATAAATTAAAGTAGCTAAATTCAGACATAACATTAAGATATAAATGAGTTTTTAATTATGGATTTATATAATACATGAAACTAAAACTCAACAATTACATAATGAGTTAATATATATATATGAATTAACCTTTATATACAACTATACATACATAATACTTCTGCACATCACATGAAGATGTGCTATTGCTTGTCCAACTCTGTCTGGTTACGATCAATTCTATTTTATTTAAGAAATCATGGTTTATTTCAAACCAGGAACCATAACTGAATTATGATTGTTACTGGCATAAAATATTACCTGATCAAACAAGACAAAGCTGTATCTGAATGTTGATTTATGTTTTACCTTGCCCCTCTAATCTAGAATCTCTGAGATTGGGCTGTCTAATTTCGATGACAAATTTTCTTTTTGGTACACTTTCAGCAGGTGTGTGTGTGTGTGTGTGTGTGTGTGTGTGTGTGTGTGTAAAAATTGCTTTGGCCAGCCAAATTTTAACAGACAAAATGTCACTTACACTGAAATGAATACAATTATCTATTTGTATCCATGTTTATTGTATTATTTTATCATACAGTATTATATTCAAAACATCCCTACCTCCATCCTCCAAGTTCTACTGTCTATTACTGTCTATTGTCACTGTGAGTTGTGTTGGGGGGGGGGGCACAAAGGGAGGCTCAGCCAATCTCAATGTATACATGGTTGTACTTTGAAAATCAAGGTTCGTTCAATCATTCATTCGTTCATTCATTCATTCATTCATCAATGATGGAAAAGGAATTTGTATACTCTGAAATGTTTCAAATACAGCCCAGAAAAGCCAATGGAAATCCCACACACTATTTCTACACAAAGGTAAATGGTGGTGAAGCCATTCCAACTATGCAGCCGGTAAAGGCAGTTGGGTTCCTAGTTGCAAGAGGGTAATGGAATCCATTGAAGTCCTAACCAGGCTGAACTCTAACCAGCATTTCCAACATCAGCCTAGGCTGGCTAAGTGCTGCCTTCTGCTGTGACTAAACACATACCTATTACATATACATATTACATTCACATACCCCCACACACACACATTGCTATATTCTATTAAAATTCTGCTGTTTGTATGTAATTTTTAACTGGGTGACATGGTGCAGCCTAGGGCAACAATTTTTGAATCAAGGCACCTCAAATGGGGTAACTTACAGAATGTGCCCAAAAGTCTGGAATCCATGACTCTCATGGAACAGAAATTTTGCAAATTTTATAAAACATTCCATGTCATAAAATTTATTACAAAACATCTGAGGGAGTCCCAGAGCCATAAGAGACATACAGCCAAAGACAGTCATGGTGCCCCAGTGGTTAGAATGTAGAATTGCAGGCTAACTCTGCCCACTACCAGGAGTTCGATCCTGACTGACTGAGCTTTCCATCCTTCCAAGGTCAGTAAAATGAGGACCCAATTGTTGGAGGCAATATGCTGATTCTTTAAACTGCTTAAAGGGTTGTAAAGCACTATGAAGTGGTATATAATTCTTAAGTGCTATTGCTATATACATTTTTAAATCTGTGACTCCCCTTATTCCGTTAAAGTTCTCATCACCCAGATTTTAAGGTAGGGTTTCTCATCCTTAGCAACTTCAGCATGTCTTCAAATTGCCACGGTTGTGAAACACTATTCTAAGAGCACACCTTAGTCCACACAAAAGAATGTTCTGAAGATCTTTATACGTAGTGAGGGGAAAAAATATTTGATCTCTTTTGAGAGACAGAATAACAACAACAAAATACTTATTTCACTCACTAAAATGCAAATCAATTTATAATTTTTAAAAAATGTCTTTTTATGGATTTTTTTTGTTATTCTGTCTCTCACTGTTAAAATAAACCTACCATTACAATTATAGACTGATCATTTCTTTGTCAGTGGGCAAATATACAAAATCAGCAGGGGATCAAATAATTTTTTTCCTCAAAAGTCACTGGTAGTCGTATGAGAAAAAACATAAATCATCAGAAATAAATGGTCATTCTTGACAAACAACAGCAGCAAATTTTCCAAGAAATCATTTAAATGAAACTACCAGAGGAGGATTTCATCAATTTGGGGTGAAGCATGCTAGTGAGTCCCAGCTATGTATGCGCATCCTAGTCAGAACAGGAAGTCAAAGTCTTGATCTGGTGCCTGGAGGCTTCTGAAGTACTGGATGAGGTAAAACAGATTAGGATGAGTCTCAACAAGACAGACAGGACTGTTTATTCAGAAGACCTCATCTGGATAGGACTCTCTGCCAGTTGGAATTAGCTCATCTGCTATGTCCTAACCAAAAGGATAAGCTCTGGATTCCTCCCCACCCTGAAATGTTAAGCCAACGCCTCAAGGCAGGACTTCTGTTTATTTATTGCATGTATAACCGTCATGTTGGCTTACTTTAATTACAAACAACACAGTCATTTAAATAAACTCTCTACAGTAGAAAGTAGAATATATAAGTATAAAATTAAGTAAGCATCATAAAGATAATCAAACCAGATATCGTATCACTCACCATAGGCCCTCCAGAATAGTTATATATTCGTGAGTTTCTAAAAAAGGCCAAGACAGTGATGGTCAACCTAATTTCCAGAGGGAAGCTAGTCTATAGAATAAGAGCTAACCTTTCAATTATCTGTCCCTGGAGATTATAGTAGCCCTTTCCTATTAGTATTTTGAAAGGCTGTTGAGACAGCATTTTCCTTATCTTTCAGAATGCAAGAGACAACATAACCAAAGCAACTCTTTTGATGGGGATTAATTTTTGTGGCTCATAGTGTGTGTGTGTATTGCACGTTTAATGGTTTTATGAGATGTAACCCATCAAGAATTATTCTATCAGATGGCATACAAATATCAAAAATAAATAAAATCCAGAAATCTGGACTCTAAGTCAGCACTCATAAGTCTATCAGAAAACAGGACTGGTGATACAGTAGTAGTAAAGCAGCCATTGCTTACCAAATACCTTGTCTCAAACTTGCCAAAAAACATCTGAATGACCATGCAAATTACTAGAAAAACATTATACAGACAAATAAATCAAAAGTGTAAGCTTTCAGGCTGGTTTAGCATGGCTGGTTCAGGAATTCTGGGTACTGAAGTCCACAAGTCATAAAAGAGCCAAGATTCCCTACCCCTGCCCTAGGTCAACACCAAGGCACACAAAGAGGATGAAATTGGCCACAGGTGACAGCCCATGCAGGTAAACATTCCTTTCAGAACATCAGACATTGCACTTATTAGTGATCAAAAGATCCCTTCCTCTGTGTGATTGCCACCGCCAGCTGCAATATTAAGCCAACTGATATACCTCAAACCTGTAACATTGCTGCAATCTTTGACTGGTAATAGTTCACTTTATGCTCTCAAATAAACTTTGCTCTGCTCCAAGCAACTTCCCTGTGTGTTCTTTGGATGACCCGACTGGGATTTAAATCCAGGACTTAAATGACTGTCTTCTAACACACACACACACACACACACACACACACACACACACTTAAATTGAGGCTGTTGGGGGCAATTAAGCTGACTTTGTAATAATGCCGCTGGGGTGTGTGTGAAAGCCCTAATAAGCAGGCATATACATAGAATGAAGGCTACTGCTAAGCTTGTAAGCCGCCCTGAGTCTTCGGAGAAGGGCGGGATATACTGTAAATGGAATTTAAAAAAAAAAACTAAGCTGCACTAAAATTTCATGAGCTTCTACTGAGTAATACTGCACTGTACATTACCAGCATTATTTCAATCCATTGTACTGTATAAAAGGTAAAGGTAAAGGCTCCCCCGCACATGCGTGCTAGTCATTTCCAACTCTAGGGGCTGGTGCTCATCTCCGTTTCAAAACCGAAGAGCCAGCGCTTGTCTGAGGACGTCTCCGTGGTCATGTGGCCAGCATGACTAGACACCAAAGGCACACAGAACGCTGTTACCTTCCCACCATAGTGGTCCCTATTTTTCTACTTGCATCTTTACGTGCTTTCGAACTGCTAGGTTGGCAGAAGCTGGGACAAGTAAGAGGCGCTCACTCTGTTACGTGGCACTCGGGATTCAACTCGCCAAACTGCCGACCTTCTGATCGACAAGTTCAGCGTCCTAACCCACTGAGCCACCGCGTCCCTATTGTACTGTATACAGTGTCCTATATTTCATCCCAGACAGCAGATGGCAGCACCAAGGCAGCTTTGGCTGAGCTCAAATATCTCTAAGATCAAGCCAGAAAATCTCAGGGTCATACCCTAACCTGGGAAGCTGAAAAAAAACTCAGGAAGACTACAGTAAACTAATTTCATACTGTAGATGGGAAAATGTGTCCACGGCTATCACCAGGAGCTCAATTCTACACCAGAAAGACTTGGAATTTTACTATTGCACTTTCTAATTACCAATTTGCTCAAAATGGCTAACAGCAAAAAGCCACGTACAGAATACAAAATATTAAAAAGTTGGGTGGCTACAATAATTTTAAATTGACGAGTAAAATACAAGTTTAAATTATTTTTGATGCTTATCTATGAGATTATTAATCTTAATAAATTAATTTAAAATATCCTTTTAAAAACTATTGTGAAAAGTAGTAATTTTTCTTCTGCATGTTTTCCCGACAAAGAAATTCAATCTGTAGTATAATCAGAAGTCATTGTTTACATTAAAGTGTAATCTGAAAAAAGTTTTAAGATTCCACACATTTATTTACATTGAGTTATCTTTCATTGGTTGCCATTAAAACAAAACAAAAACAGAAAAAGCCTCTGTTAGTCCAACTGTGCTAATGGTGGAGTCTTTGGTACTCTCCGAGCTTAAATGTTTTCTTGCAGACATTTTGTTACCCTGCCAGGTAACGTCTTCAGTGCTAGAAGAGAGTGGGTATACAGTACGCTGCCCTGTCAGGGTTGGTGGGAGTGTTGTTTTGTCCTTGGCAGTTTCTTGATTAATACGGAATAGCAATAATCTTTATAGAAACGAACAGTACTGTAAAAATTCTCACTATACTTCTGTAATTCTTTTAGAATCCTGGTGGTGGAGTGGTTAGAGTGCTATTGGTATCAACATTTTTAAAATAGAACGTGTTGCACTTATGCCAAATTAAACACATACTTTGTTTCCATGTTTTACTTTGTTCCCAATTGTTATATCACAACATCCTATAGATTCTGAGTAAGATAAAACTCAAGTTAGCTGTTTGAGCAGCTTTATATTTGTTACATTAAATTTTTATGCAGCCTATCTCCACTACAAAAGCAACTCTGAGTAGCTTACAGATTTATCACTGATTCTTTGGTTAACTTTATTTCTCATCAATCCAAGCACTTTTCAGGTAACACACTTTCTTTTTTGGGGTGAACCCAATCAGCACACCTTTTAATGATTTGTGCAGTTCCTGAAATATGTTATTAATACAACCCTTTACTCTTTAATAATATTCTTTAATAATTATGCAAAATTAATTTACAGTGAATTCACATCATTATTTTGAGGATTTGAAAAACTTTAATTTGCAAAAATATTACTGCATAGCCATGGCCTCACAAAGAGCAAGCACAATACATTTATTTTTTACCCATCAATTCTCCTGTTTTTGAGCTATACAGACACAAGCCACAACAAAAACTGAATCAAAACTATGTCCTATTCCTGCTGCTCCATCCAATTACATTGGTTGTCTTTAATCATGCACATTTCCAATTATGACAGTTGAGCTACTATTTCATGAAGGATATGTGGAAATCAGCAACTTAGGTTCAATAAAAATGAAAGGGAAGCAGATTAGTTAACCAAAGAGAGAGAGTAGCATTTCCTTTTATTTCAGGCACAAAAAAACATTCAATGAGGCCTACCTTAGGGGTTTAGTAATGTATTACAAAAAGTCCAAAATATGTAGGGTATTATCTAATATTTTACCACACGTGTAACTTGCACGAGTTGCAGATGAAAAGGTATAAGCAAGGTGTCACCTCTCATCTATACAGTATACTACTGAAACGCTCATGACTGTAAACTTTAACTGGGCAAAATAGTCAACATAAAGCAAAACCTTTTCAACTATGATACTTCAAATGGGCTAATTTAGAAAACACACCTGGATCCTTTGATACCCTTGAAATTTGGCAAATTATATAAAACATTTATGGCATAAAAATTATCATATTACATTTCATGACATAATTCAAAATGTCATACAGATTTCCTGTGGTCAATTGCTGATGTTTGACTGTCGTATACAGTTCAAAATGAGACACTTTCAGGGCAAATATATCTCTGAATGACTCCTGAGCCTCCAGCGGCCGGAACATCTCCCTGAATTTTTAATTCTTCCAGAACATCAGAAAATTTTTGAAGGCACTGAGGAATTATCTTCAAAACAATGACACAACAGGACATGGGTTGTCTAGGTTTTTTCCAGGTTCTCATAAAATATCTTTGTATTTGTAAATGATTAACCAACCCATAATCTTACCCCAAGATAGCTAATATTTCTATTGGTTATATATATATGTCATTGTTTCTTCCAGGCTATCAACAGTATTACAGACTGCAAAGCATAGTTCTTTTAGAACCACTACAAAATTATTTAAGATGACTCTGCTTCTATCTTGCAAGTTTCCAAAGCTATTCTGCTGATCATTCTGCTGATTCAGCTCTGTGCCACCATTCACAAAACGTAATACAGTAGTCATATACTGAGATGTATGTTCACACCAGGTTTCATTATCTTTTCAACATATTCCCTATCACTCTGAGCACGGTTCTATTTCTTATTCATTCTGATGAGAATAAAAAGTTATTAGATTATTACTTAAATTATTGGTTCATGCTTTCATTTTCAAGAATATAAGCAAATGGTTAGAAGAAATCATTTGCATAAAATACTAACACAGAAATTAAATATTTATGAAATTTTAAAACACCTTATTCCTGGATCAGGATGTAATACAAAAGTGATCATACAAGATGGAATTTTTGATTATATAGTGAAAATAACTAAAGATCAAATCGTAAAACCAGAGTGACAGGGAAAGGAACACCAAGAAAGTCAGAGATGGAGTAAGTTGTTATTCTTGTTAGGGTAAAGATCACAAACACGCAAGTTACACAATTAATATACTAAAAACTGACAACCTCAATCATAATTAACTTAGACAAGTCAACTCCAAAAGAATTCTACGGGAAACATAACATTCAAAAATATTTAGAGAAATCAAATCATTCTGACCCAACAGTAGCTCCTGAAGAATTAATATGAACAGAATTGGCCAACAAATATGGAGGTCTCAATGAAAAACTGCATAACCAAAATGGCTATGATTTCAAAAAGGTCTATTCTGCACAGGCAGTGGCAATCTTCTCATGAGATTTTCTTATAGTTTCAGATACCGTGGCTGTAGATGTGCTGATATTATTCTGTAGCTCTTTAAATATCTAGCTAGATTTTTTATTGATCAATGAGCAAAATAAAGTTTCTGTCTGTCTAGCTACATTGAGGCTGACTATATTATAGACAGACAACCTATAGTCCTATCTATAGGTAGAATTCTTGTTTGGGTTATCACTTGACACATTCAAAACCTAAAGCTATTATCTATGCAGAAAGATTTAACTTTTGCAAAACAGAACCTTTCCATCTGAGCAGTAAAATTGTTAGCTATAATTAAAGAGAATAAATAAGAAGAGAAAAAATAACTCTGACCAATAATTTAGAATGATTAATCCACATTGCAGTTAAAACTCTAATTATATCAGCTTCTTGATAAAGAACTGTGTTTGGGACACCCAAGAGTATCCCAAATATGTTTCTGAAAATCTGGCTTTCTGAAACAGTGGAATTACTGTAAGGCAATATTCCTTAAAAAGAGAAAACTGAAAAGATAATATACGAAGTGCTAAATAAATGCAATAGAAACAAGGAACATTTGCAAGAATAGAAACATATACAGAATTATAGTAATTAAAACCCAATATTGTACTAGTGTCAGGTCTGCGGTGGGGGTGGGTTTGGGTAAACAGCTACTCATCTGACAAATTACACTGTCCATAGAAACAAAACTATCAGAAACAGATACAGATCAACAGCTTTTCAGAAATGTAGAAGAGTGGGGGATATAAAAACCACACCGCATTGTATGGTAAGGTATCAGATCTTAATTTTATGACTAAAGTCACATAAATGGAACAGGTGCATTATTCAGCTTTCAAAAAATGTACAATATTGCATTTTTACCCTGCCTGGACAACCCTATAAGGTGGGTTGGGCTGAGAAAGAGTGACTGGCTCAAAGGTCACCCCGCTGGCTTTAAGCCTAAGGAAGGCCTAGAACTCATATCCTCCTGGCTATTAAGCCAGAATTTTCACCATTCCAGAGGGATGCATGGAATATGTGTGTGAGAGAGACGGCAGACAGATCTTTCTTATCATACATCTTTAGGTATTTCAGATATATACTGTGTGTTTATCTAGATTTATGATATACTGTACATCCTGTAAATATATATATATATATATAGGATACATGCAGATATCTCAGATATGAAATACACGTCATACAAAAGGTGATAGATAAGATAGCTAAAAGATATTGCATCAGCAAGCAGGACAGAGGTTTCCATCCCACGGCTGGCTAAATTAGACGGGAACGGATTTCTCGCCCTGCGACACGCACCTTTCCCCCCACAGAGCAAGCGTGTCACCTTGGCATCCCTTCCCAAGGAGGTCGGGCAAGGTGGGCCTGCCTGGCCGCAGGTGAATTCGCCCCAAGTCCTCCTCTCGGCCACCCATTTTGTGGCACAGGAAGATGGAGGGAGACGAGAAGGAGCATTTCCCCTCCCGACCTGGACCCCCACCCCCTGCTTTCCCCCTCCCAAAGGAGACCCCCTGCCCGCCCCCCCAGGCCACCCCCCCAGCCAGGCTGCCCACCCGGGGGGTGGCGGGGTGGAGGACGGGCACGAGGCCCTCCGGCAGGGCGGGCGGGTCCTTCCGGGGGTCCGGGGGGCTCCGGGCGGGAGGCGGAGGGGAGGCGCGGGGCGAGGCCGCCGGCGCCGAGGGGCAGCAAGATGGCACCGCATCGCGGGGAGGGGCAGAGCCGGGGAGCCCTCCGAAAGAGGGGCGTGACAGCCGACCCCCGAGCCTCCAGGGGCCGGAGCGCCCACCCCGAGGGACGGCAGCCGAAGGGGCAGGCAGCCCGGACGCCTCGTGAGGCAAAGGGGGCGCCGGCGGGGGACGATGGGAGTGGGGGTCCGCGCCTGAGGGGGCGCCGGGGGGCGCCGGGTCCCGCTTCCCCATCCCTTCACCTGCCATGGCGACGAGCAGCGGCTGGAAATGGCGGCGGCGGCGGCGGCGGCGGCGGACTGAGGCGAAGGACCGGGCGGCGGATCTGGGGAGCGCGCGATCCACGACCCGCAGCGGCGTGAGCGGAGGGGGCGGGGCGAGGCGGAGGGGGCGGGGCGAGGCGGAGGGGGCGGGGCGCGGCTGCTGGGCCCGCCCTCGGAAGATGGCGCGCGCCGCGGCTTGCGCCTCTCGGCCCCGCCCGCTCGGGTTGTAGGCCCGCCCACCGGAGTCACGTGTCCCGGCCGCGCCGGCCGCGGCCGGCAAAGCCGGTGCTGTGTTCGTTTCTCGCCGCGGCTTATGGGTTCCCCGCCGCCCGCGGACGATGGGGAGCGCAGGGAGCGTCGCCGCGCTCGGGTTGGCCGAGGCCGAGGCGAGCGCTTGCAAGAGCCAGCTGGGCCGGAGTCCGGTGGCGCCTGGGCGTCGCGGTGACGTCACGCCATGAGGTCATCGCGCGAATTGACGTCAGCCGCGACCCATGCCAACCGCACGAGGCGCCTCGCTGGTGCCCCGGCTGCTCCGGGATCGCCGTTTTGTGCGCATGCGCCAGCTGCTTGCAGCTGTTCTCCTGCATACACCACCTTTTGCACGTGCATTCGTTACCTCTCTTCTCCCCGACTCTGGGTGGATTGCAATAAAATGCATACAATGCCCCGTATAAGAATTAAACAGCTGCCAAGCATTACCCAACCAGTTGTCTACACCAGTGTTTCCCAACCTTAGGAACTTGAAGATGCGTGGACTTCAACTCCCAGAATTCCCCAGCCAGCATAGCTGGCTGGGGAATTCTGGGAGTTGAAGTCCACGCATCTTCAAGTTCCTAAGGTTGGGAAACACTGGTCTACACAGCTAGGAGACAGACTCTGTCCCATGGCCTGGGTCCCAGGGTCCAGCACGGGGAGTCCAAGTGTCGAGACCTTGTGTCCTAGAGTTATGACCGCGATTGTGGCCAAAACTTACGTTGCTAAGCAAACAATTGTTAAATGAATGGCATCCACATAGGTCATGCAATCATTAATATACAACACTAATAAAACAGAAATATGAGTTTAATTAAAATATAAGCAGAGGGAAAAAATATGTGGGACAATACAAGAGATAAAAACTTAAGGTAGAACCGTGATAAAAATCACCATAATGTGCTATAAAGTTGCACGAGGATAAACATAATTCACTATCTAAGGAAGCTAACCATCTAAGTTCTGTAAGTCCTATAAATAACCCAGTCCCAAACCATGAAAGGCATCAAAGTTGAAGTATACCATGGAAACACACTGAAAGCCAATGCAGCTGCTGGAGCAGGGGCGTCACATATGCCAAGTCACATGTGCCATTCTGCCCCATTCTGCCCCATTGAAGCTTCCAAATACTTTTCAAGGGCAGCCCCATTGCAGTAGTCCATTATGAAGATCACAAGAGCATGAGTGACCATAAGCAGGAGCCCCCAGTCCAGAAATGCGTACAATTGATGGCAAAGGGCCTCGTAGCCACAGCTTCCACCTACTCTTCAAGAAGGAGTTGTGAATCCAGACTGCACACTGGGTCTGGGACAGTGCCGCCTCATCTTTTATGCGTTAACCATGTTGGAAGAAAAGTCTTCATCGTGGTTCAGTCCAAGCTGGGAATAAACATGGCGACTGCTTTAGGAAGAAAGTTGTAGTTTATTGAAAAGGAGAGCCAGACAGGAGCTCTGGCAGAAAAGAGAGTGAACACATGTAGGGAGTGGGTTTTTATACCCTCTGGAGCCTTTTGTTTGGAGTTGTTCCTGTGGCATGAACTTTGACCTGAGTCTGAGTGTGCCTTTCTGGTATTCTGATGGCGATGGGTTAATCCTATATTATGTCCAAAGGTCATACCCGGCTTCCCTGGGGCTGGGGCTGATAACTCTTAGAGTTTGGATGGGGTATGTAGATTTTAGGTCTTTGTCTTCTTAATCTCCTAGCTCCCTGGATTTACATCTGCATCTCTATAGAGCTGCTCCCTGCTTGGGGGAGGGAGACCTGGGGCCATTAAGAAAACTGGGCATGCTTTCCTGCCTCTTCAAGATCCTTTGATGAAATATATTTTCCTGCCCTTTTAATATTTCCTTCTCTGGGGAGCTGACTTCCCACAGCCACACACAGCTCCTCCTGGTCTTTCTCCAGGTTGTCCTTCCAAAACTAAGATGTTCCTGGGTTGATCTGGCATGATGTCCCTATCCTCTTGGGTGGATTCCCCAAAAAAGGAGAATACAGAATACACAAGCTGCATTCATGGGACATCCAAAATCCTACAGTATTTATGCCTCCTTCGTACAGACTTTCCACCAATCCTGTAGGAAATCTGATTACCGCAATACGATTCCTCAAGTCTTAATCTTGAGCGCTTTAAATATTTGTATGGTTTTCTTCTTATTTTCTGTCTCTGTCCTGCAGTTATATTTTGTTTTGTTTGTTTTGTTTTGTTCATTTATTTACTATCTTGGGGCCTTTTTCTTTTCCATTTCAGAACAGAAAATAATTCTATTTCAGATCAGAAAATAATTCTATTTCCCATCAGAAAGTAATATCTATTTCAGATCAGAAAATATTTTTTCCCCAAGAAAATCACACTCAGATCACAGATAAGCCATTTACATTGTTACCTGCATAATCACATTATTGGATAAACATCAGTTCAGTGATATATGTCAGCGTTTCCCAACCTTAGGAACTTGAAGATGTGTGGACTTCAACTCCCAGAATTCCCCAGCCAGCATAGCTGGCTGGGGAATTCTGGGAGTTGAAGTCCACGCATCTTCAAGTTCCTAAGGTTGGGAAACGCTGATATATGTGTTGTGTGAAGTCAATGATTGGGATTTAACATGGTGTGAAGCCAGTCACAGTGCTGAGATTTTTTTTGGGGGGGGGGTATTATCTCCAGGGTCAATTCCTATTCATGTTATATTAGGAAATTTCTTTGAAAATAAGATTTTGGTAGTGGTAAGAAAAAAATAGATTTTTTTAAAAAAATATTCTTTCCCCTACCGTTTTTTTCACTTTGGTGGATTTATGAACAATGGAAAATTTTGACAGGTTATTCTTTTCTCCTCCAGAATTCCTGTTATACGTAATAATAACTACACTTCTGTCTTTGCAGCAATTTTCCCTAGTAGTTTTCTTGTTGATGCATTGGAATACCACCCCCACCGTCTTAGCTGGTATGGCTAGCTTAGGGACACAAGAAATAGCTCTGGTATTGAAATATAGGATTTTTATTTGCTTTTTGTTTTCCACTTGTTTTTGACAAGCATCTAGTTGACTGATGGTGCACCATCAGGTTAGTGTTGACTCAGAAGACAGATTTTGTCCTAGAAGAATTGTCCCCATCCTGAACCTTCAGGTATTCCAATGTTGCCCTGATTGGATCCATTCCCCCTTATTGCTGGCCATCCTCTTCTTTCGTGTACTTCTACCTTTCCCAGAGTTAGCTTTCTTCAGAGAGCTAAGACTTCTCATAGCAGGTCCAAAATAGGACAGGGTAAGCCCATTCATTGGTGCCTTCAGAGAGAACTCTGTGTTGAATTCCTTGGTCAGCCATCGGTTGATTTTCTTAAATATCCCTGATATTCTCTGGACTCCACTCCAACACCAAAGAAAGATTAGTCTTTCTAATCCTGGTTCTTTCAAGATGGCCTTCAGAAATTTCAAGAAGAGACAGGACAGCCATTTGTCTGAAATGGTACAGTGTCTCCAGCTTGAGGTCTCATCCAGCTCCGATGATGTTCTGTGCTGTATCAATTTTTGTGGGGGGGGGGGGTGTTTGCAAAAATATACAGCACTCGTGTCAGTTTTGCTCTTTGACATATAGCTGTAATTCCCACAGCAATCTCAGAAAAGTCCTTCCAGCTTTCCCTTAGTTTCATTCCAAATCTTTTTATTGGTTTTTTTTAAATTATTTTTTAATTCCATTCGGTCTATCCCCTCTTCCTCCATGCCAAAAACCAATTTTTATACTCCTCAGAATCACTTTGTATTTATTTGTGGAGAAACCACCCTTTGCCCTCTTTGTTTATATTCTTTGCAGCTACTTTTATTTCTACACACATAAAAAATAAATTTATTACAAACTCTTGTAGTGAATAAAATATAAAAAACCAAATTACAGGTAACTCTTGATTTGTGAACACAATTGGGACCAGAATTGCTGTCCTGAGCATTGCAGTCATAAGTCAAGTTGAACCCAATGTTATGACAACTTTTACAGGGCCATTAAGCAGAGATCACCATCACCAGAAAATATCCCCTATTCAGCTGCATGGAATAGAAAGACTTGGCCTTTGGTTTTCCTGGCCAAATGCAGAGTAGACACGGAGAAGGAGGAGGTAAAAGAAGGATTACATTTTCCATCCTCCCAGGTCTTGACATTACTCCACAGTAGATTTCAATCAACCGCTTGCCTGCCAGGTTTACACCCACCTCAGGGAAAGGAATTTCTGATGCCCAGCCTTTCAAAGAGATTCAGCCTTGGGAATCCCACTGCATTTTTAAGCAGCTTTCTGTAAGTGCCTGGCCCACCAGCATCGGTGGATGGGGGTTGGTAACACATTGGATTCATCTTAGAAAAAAGGGGTCTTATCAATGTATAAGACTTATCTTCCTGCGGGGAAAAGGGTCCGATTCTGGATCAAGTCACCTTCTCAAGTCCAAGGAGCCAATTGTTTTGCACTCAGATGATAGAGCAAGGATCTACAAACTTTAGGACCGGTGGACTTCAACGCCCAGAATTCCTCAGCCAGCCATGCATGAATTCTGGGCATTGAAGTCCATCAGTCTTAAAGTTGCCAAGCTTAGAGACCCCTGTGATTCAGTAGAAGCAGAAATACCGTTAGGAATATGTTGATCCGTTTGTCACTGTTAAACACACTAACCAAATATAGACATCTCAACTTGTTTTAGCAGTGTACGTGGAGGCTGTTTATTTTTCTTTAAATTCAAAGGGCAAACGGCTTTCTTCCACGCTGACAACTCTCAGTTCCACTTCTGTATTCTTTTATTGGAAGAATTATTTTGAAGCTGTGTACCACGCGAAATGCAAATCACGCCCTCAGCTTGCTATGCAATTATTAGTAGGTTCAATGTGTGAGTAGCATCATCCCAGTGCAAACTAGCAATCATGTCGCTCAGTTGGGCCCCTGTGTAGACAAAATGAGCAGTTGTCATTGGGATGAAAACCGAGGTGATACTCATTATCATTTCTGTAATATTCTTTAAACATTCTGGAGCTCATTCAGTTAATCAATATTAATGATTGCTTTTTTCAATCAATCAGAATAGAGCTGGAAAGAACCTTGAAGGTCTTCTAGTCCAGCCCCTGCTCAAGCATTTGAGATAGGCGGTTGTCCAGTCTCTTCTTAAACCTCCCCAAAGATGAAGCCCTCACAATGTCTGGAGGCAAGCTGTTCCACTTGTTAACTGTCCTCACTATCAGGAAGTGTCAGAATCCATTTATATCACATTCATAAATGTATGTTTAAAACATTACCCCCCCATATGAATTCTGCCATCTCCCGAGGAAGGAGGAGCGCATGTGGATTCAGCCTGCCTTAGGTTATTTCAAAGACCAAGGGAACCTTTTGAACTGGGGGAACAAAAGGGAGGGTTAGAGAAGAAGACATCTGTCCTGTGTCTTCTTTTAATTCTGTAGAGGAAGAAGGCAATAACCATAAAGATTCGAAGTTCCTTTTTCCCCAGGAAAGGGATGACACGAAGTAAAATGATGGGGGCTGACCAAATGGGGTTGAGGGAAGGGGGGTTGAACCGGGAACCCTTTATAAACTTTCAATTTGTAAAACAATACTAAGTCCTGTCTTGTATTTCCACAACCAAGCATGTCCTAGTAAAAATTCCTTTTGGACTAGAACTGACTCCAAGAGTTTTTGTTTTCCTAAGATGTGGATTGGGGTGGGTCCTGACAGGAAGTTTCTCCTTAATTCCAGGTTGCTTCTCTCCTTGATCAGTTTCCAACCACTGTTTCTCATCCTTCCCTCTGGTGCTCTGGTGAACAACCTGGCCCCGTCTGCCTTGTGGCAGCCCCTCAGATATTGGAATACTGATAATCCTTTTTTTTCCTAGACTAGCCATACTCAGTTCCTGCAGCCGTTCTTCATATGTTTTAGTCTCCAGGCCTTTAATCATCTTAGTTGCTCTTCTTTGCACTTTTCCCAAAGTCTCAACATCTTTTTTGTAATGTGATGACCAAAACTGGATGCAGCTATTCCAGGTGTAGCTTTACTAAGGCTTTATAAAACAATGTTTGGGGCCTAGCAAGGTAATCTAAATATATATAGGTTTAGTGGATAACTTCAGAAGGAAAATATGTCAAATTTTGAAATAATGCCCAATAAACTTATTTCATATATCAGTTACAATTGCATAACGTAAATGTTGTGTCAGTAGCTTATTTGTAAAAGGTTTCTGTGAAGTGGGAAGCTCGGTTGCAATTTATTGGTTAATGTTTAAACGGCGGGAAATTCCGGGCTGGGGATTGGATACAGTTCAAACGGCCGGAGTATATAAGCCGGAGTTTATCTGACAGTTGACAGTTGACATATGTGTATGTTTTAAGCTCTCTTTCAAAGCACTATTTGTAGTCAAAGTATTTATCAAATTTATTTGCTGCTCATCTGGTGGTTCAAATAATATTCTCAGTGAATTCAAGGCATTATTAAAAGTGGGATATCTCATTTTTAGCTCTGCATTTATTTATGAATAAATAGAAAATGTTTCTTTCCACATTACACATAAGAAACGGATTAGATTTTTGATATAAGTTACAGGGGTTTTTTTCTCAGAGACTGTGTTATTTCTGTGTTTGTTTTATTCATAGAAGATAGTTCTTTGACCATCACTGTTCCTCCTCTGGGTGCATTTATGCTATGTAAAATATAGCTAATCTCAGAATAAATGATGCAGGCAGGGTAAAGTTTACACAAAATGTAAAGTAAGATTAAGATTACAAAATTTGCATCTGAATCTACCTTTCTAAAATCATGGACATCAATATAGGGAATAGATTCACTCTTTGAGTTTCGTTAAAAGCTGGCATCCACCAATGACTTTAAAAAAATGTCAGTACAGTATTGTCCATCATTACTACAGCCTGCAACGCACTGATCATGCAACAACTCCAAATGCAAGTAACTATTAAACACACAGGGTGTTTGTTTTGAGGGCCCCTTTGACACAACTTTCTGGAGGGTTCTACCACCCATTAAGACAAGATCAAAATGTGCAGCTTCAGAGTCTTTGCTCTTGTGACCTAGAATGCTTTTAATACTTTAGAGGCACACAAGGGTTGCAGTCACCAAACATGCTCACCCAATTAACCTTATCTTGCTTTTGCACAGCACACTGAACCATAAACCAAACAAGTGGGCCTTTTTTGCAGGATGTGCGGAGCCCTCTCCCCCATCAAATCAAGGTTAATTCCAGCCAAACCTGGCCAGTTGAACAAATGCAGCCATTAGCTCTCTAACTGACATATCTTTTCACCCTCTAACTGACATGTCTTTTCACCCTCTTTTTCATCTTTCTCAGCCTTAGGGTCTTATCCAGAGATCATTAGATAAATTAGGGGCCAGGGGAAGGAGGAAATCTGGGAAACCACCTGAATGGAAGCAGGCAATCCTGATGTGACCAGGGTCTCAGGGTAAGAACTTATGGCTTCAACAGAGTAGACAGACATAGCACAGCACTGGAATTGCATGCCGTTGATGCAATTCATTTGACAGTAATTTTGCAAAAGATGACCTTTTTGCCTGCCTTCTCCCCTTCTGAGCTGCAGACTCCAAGGCCAGGTCTGCTGGCTGGATCTTGTGATACATTTCCCTTGCCCTCCAGGCAGCTAGAAAGAGGTAAAAAAAATAAAGTTGTCAAGTACACCGGCTCATAGTTCTTATTAATGGTACCTGTAGGACTTGGGGTCCCTCTTTCAAAGCCAGTCCTGGCATTTTGGTCACCCACATCCTGCTTTGGCTGCCTGGGCAAGAGAGCGAGAGATTGTCCATGCCTGTCAGATGACTATCAGATGCCAGTCAGATGCCTGTCCATGCCTGTCAGATGACTATCTGGCCTTGGACCTCATACATCCCCCATTTGACCACTTTTTGTCCTTCACATCTTCTGTTCCTGATTTAAATGTTCGTCTCATAAATTGTGAAGCCCTGACCATGCAAGGCCAGGTTTGCAATATGGAAGAAAATGCCGTCAGCAAAAAATTATATACCAGGTTGGTTAGTTGGTTATTTGGCTGGTTGGTCGGTTGGTGAGTTAAGCATTTTACTGCCCAGCCCAAAGAACAATTCCTGGTCAGAACAGATCTTAGGAATCATCTCAAATTTAACAGAGATGAAAAGATGCAGCCCTTATCTAAGTAAAAAAACATTACAATTCTGTACTGCACTTCCAACCTTGTAAAATGGCATGTATAACCCACGACAAACCACTGCGGCCCAAAGTCCTTGATTCCTTTGGTTCTGCAAAAATAGTATTGTGTGCTAGTAGAATATAGAGATTAGATATGAAACTGAACTTTGTTGTTTCAAAATACATTTGGGGGTTTTGACATTTATAGGTGAGCCAACTTTGCAGTAATTTGATTTTTTTTTTAACTCCCAGGAAGGACTGTTGTTTCACAAAGATTGACTGCTAGATTTAGTTATTCACATTTGGAGATGGAGATCAGGAAGTGAAGTGAGCTGCAGCCAGTTAATGTAGATGGACCAGTGACCAGCCATGATAGAAAGGCCACTGACTCTCTAAGGTCTATTAGAGAGGAAAACCTTGAATTTTGCTGTGTTTTGTGTTCAAAGTCTGGCCAGTTACCTCATTATGTTTAACTATGGTTTGTTTAATAACGATCTAGTCCAGTGGTAGGCAACCTTGGCTCTTTTATGACTCAGCTGTGCTGGCTGAGGAATTCTGGGAGTTGAAGTCCATGAGTCATAAAAGAGCCAAGGTTGCCTAGCCCTGATCTAGTCAATTAACTGTATTGAATGAAATGTAGAAGTTTGGGTGCATACTCATCTATAAAACCTGGTTTACTAATACTAACCAGAATGTCTAAATTCAAGCCACACACAAGTTAAAGCCACATGGTGATATTGTACCTTGGGAAGTAGAATGATCTTTCTCAATTTTACTGATTATGATTATGATTATGATTATGAAAATCTTGTAAAAATTGTTTTCATACATTAAAAACATATCTGCATGCCATATTACACAATAAAGTTTGGTCTTCCGATTGCCATTGCTTTTAAACATGGACTATCTATGCATTTGAAACAGTTTGTTCAGACTTTAAAGTATGTCTGAAAAGAACGGGTATTTCATGTTATAATTCCACAACTTAAACATTTTTTTTTAAAAAAATTGTACAGTATAAAATGTCCCAGTGAAGGAACAACAGGAGAAGAAGGAAAAGTGAAGAAAGGAAGGAAGGAAGGAAGGAAGGAAGGAAGGAAGGAAGGAAGGAAGGAAGGAAGGAAGGAAGGAAGGAGGGAGGGAGGGAGGGAGGGAGGGAAGGAAGGAAGGAAGGAAGGAAGGAAGGAAGGAAGGAAGGAAGGAAGGAGGAGAAGGAATAGGAGAAGGAAAATTTTATTTATTTAGGCTTATTTAGACTTATTTCAGCTAGGCAGGGAATGACAAAAATATAGAATTACCTTCCTCTGTTAAAGGCTCGTACACAGTTACGGTTAGCCTGGGGACGTCACTTCATTGCATTAGAGATGACGAAGGCTTTGCAAGATCCCAGATGCGGGAATAGCATTTGAGCAAAGTCACTCATCTTGGAAGGGACATGAAGCCTCCTGCAGACCTCATTTGCTCCAAAGTGGATGCTGGCTTGAGGACCCCTTGGGCCTTCTTCAAAACAGCTGGTCTTAGCTTGTGCATGTCGGCAGGGCATGCAATGATTTTAATGCAGCATTTCTAACGAGCAACTCTTAAAACATGCATCAATTGTATAAAGAGAAGCCAGCTGAGCACTCCATAGAGGTGGGGGGGGTGAGTGGCTGCGTGCTTCTGAAGAAACAATGCAAATCTGTTACAAATCAAGAAAAGACAATTCACTTCTTGGCAGAATTGATAATAGCATCCAAAACTACAAATGCCAATTGAGTTTATGTTAAATTTATATCCCGCCCATCTCACTACTGACTGATTCTGACCCTGACAGCTTCCCACCCAATTGGCAGCTGCTCCTTCATTTTACCTGCGTCAGGCCTGCCCCAGTCTGGTCCCTTAAGGAAGTGGAACTCTCGACTCCATTTGGCTGAAGTGAAAAGGCACTTTTACCAAGAGATGCTGAATGCGGTAAAGTCAAGTGGAATCTAAAGTTCTCGTGCACCAAAACAGAACTAACCTCTCGGTTCCCCTTAGCCCCCCCTCCAAGGTCTGCCCGTGTGTAGCCAGTCCAGCACTGCCAAAATGATTTGGGAAATGCTGAGGTGTTCGTGCCGGTGAAATTCCACTGTCAGGGTAAACGGCCTTGAAGACGCCAGTGCACCAACCTGAACTGGATTCCAAAATACTTTATTCTTCCTCATGTTGCCAGCCACTGACCTGCGCTGCAATAGGAACTACACAGGTTTTTTTACGTGCATCATATAGAATCGTACGGCTGGAAGGGGCCTTGCTCAAGCAAGAAACCCTATACTGTTCTGGACAAATGGCAGTCCAATTTCTTCTTTAAAATCTCCAGTGATGGAGCACCCACAACTTCTGAAGGCAAGCCGTTCCATTAGTTAATTGTTCTGTCAGGAAATTTCCCCTTAGTTCTAGGTTGCTTCTCTCTTTAACGAGCTTCCACCCATTGCTTCTTGTCCTGCCCTCACCTACTTTGGAGAATAGGTTGACCCCCTTTTCTCAGTGAGAGCCCCTCATGACACAAGTAAAACAACATTGGGGCTCCCGTTGCAAAGTGAAAGGTGCCATCTTGACTTGTTTGACCCTCTTTCTGTTGTCAGCACTGGTAGATTCACACATGCTGCCCTTTATGGTGCCCCCGTCCTGCATCTCCTTCAGCCTTGCAGCTCCCCAGGACCATGGTGCTGCACTTGCATTCTCAGCTTAGAACACCCAAGGCAATGGAGTGGACCAAACGGGATTATTTTGCATCGCCAATCTCCTATTTGTCCTCCAGCATCATGACCTTTTGAGGATAATTATTGTTGGCCCTGCGACAGAGAGACCATTGCTTTTGCATCTTTGTGTGATGCTCTAAAAGACTTCACACTGACGTTGTTCTTTTTTAAGGCGTCATTTTGGGAGAGGGTTGTCCTTGCATCAACAGGGCCATGACCCCTAGAGCCAGCCAGGCGGGTTGTGCAAACAGAACAATCAAAGGTTCACAGGCATTATAGCATCGGTGGCTTGATTTTTTTTCCTTCTGCAGGGGATTTGAGGCACATTCAAGATCAGTTGCAGAGGAATGTGGCATTTTCTGCCAAGCTTCTCTTTAAGAGGACAAGAAAAGAGTAGGGTTTTTTTGTTTTTTTGGGGGGGGGAGGTGTACATGTTGTTGAACTGCAAGAATGTGGCTTTGAGAGACCAGATGAGAATTGAGGGCTGCCCATTGATCTATCAGGTTTGCTTAAGAAGGGCCCCACCTGATATGATCGCTCTCTGTAAACCCAGAAGTAATTCTTCTGGATACACAAGAAGGCAGAGAATCCCTTCTTCTTTCCATCTCATCATGACAACCTCACCACAGAGAAACCAGGTGGGTGTCTTGCACCCCTTTGACGTTTCTCCTGTCCTTAACTACCTAAGCAAAGCTGAACTTCAAGGTTTTGAAGCTGGCTCCAGAAATAACAGCAGAGCTCTTCATAAATGACAAATGAGGGAATAGAAGGGGAACTCATCAACTTTGCAGATGACACTAAACTGTCAGGAGTAGCCAACAGCCCAGACGACAAACTCAGGATCCAAAAAGATCTTGACAGAGTTCAACAATGGGCCCTATCCAACAACATGAATTTTAATGTGGAGAAAAGGAAAGTTTTATACCTGGGCAGAAAAAAACCAAAGGTACAAGTACAGATTAGGCAAGACCTGGCTCAAAAACAGTAACTATGAGACCTTGGAGTCCTAGTGGACGATTACTTGACAATGAGCCAGCAGTGTGTGCAGCAGCAACCAAAAAAGCTAATACAATCCTGGGTTATATAAACAGAGGCACAGAATCAAGATCACACAAAGTATTAGTACCGCTTTATAAAAACCCTAGTAAGGCCACACCTGGAATACTGCAGCCAATTTTCATCGCCATACCACAAAAAAGATGTTGAGACTTTGGAAAAAGCGCAAAGAAGAGCAACTAAGATGATGAAGGGCCTGGAGACAAAAACATATGAAGAAAGGTTGCAGGACTTGGGTATGGCCAGTCTAGAAAAAAGAAGGACTAGGAATGACATGATAAGAGTATTCCAGTATCTGGTGCGCTGCCACACCGAAGAGTTCAAGTTATTTTCCAAAGCACCAGAAGGCAGGACACGAAACAATGGATGGAAACTAATCAAGGAGAGAAGCAACTTGGAATTGAGGAGAAACTTCCTGACAGTGAGGACAATTAAGCAGTGGAGCAGCTGTGGGGGGATCCCTCACTGGAGGGTTTTAAGAAAAGACTGGTCAGCCACCTACCAGTATCTGAAATGGTGTAGGGTCTCCTGTTTGGGCATTGGGGTTGGACTGTAGGGCCTCCAAGGTCCATTCCAGCTCTATTCTGATTGACTGAATGATTGATTGAAATGGCGATTATGGCAAACAGGAGATAGATAATTGATCAGCTAATCAAAAGTTTTTTGTCTGCTCTCAGAAGAGTCCAGCGCTAGGAACGGCTAAGGTCCTGCACAAAACCTTCAAACTCCCAGGCCTCTGATGGAGGGAGACACAGACCGCCCATAAGGTTGGGAAGGAAGAGATTTTTATTTTTATTTTTAAAGCTTTTTGTGTCACCTCTTTGAAACATTATTTCCACAATGGAAACCCTACATGGGTTCTTGGAGACAAACAATTTTTGGCCCAACTAATCTTGCCCATCTATCAAAACAAGAGAGAGGAGTTTAATAGAATAGGAAGAGCTGGAAGGGACCTTAGAGGTCTTCTAATCCAGCCCCTCACTCCAGTGATTGGCTGTCTTCACACAACATAATTAACTCATGGTTAACTACATGGTTTTTCTCAGCTAACCGATTTCCTAGTTTGCAGGACATCCTGAGTCGTAAACGAAAGGCTGAGGTTCACACATTGGATTAGAACTTGGTGACTTGTCTGCAATTTAACAGGCCGTCTACCCAGTCTTTGCAGACCTGTCCTGTCATATTTCCCACCCCAAATTTCTTTCTCCATTTCCAGTTATCCCATCCCAAAGGGAATTTTTTAAAAGTCAGCACTCTGCAGTCGCTAAGGTCCCTTCAGGGTCTTAAGTCTCCCGCAGCAGCTGTGAAAAACGTAAATGCAGGCAATAAATGCAGCTGCAAAGAACGCAGGTAGACCTCGACTTAGGACCACAACTGAGCCCCAAGTTTCTGACTAATGCCCTCTAAACAAGGCAGCTGTTAAGTGCATTTTACGACTTTTCTTGTCCCGGTTGTTAACTGCAATTAAATTAGTAACACGGTTGTTAAGTGAATCTGGCTTCCCCCATTGATTTTGCTTGTCAGAAGGCCACCCTGGGTGGCCGCGAC
Organism: Vipera ursinii; assembly: GCF_947247035.1. Taxonomy (NCBI): domain Eukaryota; kingdom Metazoa; phylum Chordata; class Lepidosauria; order Squamata; family Viperidae; genus Vipera; species Vipera ursinii. The sequence continues at coordinate 3,926,313 of NC_139519.1, read as the reverse complement.
CATCATAACCATGAGTCAGTTGCCAAGCACCCCAATTTTGATCATGTGACCATGGGGATGCTATAACGGTCATAAGTGTGAAAAATGGTCATCATGCCCTTTGTTCAGGGCTGCTGTAATTTTGACCTGGTTGCTAAATGAATGGTTTTAAGTCAAGGACTACCCATATCTCTCTCTGTCTCTCCCATGAGATGCAGCCAGCAAGCCAGGCTCTGCCTGGGCCTCTCCTTCATATCCTTACTCTGTGGCTGCAACCATGGAAAAGAAAAAGCTGATTAACTTTATGCACTTGGAACGGGAGAATCTGGAGGCAGACCAACTAGTTTCCCAGCAAGAGGAGACAGGATTGAACTGCGTGGTCATTTTCGTTCTTGTCCTTTGGGTTATGTTCAGGCTGATGATAAAAATAGCACTCGTCTATTTGCTCAGTGGGAATAGAATAGAATAGAATAGAATAGAATAGAATAGAATAGAATAGAATAGAATAGAATAGAATAGAATAGAATAGAATAGAATAGAATAGAATAGAACCTTGGAGGTCTTGTAGTCCAGCCCCCCGCTTCAAGCAGCAGAACCTATACCGTCTCAGACAAGTGACTGTCCAGCCTCTTCTTAAAAATCTCCAATGATGGAGCGCCCACAATTTCTGGAGGCAAGCTGTTCCACTGGTTAATTGTTCTCACTGTTAGGAAATTTCTCCTTAATTCCTGCTTGCTTCTCTCTTTGGTCAATTTCCAACCGTTGTTTCTTGTCCTGCCTTCTGGTGCTTTGGTGAATAAATTGACCCCCCTCTTCCTTGTGGCAGCCCCTCAGATACTGGAATACTGCTATCATGTCTCTCCTATTTCTTCTTTTCTTTAGACTAAAGGTAAAGGTTCCCCCGCACATGCGTGCTAGTCGTTTCCAACTCTAGGGGCCGGTGCTCATCTCCGTTTCAAAGCCCAAGAACCAGCACTTATCCGAGGACGTCTCCGTGGTCATGTGGCCGGCATGACTGGACGCCAAAGGCGCACGGAATGCTGTTACCTTCCCACCGTAGTGGTTCCTATTTTTCTACTTGCATTTTTACGTGCTTTCGAACTGCTAGGTTGGCAGAAGCTGGGACGAGTAACAGGCGCTCACTCTGTTACACGGCACTCGGGATTCGACCCGCCCAACTGCCGACCTTCTGATCAACAAGCTCAGCGTCCTAACCCACTGAGCCACCACGTCCCTTTTCTTTAGACTAGCCATACCCAATTTCTGCAATCCTCCTTGGTTTAGCATACAAAAGAAATGCTTAGCAATACATTCGGTTTTCTAGTTCCCAATCCCAAGATTCCAATCTTACACCTTCCAGAAGCATCACCCCCACCCCCCCACCCCCAGCACTCCCTGTCTGCTGAAATGAAAATGCCACATATCTTGGTCTTGAAAAAATGCTGACAGAAGGCTGAATCATCCCTGTGTGTCAGCCTATTTCTGGGAAGCGGGTTTTGCTCAAAGAATGAGGCCATTAACGCAGGAGCCTCTCTGACAGGCACGGAGATCAGCCTGGGGGTAAGTGTGGGGGGGAATGGGCTTGGAAGTGGGGAAAACAGATCACCAGCAGGAGGCTTCATTCCTTAGCCCAAATAGGTGGAAAGGAAACCAACTACTGTATAAGTCAGCCTCTGTTGATACTGGCTAGGTATTTTATTTTATTTATTTTAATTCCATTTATATCCCGCCCTTCTCCGAAGACTCAGGGTGGCTTACAAGCTTAGCAGTAGCCTTCATTCTATGTATATGCCTGCTTGTTAGGGCTTTCACACACACACACACACACCAAGCGGCATTATTACAAAGTCAGCTTAATTGCCCCCAACAATCTGGGTCCTCATTTTACCTACCTCGGAAGGATGGAAGGCTGAGTCAACCTTGAGATATCTCAAGAAAGTCCAGATGACCTGTCCTGCCCAATGCAATAAATCATGGATAATTGAATCAGCAGCAACTGGCTGGATGTATCCCAACAGTGAGCCAAAACAAACCATCACACTGACTGGGTTTAGGTGTCCCACGGATTCCTGGTTTGACTAATCGGGGCTCCCTAGATAAGTGTGATTTGCTGCCTTCACACAGAATGCAAAGCTGTGATTTAACATCCATTTTTATAGAGGTACACAATCAAAGCTTTATCACACCGAATGGTTCCCGGAAGGTTACCCTAGAAATTCCCAGGTCTGGCCCCAAATTGCAATTGGTAGCTTGACCAAAGGAATATCTGATAAAAGTCACGATTAGAGAGTTTTGTGCTAAGAGACCCCTCATGGCTGCTGTAAAAGTGAAAGAGGAGAGGTTTTCTGACTTGCAAGATTTTTTAAAATGTAACCTTAGAACAGGGGTGGGGAGCTACGGCCCCTATGTGATCGGTGGACTTCAACTCCCAGAATTCCTAAGGCAGGTGGGGAAGTATGGTCCCTTTATGACGGGTGGACTTTCTGGGAGTTGAAGTCCAACAGACGTAAAGGGGCCATAGTTCCCCACCTCTGCCTTAGAATAAAAATAGAGCTATTACTCCTGGGTTTCTTCTTATCTGGACTACCTCACAAAGCTGACATCAGTCTTGCTACACTGAGACTTTTCCTCTCCTTTACAGTCCAAGAAACTAAGCAGGATCCCTTCCAAGATGTTTGCCTCACCCTCCTTCCTTCTCTGGGCTCAGCAGCCTTTTATCTGATTCTTACCTCGTCTCTTAGCTCCTCTTGTCTCCCAAGGCCATCCCCATCCCCAGGTGGCCAGAAAGGCCCAACAGAGACTCCAGTTCCTCAGGGTCTTGCAGAAGAACAGGGTAGAACAACGGCTAATGACCCTCTTTTACCGGTCTACTATAGAGAGCATCCTCTCGTACTGTATTGTGGTTTGGTATGCTGGTCTGACAGCCGTGAATAGGAAGGCATTACAGAGGGTGGTGAGCACAGCACAAAACATCGTGGGCTGTCCCCTGACTCCACTGGATAACATTGCCAGGGCTCGCTGCCTTGGAAGAGTGAGGAAAATCCTCAGGGACGACTCACACCCTGGTCAGTACCTCTTTACTCTCCTCCCATCGGGTAGGAAATACAGGAGCATAGCCAGCCGTACCAACAGCTTCTATCCATGGGCTGTCAGGCTCTTGAACGGGAAATAACTTTATGTATGATTGACTTGTGAGGCCAGTGTGTTGTGTGCAATTAGCTCACATGGTGTAATAAGATAGAGGGTTTGTTGCCACTGTGAGTTGGGGGGGGCACAAAGGGAGGCTCAGCCAATCTCAATGTATACATGGTTGTACTTTGACAATAAAGGTTTGTTCATTCATTCATTCATATTATTATTATTAATTTTATTTGTATACCGCCATTTGTATACCGATATACAGACCAGAGCCTTGGTGGAGCAGTGGGCTAATGCCTCCTTAAGTAACACCAGCTGCCTGCAATTAGTGCAGGTTCGCATCCCACCAGGCTCAAGGTTGACTCACCCTTCCATCCTTCCCAGATAGGTAAAATGAGGACCCAGATTGTTGGGGGCAATTAAGCTGACTTTGTAATAATGCCACTTGGGGTGTGTGTGAAAGCCCTAATAAGCAGGCATATACACAGAATGAAGGCTACTGCTAAGTTTGTAAGCCGCCCTGAGTCTTCGGAGAAGGGCGGGATATAAATGGAATTAAAAAAAATAAATAAAAATAAATATAGACCATTACAGGAGCAGAACCTTACAAGTCTAAAAGTACCTCTCCCCCCACCCTTTACAGCCCAACAAACTAGGGACGGTCTCTTCAGAGATGCTTTCCACATCTCCACTCCTTCTGTGGGATCAGCTATCTCATTCTTGCCTAATCTGCCCACTCTTCCTCCTATCTCCCAAGGTCATTCACACAGACCATCGCTTCCTGTGAATGGGCAACACGCTTTTTAAATGAGTTGAACCCCTTGTTTTTGAAGATTTGAGGCATCAAATAGCACCCCTGGGAGGAAAGTTGGTCCCCCCTCCTGATGAGCAAGTGCTCAGCTTTGATGCCACCTCCGTCCAAAGGACATTATGGAAAGTTAACATTCGGAAAGCAGCGGGCCCAGATAATCTCCCTGGGCATGTTCTTAGGGAATGCGCAGATGAGCTGGCTTGTGTTCTTACAGATATTTTCAATCTTTCCCTGCAGCAGGCGGTGGTCCCAAAGCGTTTCGCCAGTGCCAAAAAAGCCTACAATTACGGGTCTCATTGATTACCGTTGGTTGCACTGACATCCATCATTACGAAGCATTTTGCGAGGCGGATAAAGGACATGATTGTATCTAGCCTCCTGCCAGCATTTGACCCTCTTCAGTTTGCTATCTCAAGGGGATGGAGGGAGGAGGGGAATATAGAAAGCGAGTTATCCCAAGCACATGAAGGTCCCCCCCCCCAATAGAATGGCAGGCCCTAAAAGCAGAACATTGACCGAGGGAAGAGAGGAGTAGTTTGGGGTCCTGACGGGCTGCTTTGCTTAACGACAACACTGCAGTCTCAGCTGCGATTGCTAAATGAGGACCACCTCTATGGCAAATACGAATATGTGATCTTACTTCCTTGATCATCAGGAAGGCCCTAAGCCTTTACGAAATTTAGTATTTTTCGGAACTTGTTGGACAAACTTGTAGTCTTTTATTTGAGTGATCTGCTGATCTACTCTGAGGATCCTGCTCTCTACAGTGAATAGATTCAGGCAGTTCTTCAGAGCTTTTGCAAATGAAAGCTAACCTGGAGAGATTTTTTGCTCTGTCCATCTTGCATTACTGGGCTATCTTTCTTCCTTGGAGAAAACCGATGGATTCTGCCAAAAGTAAGTTGATTCTATGGGAAAGGGGCTCTCCCACCTTCTCGGGGCTGTTTTCTGAACTTAATAAATCATAAAGTTGTTTTTATTATGCTATATTATTGTTATGCAATCTTGCAGACCAGTGGAATGGCTTCCCTCCTAGAGTTGTCACTGGAGGCTTTTGAGAAGGGGAAAGGGGCAAATCACCATGGGACAATTTAACAATTAAACTTAATTTTTTAAAATAAATAAAAAAATATTTTAATTTTTGTCATCCATATTTCTTTGTCCTTTTTTAATGATTCATTTCCACCATTTCTTTGATATTAGTGTAACTGCTGTCTCGCAGCAAATTCTCCTGCGATGAGTTGGTCAAGGCAAGTTGACCACAGCGAATTGTCATAGACCCTTTAAGAAGAGTGGACAGCCACTTGTGTGAAACACTCTAGGGCAGGGGTGTTAAACTCACAATGTCACGTGATGCCTCGCAATGTATCGCGACTTTTTTGCCATTGCCGGCAATGGGGTGGGCGCAGTTTTGTTATGATGCATCCAGCCCGTGGGCCGGCAGTTTGACACCCCTAGGAGGTCTAGGAGGGTCTCCTGCTTGAGCAGGGGGTTGGACTAGCAGACCTCTAAGGTCCCTTCCAGCTCTGTTATTATTTTTTTATTGTTCTGATCTTTGTTGGGATACATTTTTGCCTGCCTGCTGCTCTCACCCCATCCGCCTGTCTTGCCAACAAAGAGGTTCCATTTGGAAAGTTTTCTCCTGGCCACCAGGACCGTCTCTTGGGCAGATGCTCCACCCTTGTCAGCCCTTCAAGACAGAGCAGATTAGGAAACCAAAGTCCTGAATGCAAATCCTATTTTTATTACCAGGTTATAATAATAGAATAAATGGGACGCGGTGGAGAGCAGAGGGTGACGCGTGCCGCTTTAAAACGAGCAAAAAAAATAAAAGAACAAGATCAGCAGAAGTTTATGGAACTTTCAAAACGTACTTACAGCCAAGCAGTGGGAGGAGCACGGCCCAAAGGAGATAGTGGGCCTATTAAAGATGTGCTCCAACAGCTTTGGGATGACATGCATGGCGACTAAATTTTTAACTTGGAACGTTAATGGACTAAATTCACCACAGAAGAGGAAGAAAGTTTTTCAATATTTAAAACAATTCAAGATAGATGTTATATGTTTGCAAGAAACGCATATTAGGGTTATGGACCAAAAGTATTTATCGAACTCAAGGTTGGGCACGCAATTTGTTGCTTCTGCAATGAATAAGAAAAATGGAGTGGTTGTTTATGTTAAAAGTGCTTTAACAGCGGACTTAATTGAAGCAGATAAGCATGGAAGATACGTTATGATAGAGTTGCTGTTAGAAGGTAAAAAGACGCTTTTAGTTGGATTATATGCTCCTAATCAACAACAAGCTGATTTTTTTAGTTTACTTCACACAAAGCTTACTCAGTTGGATTATAAATCGTTTATTTTTATGGGGGACTGGAATGGTGTTTTGGATGTACAGATGGACAAGGCTGGTTCTTTTAAGCGCGTTCCAAGTCATGCTAGACTGCCTAAATCCTTTTTTGAAATGAAGGATGATTTGGAACTGCGAGATATTTGGCGTGATATACATTTGCATGAAAAGGATTATACTTTTTTTTCTGACAGACATCAATCTTTTTCCAGGATCGATTTTATTTTGCTGACTAATGACTTTTTTTCTAGGATTAAGAAGGTGAAGATATGTGCAAGAACTATTTCTGATCACAGCCCAGTTTGGTTAGAGATTAATAAGGAGAATAGAGATAGGCGCTCGTGGCGCGTAAATGAGAATTTGTTTAGAAATCAGAGAAATGTGGAAGAATGTAAACAGCGGATGAAGGATTTTTTTGAAATTAATATGAATAAGGATACTTCTATGGACATGGTTTGGGATGCTAGCAAGGCCTACATGAGAGGGGTGTTGATATATATGAATAATAAACACAGACGTACTTTGGAAGCCAGGAGGAAAGAATTGGAGAATGAAATTAAGGAAAAAGAAAAGGCTTTGATTTTGAATCCAACGGATGTGAAGACTAAGGAGGTTATTAAGTTATTAAGAGGACAATTTGATAAATTAATGGCTGACCAAGTGGCAACCAATTTGCGGTTTGCCAGGCACAACACCTTTTGCAATGCTAATAAGCCAGGTAGATGGCTAGCTTATAGACTGAGGAAAAAGCAAAGGGCTTCTAATATAGATAAAATTGAGCATAAGGGAAGGGTTGTATTTCAACAGGATCTTATTAAGGAAGCTTTTGTGGATTTTTATTCTAAATTATATGCTAAGGAGAAGATTAATGAAAAAGATATTGATGTATATTTGGAGAATGCTAGCATCCCGGTCCTTACGCAAGTACAAAAAGACAGGATTAACCAATTGATAACAGAAGAAGAAATTCTTATAGCAATTAAGGAATTGAAGGTGGATAAAGCGCCAGGTACGGATGGTTTGACTGCGGCTTATTACAAAAATTTACAATTAGAGATGATAAAACCGTTAAAGGAACTGTTCCAGAAAATTCAGAAGGGGGGAAAGGTGCCTCCGTCTTGGAAAACTGCTTTTATTTCTTTGATTCCGAAGGAAGACCAAGATGCTACTCAAGTTAAAAATTACAGACCGATATCACTTTTAAATACAGACTATAAGATATTTGCTAAGGTGTTGGCTAATAGACTGATGAGGGTTCTGCAACAGGTGACTCATGGGGACCAAACGGGGTTTATTAGTGGTAGGCAAATGAAAAATAATGTGAGGCATATAGTTGATGTGTTAGAGTTTTTGGAGAGGAACAACCAGATCCCTGCGGCGCTAATCTTTTTAGATGCTGAAAAAGCTTTTGATCAATTGAATTGGCAATTTTTGATGAAAGTTCTAGATAAAATGAATTTTGGGGAAAAAATTTTGCAACCGATTAGGGCATTATATCAAAAACAAACTGCCCGAATTATAGTTAATAATAGCCTGACAGAAGCATGTAATATTGAGAAGGGCACAAGGCAAGGGTGTCCGTTATCGCCCTTGTTATTTGTGTTAACATTGGAGATATTATTGGTTAAAATACGGAATTCGGAAAAAATTAAGGGTATACAAATTAGAGATCAGGATTATAGATTGAGAGCGTTCGCAGATGACCTGGTTGTTACAGTGACCCAGCCGGAGAACTCTGTTGTGGACCTGATGGAGATAATAATGCAATATGGGAAGGTTTCTGGATTTAAAGTTAATATACAAAAAACTAAAATTCTGGCCAAAAATATGACAGCTTCGCAAAAAGGCTCTCTTAGAAGGATTAACTGGATTCGAGATTGTTAAAAGGGTCAAATATTTGGGGGTGCTTCTGTCGCCCTCTAATACAAAGTTATATAAAAACAACTATGAAAAATTATGGGGGAAAATTCAAAAAGAAATGGAGAGTTGGGAAAAATTGCAACTGTCTTTGTTGGGGCGAATCGCAGCAGTGAAAATGAATGTCCTGCCTAAATTTTTATTTTTATTTCAAATGATACCGATTCTTAAGAAAGATTCTAATCTGGAGGAATGGCAGCGAGGTATCAATAAATTTGTTTGGGCAGGGAAAAGGCCACGAGTTAAACTTAAGATTATGCAGGATACTCGTGAAAGAGGTGGTCTTAAAATGCCCAATTTTAAATTATATTATGAAGCTGCTGCGTTAGCAGGAATAAGTAATTGGCTTAATTTGACACAAGAGAGATTATTAAATCTTGAGGGCCACGACTTGTTGTTTGGCTGGCACGCATATTTGTTGTATGATAAGAAGGTAGATAATGTGTTTAGAGTGCATATTTTAAGACAGGCATTGTTGAGAGTTTGGAAGAAGTATAGACATAAGTTAGATTGCAAGATACCATTGTGGGCAATCCCAAAACACGCAATAGAAAATATAAATGTTGGTTTTAAACATGATGTGACTACGTATAAGGAGATTTTAAGTTTGGAAAGAAATGTCTGGTGTCTGAAACCATACAGCCTCTTGCGAGATGAGAAGATTGTCCAAACTTGGTTTCAATATACTCAGCTACGGGCCAGGTGGAAAGAAGATCAGAAAACTGGTTTTACAATGACTGATGAAAATCTGATAAAGCAAATCAGAAATCAGGGTCCAGCACATATTAAACGGATATATCTTGCTTTGATAGAAATTGACTCAGAAACAGAACTTGTTAAAGATTGTATGATTAAATGGGCCCAAAACATCCAAGAAGTTATTACAATGGACACGTGGGAAAGGATTTGGGTGAGGAACGTAAAATTCACACAAGCTCAAAATTTAAGGGAGAACTTTTATAAAATGTTTTACAGATGGCATTTAGATCCTAAAAAGCTTGCAAGTATGTATCCGAACTATCAGCCTAAATGCTGGAGGTGTGGTGAAGAAGATGCAACATATTTTCATATATGGTGGACTTGTAAAAAGGTTAAGGCTTTTTGGATAAAAATTTGGTGGAATATGCAGAAGATTTTTAAGCAAAGGATAAAGTTTTGTCCGCAACTTTTTTTGTTGGGAATAATTACAGATGTTACAGTTGTGGACACTAAGTTGATGCTGAATTTAATTACGGCAGCAAGACTCTTAATAGGTCAGTATTGGAAGAAGGAGGAACTGCCGACTATAGAAGAATGGACTTTGAAGGTTTCCGACCTGGCAGAGATGGCAAAGATCTCGGCTTATTTGAAAGATCACTCGCAAGAACGTTATGTTATGGAGTGGAGAAAATGGATCGAGTATATCCAGAATAAATATGGGACTAAGAAGTTTCATGTAGCATTTGAATAAGTCTTCCTTTCTTTTCTCTTTTTTTCTCTTTTTTATATATTTTATATTAATAGTGTTTGTAATTACCCTATATGAGCTAGAGAGAGATGGATTTCAGAGTTTATGGTTGTTAGCATATTAATGTTTATGATTGGTTTTTCTTTTGTTCTTTATACCTTGTACGTAGCTCTGGGAAGTCGGGGGGGGAGGGGAGGGGGGAGGGGTAGGGAGGGAGGGATAGGGGAGGGGTAGGGGGGATTGTTAAAGATAAAATGTATGATAAAACTTTTCAATAAAAAAATAAATAAATAAATGGGATGCGGTGGCTCTGGGTTAGGACGCTGAGCTTGTCGATCAGAAGGTCGGCAGTTTGGCGGGTCGAATCCCGAGTGCCGCGTAGCAGAGTGAGCGCCTGTTACTCATCCCAGCTTCTGCCAACCTAGCAGTTCGAAAGCACGTAAAAATGCAAGTAGAAAAACAGGGACCGCTCCGGTGGGAAGGTAACAGCGTTCCGTGCGCCTTTGGCGTCTAGTCATGCCGGCCACATGACCAAGGAGACGTCCTCGGACAAGCGCTGGCTCTTCGGCTTTGAAACGGAGATGAGCACCGGCCCCTAGAGTCGGAAACGACTAGCACGCATGTGCGGGGGAGCCTTTACCTTTTACCTTTATCTTAATAACAGAATCTTGCAAATCTGAATGCGCTCCTCTCCCCCTCCCCCATTTTTCAGGTTCTGGTTCTGGCCCAGACTCAGATTGGTCTAACGGTTCTGTTGGTTCCGGTTCTTCCTCAAGGTCGTTTCTTCTTCCCGCCACAATTCTCAATCCTACAAATCCCACCGGTCCCTTTCTAGTCCAGACTGACATTTTGATTGGGTCTCAGGCTGCCTTTGCTCCAGGGTTTGAGGAAAACTTGCTCCTCTGAGCAATTATTTTTGCTGGACAACTTTCTGCTGGGAGCACAGCATCCATATGGCTTTAATTAGGAGCTTTTCATCACCAAAGCCTTTCTGCACTGACACCATTTCCTCAAAGGGGGCCAAACACCCCATCAAAACCAGAACGGATCACAAGAATTTGGAACACTTGCCAACTTCTTGGTCTCAGACAACATTGGATCCAGTGGGGACAATTCTTCCCCTTTTCTATCGTCATCTGTCAGGTGCAAAAGATCAAGTCTGATGGAGAAGGTCCAGTTAAACTGACTTATTGTTACTTATACCTTCTCAACTACAGATTAGCACCTGCTTGGCCTTAGATAAGTGTCAATGGAATTCAAGGGAGGTTGGACTTAAGATTGTTTGTGGGACTGTAGGGATTCCAGGCCGATCCCTCTTTTATCTCCAGCCCCAGGATCTGCCACTCCTCCTCCTACATATCTTGGAGAACAAGCCAGCCAGACCACGGCCTGGCCTTCCCTCCCCTCCCCTCCCCATAGGCCAAAGTGCCTAAACGTAAAACCAATATGCTCAAGGGGAGACTCTCAGCACATAACAACATGCTGTGTGAATGCGGAGGCACAGAACCCAGCCCATCTGCTGGTTTGTCGGCTATTACCAGAAACGTGTGCCGATCATGACTTATTTCTGGCCAACAACCAATCCAAGAAGGTGGCTTCATTCTGGCAATTTAAAGTTTGATCTAGACATGGAAGAAGCAGCAGCCTCACCCTTGTTGGTAACAGAGGCCTTATGCTCCTTCTTCAGGAATTGACTGCGTCTTCTCAAAAAGTTGGTTGGACAGCCTTTTATGAGAAAAGGGCTTATATCCATCCACCATTACTTCTGCCAGCATCCCAGTAACTTTTTTATTTATAGAAATGTAAACTGGGTTGAAACCTGGCTCAGTATGAAGCAGAAAACTAGGATTCTAGCACATTGTGTGAACTATGCCACTAACACAGTAGTTTTTCAAGTTAAGTTGGGCCATTATTTTTGCTTGTAATAAGACATAGCATATTAGGGGGGCAAACAACTGTGTTTTGTTAACCCAGATTTTGGGGTTTTCATCTTGGGTGGATTTGGTGAAAGTCCAAAGCCTTGCTACAAAAGTCCAAAATGTCAGACAGGAAACGTCCTAGGACAATGGCTCCTTATTCCGGCTTTACCCTAGAACAGAGGCCACTTTGGGGTGAAAAACTACATTAAGTAAAGACTGAACATCACAAGTTCTTTATTAAGTAGGCAACCGGCATCTGCAGATTAAGCTTTTCAACACATATTTAAGCTTTCTCTTGCATTCCACAGGCTGTAAATCCTGTGAGAGAATCCAGAGAGAAAAAGAAATGCCAGTAACTCATTGGTGGCAAAAGGAAGTCCAGGGTCTCTGCACAGCACAAGGCCATTTGTCCAGGCAGCCTGTCAAAAAATACCCTTCAAGAAATCATGGTTGCTTCAACATCAACAAATGCAAAAATAAGTGTGGCTTCACTTTGGTACTCCTGACACAGACACTTGTGCCAACTTCACACAGGTTTTGTTACTTTGAGGGCTTCAGGTTGCATGCTCGAGTGTGTTGGGTAAGTACACACGCATGTTTGCACTTTACAAACTTTCCATCTTTTCCTGGGTACACCTAGCCAGGGCTCAGTGGACAGGAATGGCCCCTTTAGGACCTGTGGACTTCAACTCCCAGAATCCCTGAGCCAGCCAAGTCCACAGGTCCTGAAGGGGCCATAGATGCCCATCCCTGATTCATACAGACTTTTGGTCTTACTAAAACAGTCTGTTTCAAAAAGCATGGAACAGAGTATTCGTCTGTGGAGAAAGGGGAGCTTTTTAACCAAGTGTTTAATTTTCTGCCTCTGCATTTAACCTATTTTTTCATATCATTGCATTTTTATATCTCTGGAATGTGCCCCACGTTATTTTCTGACGGATTCTTGTCTGGCCCTGAGTTGGAATGGGATCTGGGGATCCTAGGAAGGCATGCATCCTTGGTCCATAGACATGGGTTGAAAATCTCGGAAATGTGAGAACAGAATCTAATCACAAAATCACTTCTTCACCAAGATCCTGAAGAGATAACCTGGGATTGGAGAAATCCTCCATTGCTTGCTTTAAGAGGACTAGCTGCACACTTTTCCTCATGTAACAAAAAATTATGCCAGTGTGAGGGGGAAGAAATGCCCACCCCATCACCCCGCCCTCTGCCAAGGATGAAAGATGAAATCCCTCCTGGCTCTCATTTGTTGGCTGTACCCCAAGGGGGACTGGGAGTTTTTGGAAAGCAACGTGTTTCGAGTGCTAGAATTATTCTGCCTCATCTCCAGGACGGGCCAAGTTGTAACCCCTGAATGGAGCTCAAAGAAGCATTCAAGGCTCCCCCAGTCGGATGTGGCAATTCAACCACTTTACGAGGAAGGTCAGCCTTCTTGCAGCTAGCCCCTTGCCTAGGCAGATTTAATTAGCACTCAACCTTTCATCCCTGGATCCAGATGTCAGCTTTGCAGAGGTTCCGCTCTAGAGGGAGAAGTGAAGCGAAGCGAAGCAGAAACACCTAAATAACCCCCTGAGTTTCCTTTCCTCCTTCTGCTTGGTGGGAACACAGCTGTCGAGAACTTCCCACCTCACACCAGAAGCTCGTCTCGCAGGACCTCCTTCGCTCTCTCTGAAGCTAAGTCCTACCAAAGAAACGCCTACCAAAGAAATCCATAACGGGTATAACAGCTGCCGCGTCGATTGTCCAAAGAGAGCATTACTCAATTGGCTTGTTTCTGCATCTTCTCTCTGGAGCCAGACTGAGGTCTGGATGGCCCAAGACCTCCAGGTTCTTTAGCCTTCTAATCATCAAAATCTGGGATGTCGTCGTAGGAGTAGCCCCGGTAGCCTTTGGAAGCAAAGTAGGCGATTCGCAAGTGATAGAAGCCGGGGAGGAAAACCAGGATTCCGATGATCAAGACAGGGACTGCACGATCGGTTCCCTGGAGGACAGAAGAGGAAGAGGAAGGTCACCAGCCAGCTCAGGGCCTCAAACCCAGCAGTGAAGAGGGTGAACATCGATGATCTCCAGGCTCTTCCGGGGGGGGGGGGGGGACAGAAAGACACTGCCCCCCCCAAAATGGGAGACTGGCTCAGTCTTGTGACAGTGATGGACCATAAGCAGGAGACCCTGGTTCTAGTTCCCCCTCAGCCACAAAAGCTCCCTGATGACTTTCAGCCCCGGGGCCTGGGTAGGGTAATGGTGAAGATGCTGGATGGAGGGAACCCCAGGTTCAAGGACCCTCCCCCCATGCATGGAAACCCCTGCCTAGTTAGTTTTCGTTCTTCTAAATGAATGGAGAAGAAGACAGGAAAAGATGCTGCTAGTCTTTCAGTTAATTAAGCATGGATGAGACAGAAGAATCACCCAACCAGCATCCCATCCTCACGTAGCAGCAACAAGTCATCCCAGGGCTCTCCAAACCTGGCAACTTTAAGACCTGTGGCCTTCAACTCCCAGAATGCTGGCTGGGAAATTCTGGGAGTTGAAGTCCGCAGGTCTCAAAGTTTGGAGACCTCTGCTTTAGAGGACATCTGAGAAAAGGAAGCAATCGTGTTTTTGCACCTCAGTGACCACACATGTCTTCTGCATAGCTAGGTAAGTTCAAGGCATCTTTGTATAATAGACTGTGATACCAACACAAGCAGAAGCCACGAAAAGGCATCCTTCTCAGCTCTTTCGATTTGGAGCAGTTTCCTCCTCCAGGTACGATGGACATCATCTGACACTTGGTGGGAATTACGGGACCCAAAGAACAACTCCAAATATCTCAAGATATAGAACAGTGCTGGAAGGGACCTCACAGGTCTTCTAGTCCAGGGCTTTTCAACTGGTGGCACGCGTACCACCATGGTACATTGCCACCTGGCAGGTGGTACGTGGCCCTGCCCAGCGTAGCCAAGCATAGCGGGGGAGGGAACGAGCCAAAGCGGCGCAGCGCAGGACTTGCCACGAGAGTCCTCAGGAGCTGCACGGCTGCTGGGGCGAGACAAAGGCCCCGGGACCGGCACTTCCAGCTCACCCGGAAGAGAACGGAGGAAGAGGGGGCGGAAACAGGAGGGGCTATAAAAGGAGGCAGTTTGGGCGGGAAAGGGAGAGAGGGGAAAAAGATGCCAGAGAAACAGTTGGAAGAGAAAGAGCTTTTCTCAGAGAAGTGGTGAGAGAGAGAGAAGGATTGGGAGGGACGTGAGAGAGAGAGAGAAAAGGCTTTTTGAGAGAGAAGCAGTAAGGAGAAAGGGAGAAGAGAAGGAAGGAGATGGGAAGGAGAAAGGGGGAGTCAGGAAGAAAGGAGTATAGGGATGGATGGAAGGAGGAAGGAAGGAGATCGGAATGAGAGGGAGGGAGAGTCTGAAGGAAGTCCTGCCTTAGCACTTGGCCAACAGCAGCCCTGCTGCCCTTTCCCCATCCTCCTGGTCTATCCTGATGGTCTCCCATCCTATCGCTGAGGATGCTTTGGTCACATGGAAAGGGAGTGGGCCTCCCTCTGACCCACACACTTTGCCTTCCTGCACCCACCATGAGCAACCGGGCAAAGGAGAGCGAGCACAGCGGCAGCAGCAGCCTTGAAGAGGAGGTAAGCGCAGCCGGATGCCTCTCGGGGAAGTGGGGCTGGCCTGGGTTGGGTTGTGGGGTCCTGGTGTCCGGAAGCTCGAGGGCTGGGCTGGGCACTTGCCCTCCGCTGCCCAAGGCTCTGGGCAGCCCGCAACACCACCTGGGAGCCCCCCGCCCAGCCCAAGAGGGGCGACGAGGCTCTCTTGGTTGTCTCTCAATTGCTCTAAGCTTCTCGAGAGTTGTGAAAAGAGAAACTTCCAAGACGGGAATCCGCTGAGCTCTTGTCGGCTTCCAAAAGGGAGCTCCACATTCCTAAGCCACCACAGCCCTCCCGAATTCTGGGCCCCAAGCTGACCTCTCTGAGCCTAGCGGGGGCTTCTACAGGGCCCACTCTCCGAGGCGGCCTCCCCTGGCTCCCATCTTGGGCCACGCAGGACGCCTGCCCAGAGCTGCCCACCAGAGACCCGAGGCGGAATCGCTGCTTGCGACTTAAGGTAATCATGCGTGCTAGTGGTTTCCAACTCTAGGGGCTGGTGCTCATCTCCGTTTCAAAGCCGAAGAGCCGGCGCTTGTCCGAGGACGTCTCCGTGGTCACGTGGCCGGCATGACTAGACGCCAAAGGCGCACGGAACGCTGTTACCTTCCCACCGTAGTGGTCCCTATTTTTCTACTTGCATTTTTACGTGCTTTCGAACTGCTAGGTTGGCAGAAGCTGGGACGAGTAACAGGCGCTCACTTCTGCTACGCGGCCCTCGGGATTCGACCCGCCAAACTGCCGACCTTCTGATCGATAAGCTCAGCATCCTAACCCACTGAGCCACCGCATCCCACCGCAACTTACCCCGTGGCTAATGTAACCGGCAAGGAGGAGTGCACCAATAACGATGAGGAGGGTCCCGATCAGGAACAGCACCGTGGCCAGCGCAATCGCCTTGTAGGGAACCTTTGGGGGGCTCTTCTTGAACTAGGAGAAAAACGGGGTCAGTGCAGAACAGCCTTCCCTGGCCCCAGGTTCCAAATCCGAAAGTTCCCAGCAATGCTTCTGCTGGCTGTGGAATTCTGGGAACTGTCGTTCATGCACCTGAACGGGTGTCCAGGTTGGGGGCACAAAGTCCTTTTTTAAGAGCCGTTTTCAAGCAAAATATATAAAAAAACTGAATTCTAAATCTTTTTTCCTTGGAAGGGGGATCGAAAATAACTTTTTAAAGAAGACTTTCAGCACTGGCCCTGACCAGATCCCCTCCCAATTTTTACAAATCTCGATTCTCAAAATTCGCCACCAATTCAAAGGAATGGCACAACCCAATCGGGTGACGTTTCTGCCAAAAAAAAAAAAAAAAAAGCCCAGGACATTTAAAGCAGAGAGCCAAAGGTGAGAATCCTAACCTGGGAAGACGCTGTTCTCCTGAACAGAGCCTGCGGCAAAACAAGCCACTTGGGGTGTGAACAGATATAAAACGAAGGGGTGAAGAACAGGTTAGAACGTAGGCAGTAAAACAGGGTGCATCAGCCGTTCCTGGATCTGTGCCAACAAATCCTAGCCTGTAGGAATTTATGACAAGTTTTTACTAATGAATTCTCTGTATATCTAAACTTACAATCATAGTGGCTTAAAGTTCACCAGTGTCTTTCATGCTCCGACTCCTGAATTTGTGATTAAGGTAGGAAACAAGCTCTCGGTAACGCTTTCATACATTCTGTTTTTTCTTCTCTATCATACTTTTTTTTTGGGGGGGGGAGGCATGCTAACAGGGATCTTTTTAGTGCTGGTCCTATTATATAACTCTCTTAAAAGATTTTCTCAGCAGTCCTGCCTTCAAGGGAAGATGTGCCGTGACAAGGCTGCCCCCTGGTGGGCATCCCTACAAACAGATGAAACAGTCGGAAAAACCACAGCTGGAATCCAGCACCCCAGGCCTCCACTTCCCATAATCTTCCCCAACACTACTACTTGGGTGGACGGAGGGGGGGAGACTCCCCTATGACCCCAGCTTTCCATCAAAGTTTGAGAAGGAAATATAAAATTCTACGTCCCTCTCCCTGAAGCTGATAATTTCCCACCTTCCTCCACTGGTCTTCATTTGGGTGGGGACAGCAGGAGATACTGCCAACCCTGCAAGGTAGACACGCCAGGCAAACAACTCCTCAGGAAGGTTAAGACTGCTTAGGCTGAGACTGACTTGAACAACAGAATCCTGCAAGTGTGAACGTGCTGCACCTTTTCCTTCTTATACTCCAGTGAATTTAGGGAGATGCTGAGATGTCTCCAAACGCTGCCTTGCAGTCTGTGGACTTAAAAGAGGTTTCACCCCTATTACGTCCTCCTGATAACGGAGCTTGCCTATCTCTAAAGGGGCCATCCTTCCTTACTCCCTATAGCAGTGTTTCTCAATCCTGATAACCTTAAGGCAGGGGTAGGCAACCTCGGCTCTTTTATGACTCATGGACTTCAACTCTGGCTCAGGAATTCTGGGAGTTGAAGTCCATGAGTCATAAAAGAGCCGAGGTTGCCTACCCCTGCCTTAAGCTGTAGGGGTCAACTCCAGGCACGATGCTGGCTGGGGAATTCAGGACTTCCACACTTCTTAAACTTGCCAAGGCTGGGAAACACCACTCTATAGATAATGATCCTGGGGATTCCTTACCCTGTGCAGGTAGTCCTCGACTGATGACAAATGAGCCCAGAATTTCTATTGCTAAGCAAAACATTGTTTTGTCCCATTTTGCGACTTTTCTTGCCATGGTTGTTAAGTGAATCACTGAAGTTGTTAAGTTACTAATACGGTTGTTAAGCGAATCTGGCTTCCCCCACTGACTTTGCTTGCCAGAAAGTTGCAAAAGGGGATCACGTGACCCCGGGACACTGCGACGTCGTTAATGGTGAGTCGGTTGCCAATTGTCTGAATTTTGAACACGTGACTGTGGAGGTGCTGAAACGGTCATGTGAAAAATGGCCACGTCCCTTTTTTTCCACTGCCATTGTAACTTTGGTCACTGAATGAACTGTCGTAAGTCAAGGACCGCCTGTGGTCCACATAAATCTGCCCCCTATGAACCTGTTCTACGAGAAAAGGCAAGAGAAAATGGAGGGGGGAACCTCACGTAAACCGCAGACTGGGTCAGCAAGCCTCATCTCCACGGCTTTTTAGAAATTTCAGGCGTGGGGCCTGTCAACGGAGGCCCACGGAGGGGGGTGATCTTGCCCATTTTCAGGATCTTTGCCTGTAAATCAATAAGCAGCAGCCTGGTCTGGCCAAGGCAGCCACTCTCCTCCATCCGTGTCTTCTCTCCACTGTCCTGGTTGGTGCAAAGAGGGCCGAGCAGAGAAACCCCTGAACGAAGCTGCCCTTTCAGGAAAGTCAGACACAGCAGGACCTCTCAGGTTTCCTCCCTACAGACCTGTAACGTCTGAAAGTGACCTTAATCCTGGGTCACTGCAGGAGGAGACCCCAGGTCAGATCCCCCGTCTAGAACGCAGGGAAGAAGAGAGTCCGTCTGGTGCAGTGGGGAAGATGCTGGGAAGAGTTCGATCCTGTGACTCCTGAAGAAGTGGACAAGATCATGGGGAAGCTGAGCTCCACCACGTGTTTGTTGGACCCGTGCCCTTCCTGGCTGACTTATGCAGCCCAGGATGGGACACGAGGCTGGCTCCAGGCAGTGATTACTGCTTCTTTGAGTCAGAGTAGTTTTCCCGCCGCCTTGAAGGAGGCGGTGGTGAGACCCCTCCTCAAGAAGCCTGCCTTGGACCCAGCAATTTTAAACAACTATCGTCCGGTCTCCAACCTTCTCTTTTTAGCGAAGGTTGTTGAGAGCGTGGTGGCGCAGCAGCTCCCTTTGTTCTTGGATGAAGCTGACTACCTAGACCCGTACCAATCGGGTTTCAGGCCTGGGTACAGCACGGAGACGGCATTGGTCGCGCTGGTGAATGATCTCTGGCGGGCTCGGGACAGAGGTTGCTCCTCTGTCCTAGTCCTTTTAGACCTCTCAGCGGCTTTTGATACCATCGACCATGGTATCCTGCTGCGATGTCTCAGAGGGTTAGGAGTGGGAGGCACAGTTCTCCAGTGGTTCTCCTCTTACCTTCTGGGACGTTCGCAGTCGGTGTTGGCAGGGGGGCAGAGATCGACCTTGAGACCTCTCATTTGTGGAGTTCCTCAGGGATCGGTTCTCTCGCCTCTCCTGTTCAACATCTATATGAAGCCGCTGGGTGAGATCATTCGTGGTTTTGGAGTTGGGTATCACCAATATGCTGATGATACCCAGCTTTTTATTTCGACCCCAAACCACCCCAGTGATGCCCTCGACGTGATGTCCCGCTGCCTGGAGGCGGTCCAGGTCTGGATGGGGAGGAACAGGCTTCGGCTCAACCCTGACAAGACTGAGTGGCTGTGCGTGCCGGCATCCCGGGAAATTCCGATTATTCCATCATTGGCCATGGGGGGTGAGCTATTACCCCCCGTAGATAGGGCCCGCAACTTGGGGGTCCTTCTAGACTCACAGCTCTCTTTGGAAGAGCATATTGGAGCTGTGACTAGGGGGGCCTTTGTCCAGGTTCGCCTGGTGCGCCAGTTGCGGCCCTATCTAGACCGGGATGCCTTGCGCACAGTCACTCATGCGCTCGTGACCTCTCGTCTAGACTACTGTAATGCTCTCTACATGGGGCTGCCCTTGAGGTCCACCCGGAGACTCCAACTGGTGCAGAATGCAGCCGCGCGAGTTGTCTTGGGAGTTTCCCAATACTCCCATGTTACACCTTTGCTCCGCGAGCTGCATTGGCTACCGGTTGCTCTCCGGGTGAGGTTCAAGGTGTTAGTGATGACTTACAAAGCCCTTCATGGCATGGGTCCAGATTACTTCCGGCAACACCTGCGGCCAGCGTCAACTTCCCTCCGTCCAGTGCGCTCCCACAGAGAGAGCCTCCTCAGGGTGCCGCCGATCAAAGAATGCCGATTGGTGACCCCCAGGGGGAGGGCGTTCTCTGTGGGTGCGCCAGACCTTTGGAACCGCTTACCGGTTGAGCTCCGGATGGCCCCTGACCTTCGCTCCTTCCGGCGCGATCTCAAAACTTTCTTTTTTGAACAAGCTGGCCTGGTCTGACGGGATGGGGTTGGGTTTTTATAAATAGTTTTAATTTTAATATGTATTAATTTTATGGGCATAATGTTTAATGGCTTTTTAATTTTTGTATTCTATTTTTATTGTGTATTGCCCTGTTCACTGCCCTGAGTCCTTCGGGAGAAGGGCGGTATACAAATTAAATTATTAAATTATTATTATTAAATGCTGGGTGAAAAACCGGAAGATCCAGTTCCCTCTTAGCTGGGTGACTCTGGGAAGTCCCTTCCTATGAAGCCCAACCCACTGCAGGGTTGTGGTTATGGGGAAAACAGAAGCAGGAGCATTCCAGTTATCCAAGACAAAGGTAGGATAAAAAGGTAACCATAAAATAACCTTTCCTCCATCCTTTTACCTGCAGGTCAATGTATCCTTCGTCGGTGCAAGCGAGCTTAGAATACTTCACTTTGCTGCTTGGGATCGAAGCAGCCAAACTCGTTCTGGACGGCATCTTCAGCAGAAGCAACAGCTCCTCACAGCTACAACCCGGATCAGAGCCACAAAAGTTGTGAGTGGATAGGAACCTCCGAGTGCTTTGAATTAAGCTGTGCAAGAAGTCCCATAGCAACAAGCGCTCAGTCGCTGGAAGCTGCAATGGGGAGAATTTGAATTGAATTGAATTGATTAAATTTATGTGCTGCCCTTCTCCCTAAGGACTCAGGGCGGCTCACAACAATAAAAAGTTAAAAAACATAAAATACAAAATTTAAAAAATAATTAAATGATCAATATAATAAATAAATACATAACAGACACGTTGAAACAACAGAAAACAAACTTTTGTTCGTAGGTTGGATGTGGAGAGCTAATAATCCTAATCCTCAACCTACGACGGTAATGGAGGCTGCCCACTAGGGTCATAAATCTTAACAGTTGTAAAGTGGGTCGTCCATGTGACTGACCCAATTTTATGAGCTTCTTTTTTTTGCAAACGGTTATGAAGTGAACCCATTGTTCACTAGAAGGAAAAATATAAATTTACCTATTTTATTGTAGTAGGAATTGTTAGGAGGCTAATCTTGGGAATGAAATAGCCTGAAAGCCCAAGTAAATAAACGCACTAGAAGTCAACAGTCTTTAAGAAGAGGCCTGTGAGCAAAAAAAAGGATGGAGGTTTAGTTAAAATCAACTCATTGCCTCCTAGAAGGCACAAATGAATTTGTGTCCTGGGACCAGTAGTTATATATTAAGCTTCTTAACCGCTCATCTCGCTCAGAGGGGGGCTCTGGGTGGTGACTGGTCTCCTATGTTAAAGATTATAATGACCTGAGATCATTATCATTTGATTTGCATTCGATTACATAGAATCAGGTCAGAATGGACTCCTGGCAACTGCAGAGGTAAGATTTTCGCCATGGTGATCTCTCCCTAAGCCGGTCCTTCAGGTCGGCCAGGGGTCCCCCATCCCCACAGAGTCCGTCCGCTCTGCTGCTGGTCATCCTATTTCTCTTCCTTCCTTCCACCTTTCCCAGCACGACAGCCTTCTGCACAGAGAGAGAGAGAGAGCTGGGTCTTTGCATTGATGAGTTATGTGCTATGAAGCTGGTGTCAACGGAGGCCACTGAGGCAGCTTTTCCTCCCGTAACCTGTCCCTTCAGGTCCCCCAACGGTGCTCCCATCGCCACCCTGAGTCCCTGCTCCAGGTTGGCTGCCGTCTTTCCTTCCCTAGCATCAGAGGCTTCCCAAGGAAGCAAGATCTTGATACTGTGGGTCCGAAGTAGGGTAACTTTGGTCTGGCCATCCGTGCTATATTGTATTGTTTATAATGCAGGATTAATATAAACAGTCTTAACCAAAGCTGAAAAACAATACGAAAAAGGTCCATCCTTGGAGGGTTTCAAAGAAGAGACAAGACAGCCATTTGTCTGGAATGGTCTGGAGTGTTTCTCAACCTCGGCACTTTCAAGGTATGTGGACTTCAACTCTCAGCATAGCTGGCTGGGGAATTCTGGGAGCTGAAGTCCACACATCTTCAAATTGCCAAGGTTGAGAAACACCAGTCGGGTCTGCTTGAGCAGAGGGCTGGACCTGAAGACCTTCAAGATCCCTTCTGTTGTTCTACTTCTAGCTTTTGAACTGTTCTGCGACACGATTTGAAGAAAAGCTGGGCAGAAAATATGAGTAACTTCCTTAATGACTGCATCTATTACTGTACACATATATTCATAAATATTTTATTTTCATTCCAAATTTAAACAATAACACGTCAGAGTAATTTCCTGTAGGGTAGGGTAGGGATGCCTTTAGAAGCACCCAAACTTGCTAGACTGTCTGAAGCAAGCGTCTGGGAGAAGAAAATCAGGAGGAAGAAATAAAAAGAGGGCAAGGACAGAACAATATTTGCAGTTTCATAACTTTAAAAAACGCCTGTTTCTTTCAGAAGATTCCTCTCTCTACCGACGGGATGAGATCCAGGGAGTCCTCAATTTACAACCACAACCAAGCCCAACATTTCTGTTGCTAAGAGAGGCATTTGTTAAGTGAGTTTTGCCCCATTTTATGACCTTTCTTGCCATAGCTGTTAAAGGAATCACCACATATTAAGTGATTCTGGCTTCCCTGTTGACTTTGCATGTCAGAAGGTTGCAAAAGGTCCTGACCCCGGGATGCTGCAACCGTCATAAACATGAGTCAGTTGCCAAGCATCTGAATTTTGATTACATGACCACGGATGTAAGTGTGAAACATGGTCACAAGTCCCTTTTTTCAGTGATGTTGTAATTTTGAATGGTCACTAAATGAACAGTTGTAAGTTGAGGGCTATCTGTATTCCCAAACGCCCACCACTAGGTAGAGGGGGCTGGCAATTTTGTGACTTTTGAGGATCCAGCCTTGCTTCTGAGATGGCAGGATTGGGCTAGGCCAGGGGTAGGCAACCTTGGCTCTTTTATGACTGGTGGACTTCAACTCCCAGAATTCCTGAGCCAGCATGGCTCAGCTTGGGAACCTCTCTCTTTCCCCTCAGCGTGGCTGGCTCAGGAATTCTGGGAGTTGAAGTCCACGAGTCTTAAAAGAGCCAAGGTTGCCTAGCCCTGCGCTAGGCCCATATTTTCAACCTCAGGTGTGGACTTCAACTCCCAGAATTCCCTGGCCTGCGTTCTATGCGGCTGGGGAGATGTGGAAGCCCCCTTCCCCCTTTCAAAGTTGGCTTAGGGGCTCAGAGGTCGTTGCCATGGAGTCCAGGGACGGAAGGCAGCCAGTTGCGGTTTAGTTTAATTAACCGCAGATCCCGCGGCTTAAGGCGGCAGAGACGAGGCGGCCATTCCCCCCACCCCGCCCGCGGGCTTCTTCCCGAGCCTCCCCAGCCCACCCAAAGTCGGGCCGCTCCCCGCGGGGCGCGCGGCGGGCTCGAGCAGGCGCGGCCTCCTCCCCGGGCCGGAGGGGCTCCCCGCGTCCCCCGCCTACCTTCGGGGCAGAGCCACGGCGGCCTTCCCGGCCCAGGAAGTCGACGACCTGGCTCGCCGGAGCCGCTTCTAGGTCGCCGAGCGCCTGCGCCGCCCACGGGCGGTTCGCGGAAAGACGCCGGCCCTCCTCCTGGGGAAGGGCGCCGGGCCCGGGCAGGCGAGGCGCGCCTTTCCCGCCCGAGACAGACGGAGCCGCGGCGCCTGGCCCGGCCTTGGCTTGCAGCGCAGTCGCCGGGCGTGAAGCCGGCCTGTTTGTGCAAAGGCGACCGCTCGGTCTGTATCCAGGCTGGCGAAGTGCGCGGAGCTCCTTACCTGGGAGGATTCCGCCCTTGGGCGGGAGAGATTTGGATTTGAGGCGGGTTTGCGCCCAGCTTCTGGCTTCGGATAAAGCAGCCCGTCTTCCCGGTTCTTTCCCTGAGCTGCTGCGCCTCTCTTTTGGATGGCACCCGGGCCGAGCCACCAATGGAGCGGTTAAAACAGGGGTAGGCAACCTCGGCTCTTTTATGACTCATGGACTTCAACTCCCAGAATTCCTGAGTCAGCATAGCTGACTCAGGAATTCTGGGAGTTGAAGTCCATGAGTCATAAAAGAGCCGAGGTGGCCTACCTCTGCGTTAAAGGGACCCCAGAATGACTTTCCACTGGGAGGCTCTTCATCTGCGAGGCCTGGAGGCTCAAGTGCAGGTTCGCATCCCACCAGGCTCAAGGTTGACTCAGCCTTCCATCCTTCCGAGGTAGGTAAAATGAGGAGCCAGATTGTTGGGGGCAATTAAGCTGACTTTGTAATAATGCCGCTTCGGGGGTGTGTGAAAGCCCTAATAAGCAGGCATATACATAGAATGAAGGCTACTGCTAAGCTTGTAAGCCGCCCTGAGTCTTCGGAAAAGGGCGGGATATAAATGGAATTAAAATAAATAAATAAATAAAAAATAAAGCGAACGAAGAAAGGTGGCAGGAATTGGGAATGGCCAGTCTAGAGAAAAGGGGGGCTAGAGGGACGTGATAGCAATCTTCCAGTATTTGAGGGGCTCCACAAGGAGGGGATCAACCCATTTTTCAAAGCACCAGAGAGCAGGACAAGAAAGGATGGAAACTAATCAAGGAGAGAAGCAACCTGGAACTAAGAAACGTTTTCCAACAGTGAGAAAAAATAACCAGTGGAATGACTTGCTTTCAGAAGTTGTGGATGCTCCATCGCTGGAGGCTTTTAAGAGACTGGACCACTTGTCTGAAATGGTATAGATAGGGTCTCCTGCCTGAGCTGGGGGTTAGACTAGAAGACCTCCAAGGTCCCTTCCAGCTCTATTCCGATTGATTTATCTGCAAGGCCAGTGGTTTGGTTTTATTAAGGGCAGATTTATTAGGATTATTTGCCAGAGGCAGGTCTAAATTGCCTGGGAGATGGGCAGTGTGTAAGTTGAATAAGTTCTTCTGGGGAAATAAAACATGGTTTCCTCCAGCATTGTAGTTATCCAGGCACACAGCTCTATTGCTTCTTTGGGAATGTAACTTCTTAAATGTATGCTTTTTTTAGCTTTCCCAATTTAGTTGCATACTAAAATATTTCTAGCTATTCTTCCAACACTCCCTCAAGTCTTCAAGGTGTGTGCTCAGTCCACCCCTTTTTTTCCAGGGTGAGCTGAAAAATCGTCAGAATCCCGTTTCACCTCAACAAATTTTGGCTAGAAAATGCTTGACTGCAGCCTGACTGTAGCATTCCACTCATGGTATCAATATTTGACCAGTCCGGCAAAATTGGTGGGAAGCCTCTGACCCTGCAACTCCACAAAGGGAATTTTCAGGAAGACTTTACATTGCCAGCTCGAGGCTGCCTGCCACCTGGAAGCACAGGAGGAGCGTTTTTATGGTCCTACCTCAGAAGAGACCCTGCTGAATAATTGGGCTTCCACAGCACCCTTCCCAAATCCCTTAAATGGCTTCCATTCCAATTAATATTTGTTAATGATTGGAACCTTCCTATTTAAACTATATAAAAATGCAGTGCCGTGCAGTAACAATAAGAGATATATATTGTTGAAAGAAGTCTTCATCAAGGTCCAGTCCAAGCTGGGAATAAACAAAATGGAGACTGCTTTAGAAAGATGGTAGATTATTGAAGAGCAGGATCACAAGATATGAGGCTCTGGAGCTGCTGACCACATGTAACTGGGAGAGTAAGTTTTTATACCTTCTTAGGCTTTGTAGTTCTTGCGTCATGTACTTTGACCTGAGGTTCTGAGTGTGCCCTTCTGGTATTCTAATGGTGTTGGGTTAATCCTATTATGTCCCAAAGGTCATATCCTGCTTATCTGTGGCTTGCTTCCTGTGTTGGATTTCTTTGCGTAAGGGGTTGTTGATTCTAGGGATCTTTGACTTTCTAATCCCATGTTTTCTGGCTCCAGTTTTTCTGAAAGGATTATCACACCTGCATTTCTAGAGATCTGGTTTCTGCTGAGTTTCTGACTGGGGGTTTCTGCTTTTTAAAGATCTTCTCCATTATTCCTTTGGGAAAATATAATATTCTGCCTTTTTAATATTCCCAAAAATATTTCTTTCTTGGGGTGGGTGACTTCCCACAATATTATTGCTTTAGCATAACAATACCTCACGGCAGTCTAAAAAATATGGTGAAATGAAGAGTTTAGCCACCTGAAGGTCCTGCCTCTTCAAACATGTTTGTTTCATCACAGCACTTCTCATGATGTTGTTTCATTCGGGGCACCAGGCCTTGCATCCCTTTGTTGCATGGCTTGCATTTTACACATATACCTGCTTTGCCTGTAGGTAGAGGAACTTCATTAAAATATTCCCAAAATGGGTTTCTTTTACAGCCTGCCGCCATTTTGCTCAAGGGAGGAACAAAGCACTTCAAGCTATGTGCAGAAAGATCACAAGGTTTATAAGCTGCTTAGGTTTCTTTCATTTTTACTGCTTGCCCTTCCTCCTCGCACTTATAACAGATGCATTTCTATTCAATAGATTTGCAAAACAATGGGATAAAGGAGTGTTCCTGAACTTTGTTTTATGATTTATCTCATGATTATTGTGAAATTGTGTGAATGCATCAATGCAGTGCATGTTATCTCACCTTGCAGAGTTTGGATTCATTGAATAAGTTTACCAAAAATGTAAATATTGCAGAATATACAGCCTCATGCTGCATAACTAAGCTCCATCTTAAACAGAAAACTACCTTTAGATAAGCTTTTTACTCCAAAACCATTTATTAAAATAAGTTTGATAAGAATAAAACAAATCCAATTTAAATAAAATCCATTTTATTTACCGTATTTTAAAAAATCATTATTATCCACCCTGCCAAGACACTGGGCAGTAATAATAAGCTATCATGAGGCAAAATAAAAAATGTAGTATTCTTTATTGAAAAGCATTCATTTCTGAAGATTCCCTTTTCAAGGTAAGCCATTAAAACATTTTTTCCTCCAAACATTGCTTTTTTGCAGTTATTAGCATCCTTGTTTTAACTAAAAGGGTGAAAAAATAATGGTTCAGCAATACTGCAAAATTCTGATTCTCATGCATGGTCATTAGGGATAGCAACTAAAGGGTCACGGGCTCTCCACGCACAGAAGTTATTTCTTTTTAAATATATTCTTTTTTATATGAAATGGATTACAAGTTGAATAATAAAAAACAGCTTCTACAACTATTTTAAAGTAGGTACTCACATAATAAAAAGGGAAGTATTTACACAGAAATATCTACAATTGGGTCTAAGTGCACCTGGTGCACCAAGACTGAGTAACTGAAAGGGACACTGGCTACCAGCCTCACAAATATCACATTTCCCCCTTTAATTTCTTATGATTCTTCTTGGTCTTCAATCTTTGGGGCCAAATAATATTTCAAATGTCCCATATCTGCTATCTTGTATTCCACAACTGCAGGAGACAAAAAAGGAAGAGTTAATGGCCAGCCTGAAACCACCAATCAAATCAATGAAGTAGCCTTTGGCACTATTTCTCAGCAAGAGCCGCAATATTCCACTTACCTAAGGGAACATCTGCAGACATACTGAGTATAACTGTAGGAGACAAAGGTGTAGCTTTGGTGAAGAAATTCAAATATCTCAAAGCAAAAGTCAGCTGGACAGGCTCATTCATCTCTATTGTTACCTGCAAAAAAATGAATGAAGAGTAAAGGACTGGGAAAAGATAAGAGAACAATGGTAAGAGACAGTTTAAGCTTCCTCAGGGCCTACTTACAGCTTCCTCCTCTTTATCAACATCACTGGTTTGTGACAGTTTGACATTTCCACTCCCAAGTTCTCCTGTGGCAGAAAATTTGACACCATCTTTTGTGCAGGAGATTACAACGGCATCTCCAATGTGACTGAGGTCACGGCAAATACGTGCAAATTCAGCAGAGGGCATTTTCACCACACAGCTGTATTCTTGTTCCTGAAACATCATCATGTAAGCTTTAGGAATTGTTTTTAGGACTCGTTTAGGCTAAAGCCATCATAAATGTTTCATCATTTTTCATGGGCAGAAACCAAGTAGGGCAAATAGATACAAATCAAATGAACAGTTTTAAAAGTTATTACAAGAGAAGCAAATGTTTATTTTGCAACAATTTTACAGGTAGTCCTCGATTGGCAACAGTCCATTTAATGACCATTCAGTTACCATGGCACTGAAAAGTGACTTATGATTTTTCACACAATGTTGCAGAATCTCCATGGTCATGTGATCAAAATTCAGGCACTTGGCAACTATCCTGTATTTACCGCAATTGCAGTCACATGATCACTTTTTGCCACTTTCTGATAAGCAAAGTCATCGGGCAGGCCACATTCACTTAACAACTGTGATACTAATTTAACTGCAGTGATTCGCTTAACTGTGGCAAGAAAGGTCATAAAACGAGGCAAAAATCACTTAACTGTCTTTTAGCAACAGAAATTTTGGGCTCAATTGTGGTCATAAATCAAGGACTACCTATAATGTTGCATTTTCTAATGGCTTCAAGTATAGAATTAAGAAAATAAGAATTTTATGAGGGCTAAGTATTAATTACACCCTTGGTTCCAAACTATTATACAGTTCTGCAACACAGAAACATTTCAGTTTTTAATCTCTCCATTAAAAACAGATGCCATTCATACTGCATGTATAGGCACTCCTTACTGAATGGTAACTTGTTCAGCATCCGTATGAAGTCATGAAGGCGCTGATGTATGTCCAGTCCTTTACATTATGGCAGCAACCCTTCATACAATCAAAATCTGGGTGCTTAGCAGCCTGCCCATATATTTAGGACCACAGGCTATACTTCAGCTTCTCCCTCCACGTTTGCTATTTTGGCCACCCTGTTGCCTTGCAAAGGGCCAAGGTTGGGCAAGCAACTAGGAGCCACAGGGAGACAGAATTGAAGAGAAGGCAACAGGACAGGAGAAGCATGAGATCCTGGCTTAATGACTGTACTCTGGAGTACAGAAACTGCTATTGCTAAGTGGTGCAGTCACACTGTCAAAATCCATTTATATCATATTCATAAATGTATGTTTAAAACATTATTCCATGGATATTGCCATCTCCCGAGGAGGAGGAGGAGGAGGGAATGAATGTGTATTGAGCCTGTATTAGGTATTTCAAAGGAAAAGAGAAGCCTTTTGAACTGGGGGAACAAAAGGGGGGGGTTAGGGTAGGAGCATCTGGCTTGTGTCATGGAAGAGAGCAATAAACATAAAAATGATGGGGGACTGACCAAATGGGGTTAA
This sequence comes from Vipera ursinii, assembly GCF_947247035.1. NCBI lineage: Eukaryota > Metazoa > Chordata > Lepidosauria > Squamata > Viperidae > Vipera > Vipera ursinii. The sequence continues at coordinate 3,896,896 of NC_139519.1, read as the reverse complement.
GGGGGGGTTGAACCGGGAACTCTTTATAAGGGTTTAGTTTGTAGAACAATATTAAGTCCTGTCTTGTATTCCTACAACCAAGCATGTCATAGTAAAGATTCCTTTTGGACTAAGATTTGGCTCCAAGAGTTTTGTCTTCCTAAGATGTGGTTTGGGGTGGGTCCTGACACACATGATGTTTCACCTAATTGCTGAAATTCTGGTCTTAATTGGGGTCATTAAGCAATAACTACCTGTATCAAAATGGCAAAATAGAACATTAGCAAGCATAGTAACAAATTGTTGCAGCAGCCATAGATTCAGTCAAAAGACAACAAACATATTTAACAATTAATAGTACCTTTGAAATAAAAACTCACTTACTGGAATTCCAAGTTGTTCTACATCCAAATCCATTAATTTCATTTCATAGTCTGAAACCTTCTCCTGATCTATAAAAAAATAACTAATTAACATTGTTCACGAGAACAAAATAATTTCCTGACTGAATATTGTTTACTAGCCATAAACTGCAAAGCTATTTGAATACCTATTAAATAAAAAGACAGTAGCAAAACCACAGTGTCTCTGATAATTATCTGGGTGCTTGGCAATCCTGCTTGCGCTTAGAACCAGTTGCCAAATGCCCTGTAATCTTGTGACGCTCAATGGAGCAGCTGGCAGGGACGGTTGCTTGCTGCCACCTGCCACATTGCAGAGCAAAAGGACTCTTGAACCTTTGGGATTTAAGCTGTTTCGGCAGCTCACTGCAGAGGTTCCCTTCTGCACATGTAAGGGAAGTCCTGCAGCGGCTTGTAGAAACAAAGTGTGAATCCCAAATATCTGAGCTTTGTTTCTGCAACCTGATGGAGTCCCTTCTGTGCAAGATGAGTTCCCTAGCCTCCACCTGCAGGCAGCTTTTTTGCTCCAGTCGCTTAATGACCACAGCCAGAACCGGGATTGTGGTTGTCGAACCAAGCAACCATAAGTCGAGGGTTACCTGTAGATTCACAATGTTGCAAATAATCTACATATAATCAGTTTCTGGTTGGGATTACTCTTTAAAATGTTCTACATTCCAAACTCTTCACACTAAAATGCACATTTAAGTTTGATTGTGCATGGTTAGTTATTTTCATATATAATGGATATTCTATTTTAGTTGTAAGCTGTCATCAGTATGACATTAACATAGGAGTAAAAAATATTTTGAGGATAGGTGTTAGCAGACTGACAATCAGTGCAACTCATGGAGGCCTTAAAATTTGCTGTTTTAGAAGCTCACATAATGCCTGCTCTGCTGCAATTTGCACTGGCTGAAGCTTCCAGATACTCTTCAAGGGCAGCCGCATGCAAAGCACATTAGTAATCTAAGCAGAGGTGATCAGTTATGAGTAACTGTGAACACCACCACCCCTCTTCCAATTGAGGAATGGACACAACTGGTAAACAACTTGAAGCTGTGCAAAGGCTCTCCTAGCCATGGCTGCCACCTGCTGTTCAAGCTGAAGTCATGAGTCCAGGAGGACTGTATGGAGCCATGCAATGCAGTATCAAAGATGGCACAGTCCTAAAACTGGCAGGCCCCCAAATCATTCAGTCTTGCCAGGACTCAGCTGAAGCCTGACATTCCTCATTCAGTTCCTCAGCCTTCAGCCATCCATAGTACTACTTAATTCATCAGGGGCAGACATATATATACCTCACCCAGGGGCAGCTGTCAAGAACCACTGGGACTAATTTAGAAAAAAAAACATGCCTATATTTGATCATAAACACAGCTTGCAATACTCTTGCCATGTGTTCTCTTGCCAAACCCAAAAACTTTCTATATTGCTCTGCCAGTAGAATCTACCTAGATACACTTGGATGTTCTATATTCTAAGAGACAGCCTCAAAGGACTCTGTTCTGAAGTCAGAATTTATCTTACTCCCTCTAGTTTCACAATGAACTACTCCTAAGAAAAGTTTTAATAATTCAGTTAAACTTACTTGGCGTTTCAAATACCAAAACCAGTGTGTCAGCATTATCTTCAGCTCTCAGGGTGATTATGTCATCGTTACCAGCACACTTGAGCACTTTGGACATACTAGGAAAGAAAAAGAAAATGCACATCTCATTATTTTGATATAATGTACTATTTTGACAATACACAGCATGAGACAAATTAAACAAGTCAGTGCAAGCTGATAGGCTCAGTACGCTTTTGTCCCAAGGGAAAGCAAAGAGAGACTGTGGGTCAATATTCATTTGTAAAAGCTTCCAGAGAATGAAGCCCGTCAACTTCCTATACTCACTTTCACATAAACTAAGCAGAAGCCTTTCTGTACCCAGAGTGGGGGTAGAAAACAGACTTTCTTGTCTGCTTCGACCCACATGCCACACATTTTCCAGCAAGCAATTCTGTTACTTTTTTGGAAACACAACAGCCAATTATTATACAGCATTTTTCTAGGTTTGAGTGCTCTGTGTTAAGGCTTACCAGATATGCAACAACATCCTGGTGTCCACCATCCAGTAAGATATTACTTTAAAATCAAACAGCCCAGATTTACACAATTTTATTTCCCAATTCCAGTAACTGATTTTGATCCAGCCTATCTATGCTTACTGCAGTCAGAAGATTACATACTTTCTAGAGAGTCATTTAGAAAGCACCATTGTTGTCACTTCTGCATTATCATTAGGATACATTCTTGCAAATAAATCAGCTTTTCTGATGCTGGAAAAATATGATATAGAGGGGGTGTAAGTTCATTTTTTGGCACTTTCACTCTAATTTTTGTTGTAGATGCTGACAGGATTAACATGTTAAGTTCCCAGTTGATATCTAGAAACGTTTCGTGTGCAGGGATTGCAATAACTTGCAACAGGTTTTCTTTTTCTGGAACACCAGGGAAGCCCTGTCCTGAGATTTGTTAATAGGGTACGAACTCCAGATGCAAAATGACAAGAGGCAAAGCAACCCTGGGAAGAGGCACCACATGCTGTCGGGCAACTCGGCTGGGCAAAATGAGCATCCGCCCCAGCGGCCAGAGGGACGCTTGCCCTTGCCTTCCCCCCTTTCCTTTTGCAAATGCCGCCATGCCGCCTCGAGAACACTTGAACAATCCCGCGCCTAAAAGACAAGCCACGCCCCGAAGGAGAGGGCGACCAATCGGGCGGGAGCCCGGTGAAGGAGCGGGCCGAGCGCAGCCAATCCTCTTCCAGAACTAGCATTGGGGCTAAAGAGCGCGCGAAGCCCGCTTGACACTCCGCGGCCCCGCCCCCGGCGCTTCCCGCCATGGCGCGCGGGGTTTACCTCACAGAGGCGCGACCGGCGGTTTCCCGGGCAATGGTGGTTCCCGCCTTTGCGTATGAGGCGAACTCTTTGTCTCCCCTCCGTCAGGCCCGGCTTCTTCCCCTTCCCCTCCCCCACAGCGCCCTCGCTCGGCCGCTACCTGACGAGATTGACGCCCATGGCGATGTTGCGGTCGCAGCGGTACGTGTCGAAGCCCTCGGAGCGCATGGTGAGCTGCACCAGCGAGACGTGCGAGGAGTCCATGCTCTGCAGACTGATGCCGCCCGAGCCCAGGTCCCAGCAGGCCTCCGTGATGAGGTCCTTGAGCGCCTCCAGCACCTTCTTCAGCAACGAGCCCTGAATCAGCCGCGCCTCGAACATCCTGACGGCGAGAACAGGAAACTTTTCGCGCCACCCGCCTCCCGCACCTCTTTATAGGGCTGGGGGATGAATATGTAGCGCGCGTGCGCGCAAACGTCAGCTTTTGCTCCGCCCGGAAAAGGCTGTCCGCAGCTTAGAGCCAATTAAGATGGGGCTCTTGGCGTTCCTGCTGACCAATCAAAATGCAGGGAAAGAACTTGCTTTTTTTCTCTCTCTCTCCCGCCCCGCCCTCCAGTTTCTGGAAGGGCTTTGCCCGGGCTCGCTCGTGGGCGCTGAGAAGGCCGCTTCCTTTTGCAACCGGGCGCCCTCCGGATGTGACGGGAAGGAGCCCGTCAGCCTCCCCAAACACGACCAGGAGCCGCGGGGAGGGATGTGCGGTCCGCCGTGTCTGAGTAGGCGTTGACATTTCTTCTGCGCTGGATGGACTTCAGCTGGGGATTATGGGAACAGTGGCGTAGCGTGGGTTGTCAGCACCCGGGGCAAGGCAAGTAATTTGCACCCCCTAACCCGTGGATTTTAGCACTCGAGTCTCTTCCACTAGCTCAGGAATTCTGGGAGTTGAAGTCCATGAGTCATAAAAGAGCCAAGGTTGCCTACCCCTGAGTTAGGTTCAAGGCAAAAAAGGGTCTCTGGAGAAGAGGGAAAATGCTAGTTTAAAACTGAAACAAGGCAACTTTAAGGTGCCTCAGCTGTGATTTAGGATGAGACAAAGAGAGGACATGGCGTTGAAAATGGTTAATGGGGCATGTTTGTTCCATTCTTAGTGGATGTCAAGATAAACCCCACGAGAGAATGACCTTACAACAGATGTGAATAGGCTTGGACTACGTTTGTAGATTGAGTGCATACATCACATGGAGCGATGATGGGCTTCATCAAGATTTATGATCCCACAATTGGCTAGTTTTCTCCATCTTGTCCTAAACCCTGGATACCAACCACGGTTTATGGCTTAGCATGTGGCGTGGGGTTGACCCAACATGTTAGGCGACAAACAATGACTTCCAACTTACAATGCCTCAGCTTCCCAAGGTTATTCCAAAGCCGGAAAAGCCAACCAACCCACCCTGCAGCTTTGCCTGCTTAGGCTGTACCCCAGGAATTCATACTTGCTGCGGTGCCCGACCTATTTTCTGCCCAGACGCTGCTTATCCAAGCCAAGCCGCCTCCTTCTCTTTGGCACCTCGCCCCAAAGATTCGCCAGCCTGGCTGGAAACTATCGCTGCTGGCGACGTGTGTCGGGGGGGGGGCGTCCTGATCGCCTCCTGCAGGGGGAACCGAGTGGCCGCAGAGAGTCAATACGGCAGGAGGAGGAGGAGCAAGCAGCCGCAGGTGCGGCAGCTGCAGTTGTTACCTTTGCCTCTGGGAAAGGAGGAGACTGGGGCGGGAGCTGGGTCGGGGGGGCGGGCTTGCAGGTTGAGAGCCAAGCGGAGGAGAGCCGCGGCGGGAGAAAGAGGAAGGCAAGACACCGCCAAGCCTCCCCACCCCCACCCGAGAAAGGAGGCGATCCGCAGCCGCGAGAGGTCGGGATCCCGCTTTGGCTGGGCGCAGCGAATGCGGTTGCTTTCTACGCTCCGCTCGCTCGCTCCTCCGACCCTCGGCGAAGCGGAATCGTCCCCCTCCGGCGAGCTTAATGGGCGCCCCCCCAGATGTTGCGCCCGGTGCGGCCGGCCCCCCCTGCACCCCCCACGCTATGCCACTGTATGGGAATTGAAATCCAGCTTGGAAAAAAGTCCAAAATGCTGTTCGCGGAGATGTCGCGATGCCGACTTGTGTTCTTGTTCATTTTACTATCACTGTTTTTTTTTAAGACAAATTTCCCCACTGCTTTTCTCCCTGCAACCTTCCCACAAGGAAACTCAATGGTGCGGCCAGCAGAAAGTCAAAAGTTGCTCCTGCTTACTGTTTTATGACCCTACCCTCCAGTCATTTTTTTTTTGTTAAAGAAATATCTCAAATAATAACCCAGTGGGGCACAGGTTGCCTACTTAGAAATTAGAAGCTTTGTGATAAAAGTCTCTTCTGCACATTCTCACAAAAGTATTAAATGAATTCTGAATATTTCTATAGAACAGCCTCTGTGTGCGGGGGCCGATGGGCGGCACAGCTTCGCTTCCGGATCTGCTGCCAGCTGGGCTTGGCGATGCAAGGATCACTGCCGCTGCCTCCTGCTTCCCTGTGTGGTTGGCTGGTCAAGGGGCTCAGAGCAGCAGCCACCCCATCAGAGCAACTGTGTAGACAGGGCCCACACCATGTGAGGGCTCCTTTCTGGCCATCCCGGGACCGTCTCCACCCATGCCAATGGGGCTGCCGTGATGCAGAACAGCCAGCAGGCTGTGGCTGCTGACGGACACCATGTGCTCACTGGCCTCTGTGTGTGAGGCCGATGGTGTCAGGCAGCAGTTCCTCCGGCCCTCGCCTCGCCTCGCCCTGCGGCAATTGGCACACCCACCCTGCCTCACCTCGCAGGACGAGCCTCCAGCCTGCTGCCCCACCTGCCAGAGATCCCCCTGGATCTTCCCCAACCCTGGCTGGCCCTCATAGGCGTCCCCATGAGCATCATCGGGGTAGTCACACCCACCATGCCCACGCCCACCCAGTCGGTCACGCTTGCCCGGCACCTGGCGATAAATGGGTTTGGGGTTGCAGTTTGACCACTCGGTCTCTAAAAGGTTCACCATCACTGTTCTATATCATTACAGACAAACTAGGTGTTATGTATTGGGCTCAATGGTAACACCATGTGGTAAGCTGGAGCAGCTAACAGCTCTCCAGCAACCCAGACACCCCATCTCCAGTGCTGCTATTGGCTGCCACCTAGGGGCCAGACTATAAATTGCTGCAGGCTGCAGCCCAATTCTCAGTTCAAATCCTGCAAGCAATAAACCATGAGCTTTGCTGAACTCACTTGCCTCATCTTCTTTCCTGCGCCGAACATCAGAGCACCACACAAAAGTGGATGGAAGCATGGAATAGCTATACCTCCCAAGATATTTTTGAGCATATTAATCCTAATAATATACCTCCAGGGTTCAATTTACCCCGACACGTATGAGTGACATACAATAGAATTAGAACGACTCATGGGGTGTGTGCTGATTCTCTGTATAAATGGGGAAAGACACCTTCAGCACAATGTGATTGCGGGGCTCCCCGACAGACTATCCAACATATAGTGAGGGTATACATTAATAGAAAATACCCATGAGATTTTAAGGACTTCCTCTGCGTAACAACGGTAGCTACTGACTGGATTTCCAAACTCAACATCAAACTCTGAAATGTTATTTCTGTTTTCCTCTTAGGTTTTATTATTGCTTCTTAATTGTTTTAACTGTTTTAACTTGTAAATATGAAATGTTTTTAATATTGTGTGTGACCAGCCATACGCTAAATAAATAAATAAATTTACTGCGCGAAGAACTCACTACACAACACTGGTGATGAAGGTGGGATCCTGCTTCTCCAAAAGAGCTGAAGTCCATTAGGGGAGAGGCAGCGCACGCCTGGCGAGAAAAAGGCATTTCTCCCCCCCTACGGTTGGCTAGCCAGACACGCTAGCGACCACGTGCTCAGTGGATCAATCCCTGGGCCTTGGAGAAGCAGGATCAGAAGACGTAGGAACCAGCCGAGCAGACGAGAAGATGCCCAAGGTCGGAAGGCTTCGCGAATTCGATATTAAGCATACGGAGGGATGGCCATCCTACTTGTCCCAGGTAGAAAACTACCTCCAGGCCAACCAAGTCGCAGAAGATGGGTTGAAGGCCACCACACTGCTCTGTGTGTGCGGCCCAGCCACATTCGACCTGGCCGAAAATCTGTTTGCCCTGACGCCGCTGGAGTCAGTCTCCTACGCTGAGCTTAAGAAGAAGCTAGGAGAGCATTTCCAGCCAAAGATGTCGGTGCTTGCCTGGCGTTACACATTCGAACAGTGAATGCAGCAGCCTAGTGAGACAGCATCAGAATACATCGCGGCCTTGAGCCAGGCCGCACGCCTGTGTTAATTTTCCAACGTGGAAGAGCGACTGTGAGACCGGCTCATCTGTGGCCTACGAAACCAAACGTTCCAGCAAAGACTTTTTGCTAGACCGAATTTAACCTTCTCGGAAGCCCAGGACGAAGTCATGGCAGACGAAGCCGCCAGTGGTGCAGTCCAAACAGTCCAGCCTGCCAAAACAATGAAACACAAAGAAACAGTCCACCACGAGGACGCCAAACGATCAGAGGAATCTTCAGAGGAATAAGATCCTGAAGTCAACAAGCTACACAAGCAGCCCAACGCACAGCACTGCAGCAGCAAGCAACAAGAGACACCTTACAAGGCAGTTCTCTTACCTAGATGTAAAGGTTGTGGTGGCAGCCACCAACGCGCTGATTGCAGATTCCGGTCAGCCACGTGCAGGGCCTGCGGCAAAACAGGCCACATCGTAGCAGTTTGCAAGGCTCGCCAGAGGGACCAGCCACCGAAACACCAGTCAGAAGATCCAACCAGGAGAGGTACCGGGGCCCAGGGACTGTTTAGTATGGGGTTTTGTAAAAGCCGCAGAAGTGTATGCCGCACCAGGGCCTGACATCCCCTCAAGCAAAAATTTAAACTGCTGGTAGAGCTACAAGGCGTCCCCTGTAAAATGGAGTTTGACACAGGCTCTGCTGTCTCCATTATTTCCCTGGACACTTTTAATTTCATGTGCAGTTGCAGTAGAAAATGGGCCAAGCTAAGGCCCTCCGACATAATCTTAAATGATTTTCAAAACGCTCAAGTTAAAGTTAAGGGGGAAGCCACTTTGGCCATAAAATTTAAGAGGTTTTATGGGCACCTGGATGTCATAGTAGGGGGCCAGAGAATGTCTAATAGGACTCTATTGGTTTGATGCTTTAGGCATTCAAGTAACCGGTATCAACCGGACACAAGCTGCGAATCTAACATCAGTTTACGAGGACTTTGCAGACACTTTTGATTCTGCCCTAGGAACATACACAGGCCCGCCTATCTCGTTCAAGCTAGATCCCAATGTGGTCCCCATTAGGGTTAAGCTTCGAAGAGTCCCCTTTGCCCTCAAACATAAAACTGACTCAGAAATAGACAAGCTTGTAGAACAGGGTGTTTTACAACCAGTTGATAGTGGGGAGTGGGAAACTCCTATAGTCACACCACTTAAGGCAAACGGAGAAATTAGAATATGTGCAGACTATAAATGTACACTTAGCAAAGCCCTTAAACAACACGCTTACCCTGTCCCAGTGGTGAACCACATTTTAGCTTCTTTGCAAGGGGGCACTATTTTCACAAAATTAGATTTGGCACAGGCCTATCAGCAATTGCCGGTTGATGAGGCCACAGCTGCGGCTCAGACGATTGTGACTCATGGGGGGGCTTTCAAAGTAAAGCGTTTACAATTTGGAGTTAGCGTTGCTCCAGGCATTTTCCAGGGAATCATGGAACGCACACTTAAAGGCATTCAGGGTGTTTGCCCTTATTTTGATGATGTACTTATTGCCGGGGAATCTACAGAGGTGTTAGCCAGCAGACTCAGGGCTGTCCTACAGAGGCTTCGCGAAGCAGGCCTCAAATTAAAGAGTAAATGTAGTATTGGGGTTTCTTCAACTGAATTCCTGGGATTTTGAATTGATGCTAACAGCATTCACCCTGCTGAATCCAAAGTGAAAGCCATTCAATTGGCTCCTAGTCATAAATCCAAAGGAGAGCTACAAGCATTCTTGGGTCTCCTCAATTTCTACCATGCGTTTCTGCCTAACAAGGGCGCATTGGCAGAGCCTCTTCAGAGGCTCTTAGATAAGAAAGCTCCATGGAAGTGGACCAGCATTCACGAGAAAAGTTTCCAGGACCTAAAGGCACTATTGTCAGACAAATCTACTGTAACTCATTTTAGGGAGTCTAAACCAGTATGTTTAGCATGTGATGCATCTCCTAATGGGGTGGGGGCAGTCTTGAGTCATTTAGAAAAGAATGGAACACAAGTCCCTATTGCATTTTATTCAAGGACACTGTCCTCTGCTGAGCGTAATTACGCTCAAATTGACAAAGAGGCCTTAGCCATTGTAGCAGGAATAAAAAAATTCCATGACTATTTATATGACAGGGACTTCATGGTCTTCGCAGACCACAAACCACTGTTGGGACTTTTCACAACAGACAAACAAATTCTCCACATACTTTCCCCAAGAATGTTGAGATGGTCTATTTTCCTTTCTGCATACATATTTAGGCTGGTTCACAAACCAAAAATGCTGATGGCCTGAGCAGACTCCCACTGCCACTAATGGAACCAGACCCAGCCCCTGCGGCCAGAATTCTGTCTATTCAGGACCTGCCAGAATTTCCCCTCCACGCTGGGGACATAGCTGCAAAAACAGCTACAGATAAAACACTTAGCAGAGTGTTTAGATGGGTACACACTGGGTGGTTAGATAAAAGCCCAGGCTCTGAGTTCCAGAGTTACTTTGTCAGAAGACATGAGCTATCAGCTTACAAGAGGTGCATCCTTTGGGGGAACAGAGTCATAATTCCCTCTTCACTAAGAGATAGAGTTTTGCAGTCACTACATGAAGGCCATCCAGGCATTGTCAGAATGAAAACTTTAGCAAGAAGCTACCTTTGGTGGCCTGGCCTAGACAAGGACATTGAGGCACAGGTACATGGATGTTATAAATGCCAGCAATCTAGACCTGAAATGCCACAGGCTCCAGTTCACAGGTGGGAGGAAATGCACACTCCCTGGTCTAGAATTCACATAGACTACGCTGGACCCTTTCAGGGACAGCTCTTCCTCATAGTGGTAGACAGCCACTCCAAATGGCTTGAAGTAATCCCAGTTGCAAACATGACTACTGCTAGGACCATCCAAGTGCTGAGAAAACTCTTTGCCACACATGGGTTGCCATATGTCTTAGTTTCAGACAATGGGGCCCAATTCAGTGCTGCTGAATTTCAGGCCTTCCTATGAGCAAACCTCATCAGACATGCAACATCTGCCCCTTTTCACCCATCCTCTAATGGTCAAGCTGAACGTATGGTGAGGACCACGAAGGAGTCACTTAAACGCAGTTACAGGGGACTTGCATCACAGACTGGCAATTTTTTTACTTTGCCAGCATTCTACGTCTTGCACTGCTACAGGCAAAAGTCCTGCAGAACTTCTTTGGGGGAGGTGACTGATCACTAAACTGGACAGGTTGTATCCAGATAGAGTGGCAGCAGAAGCCTCTCAACCAAAACCTCCTAGGGGGCTGCAAATGGGCGATTGGGTTTGGGCCAGAAACTATGGACATGGGAATCTGTGGGTTCCTGGTAAAATTACCAAATCATCTGGTCCCCTTTCTTACGAAGTGGGGCTGGAGGGAGGGCGAGTCGTCAGATGCCACATTGATCAACTCAGAAAACGGTTTCCAGAATGGCCACTAAGCGAGGACTGAATCATAAGTCCCTCCCAAAGTCCCCAAACCTGCAGCCAAGCCAGCCCATACATGGACTCTTAAGACTCTTCCTTCATAAACAATGAGGAACTGGGCATAGAGGAGGGGAGTCCAGAAGTGCAACATGGATCCCCTGATAGAGCAAGCCAACCAGATTTTAACAACCGCTGTGCTGACTCTGCTGTTCAATCTGACTCTGGGGTGGGCCAACCTGGAGAGGCCAGCCAGAGAGCATTTCATTCCTTTGACTCAAGTGCATCAAGGGACACTGGTTTGCGTGGCCCGATGGGTAAGTTGGTAGACCAGAAAGTGATGGGAACCCTGAGGCGTTCCACAAGGGCACGTAAGCCTCCTACTTATCTAGCTGATTATTTATTTTTATTTATTTTATTTTTATTACATTTATATCCCGCCCTTCTCCGAAGACTCAGGGCGGCTTACAAGCTTAGCAGTAGCCTTCATTCTATGTATATGCCTGCTTGTTAGGACTTTCACACCCCCCCCCCAAGCGGCATTATTACAAAGTCAGCTTAATTGCCCCCAACAATCTGGGTCCTCATTTTACCTACCTGGGAAGGATGGAAGGCTGAGTCAACCTTGAGCCTGGTGGGATGTGAACCTGCAATAATTGCAGGCAGCTGGTGTTACTTAAGGAGGCATTAGCCCACTGCTCCACCAAGGCTCACAACAATTATGTTGTAAAATAAAGGAACTATAATGTTATCTGTACTGAAACAATAATGGAGCTATGATGTTAACTGTCTAGTGTGCTGTTAATGGAAACCAATTCATTCTGGTGTTAAAATTGTTTAACTGATGCTATGATGTTAAGTCTTGTAACTTGTACTGTTTGTTAATTGTTGCTATGATGTTGTCTGTTCTAAGAGGGAAGGGGTGTTATGTATTGGGCTCAATGGTAACACCACGTGGTAAGCTGGAGCAGCTAACGGCTCTCCAGCAACCCAGACACCCCGTCTCCAGTGCTGCTATTGGCTGCCCCTAGGCGGCAATGGGTGCTTTAAACCTATTGGCTGCTGCCTAGGGGCCAGGCTATAAATTGCTGCAGGCTGCAGCCCAATTCTGTTCAGATCCTGCAAGCAATAAACCATGAGCTTTGCTGAACTCACTTGCCTCGTCTTCTTTCCTGCGCAAAGAACTCACTACAGAACACTAGGCATCATCAGTGCTAGGCATGGGTAATGAAATGTCTGCAAGAAATCAACCAAGCTCAGAGAGCACCACGGACTCCTCCAATATTGCTGTAGCTGGAACTTTTGTGAAGAAATATTCCATAGGTCAGATCAGCCCGATTAAAACTTCCACAGGTTCAGTCTGGCAGCCATTGTACGTAGAGACTAGAAGACCAGGGCAGCCACAGTCCTGCTGACAAACACTTCCATGTCCATGAAGCCAACAGAAATTGCACTCGGCTCAAGGGAGAATGCTTTAATATCCAGGGAGGGGCTCATCACAACTTTCTCGGGCTCTTGTAATACTCAAGGAATTTGTGGGACAGCATAAATGACAACTCTTGAATTAAAGAGCCAAAGAACATTATGGGTTTTAACTGCTGCTGCCAGCTACACTTTCCTTTTAGGGAAGAAGGGATGGAGGCACCATCCCTGGTACCCAGCAGGCTCCCAGCCAATATTAATGGTGAGTGTTTTTATTTACAAAGTTGTCTTTCACCCCTCTAGAATCTCCCTGGTAGAGAGCAGTATATATGGTGGGGAATAGACACGCCTACCGTGGCAGCCATTTTGTGAACAGGCAAATCTTCCACATCCATGTGGTTTGTGCCCCACATGTGCTCTGGAAGTCTGAAATGGGCCTTAGTGTTAAAAAATGGTGGCTTGGCTCAGCTATCGATACTCCTGCTGAGACAAGGAGAGGGAGACTTTCACTCTCCCTCCATAGGTCTCTTGGACTCAAAGTTGCATAAACAAGGAATGAAATAAATGTGCTGTAACTCTGCTAAGTAAAAAATCTTACATCTGAAAAATGTGAAAGCCAGAATTTTGCCCCTGTTTCTTTGACACTGGGCAGATTTCATACCCTTAAAAATGCTTTTCGCTTACTACAAGGTCTTTGTGTTTTTCTTTTGTTAGCAGGTGACACAAAAATCACTTCAAGTCTCCTTTTGGAATTGTTGGACCTTCCTTTTCTCACCCCTGAACTGCATCTTGGTGGACAGGAGCCAGTGCTCTGGTAGGTCAAGATCCTTCTGAATCTTGACTCTTTCAAAGTGTTAGCAATTCCCCTCAGCTTGGTGTGGTCTGCAAGTTTCATGAGCTCCCCTTCTGTCCTGTCTCGATCATTGATGAAGAGGTAGAAGAGTACTGGGCCTAAGACAGAACTCGGGGTACCCCACTGCATGTTTCCCTCCATGTAGATGTAGTCCCATTAAGGAAAACTACAGTGGGTTACGATGCTGAGCTTGTCGATCAGAAGGTTGGCAGTTTGGCGGGTCGAATCCCGAGTGCCACGTAACAGAGTGAGTGCCTGTTACTCGTTCCAGCTTCTGCCAACCTAGCAGTTCGAAAGCACATAAAAAAATGCAAGTAGAAAAATAGGGACCCCTACGGTTGGAAGGTAACAGCGTTCCGTGCGCCTTTGGCATCTAGTCATGCCGGCCACATGACCACGGAGACGTCCTCGGACAAGCGCTGGCTCTTTGGCTTTGAAACGGAGATGAGCACCGGCCCCTAGAGTTGGAAACGACTAGCACGCATGTGCGGGGGAACCTTTACCTTTACTTTACACACTAATTGCGGTTGGTCAGCTAATTGCCAATCCATCTGGTGTTGGTACTATCCATCTCACATTGTCCTGTCTTACCAAGAACTAGGCTGTGGTCCACTTTGTCAGAGGCCTTGCTGAAGTCCAAGTAAACTATGTCCACAGCATTTCCCTGATCCTGGATTTTTCAGGGATATAGCTGATGTTTGGCCTTCGCCAGTTCAAAAAACAATTATCTAGTTCCCCTTCCTGGTCTTTGCACAAGTAGGATTTAAATGGCAGAGCGAGCAGCTGGTCTCCAGCTGTGCCTTCAGCATCACCTTTTTGTTTGCAAGTTGCTGATACTTAGAAGTAATTAAATTGCACATAACAATTTGTGTAGGGGGCAGTTACCCCCCACTCCAGGCAAGAGACCCACCCAGCAATATGCTAGCTCGGTAAACCACTTAGAGAGGGCTGTAAAGCACTGTGAAGTGGTATGTAATCTACGTGCTATTGCACTTAGACTTCTCTAGCATATTAAGTGTTGAATTCAGTGGGCGAAAAACAATGAAGAAAATGTCAGCATCCTAGGATACGGAGAGTGATGTCCATTGTGTCTTTAATTCCTAAAATTGTCCATTTTCCATTGTAAGAAAGTAACATGTCTAACTTTGGCAGTCACAGAAACTGATAAGATGTGCAGAGTACCTCTTGAGCTAACAAGAGCTTGCACAGAAAAAGAGGATACTGAGAGTAGTCAAGTTTACGCAGCAACCACACAGATACACTGAGGTGTGTAAAAAAGTTTTTACTTGTGGAATAATACAATAGCACAGTCCAAGAAAAAATCAGTTCAGGTCATACACGAGTAAAGAGATGATAGCAAATAACAATAGTCCAAGGATTATCCAATACAGAGTCTTCTTACCAGTCCATAAGTCAAAACACAGTTCTTCAGGTTTAGCAAATAGTAGCAAACCCACAAACCACAATAATCAGCATGTAACAGCAAACGTAACAGAGAGAATAACAGAGAGAAAGAAGCTATGTCTCTAGCTCCCTCTTATGACTGTGGGAAAAACAGTGTTGGCCAATCATCACACATTTAAAGTGATACTATACAGTTTTTATTACAACAATACAATCATAGTTTATATATATTGCCAACCCAACCAGTTAGGCCATAGTCATGTACCTAACAGAAACAATGAGTGATGAAAATTAAAGAAATCAAGGAATATTTGTGTTTCTCTGCTCTTGATCTCCACTCAGATTCCTGAGTTTGCTATTCCTCTGAAGTGAGAAGAAATATATCACAGGATGATTGTTGCAATGACTATGATAATATTCAGCTAATTTATTATGCAATTAAAAGATCTGTAAAAGCAGTCCCTCCCTCATCTATTTCACATAGCTATATTCAAATTACAAAAACAAATCTATTAGAATCTGTTCAACATTTCAAGATGAGTCAAAAATAGTAACTCCTGTCCAAAAACTGGTTATTCAAAGGAAAAATGAAACCCAGGTTAGTTTTGTATTTTTAGACAGATATACAGTATACGTGGAAACACACGCACACACACACCAAAACAAACACACAAACATATACGTAAACTCCAATTTCCTGCCACCCAAATGCCTAATAAAAACAAGATGAAGACAGCAAAGCAAGCAAAAGGTCTGTGTTCAGTCCACTTCTGGAGAGTCAGATCCCAAGTCTAAAAGTCACACAGTGTTCTTATCTTGGGCACAGCTGCATGGAAGGCCAGCTCTTGATAGCCTCCGCTGATGCACTCCTTGCATTCTGCAGTGACATCACATTTCATCATCAGATTCTCCTCTGAAATTTCTCTTGCCATCTCAGAATGTCCAGGGTTACCGTAGAGACAGGAGTAAACACTTTTAAATGATTCCAGTCTTACTGACCATTTTTTACCGGACACTGAGTGGTAAACAGGCAGCATCCGTATCTGTCATCATTCAAAATATAATATTTTCCCCATCATGGCAGGTGGGAATTGGGGCTTCTCACCCATTGAAGGAATCCCTTGTTTCTCTAGAAGTCTCAGTCTTAGTTACACTAAGAGGCAGAGCTGTGGAAAGGAGAAGGTTTGGGGATGGGCAATAAAAGAAAAGTCCAGGAAATCCATGTTGGAAAGGAAGCCAATGGGGCGAGCCATCTCTAGACCATAATTTTGGGAAATTCTTCACTCCTGTTTATTGGATGTACTCATGTCTTTGGTACTGTCTACTTCCAAGGAAGTTGTAAAAAGAAGGAAAATGCTCCTTTCTTACCAACCAACTTTTCTTTCCCCTTTCATTCTGGGGCAGGTGTGCCGGGGAAAAGGACCTGGTACCTGGGGGAGTCATAGGGATGTAGCCTCTCCCTGGACATTTTGTGATGAGGACCTAGGTCCAAAACAATATTAGCCTATTTAAACCCCTTCATCCAGAGATGTGCAACCTGAGTTCTCACCACATGCTAAAGCTTTAGTACAAAAAAGGGGTAAAGGGCTTTAAACAAATAACTAGATAAATAAGATGAAGGACTAGAGGCCTTGCTTCTTTCTTTGTGTTACAGATGTTCTAAACGAATTGTGCCTCCTGCTGGCTGAGTGGCAGCCATTTTCCTGGGAAGACACTGAAGGCAAGAATAACATTGGATAAAAATTCTTAGGGCTGTTCCAGAGATGACTGACTAATGGACTTTCTTTCTTTCTTTCTCTTTTCTTTCTTTTTCTTTTCTCTCTCTTTCTCTTTCCTGTCTTACAGAGGATATTGAAGAACTGTCCACTCAGCTGGCAGGATGGCATCCATTTAACCATGGACTAAGTCCATCTTCCCTTTTAGAAGGTGAGTGTTTCCCAACAATAATAACTTAATAAGATAATAATTATGAATGACTAATGGCCTTGTTTCTTTTGTCTTTCAGATAAAATGAATGAAGTGTGCCACTGGCTAGCTGAATGGCAGCCATTCCATCTTGGATGGTGCCAAAGACCGGCTGTCCAAGGTTTTCCAGCCATTTTGTTTCATTATTGCCTTTAATATGCCCTTTTTACGGCTGTATCAGCTCCGTATCTGGTTAGCTGGGGAAGGAGGGGGTCAGGAAATAAACATGTAGGGGCTGATCCAGAGGTAAATGAATAATGATCTTGCTTCTTCATATGTATGTTTTACAGATGACATCCATAGCTTATGCCATCAGCTGGTCCAGTGGCACCCATTCACAAATTGACATCGAATTTGCCATTCTTCTGAAGTGGGAAGAAATGAACTACAGATTGAATAAATATGGGACTAAAAAGTTTAATTTAGCATTTGAATAAGTATTGATGTGATATTTAAATTGCTTGTAGTTGTTTTATAAGAGTTAAAGTGCAATAGATTTAATATTTTATTGTTGTTTACATAAGGTAGATTATGATTGTTTGTATTTTTATACCCTGTATTGAGCTCTGGGAAGTCGGGGAAGGGGGAGGGGAGGGAGGTGTTGGGGAGGTTTGGGGAGAGGGGAGGGGGTTGGGAGGGGTTTTGTCTTTTTAAAAAATGTATTGTAAAACTTTTCAATAAAAAAAAGGCTGTCAGGTCTTTGTGGCTTCTTCCCCTCCACCTGGAGATAAGGCAGATGGCCCGAGGCACATTCCTCTCTCACCCCAAGAAAGATATTTCAAAGAGGATGGAACAAAGCAAAGGAAGTATAATGCAGAACACTCTTAGGTCCCCCTCCCCCAACAGAATGGCAGAATCTGAAAATGAAGGTGAGAAGAAATACAAAATATATTGGGGTTCTGACATGCCTCCCCCCTTGAAAAATGAGAAATCCAACTGGAGAAGATAAAAATAATAACGGGGAGGAAAATGAAACATAGCTGTTAGTCAGGTTTATCTGGGTAACGAGCATGAAAACGTTTGAGCAATTTAGGGGCCCTCACGTGGCCCAGATGTAGCACCATTCAAGAATACTTGTCTAGTACGGCTTCTTAGGCAGTTATAAATCCATCTGGTGGAGATGCTGTCTATCTCATCTTTTTCTACTTTACTAAGAAGTAGGTTGTGGTCTACTTTGTGAATGCCTTGCTGAAATCTTAAGCATACAATGTCCCTAACGTAACAGTTCCAGCTAAAGATCCAGATTGCTGATACTTAGAAGTAATTAAATTGCACATAACAATTTGTGTAGGGGGCAGTTACCCCCCACTCCATGCAAGAGACCCACCCAGCAATATGCTAGCTTTTTACAGCTGTATCAGCTCCGTATCTGGTTAGCTGGGGAAGGAGGGGGGGTCAGGAAATAAACATGTTGGGGCTGATCCAGAGGTAAATGAATAATGATCTTGCTTCTTCATATGTATGTTTTACAGATGACATCCATAGCTTATGCCATCAGCTGGTCCAGTGGCACCCATTCACAAATTGACAGATTGAATTTGCCATTCTTCTGAAGTGGGAAGAAATGAACTACAGGATGATTGTTGCAATAACTGGGATAAAGAGCACCTTATTTATTATGCAATTAAAATATCTGATTGTAAAAGCAGTCTCTTTCTCATCTTTTGCATAGCTACACAGAAACCCAGGTTAGTTTTGCATTTGTAGGTGGATATATAGTATATGTGGATACATACACACACACATATACGTAAACTGCAACTTCCTACCACCCAAATGCCTAATAAAAACAAGATGAAGACAGCAAAACAAGCAACAGGTCTGTGGTCAGTCCACTTCTGGAGAGTCAGATCCCAAGTCTAAAAGTCACACAGTGTTCTTATCTTGGGCACAACTGCATGGAAGGCCAGCTCTTGATAGCCTCTGCTGATGCACTCCTTGCCTTCTGCAGTGACACCACTGTCACCTACAACGTCCAGGAACAGGAATAAACACTTTGAAATGATCTAGGTTTTATTGGCCACTTGTTTCTGGATGCTCAATGAGCAGCCAGCAGCATTTTCTCCAATCGTTCATTTTACTTTACTCAAAAAAGATTTACTTAAGAAGTGATTTATTGCCCAAATGAAAACTTTTTTCCTGCTTCTGTGAGAGTGAAGATTGGCTACCAAGCAAGGTGAGTGGTCAGGAGAAGGAATGGTTGTTTTCTTTGCTCCCAAGCTGAGCTCTTGATAGCCTTCGCTGATGCACTCCTTCCCTTCTGCAGTGACATCACGTTTCATCATCAGCTTCTACCCTGGAAATTTTCTTGCCATCTCAGAATGTCCAGGGTTACCAGAGACAGAAGTAAACACTTTTAAATGATTCCAGCCTTACTGACCACTCTACGGGACGCCGACTCAGTAGGAGATAGTGCCAGTGTTTCATATCTATCATTGTTTTCATTGTGAGAGTAAAGGAATTGAAGGAATCCCTTGTTTCTCAAGATATCTTGGTCAGAAGGAAATAATTGCATTAAGAAGAGAGAAGGTTTGGGGATCAGCTATAAAAGTCCAGGGAATCCATGGTGGAAAGGAAGCCAGAAGGAAGCCAATGGGGTGAGCCACCTCCAAACCCAATTTTGGGAAATTCTTCACTCCTTTTTATTGGACGTACTCATTATCTTTGGTACTTTATTCAGTGTTTTATATCTGCTAACAAGATGTGATTTTTCAAAGTATTTTTCTCTATAGATGAGGTTTAATTCTATTTCTTCATCACATCTAAACTTCAGCAGGGACAGTGATGGAAGAAAGGGGTGAAATGAAATATGAATGGAATGCAGGGAGAAAAATCCTGAATTACTTATTTCTCTGGGGCCAAGGAAGAGAATTTGGGGTCCTTTTAAAATTTTAGGGGGGGATACAAACTCCTGGCGGGAGTTCCTATTTGAATGCCCAAATATTTTTATTTTGAAGAAGCCTTCAATCAGCAGGGAGCAGGCAAGGGTAAATCTCTCAAACCTCTTATGGAGTAACTGCTTATGGAGTGACTAAACTACACAACACCCTCAGCCCCTCTGTCTACTTCCAAGGAAGTTGTAAAAAGAAGGAAAATGCTCCTTTCTTCCCTTTCATTCTGGGGCAGAAGGACCTGGTGCCTGGGGTAATCATAGGGGCTTAGCCTCTCCCTGGGCATTTTGTGATGAAGACCTAGGTCCAAAACAGTATTAGCCTATTTAAACCCCTTCATCCAGAGAGGTGCAACCTGAGTTCTCACCACATGCTAAAGCTTTAGCACAAAAGAGGGGTAAAGTGTTTTAAACAAATAACTAGATAGGTATATTATGAGGGCATCTCAGGAGATGAAGGATTAATGGTCTTGCTTCTTTCTTTGTGTGTTACTGATGTTGTAAATGAATTGTGCCTCCTGCTGGCTGAGTGGCAGCCATTTTCCTATGAAGCCACCGAAGGTAAGAAGAACACTGGATAAAAAATAATAATTATTAGGGCTGATCCAGAGATGACTAACGGACTTGCTCCTTTCTATTGTGCCTTACAGAGGATAGGGAAGAACTGTCCACTCAGCTGGCAGGATGTTAGGGCTGATCCAGAGATGTCACATTATTCAGAGATGAATGAATAATGACCTTGCTTCTTCTTATGTTTTACGGATGACATTCCTGATGCCGTCAGCTGGCTCAGTGGCACCCATTCACAAATTGACCAGCCAACCTTTTTGGCAAGGTGTTTCTAGGCCGTAAGAACCAGAAAGCAGTGGGTTAAGATGGTGCCTCCCCGGGTGCTTCCTGGTACTTCAAGAGAGAACCTGGAGAACCAGGAGCCCATTTTCAGCCTGGCAGATGAGTCCAACCTGACTGGGTGTACCGGATCAGCTGCTGACTGAGTTCGGCTACTACTCAGCAAGTGACCTCAAGGAAGGGTGGAAGGGAAGCAGAGCAGAGCAGGGGCAAATATGGAGGAGGGAGAAATATGGAAGCCTGAAAATGGCTCACCTTTTGTCTCAGCAAACTGTTGGGTATCCTGCAATCATAAATGCTTTTTGGAAAGGCAAGATTCAAATGGGAACCTTCCATCGCCTTTGGTGGACTTGTAAAAGAGCTAAGCAAGATTGGATAGAAATTAGCAATCTAACTCAAAAAGTTTGGAAAATTAATGCAGCACAACTTTTATACACTCAGCATTGGAGGAGATCCTGTGATATGCACTATAGAGGGATGGTTAATAAAGGTGACCGAACTGGCAACAGTGGCAAAGCTAATGGCACTCATGAGAGAAAAAACAGTGAAGGAATTCTTACTTTCTTCTTTGATTTTCTTGATCAGATGTTCTAGGCCAAGAGCTGCATGCTCAGCATATTGAAGATCCTGGACAGTATAGAAGTTTTCTTTATACTTTTACACATTTGTATTTTTATTCTTTTTACTCTTTATTCATTTCCTTGATTGTTAGTTGATGCTGTTTTTATATTTATGCTCCTTAAAATGTAATAAAAATTATTTGAAACCGAAGATTTGCTTCTGTGGTTCCGAGATCATGCCTGCCAGCTCCTTCAGGTCCCTGGGTTTTAATCCATCTGGTCCCGGTGATTTGAACTGCTGATTCTCCTTCTGAGTCTTTGCACAAATAGCAGCAAGAGCAGCTGTAGTCTAGCTGTGCCTCTAGCATCACATTTTATTTACAAGTTGCTGATATTTAAAAGTAATTAAAATGTAGATAAAACCTTTGGGGGCAGCTGCCCAGACCTTTGCACAGATATTTTCCCAAGGTTTTTTCCTCTTTTGCAGAACCTGCCATTTTGCCCATGTCTTTGAGGACACAGTATGCTGGGTGTATCCATGTATACTGCATAGCCATCTAAGGACAAAGAAAGATGCTCAAAAGTGTGGTCAGTCCACTTCTGGAGAGTCAGATCCTAAGTCTAAAAGTCACACAATGTCCCTATCTTGGGCACAGCTGGGTGGAAGGCCATCTAGCAGGGCTTTGGATATGGGCAACATCCAAAGATCTACACAGGAACGGACATGGAGAATAAACATTTTGGATTCCATATTTTCTTGTGATAGTCCTAAAATTAGGGCAGTGTTATAATCCCCAAACTATCAATGGCCCTTTTTCTCTGAAGTTTAGCTCGATAGCCTCTGCTGATGCGCTCCTTGCCTTCTGCAGTGACATCAGTCTTACCTACAATGTCTAGGAACAGGAATAAATACTTCGAAATTATCCAGGTTTTACTGGCCAGTCAATTCTGGATGTTCAAGTTAATTAGCAGCCAGCAGCATTTTCTCCAATCATTCATTTTTTCTTATCATGGCAGGTAGGACTTGGGCCATCTCACCCTTTAAAGAAAACCTTTAAAGAAATCTCCACAGACTTATTCAGAAGCAAATCCTTGCATTACAAAGGCAGAGGTGGTAAAGGAAAAGGTTTGGGGGATGGGCTGTAACAGAAAAGGCAAAGGAAAGCATGATAGAAAGCATCAGAAGAAAATCAAAGGCTTGAGCCAGCTCCAAACCCAATTTTGGGAAATTGTTGCCTTCCTATTGGATGTGCTCATACTGTATCTTTAATAATTAATTCAGTGGAGTTTTATATCCGCTGCCAATAGATATTTCTTAATTATTTTTATAGAAATAGATTTTTAATTCTATTAACACTGGGTAAGTATATTACTGGGACTGATCAGGAGACAAATAACTAATGGCCTTGCTTCTTTGTATATGTCCCTTATAGATGTGGTGGATGACCCATGGACAGTACAAAATCTGAATATTCTGACTCCAAGTTGTCTGATAGTAACAGCTGTATCTGCTCTAGGAGGCAATCCTCCTAACATCTCTGCAACAGGATCACCACTTGTGAGCAATCTTAGATCTAGGCCAGTGATGGCCAACCTTTTAGAGACCGAGTGCCCAAACTGCAACCCAAAACACACTTATTTATCACTGGGTGCCAGGTGGGTGTGGCCTACTCAGCGGGTGTGGCTGTGGTGGTTATGGAAGATTGGGTGGGTGTGGCCAAGGTGGGTGTGGTCACCTCAATATCGCTCGTGGGGAGGGACACCTGTGGGGGGTGGCTGGTTGAAGAGGGACAGTTGCCACCTCCGAGGCATGGTGTGGGTGCCCACAGGGAGGGCTCTGAGTGCCGCTTCTGGCACCCGTGCCATAGGTTCGCCACCACTGATCTAGGCTTAGTTGACCCCAGCCAACACCAGCATCCAAAGCTACCTGCCTATAGGAGTTTCACACCATCAAACTCTCCTTTGGGAAAAATTGCAGCTTCTCACCTTAGCAGTCAGTAACCCTAGTCTCTGCCTTTCCTCAGCCTTGCTATGCACCACCTCAGTATCAAAATCTTCCACCCCCCCAGCCCCATACAGCCCTTCCTACCTTCAACATTGGCTGTCAGTGGTTCAGAGACAATACCTTGGGCACAAACTATCTCCAACGTGTGCCCCCAGCTGACATGATGGAAGCCATTTCAACCAGAACCCAGTAAACTAGGTCTCTTTGCAAGGTGAGTGTTAGTTGTGCAACCCTGGAGTTCTGGCTCTCATCCCTTTGGAAGGGAATAATCCATCTCCACAGACAGGTGGATCTATCCCAATGTTGCCATCTTCAACCAGCCAAGTGGCGTTGGTCCTCAAAGAAATGAAACCTCCGATCTTTGAAGCATCAGTTCCAGCAGGATTCCATGTGCTTAAGGAGTTCCAGCCTGAGTTTGCTGACACTGAACAGGTTTTTTTCCCCTCCATTGAGCCTCTACACCAGAAGGCCATTAAAAGGACGTGTCCAGGATCCCCATCTTTATCAAAGAGATTCAGGATCAGTGTGACAACAGGCCCCAATACTCAATGCAGCTGTCTTCTGTTCAGAGGCTGGGGACCCTAAATCATCTAAAAGGAAAAGAAAAAGAAAAATCCCTTTCACTGAAGAGCCTCCTGCCCAAAAATTCAAGGAGGAGCAGCAAAAACCCAGCATACTGTCCTCTTAAGACCTGGGCAAAATGGCAGGTTCTCCAAAAAACCTTGGAGAAATATCTGTGCAAAGATAGCAGCAGATGCCCTTAACACAAAAATTGTCCCTTGTGTCCTGGAAACTACTCAAGATCTGACTAGGGTGAAGATGCTTACTGAAGTTCTTACAATACATGAAGATTCAAAGCTTCTGCTTCCTGAACTTCTCCCCAAAAGCCAAGCGAACAAGATACAGACCATGACTCCTCTAATTCCAAACATCTTAAGAAGGTCCACACCTCGCCAGGGTTAGAGACGATTCAGCCTAAAATCATATATAAAAAGAAAGCGAAGGAAAATGTGAGTCTATCTGAGATGAAAAGCAGAAAGTGATACCCCAAAATAGAAGCGGAAGAAGCACCAAATCCAGTCCCAAAGACCAACCTGGCTTTAGAACTGATGGAGTCTGTAATATAAAATGTACAATTCATTGTCTAGGAAGAAATCCAGTATTGTTTATTGGTTCCTATGTAGAGAAAGGTAAAATATAGACACAAGTAAAACAATTATATACTTACTTCTCAACTTAGTGGATCTAAAGGGCAAGAAATACAATCAGTTTCTTGCGTCTGCAGTCAGAAAGGAACCCACCAAAAGCAAGTGGCTGGTCCACCATTAGAGAGCATCGGGAAGGTGATGTGGCCACTGCTGAAAGCAGCCGCAGAGCTGATATAGCTGCAAAAAAGCACATTTAAGGCCATGGATGAAAGCCAATGAAAAGTCGATTCCTCTTGAGCTGCTCTCTGCAAATCTGCCTTCTACTCCAAAGAAAGCCGTAGCTAAGGAAGGTATGGCTGTGGGGTATCTGGCACGAACCCCAGAAAGCATTACGACCGTAATTGGCGGTGGAATTTCTGTTGCTGTGCAAGGTGGTTGTAAAGCGAGATATCCATGTGAAACTCAGGATCTTTGGGAGGGCATCAAATAAGTCAAGATAGCCATGCCATGCCATGGCTTTCTTCTAAACTAATTATTGCTAATTTCTGATTTGAAGTTAACAGTAGTTCTAAAAGTGTTAAAATGATAAATGATTTTGTTTATATCTATTACAAGTGGATGTTATTGTTAAGAAAATGGCTGAATACTTTCCTTTTGTTTTAATATCTGATGTGTTTACATTTTGTACATTGTCAATATATTTTTTCTTACAATAACATCTTTAAAAAATAGAAAGGTAAAACATAAATCAAGTTACTTTTATTTTTTCATTTTTATCCCATCCTTTCCCTCATATTCAACACTGAATATGTATTACATGTATTACATACATAATACTCCTTCCTTTTATTTTATCATGAAAATGACCCTGTGAGGTAGCTTCAAGTGAGAGAGAGGGACTTGCTCAAAGCCATCCAACCAATTTTCATCCCCAAGACAGGACTGGAAGGGCAGCTCAGCATGGAGAGCATCTCCGTAATTGCTGAGAGTGAACACTAACCTGGTGGTACATAACCAACCAACCAGGTATGAATCAACAGATTCACGGGGGGATCCTCCTCTTAATTATGAGTGTCATGTCTGGAAACCAGCCCCAAAATAGTTCAACATAAACTGGGCTGCCCATATAGCAAAACTGCATGTTGTTTAACAGGACCAGAGATTGGTGCTGCTTTTCCTGTTTTTATATGGGACCCATTACAACTGAAGATTTCCCCCACAAAATTTCCCCTCTGGCTGAGAGCTGCCTCCTGGTTGAAGGTGATGGCAAGCGCTGCTCACTCTAACGCACAGTCGCTCACCCTAGTGTGGATGTCAGCTCCCAGAATTCCCCTGCCAACTCCCAGAATTCCCCTGGTAATTCTGCTGGGGTCTTTGGCATTGACTGCAATGCCTCCATCTCTGCCCAAAAGCAGCGGTTTAGGCTCCCATTCCTTTGTATCTCTCATTTTTCCCCTTTTTTGATTATAGCCAATACAGGTGGTCCTCAGCTTATGACCACAGTTGAGCCCAAAATTTCTGTTGCTAAGCGAGACAGTTGGAAAGTGGGTATCTCCCCATTTTACCACCTATCTTGCCACAGTTAACAAGTGAATCGCTGCAGTTGTAAAGTTAGTGACCCTGTGGTTAAGTGAATCTGGCTAACCCATTGACTTACTTTGTCAGAGGGCCGCAAACCGTCATAAATTTGAGTCAGTTGCAGAGTGATTTTCATCACGTGAGGGAAGTGTGAAAAATGGTCAGTTTTTTCCAGTGGTGTTGTAACTTCCAACGGCCACTAACCGAGGACCGCCTGCGCAGGGCGTCAAACAGTGAGGTGCAGCCACGGACACGGCCATGAACGCAGCTCAGCACGACGAGCCCTCAGGCTCGGTCCCAGCTCGGGGCGCCAAGGCGGGCGGGGCTCTCGGCGGGGGCGAGCCTCGAGGAGCCTAACGCTCAACCGGGGACAGAGGGAGAAGGCCGCCTTTCCTCCGGCTCGCCCCCCGGGCCGGCCACGGAGCCCCTCCGCCCTCAGCGAGGCTCCCCCGGCGGGAAGGGACTCAGCCGCGCAGCGCTCGCCGCCCTCCGCCCCTCCCGCCCGGAGCAAGGGCGCATGCGCCGTGCAGTCTCGCCGGCGGTGGCGGGAACCTTCGCGCCCCCGTGAGGGGAAAGCGGCGGGCGATGGCGGGCTCGCTGACAGAAGGGCGGCGGCTGTGGTGGCGGGTTTCCTCCGGGAGGAAGCCGGCGAGGGCCTGAGCGAAAGCCCCCGGGCGGCGGTCTCGTGGGGAGGGGAGCGGTGGGTGCCCAGAGGCCGGTGAGGCGCTGCTCTTCAGCGGAGCGGGGAGGGACCGTCCCTCAGGTTGCCCGAACCTTTCCCGCTTCCGTCCAGGAGGTGCTGCTTGGCTTAATAATGGGTGCAGATGCTTTTTCTCCCGCCTTTTTTGTTCATAGGTGGGCAAGGTATCCAGTCCTCCCTCCTCCTATTTTCCCCTCAACAACAACCCTGTGAGGTGAGTTGGGCGGAGAAAGAGGGACGGACCCCAAGTCACCAACCTGTCATTCATGGCTAAGGCGGGACTAGAACTCACCGTCTCCTGTTGGTTGTCCCAAAGTCGCCCAGCTGTCATTCATGGCTAAGGCGGGACTAGAATTTTCTGCCAAAGTCGCCCAGCTGTCATTCATGGCTAAGGCGGGACTAGACCTCACTGGCTTCTAGCCTGGTACCATTTAGTAATTAAGCCAAACTGGCTCTGTTGAAATCACACTTTTCCAATAGGGTCACCCATGAAGTGAGCAGCAACTCAGCAAAGCTTCCAACTTTGAATACAACCTGTTGGTTGGAAAAGGAGTTCCCCAATTCCTGATTTTTGCCCTGAAAAATGCTGTTCTGTTAAAATTGGGGGAAAGCCATTCAATCAAATGATGCTTGTAGAGGAACTTATTACATAGTCTTTAAAAGCTCTTCCTTAATATTATGTATAAACTTAAATATAATATTAAAGGTATTTGTTGTTAGGTGCGAAGTCGTGTCCAACCCATCGCAACCCCATGGACCACATTCCTCCAGGCCTTCCTGTCCTCTACCGTCTTCTGGAGTCCATTTAGGCTCACGCCTACTGCTTCAGTGACTCTGTCCAGCCACCTCATTCTCTGTCGTCCCCTTCTCTTGCCCTCCACCTTTCCCAGCATTAGGCTCTTCTCCAGTGAGTCCTTCCTTCTCATTAGGTGGCCAAAGGATTTGAGTTTCAACTTCAGGATCTGGCCTTCTAAAGAGCAGTCAGGGTTGATCTCTAGGACTGACCGGTTTGATCGCCTTGCAGTCCAAGGGACTCGCAGGAGTCTTTTCCAGCACCACAGTTCAAAGGCCTCAATTCTTTGGCGCTCAGCCTTTCTTATGGTCCAACTTTCACAGCCATACATTGCAACTGGGAAGACCATAGAAGAAATTAATGTATAATTGGAAGCTCCTTGTGGACTTTTTCCAGGAGACTGGGGGAAAAAATCAAACTTTGACTCATCGATTATATGATTGCTGAATTTTAAAAAGCGTAAACGAAGGTTTTAAAATTTTATTTCCTCCTTTTTTCAGCTGCAACTTCCTGCATACTTCACCAGAGAAGAGAAAACAATTGAGAGAGAGATAACCCAGCCAAATGAGATTGACATTTGAAATTTCTTTGCATGGTTGTTTTATATTCAAAGGAAAAAATGAAACCCAGGTTAGTTTTGTATTTTTAGACAGATACACAGTATACGTGGAAACACGCACACACACACCAAAACACACACACAAACATATACGTAAACTCCAATTTCCTGCCACCCAAATGCCTAATAAAAACAAGATGAAGACAGCAAAACAAGCAACAGTTCTGTGTTCAGTCCACTTCTGGAGAGTCAGATCCCAAGTCTAAAAGTCACACAGTGTTCTTATCTTGGGCACAGCTGCATGGAAGGCCAGCTCTTGATAGCCATCACTGATGCGCTCCTTGCCTTCTGCAGTGACATCACATTTCATCATCAGATTCTCCTCTGAAATTTCTCTTGCCATCTCAGAATGTCCAGGGTTACTGTACGGACAGGAGTAAACACTTTTAAATGATTCCAGCCTTACTGACCATTTTTTACTGGACACTGAGTGGTAAACAGGCAGCATCTGAATAAATTGTCATTAAATTTTATTTGGCAAGGGGAAAAACCAAGAATTAAAATGAAATACTTGCAGGATAGAAAGGAAAACGGGGGATTTGGATTGCCAGTCTGGGAGTTATATTACCATGCCGCGGCGTTAAATTGGATTAGAGAATGGATAATTCTGAAAAATATAAGATTACTGACTTTAGAAGGTCATGATTTACAATTTGGTTGGCACGCCTTTTTATGGACTGAGAAACAAGGATTATTTTCACATTTTCAAAAACATCGGATTAGGCAAGCATTATTTAACATTTGGAACAAAATTAGAAATCACAACTATACTAAAGTACCAGTCTGGCTATCCACCCTCGAAGCAATTGTCTATCCAAATCTATTCAACTTGGGCAACATAATTTCATATAAGGACATCATGAATGATGAGGGGGAATTGAAGTCTAGAAATGAATTAGATTTACAAGGAATAAAACTAGATTGGTGGGTCTATTTACAGATTCAATCAAGATTCGGGAAAGATAAAAAAGAATGGGGGATAAACACCCAGGAAACGGCCTTGGATAAAATATTATTGGGCCCAGATAATAAACAGATAAAGAAATTATATAATTTGCTCCTGGGATATAAGTTGTTCGAGGAACAAGTGAAGGACCCTATGTTGACTTGGGCTAAAAATTTGGGTCATGGCATTGATCTGGATACATTGCAAACACTCTGGGACAGAAATAAAAGAATAACACTGGATTCATCTTACAAAGAAAACCTATTTAAAATGTTCTACCGATGGCATCTTCCCCCAGCACGTTTAGCCAAAATGTATAAGACAGTATCTCCCAAATGTTGGAAATGCTCCGAAGAATTAGGTACATATTTTCATACGTGGTGGTCCTGTAGCAAGTCACAAAGATTTTGGCAAATGATTTGGACCTGGCTAAAAGAAATAATAAGACAAGAAGTTGAGTTTAGTCCAGAATTTTTCCTATTGGGCATAACAAAAGAGAAATACCCCAAAGACGAGTTGTATCTGATGATTCATATTATTACAGCAGCAAGAATGTCATTTGCCCAGAATTGGAAAAGGAGTGAAATTCCAGTAGAAAACGAGGTAATAAGGAAAATTTGGGAATGCGCAGAAATGGATAAATTAACTTTGGAAATTAAAAATAAAGATCAATCAGGTTACTACAAAATTTGGAATAAGTTTTATTTTTGGCGGGAACAAAAGGAAGGTCTCTATTAGAATTTATAGATTGGTTGATTGCTCTAAGTATTGTATTATTATATATAATTGATATGTATCTTAAGTGTATTTTATGTGTATATATACATATATGAATATTGTAGACAAGAAGGTATGTCAGTCCGTTTGTACCGTGTCCAATGTTTTAAATAATAAATTTAATAATTTTTTTTAAAAAAAGTCACACAGTGTTCTTTTCTTATCTTGGGCACAGCTGCATGGAAGGCCAGCTCTTGATAGCCATCACTGCAATGACATCACATTTCATCATCAGATTCTCCTCTGAAATTTCTCTTGCCATCTCAGAATGTCCAGGGTTACCGTAGAGACAGGAGTAAACACTTTTAAATGATTCCAGCCTTACTGACCATTTTTTACCGGACACTGAGTGGTAAACAGGCAGCATCCGTATCTGTCATCATTCAAAATATAATACTTTCCCCATCATGGCAGGTAGGAATTGGGGCTTCTCACCCATTGAAGGAATCCCTTGTTTCTCTAGAAGTCTCAGTCTTAGTTGCACTAAGAGGCAGAGCTGTGGAAAGGAGAAGGTTTGGGGATGGGCAATAAAAGAAAAGTCCAGGAAATCCATGTTGGAAAGGAAGCCAATGGGGCGAGCCATCTCTAGACCATAATTTTGGGAAAATCTTCACTCCTTTTTATTGGATGTACTTTGGTACTTTATTCAGTGGAGATTTTATCTCCTACAAGATGTGATTTTCAAAGTATTTTTCTGTATAGAAATAGATGTTTAATTCTATTTCTTCATCGCATCTAAAGTTCAGTAGGGACAGTGATGGTAGAAGGAAATATGAATAGCAAACCAGGAAAAAAAATATCCCGATGAATTTGTTTATTTCTCTGTGGCCGAAGAAGAGAATTCAGAGTCCTTTTAAAGTTTTAGGGGGGATGTCAAATCCTTTGGGATACTTACTTTTGGGTGCCCAAATATTTTTATTTTGAAGAAGCCTTCAATCAGCAGGCAGGAGGCAAGGGTAAATCTCTCAAACCTCTTATGGAGTAACTGCTTATGGAGTGACTAAACTACACAACACCCTCAGCCCCTCTGTCTACTTCCAAGGAAGTTGTAAAAAGAAGGAAAATGCTCCTTTCTTACCAACCAACTTTTCTTTCCCCTTTCATTCTGGGGCAGGTGTGTCGGGGAAAAGGACCTGGTGCCTGGGGGAGTCATAGGGGTTTAGCCTCTCCCTGGGCATTTTGTGATGAGGACCTAGGTCCAAAACAATATTAGCCTATTTAAACCCCTTCATCCAGAGATGTGCAACCTGAGTTCTCACCACATGCTAAAGCTTTAGCACAAAAAAGGGGTAAAGGGCTTTAAACAAATAACTAGATAAATAAGATGAAGGACTAGAGGCCTTGCTTCTTTCTTTGTGTTACAGATGTTCTAAACGAATTGTGCCTCCTGCTGGCTGAGTGGCAGCCATTTTCCTGGGAAGACACTGAAGGCAAGAATAACATTGGATAAAAATTCTTAGGGCTGTTCCAGAGATGACTGACTAATGGACTTTCTTTCTTTCTTTCTCTTTTCTTTCTTTTTCTTTTCTCTATCTTTCTCTTTCCTGTCTTACAGAGGATATTGAAGAACTGTCCACTCAGCTGGCAGGATGGCATCCATTTAACCATGGACTAAGTCCATCTTCCCTTTTAGAAGGTGAGTGTTTCCCAACAATAATAACTTAATAAGATAATAATTATGAATGACTAATGGCCTTGTTTCTTTTGTCTTTCAGATAAAATGAATGAACTGTGCCACTGGCTAGCTGAATGGCAGCCATTCCATCTTGGATGGTGCCAAAGACCGGCTGTCCAAGGTTTTCCAGCCATTTTGTTTCATTATTGCCTTTAATATGCCCTTTTTACGGCTGTATCAGCTCCGTATCTGGTTAGCTGGGGAAGGAGGGGGTCAGGAAATAAACATGTTGGGGCTGATCCAGAGGTAAATGAATAATGATCTTGCTTCTTCATATGTATGTTTTACAGATGACATCCATAGCTTATGCCATCAGCTGGTCCAGTGGCACCCATTCACAAATTGACATCGAATTTGCCATTCTTCTGAAGTGGGAAGAAATGAACTACAGATTGAATAAATATGGGACTAAAAAGTTTCATTTAGCATTTGAATAAGTATTGATGTGATATTTAAATTGCTTGTAGTTATTTTATAAGAGTTAAAGTGCAATAGATTTAATATTTTATTGTTGTTTACATAAGGTAGATTATGATTGTTTGTATTTTTATACCCTGTATTGAGCTCTGGGAAGTCGGGGAAGGGGGAGGGGAGGGAGGTGTTGGGGAGGTTTGGGGAGAGGGGAGGGGGTTGGGAGGGGTTTTGTCTTTTTAAAAAATGTATTGTAAAACTTTTCAATAAAAAAAGGCTGTCAGGTCTTTGTGGCTTCTTCCCCTCCACCTGGAGATAAGGCAGATGGCCCGAGGCACATTCCTCTCGCACCCCAAGAAAGATATTTCAAAGAGGATGGAACAAAGCAAAGGAAGTATAATGCAGAACACTCTTAGGTCCCCCTCCCCCAACAGAATGGCAGAATCTGAAAATGAAGGTGAGAAGAAATACAAAATATATTGGGGTTCTGACATGCCTCCCGCCCTTGAAAAATGAGAAATCCAACTGGAGAAGATAAAAATAATAACGGGGAGGAAAATGAAACATAGCTGTTAGTCAGGTTTATCTGGGTAACGAGCATGAAAACGTTTGAGCAATTTAGGGGCCCTCACGTGGCCCAGATGTAGCACCATTCAAGAATACTTGTCTAGTACGGCTTCTTAGGCAGTTACAAATCCATCTGGTGGAGATGCTGTCTATCTCATCTTTTTCTACTTTACTAAGAAGTAGGTTGTGGTCTACTTTGTGAATGCCTTGCTGAAATCTTAAGCATACAATGTCCCTAACGTAACAGTTCCAGCTAAAGATCCAGATTAAAATAGCTCCAGATACCGGCGAAGGCTGCATTTAATTTTTCCCCCAAGGCCGGCACGCAGCCGCTTCGCTCTGAACTGAAAAGGAGCCAAGGGTGAACGTGGGAAAGAATACCTAACGCCTCCAGGCGTGGCAGCCACGATCTCCGAAGGTCAGAGCCGAGCCTCACCACGGCAAGCAATGCCGGTTTCGGCCGGCAGAGGGAGCGGAGCTTAGCTCG
The DNA here is from genome assembly GCF_947247035.1 of Vipera ursinii. Taxonomy (NCBI): domain Eukaryota; kingdom Metazoa; phylum Chordata; class Lepidosauria; order Squamata; family Viperidae; genus Vipera; species Vipera ursinii. The sequence goes on along the minus strand of NC_139519.1, from coordinate 3,864,200 downwards.
CACTGCAGGAGGATTGTAGACTTAGAAAAAACGAAGAGGCGCGTAGCATCTCCGGAGCATTTTGCGAGGTCGTCGGGAGGCCTTCCGTGGAAAAAAAGCACGGCATTGCAAGCCACGGGGGCTGCGGGCGCAGCTCAAGGCAGGCGGTGGGAGCGAGCGCGGAGTGATTTTGGACCCGGCTAGCAAGCGCGGGAGGCTGCGCGTGCGGGGCCCTGCGAGATGCGCCCCGGGAGAAGTCGTCTGGAGGCGGAACCTTCGCCACAACGGGAAAGGGATTCTGCCCAGCGGGGAATTAGCAGGCTGGAGGCAGCGCCGCTTCTGCCGGCTTCCCTGGTTCCGCTCAGACGGCGGCTGCATTCCCACAACGCCGGTGACCCAGGGCAGCGCCAGCCCCCTCGCTTCGGCTAAGCCAGGGGTAGGCAACCTCGGCTCTTTTATGACTCGTGGACTTCAACTCCCAGAATTCCTGAGCCAGCATAGCTGGCTCAGGAATTCTGGGAGTTGAAGTCCACGAGTCATAAAAGAGCCAAGGTTGCCTACCAGTCGCCTAGGCCGCTTTATGACTCATGGACTTCAACTCCCAGAATTCCTGAGCCAGCCATGCTGAGGGGAAAGGGAGAGGTTTCCATGCTGAGCCTTGCTGGCTCAGGAATTCTGGGAGTTGAAGTCCACGAGTCATAAAAGAGCCAAGGTTGCCTACCAGTCGCCTAGGCCGCTTTATGACTCGTGGACTTCAACTCCCAGAGTTCCTGAGCCAGCCATGCTGAGGGGAAAGGGAGAGGTTTCCATGCTGAGCCTTGCTGGCTCAGGAATTCTGGGAGTTGAAGTCCACGAGTCATAAAAGAGCCAAGGTTGCCTACCAGTCGCCTAGGCCGCTTTATGACTCATGGACTTCAACTCCCAGAATTCCTGAGCCAGCCATGCTGAGGGGAAAGGGAGAGGTTTCCAAGCTGAGCCAGCTCAGGAATCCTGGGAGTTGAAGTCCAGGAGTCATAAAAGAGCCGAGGTTGCCTACCCCTGGGCTAAGCAACCCCCCCCCGCGAGGGGGAGACCCCCGCCCGCCCGGGTTCCCTGCCGAATCGCGCGCAAAGCCTGCGCTGCAAAGCCTGCGGACGGCGAGCCCCGCCCCCCGGGTCGATCCGCGCCGGGATTGGCCGCTCCCCCTGAGCCCCGCCCCCATTCCCGGGCTCGGCTGCTGCTGCTGCGGCTGCTGCGTCGGGCCGAGGCGAAGCGAAGCGGCGGCCAGGATGAGCGAGCTCAGGCAGCGGCTGGCCAGGGAGGCGGAGGGGCAGCGGGACGCCGAGGGCAAGGTAGGCGAGCCGGCCAGGGACCAGCGTCTGGATGCGGCGACGCGTGTTCCGCGCGACGGCGGAAGTGTGGGGGGGGTGTTCCCGGGGCGGCCGGGAAGCGGGCCTCCCTCCCTCCCTGTCCGGGCTTGCAGGGCGCGGCGCTCGGCCCCGGGGGCTCGGCCAAGGCGAGGCGGCTGCCAGGAGTCCCGGAGCCGGAAGGAAGGAAGAGCGGCGGCGGCGGCGGCCCTTAAAGCCTTTCTCGGCAATCCTCGCCCGGGGTCCCCCGGCCGCCCAGCCGCTCTTGGGGAAGCCGGCCGGCGGGGAAGCGAAGCGGGCCGTCGTCTTCTGGAGAAGCGGTTGACCGGGAGATGCGAGCGCGCTGCTGAGGCGAGTGCGCTTCAATCAACCCACCCATCCATCAGAATAGAGCTGGAAGGGACCTTAGAGGTCGTCTAGTCCAGCGTTTCCCAACCTTAGGAACTTGAAGATGCGTGGACTTCAACTCCCAGAATTCCCCAGCCAGCTATGCTGGCTGGGGAATTCTGGGAGTTGAAGTCCACGCATCTTCAAGTTCCTAAGGTTGGGAAACGCTGGTCTAGTCCAACCCCCTGCTCAAGCAGGAGACCCAAACCATCTCAGACAAAGACCCTGCGCCGTTTCAGACAGCTGTGCCTGGCGAAGCCCGAGACAGCGGGGCCAGCCTTTCCTTTCCGGGGCCAATTACACTCGTGCCATCCAGCTTAACCGTGCTCCGTTCGGACACTTGCTTGGTCGGGCAGCACGAGGCCAGGTTTACATTTTCGCGCAGCCTTTGTGGCTTGCAGCGTCTGCTTGCCATCTGGCCCGGTTTTCGCACGAGCTGGCTTTAAACTGTGTGGATGGCAACTTCCAGAATTCCCTAGCCAGCATGCTTTCAGCGGTGAGGACTTCAGCTCTCAGAATTGAACACAGAACATAGGTTCCTAGAGCTGGAAGGGACCTTGGAGGTCTTCTAGTCCAACCCCCTGCTCGAGGCAGGAGACCTTATACGGCAGATGGAGATCAACCTCCAAGGAGAAGAAGCAGCCTCTTCTCAAGCAGTATTTGTAAGGCATCCTTATTGGTAACCTGCTTTGGGGAAAAAAACAACAGGAGTTGGATACTGAACGGTGTGGAGCAAAGTTCTAGTTCTTGTAGTACATCTCCACATTTGGGCCACGTTCCCTTCATGCTGGAGATGCTGGCCTGGTTTTCCTTTGCAAGCTCAGTTCAAGAGAGCTCATGGAGTGTTCAGATTCTCCGTGCGCTGAAGTCCCCCCTCAGGATCCTGCCTTCTGTGGATTCCACCTTTTTCCTCACTGCTCCTCTGCAGGAGAACTTGGCAGGTCTTGTCACAGATGCGTTAATGCTGGTTGTCCGTTTCCCCCTCTTCATGGCAGGGCTTTGTGGAATGGATGGTCAGGCTGTTAGAGGTTTGCTGATTGTTCGGGCTTTACTGATCATCTCTATAACTCTTCAGGATGAACATTGTAAGACGTAGTCAACTATAGAAGGAACAGGATTAAGAGAATCGAGCTAGAATATAACAAAATAGAATAACGGACCTTGGAGGTCTTCTAATCCAACCGTCTTCTCAGGCAGGAAACACTATACCATTTCAGACAAATGGTGGTCCAATCTCTTCTTAAAAACCTCCAGTGTTGGAACACCCGCAACTTTCAGAGGCAAGTTGTTGCACTGATTAATTGCTCTAATAATGGTGCATGGCTTGGGGAAAGCAGAAAGGAAGACATGGGGCACGAGAACTAACTAAGTAACTTCCCCCCTCCCTCCTTCCCATAGGTTATATCCAGACTATGTTCTCCTTAGTTACTTAGTGTGATTTAATTTTCAGATTTTGCACTAGCACCAAACCACAAATTCACTGCCTGCACTGGGTTCACACAACTGACTGCCTAAAATAATAATAATAAACCTTTTATTGTCAAAGTACAACATGTGTACATTGAGATTAGCTGAGCCTCCCCCCGTGCTCTCACCCCCCATCACACAGTGACAACAAACCCTCCATCCCACCACACCATGTGAACCAACAACACCACACACCGGCCTCCCAAGTCAATTCTGCATAAGTTCACAGAGATTATGTCCCATTTAAAAGCCCAACAGCCCACGGATAAAAGCTACTTTTCAGCCTGTTGGTACGTCTGGCTATACTCCTATATCTCCTACCGGATGGTAGGAGACTAAAGAGATACCGTCCAGGGTGTGAGTCATCCCTGAGAATCTTCCTCACTCTTCCAAGGCAGCGAGCCCTGGCGAGGTCATCCAGTGGTGTCAGGGAACAGCCCACAATGTCTTGTGCTGTGCTCACCACCCTCTGTAATACTTTCCTATCCGCGGCTGTCAGACCGGCATACCAAACCACAATACCATACGAGAGGACGTAGTTATAATTAGTTTTTGGTTCTGGATATTGTGTGAAATCAGTCCAGCAGTGAAGATTGCTGCTGCAAGCCTAGGCAAGGGTAGCCATTTGAATGGATTGGGAGGGGGCTGCATCAAAGTCCCAAAGGGGAAGTTACTGATGGCAGTTCATGGAGGTGGCTGTGGTTATTGAGGATCCAGGAAGCTGGGAAAGAAGGATTGGGGAGCATGGCGTGTGTAGTCTGCCCAAGAACATCTGGCTGGCACTTCAAAACGGAAAGTACAGTTGAGAACATTTTGGCCTGGTCCAATGCTTGCCTTTATCATAATGCATCTCCCTTTCTACCGCTACTGGACCCGACAGGTTCTTTGGAATAGGTCTTAAGGAGGATTCCAACACACGTTTCAATAAACTACAATAAAACACAGGGTGGACTTTCCCCAACAGTGGTGGAAGTTTCAGTTCTACTGTGACGAGTTTACGACCTTAGTAATGGGAAAAAGACCGAGGAACTTTGGCCCCAATTTTCTGCTGGGTATCTTTAACCTTCAATATTTTGTTGAAAGATAAATCAATTGCCCAACATGAAAAGGCTTTTGAGGGAAGCGTTGTTTATCTTTGTACACCTTAGTGTGCTTTCTTCACATTCACCCAACCCCCCTGGAAAGACATCACCCATTGATTCCAAGTCTGGGAAGTAGGAGGCTTCTTGGGGGTACTTAGGCATAGGCTGTTGTGATTCAGGGTCAGCCTGTGGGTTCGGCAGTTGGGTCGGACGACTCAGAGGAGGAGGAGGGGGGTGTTGGAGAGGTTGCTCAGGGGGTTGGAGAGCTTGCTGATGAGAGCCCTCAGCCAGGCTCCTCCCACCTGGTCACCACGCAGACCCAGCTGTGTGAGCCTGACAGCGTGGATGAAGATGACCCACAGCTGGCCCTGTTCAAGAACGCCCGACGCAGGAGGCAGTCAATCAGGAGTAAACAGAGGAAGGCAATGGGGCACCTCGGAAGGAGGCAGAGAGGCCACACCTTGAACTGTTTAAAAGGGGAATGTGTGGGAGGGCTGGTTTGCTGAAGGCAACCGTTTGAATAGCTCTGTTTCATGGTTCGTGTTTCTGTTTGCTCTGTTTGCTCTGTTTTATGTCAATAAATTTGGCAGGCTTAGTTCCAGCCTCTTGCCGTTTTGTAAAGGGGTTGTCCCTGCCTTTTCTACAGGGCCAGTAGTAGGCTGGCACAGAACATAGGCACAAAATCTCGACCCGTTACTATCTTAAATGGGGTGAGTCCAGTACTACTGTGTAGTATTGTAGTCTACCTCTGCGAAAGGCAGGAGATCAGCCCAGTTAGTCTGCTGGTAGTTTACATAGCGTCTGAGGTACTGTTCCACCATTGTATTAGCTTTTTCAGCTGCTCCATTTGTACACTGATGAAAAGCCAACGAAAGCCCCTGAGTCGACCCAAACAGTTTAACAAACTCTCTCCAGAATGTTGCAGTAAACTGGACACCCCCTGTCAGATATAATCCGCTTCAGGGCTCCAGGGAGCCAATATATGTATTTCAAAAACATCTTGGTTAGTTTCTGGACAGAGGGAAGTTCTGAGCAAGCGATGAAATGCGCTTGTTTAGAAGATAGATCATAGATGCATTAAGAAAGCTGATTCTTTGTGGTGAGAGAGAACAGCAGTAAAGTATTTAATCCCCTGTCACTGCAGATTGAAGCTTTGAAGCTAGGGGTGACATAATACCAGTCTTCCAATATCTGAAGGGTTGCCATAAAGAAGAGGGGCTCAACCTATTCTCCAAAGCACCAGAAGGCAGGACAAGAAACAGTCAAGGAGAGCAAGCAATCTAGAACTAAGGAGGAATTCCCTGACAGTGAGAACAGTTAATCAGTGGACCGCTGATTGGACCGCCATTTGTCTAGCTATAGTATATAGGGCTTCCTGCCTGAGCAGGGGGTTGGACTAGAAGACCTCCAAGGTCCCTTCCAACTCTGTCATTCTGTTATATGAGTAGATCATTTCTAACATTTGGTTCGGAGAAGCACCCTCTTTTTTTATTGGTGTCCAAATCTAGGGGGCGGTGCTCATCTCCATTTCCTAGCCGAGAGAGCCAGTGTTGTCCAAAGACATTTCCATGGTCGTGTGGCCAGCATGACTATACCCTGAGGCATAGGGAACAGTTTTACCTTCTCACCGAAGTAGTACGTATTTATCTACACGCATTTGCATCCTTTCGAACTGCTAGGTGGGGAGGAGCTGTGCCGAGGAACAGAAGCTCACCCGGTCATGTGGTGCTCGGGGCTTGGACCTGGGCTGTCAGCTTTGAAGGCTCGAGCTATTAACCGCTTTAACCACTGAGCTTTCACAAGCCCTCTTCTGAGAAGCATTCGAGATAACAGAATACAAAATTGCTCATCTTATGTGCATGTAGCTGGAAGCAAGTCATGCGGGGTTCAGCATGGTGTCCAACATTACATCATGTGGCCATTAATAGCAACTTTTTTTAGAAAGGAATGATTACAGACATTTCTTTCATGTTATGGCAGCTCGTTTAGACAGTGATTCAACAATTTGCTGCATGAAAGCTTGTTTCAGCATTTCTACTCTGTGGAGCAGCCTTCTGCAACTCGCTCCCCTCCAAATCTTGAAAGACCCTAAGCTGGCTGGGGATTATGGGAATTGAAGTCTAGTACATTCAGAGGCTTGAAAAGGCTGCTTAAACAAGATAGAGTAAAAAAAGCAGAACTTTTTTCAGTAGTTGAAATTATTCCAGTAGTGGGAATATTTTTAATAAGTAGACATTGGGAAAGATATTGGAGAAACATTAATATGTGCAGATGCTGGATGAAGTCAGGGCAAGGAGTGAATACTTATTGAAAGAAGTGAAATGGCTGTATACAGGTAGTCCTTGACGTACGACCACAATTGAACCCAACATTTCTGTTAAGTGAGACATTTATGAAGTGGGTTTTGCCCCATTTATGACCTTTCTTGCTAGAGTTGTTAAGTGAATCACTTCAGTGGATAAGTTACTAACCAGGTTAAGTGAATCTGGCTTGCCCATTGACTTTATAATAATAATGTTGGAAGGGACCTTGGAGGTCATCTAGTCAAAACCCCCTGCTAAGGCAGGAAACCCTATACCATTTCAGACAAATGGCTGTGCAGTCTTTTCTTAAAAACCTCCAGTGTTGGAGCATTCACAGCATCTGGAGGCAGGTGGTTCCACTGGTTAGTTGTTCTAACTGTCAGGAAGTTTCTCCTTAGTTCTAGGTTGCTTCTCTCCTTGACTAGTTTCCATCCGTTGCTTCTTGTCCTGCTTTCAGGTGCTTTGGAGAATAGCTTGACTCCCTCTTCTTTGTGGTAGCCCCTGAGATATTGGAACACTGCTATCATGTCCCCCCTCACCCTTCTCTTCGTTAAACTACACATACCCAATTCCAGCAACCGTTCCCTGTATGTTTTAGCTTCCAGTCCCCCAATCATCTTTGTTGCTCTTCTCTGTACCCTTTCTAGAGTCTTGACATCTTTTTTACATCGTGGTGACCAAAACTGGATGCAGTATTCCAGGTGTGGCCTTACCAAAGCATTGTAAAGTGGTATTAGTACTTCATGTGATCTTGATTCTATCCCTGTGTTAATGCAGCTTTGCTCATCAGGTGGCCACAAAAGGTGATCACATGACCCTGGAACACTGCAACCGTCATAAATACGAGCCAGTTGCCAAGCATTTGAATTTTGATCACATGACCGCGGGGATACTGCAACGGTTGTAAGTGTGAAAAGCCATCATAAGTCACTTTTTCACTTGTAACTTTGAACGGTCACTAAATGAATTGTAAGTCGAGGACTATCTGTACATAGGAGGATTCTTCCTCCTGCTTTGTTATTTGGAAGGACAAAGACATACACTACATGAGATAAATGCATGGTAAACGGGGCATCTGAAGAGTGTGCATGCTCAGACAAAAGAGATGCTGATGGAATAAGGTTTATGTAGAAACGTGGTTGAGCAGCACAAAAGAAGCACATTGAACAGCCTGAATCGCAGGGCAAGTAAGTGGAGGAAGTGAGTCCGGAGGAGAAAATTCTAATTGGAAGGAGATGATAAAATCCTCAAAAGGAGAAAGGTTGGCAGATTAGGGAGCCCAGAAGAGTGTGTGTTGTGGTTCATGGACAAGATGGAAGTAGTTATGGTGTGTAAGGGCAGAGACATCTGGAGACAAATTCTAAACTGGGGGCCTCCAGACTTGGTAGCTTTAAGACTTGTGGACTTCAACTCCTAGAATTCCTTAGCCAGCAAGTCTTAAATTGCCAAGTTCGCAGACCCTTGCACTAGATCAGGGCTCAGCAACCTGAAACAATGAAAGAGCCACTCGGAACCGGTTCCCTCACAAAAGGAAAAACTGGGAGCCACAAAAAAATGTGTGCACATTTGCGTACATGCGCACATGCACAGAACAGGGTTTGACTGAAGAGTGGAGCCAAGGCGAGATAGGCACCTACCCTGCATATTTGAATTGATTGGTTGAACTTTTAGTCCCACTTTTTTTTTTTGGACTGCACATGGCAGAGGACTGGGAGCCGCAGGTTGCAGACCTGTGCACTAGATGATACATAAACCAGATTTAGTTAGATTTTCTTTTGTTTTCTGCCTTTGTTTTGTCATTCTTGTTTTCATTGCTTTGCCTAATGTTCTTTACCGGGAAAGGCACAAGTACGATGGTGTGTTTCTGTGTCGAGAGTGAAAAAAAATCTAAAGCCATCAATTGGTGATAGAAGTCAAAGGACTATTTTTTTATATTCCGAGTTTTGTTAGTTTATAATATATGATACAATGGAAATACAAAAGTAAATAGTAAAAGATGAGGAATGGAAAAGAGAGTAGAGAAGTGATGTAAGGGAGGAAAAAAGGAAAAAAAGGCACTAACCTCTGACTTCCTTTGGTGCAATAGAACAGGGGTCTTCAAACTTGGCCCTTTTATGACTTGTGGACTTCAACTCCCAGAATTCCTCAGCCAGCTTTGCTGGCTGAGGAATTCTGGGAGTTGAAGTCCACAAGTCATAAAAGGGCCAAGTTTGAAGACCCCTGCAATAGAATATCAACTTCAAACCTCAACTTTTTACTTGTACAAAATAATATAAACTAGCCATTTCAATAACATTAAATCTATCTAATTGGTAAAGCCCAAAATCAAAGTTTCATTTTTTTCCACCTCAAGCACAAAGTCCAGAAGCGGTTTCCACTTAGCAATAATAGTATTCTTTTCTTTAACCAGTACAGTGAGTTTAACCATCTCTGCCAGCTCCGTCACTTTTTGCAACCATTCCTCCGTTGTGGGAATCGACGTGGTCTTCCTCTTCTGAGCGTAGAGTACTCTTGCTGCTGTCAACATGTATAACATCGAGGTTCCATATATTTTTTTCCAGGTCTTTCTCCATTAGCCCCAAGAGAAAAGCCTCTGGTTTTCTTTCTATATTCACTTTAAGAATTTTCTGTATTAACGTATGAATCCTGCTCCAATATTTTTGACGTCTTTGAAGTATTTTTAAGAAGAGCAGCTAAGATGATGAAGGGCCTGGAGAGAAAAACACATGAAGAACGGTTGCAGGAATTGGGTATGGCCAGTCTAGAGAAAAGAAGGATTAAGTATGACATGTGTCACCTGCAAATTTGATAAGTTCCCTTTCTATTCCCTCATCTAAGTCATTGATGAAGATGTTGAAGAGTCCTGGGCCTAAGACGGAGCCTTGTGGTACCCCGGTGCTTACTTCTCTCCATGCGGATGTTTCAAAATAACATTTGCTTTCTGTGGTCAATTTTATTTCAGGTAAACAGCTTCTAATTAAGTCCATGTTGCAAGCATGAGTTTCTGTCTTCCTGTTAAGAAAAATTGACTTTCATGGAGCATCACGTCCTCCCAAATAATTCAAAATAGAAGAAGGTTGGGGGGGCCGAACAAAACTTTGTTTTTAACTAAATTAGTTATTTGAACTTCAGTAGTCCCTTTCTGGATTATGTTAGGGAAATCTGTGGACCTTCCCCATAACAATGTTTGAGTAGGTTCTGGAGTATCTCTTAAGGCAGGGGTCTCCAAGCTTGGCATCTTTAAGATTTGTGGACTTCAACTCCCAGAATTATTCAGTCAGCATGGGTCCACAGGCCTTAAAGTTGCCAAGTTTGGAGACCCTTGTCTTAAGGCCATATCTAGCTTATCAGGATTAGTTATGTATCACTTGAGCTATGCCTAGAATGCAGCTGGTACCCTTTAGGAACTGAATGTGGAAAGGAACACTTAGTCATAGTAGATAATCTATTTTCCAGGATATCTGTATGTTTTCTGATTGAAGGACTGACAGTTTCCCCCCAAAATACAGCTATGTGGTATTGCAGAATAAATGTGTGGTTTATTCTTATTTCGTTCTCTGACTTTCTTGAGCAGACTGATAGCTTCAAATTCACAGTCTCAGGAACAGGCTCCCAAATAAGAGTGAAAATATCTGAACTTAAAATGAAATATGGTTCTTTTGTAGGTCAAGCAACACACTAACGTTTTACCCTACTTCTGTAATGCATCCTTTAGATACCACCTGATACCTAGGTGAGGTCTCACCAATGTTCTCTTTGCTTACTGTTGAGAAGAATTAGGTGTTGTGTGCTTTATTTATATACTACAATTTTGAGAATTCGAAGTTATGATGTAAGTATAATGTTTACACTGGTGGGACTGATTTTAAAACAGTTTAATCTTTTTGCAAGAATTCCCTCATCTTCTGCATTGATCTCAGGGGTGAGTGAACTTATTATTTATGGCCAGAAAATTCAAGGTTGCTTATTATCACAGAGCAACTATTAGTTGATGTTTTTAAAAAACCTTTATGTAGGAATAGGCAGTTTCCAGACTTTTAAAAAAGGAGTCTTGAAATGGCAGTCACATGACATAAATAGTGTGTGAATCTGGATAAAAGGCAATTGTTTTCAGCTGTTCCTTACATTTCTTATAATTGCAAATTGTGTTAGTATGATGTACTGTTCATTGTAAGGACATAGGCATAGGATGCAGTTGTGATTACTGTGTGACTATCAAACCCCATTGGCTTTTTGGACATTACTGCAGTGGATTTTATGTGTACCTGATCAAAATACAGAATAACAGTTGGAAAGGGCCTTGTAGGTCTTCTAGTCTAACCCCCCTGGCCAAGCAAGAAATTGATCTCTTTTATATATGGCAATTGTGATATAGTTTATTTAATGACATAATCACAAAATGCATAAAGGAGGTCATGGACATAGTTTTTACTGTTGTGCTGTTGTTTTTTTTAACCAAGGTTTGGGGGATTATCCCATCTCTGATGAATCCAGTAAAAAAAGGGTTCACTGGGTTTGAAATGAGCTTTGATGCACATTTTGCTTGTTTTTCCATGGTGTTGGTCTGAAGATGCGTGCCTGGCTGAGGAATTCTGGGAGTTGAAGTCCACAAGCCATAAAAGGGCCAAGTTTGAAGACCCCTGCTCTAAAACTAATTCAGATTATGTGATCATAACCTGGCAATCATCTAAGATTAGCTAGATTTAAACAGAAATAGAAAGAAAGATAGGGGGCACTATGGCTCAGTGGTTAAAGATGCTTAACTTGTCAACTGGAAAGCCAACAGCTCAAGTTCAAGACCTGAGCATGGGTGAATGAGTTAACTCCTGTTAGTTGCTCAATCTCTTGCCCGCCCAACAGTTCGAAAGCAAGCAGATGCAAGTAGATAGGTATCACTTGGGTGGGAAGGCAACAGTGTTCTGTGTGCCTTTGGCATATAACCATGACCATGACCATGGAATTGTCTTCGGACAACGCTGGCTCACTCAGCTAGGAAATGGAGATGAGCATCACCCCCTAAGAGTTGGATACAGCTAGAAAAGAGAAACCTTTACCTTTACTTTAAAGAGGAAAATAATGGCATTGCTGTGGTTTCTCGATTTATGAAGGTGTGCAAAATCCAAGAAGGAGGCCCTGGATCAGGGTCTGTTGCCACTCCAGTTCATTCCAGAATTTTTGCAGTCAGCGTTCCTGCAGACAAGGTGATGCCTAGATGAGGACAGATGTTTCCTAACTAGGCATCTTGCAAATGTTGGAAACGGCCATGCTGACTGGGAAATCTGGAAGCCCAAAACATCTGGAGGGATCCAGCTAGAGAAGGCTGCTAATCAAGTTGGAACAAGTCATGGGCTTGCACTTTCGTTCTTGGAAGTATGCCCTTGCAAGGTGATGGCTTCTCCTGTGACTCCTTTGCACTTACCTGGGTTGTGATACTTGCCCTGGGCAGGAAGATTGGGAGAGACTGATAGGTGTTTGGGGTGAAAAGGATTCCCACAGTAGATTATATACCGTAGGAAGGGCAGCAATTCATAGCTATCAGTGTGGGTTGTAGTGGTCTCTGTGGTTGTTGCTGTTATTGCTCCATTTCACACACACCCTGCTCAATCTGAGGTTCAAACTGGGACGACTAATAATCTTTCTGCCCTGTATTGTGTTAAGAATTCATTTAATAAGAAACAACTCAGGGCATCTAGATTATGCGCAATATCTGGATGCAATCAATATGTTTATTTAACAAGATCAGCAACTCAGGGCATCTAGATTACTTGCAACCAACAGTCTGTGTCAGTCTGTCTGTCTATCTTTGTCTATCTTTCTTATGTCTGTCTGCCTACCTACCTACCTACCTACCTATCTAGAGCAGGGCATCTGGATTATATGCAACATTAGACACCACCAGCCACATTCTTCGTTTCTGTGCTTTGCTCTTGGGGAGTCTCCGTTCACCGTGTGGTCTGTGATCTGCAGCGTCCCAGAAGAACGCTCTTTCTTTGGATTCCGCTTCCTGTAAGTGCCAGAAAGGGCAGCTTATTGTTCTTTTGATTCCAGATGGAAAATGCTTGGCTTAGAAACAAGGAAGCCAAGAAGAGGAAATACGTGCAATTCAGAAAGAAGGTTAGGGATGGAATAAAATTGAGTGGCTACATGTTAGACAGTCTTTGGTGGAGCAGTGGGCTAATGCCTCCTTAAGTAACACCAGCTGCCTGCAATTAGTGCAGGTTCGCATCCCACCAGGCTCAAAGTTGACTCAGCCTTCCATCCTTCCGAGGTAGGTAAAATGAGGACCCAGATTGTTGGGGGCAATTAAGCTGACTTTGTAATAATGCCGCTTGGGGTGTGTGTGAAAGCCCTAACAAGCAGGCATATACATAGAATGAAGGCTACTGCTAAGCTTGTAAGCCACCCTGAGTCTTTGGAGAAGGGCGGGATATAAATGGATTTTTTTTTTTAAAAATACCGGTAGGGTTGAAAGAGCTGAAAAGGCAGAATTGGATTTCACGGCAGGAAAGAGCTCAGGTGGCTGCCACAGCAGGTATCCTTTTTTCCCCCCTCCCCAAATTTCTTCAGATTCTTTTCCTTGCAGAAAGTGTTGTCCGCATACGTGATCACACCTCTTAGAGTCCTTGAACCAAGACATCCTTGCTTATTATTCCTCTCTGGGAAGACCTATGGCTGTAAGAGCTGTATATCTGGGAACCGATAGTCTTGACGTTTTGAGTAAGACCAGGCAAGTTCCAGCATTTGGAAACAGGCCAGAATTCAGTTCTGGCTTGGAGCAGAATTTCCCCCTGAAACAACTTCCCAAATTTGATGCTGATAGAAAAAAGGTGTAGTAAATGCTTTATTCCGATATTTCTGTTTTCTGAGTTCTGCAAGAAGAGGAGGCATCTTACTAATCTCAAGAAAATGTTGTAAGCCACAATGCTGCTTGTTCAGTGGAGCCTGAGAAATCCCTGCCTCCAGAGGTTTGCAATCCTGAAATAGACCAAGAAAAGAAAATCGCTGTTAGCAAGGAATAAAAGATGAGCAACATCCTGAGGTTTTATTCTGGTGTGATTTTATCCAAGGATAGATTTTGCCTGTATTTATTTGCAGGACTGTTAGAAAAAAATATTTTTCTCATTAAAAATAGAGACGATCATTTTCCTTTGATTTTTCTCATTTTACCACGCAAAATATAACTCCATTTTAGACTTTTGTTGTTGACTTCCGCAATTAGGATCTTGATGTCCACGGAGTACATTCTAGGGAATGCTTTTCCTTTTATGGGATTCTGCTTCAACTAACTTACCCTTCGTGTGTGAGAGATACATTTTTGTATGTGTGGTTAAAATAAACTCACAGGAACTTAAGGCTTTTCCTTTCCATCAGCCATACATAGTTCAACATTCAAGAAATGCCTGCTAGATGAACTGAAACACTTTTTTCCTTCCTTTGCTTAGAAAATCATTAGCAAGAGAGAAGATATTTGGAAACCAAGAATATCTCATTCGTGAGCAATCACGCTGATGGGTTACTTGGCAATAAATTCACAGATTTTTCTGGAGGAATATTTAAACTAAATGGGGACAGTGAGTTAATTGATACAGAACATCCCTGTTCCTGGCAATCTAAAATTTATAGCATTATCAGTGCATGTAACACGTGTGTGTGTGGACAAGAATATTTACCTTGCTGTCAAGCAAAATCAAGCTTTTAATAGCGAGTGCCACACCACGTGCACTAACCAATCAGGTGGTAAGAAAATAGGGGAACTCAGGCACCACACAGGTTATGTAGAAAGTAAACACAGGGTCAGTCATAAAGGACTCAAATGTCTATACACCAGTGCACAGAGCATGAGCAACAAACAGGGTGAACTAGAAATTCAGGTAAATGAGGGCAGATATGATATTGTTGCCATTACGGAAACATGGTGGAATGAAACCCACAAATGGAACACACAGCTAGAGGGATTTAAATTATTTAAAAGAAACAGACCAAATAAAAGAGGAGGTGGAGTTGCTCTCTATATAAAAAATAACTACATCTCTACAGAAATAGAGCACAACAATGATGAAAACTGTCTTGAATGCATTTGGGTCAATATAAAAGGGGGAAAACGATATTGCCAGAGGTGTATACTATAGGCCACCCAACCAAATAGAGGAAATAGATGAACTTTTTGCTAGTCAGCTAACTAAGGTATCACAATAGTAATGGGGGACTTTAGTTACCCTGACATCAACTGGGAGACAGACTCTGCACCAAGTGGAAGATCAAACAGATTCCTGACAAACCTAGCAGACAACTTTGTCTCCCAAAAAGTAGAGAAGGGAACTGGGGGATTTGCTGACGACACCAAGCTGGCAGGAATAGCCAACACTCCAGAAGGCAGACTTAAGATACAGGAGGATCTGGACAGACTTGAACACTGGATGCTATCTAACAAAATGAAATTCAATGGTGAAAAAAGTAAGGTTCTACATTTAGGCAAGAAAAACCAAATGTACAGGTATAGTATAGGGGGTACCTTGCTCAATAGTAGTAACTGTGAGAGGGATCTCAGAGTCCTAGTGGACAATCACTTAAATTTGAGCCAGCCGTGTGCTGCAGCTGCCAAAAAAAGCCAACAGTGCTAGGCTGCATTAACACAGGGATAGAATCAAGATCACGTGAAGTACTAATACCGCTTTACAATACCTTGGTAAGGCCACACTTGAAATCCTGCATCCAGTTTTGGTCACCACGATGTAAAGAAGATGTTGAGACTCTTTCTAGAGTGCAGAGAAGAGCAACAAAGATGATTAGAGGTCTGGAGGCTAAAACATACAAGGAACGGCTGCTGGACTTGGGTCTGTCTAGTTTAGTGAAGAGAAGGGCGAGGGGGGACATGATAGCAGTGTTCCAATATCTGAGGGGCTGCCCCAAAGAAGAGGGAGTCAAGCTATTCTCCAAAGCGCCTGAAGGCAGGACAAGAAGCAACAGACGGAAACTAGTCAAGGAGAGAAGCAAACTAGAACTAAGGATAGTGCAGAGGAGGTGTCTCAATCTGATATGCTTCAGATTCAAATGCTTCCTTTTGATCTTGTGAGGCTTGAGGGTCTGGAAAAAGTGCAGAGAGGAGCAACAAAGATGGATTAGGGGCCCGGAGGCTAAAGCATATGAAGAACGGTACAGTGTCGCTTTGCAAATTACTGAAAAGCGAAAAGAAACAACAATCGGGGGGGAAAAAACCCTTAAGTGAGCAGTCGGAGGCAGGCGAATTCACGTTAGCCACAGCTGACTAGGATTTCCACTGGGTGCCCTTGATTACCAAGACACGGAATTAATATGATATGGATTTCCAAAGTCCATTCCTACTCTTATTATTCTCTTACTCTCCTTCCAAACTAGGACATTTCAATGGCTGTCCATCAACTGGTGAAAGTGGGCCATCTGGAGAGGTGAGATGGTGCCATGCTAGCTAAATGTTAAGCGAAAGCATAAAGAATTAGTGGTTTTTGCCTCATTACGTGTGTACTGCATAGTTGTATCCCCAACTCCCAGATAACGTCAGCAGTATCTCCTTATTGTTTTAGAAATGATAAGCTCTCATTGCCTTCTGGGGGAGGAGAACGGGAGGTTCAGCTCTTATTATTGCATATGGCATTACAGAGTATAGCGTTAGTGCATAAAAATTCACAAAAACAGCATATAAAATGCATGTTGTTGTTAGCTGCGAAGTCGTGTCCGACCCATCCTCCAGGCCTTCCTGTCCTCCGCCATCTTCTGGAGTCCATTTAAGCTCACGCCTCCTGCTTCAGTGACTCCATCCAGCCACCTCATTCTCTGTCGTCCCCTTCTTCTCTTGCCCTCAACCTTTCCCAGCATGAGGCTCTTCTCCAGTGAGTCCTTCTCATTAGGTAGCCAAAGGATCTGAGTTTCAACTTCAGGGTGGATCTCCTCTAGGACTGACCGGTTTGATCGCCTTGCAGTCCAGGGGACTCACAAGAGTCTTCTCCAGCACCATAGTTCAAAGGCCTCGATTCTTTGGTGCTCAGCCTTTCTTATGGTCCATAATGCATATCAAAATATAAAATACCAGAACAGTGAAGTATTATAATAACACACTTTGAGTGATAAATAATATTATGAATAGAATTAAATAGAATGCAATGTAGACATAGCCTCCTTGTGGTGCACCCCGGGCAACGTGCTTTTGTCATGGCTAAATAATCTACACATTCCGGCTGCTCAACTTCACAAGGATTTCCCAGCTAGAAGAAGCAGCATGAATACTGAAGAAGGGTGAGCTATGCCAAGTATCCATCCAGCGCCAGGCTGGGGAACCCTGGATTACAAATCTTGGCTCGGCGAACGCTGCCCTTTATTTGGGTTCTCTGCAGCTGCATGACTGATGAATACTGTAGCAGCCCAGGAATGGGAATTGAATGGAGGTCATTCCAGTATTTTGAGCCTGAAATAGATGGGAGGGAAGGGGACCATCCTTGGAGCAAGGCCATCAATAAAACATTTAATAACACCCGTAAGACTGCAGGATGACATTTCTGATGTGGCTGTGTTTTGTGTGCTTTTGTTTGCCTGTCCAGAATGAAAATCGCACCATGTCCATATTAGGTAACTCTTGTCAAAGGTCTCCACAAGATTGCCTTCTCCTGGGTCGATGCGGCTTTACCTGATAAGATAAAGGCACTCCTTTTTTTCCTCTGGTTCGCCCCATTTGCCTGAGAACAACCGGCTTTCTGTCTCAGTCTATTTTTAACATTTTTCTAGAGACAGCTCAGGTAGTTCTCAACGTACAGCAGTTCATTTAGTCACCATTCAAAGCTGACCGTATTATGTCCGCTTTTTACGGCCGTTGCAGCATCGCCATGGTCACGCGATCAAAATTTGGATGCTTGGCAACCAATTCTTATTGGTTGGTCCACGTGATCAGCTTTTGTGACTTTCTGGCGAGCAAAGCCAATGGGGAAACCAGATTCACTTAACAATTGTGTTAGTAACAGCTGTGGCGATTCATTTAACAACTGGCAAGAAAGGTCATCAAATGGGGCAAAACCCATTTAACAAATGCCTCACGTAGCAACATAAACTTTGGGCTCCATTGTGGCCCTAAGTCGAGGACTACCTGTATTGAATTTTGACCCAGAAATACATGAGTACTTAGTACATTTATGGCACTGGGATAATTTAGAAACGGCCTATAGCTGGAAAAGGAATCCAGAAGTTGAGTTGGCAAATTTATTGGGATGGAACTAAAAGAGGGAAGCCGATGAGGCTTTTGCTGAGGTGATTTTCATGTGGAATCGCTCATGGCGCAGAATGATAGGGGTTAGTCCTTGACTTCCAAGCATTTGAAGTTACAATGTCACTGAAAAAAAGTCGAGTACTTCACACTTAACGGCCTTTGCACCATCCTCATGGTCACTTGATCAAAATTTGTGGCTTGGCAACTGGCACGTATTTATGGTGATTGTAGTACCGCAGGGCCCTGGGATCACCATTTGCCACCTTCCCAGCTGACTTCCAATCAGCCAAGGATAATAGCTCGTCAACCCTGGCCGAAAAGGTCATAAAAATTGGCTTGCTTAGCTATGGAAATTTTGGTCCTAATTGTGGTCACAAGTTGAGGACTAGCTGTATATTAAAATGAGTTTTCTTTCTAACAGTGCACAGTAGCTTCTGTGTTAAATGGCAAGCTTGAGAAGCAACAGGAAGCGTTTATTAATCAAACAAGCTAAATGTAATCTGCGTGCCAGCTGTCTAAAGGATTAAGCAGTTGTACACTCCACATCCATCAGTGGGAAATGTCACCACCAACTCTTTGCAGGTAGTCCTCGCTTAATGGCTATTCCTTCAGTGACCAAAGTTACAGCAATGCTGAACGAAGGGACTTAAAAGTTTAAGGGACTTAAAAGTTGCACAATCACTTTTTGGCTTCTATCTACAAATGGACACCAGCTGTCCTTACCACCTGGCCCTGCCCACTGTCCCCAGGCCCGCCACACCATATAGGAGCCTTGTACTGTCTGGGTCCTTCTTCTGTCGTGCATTCTTTTGCACTGGGGTTTCTCTTGCAAGACCTCCATTTGCACATTAGTTAGGGCAGTGATGGCGAATCTTTTGGAGACCGAGTGCCCAAACTGCAACCTAAAACCTACTTATGTTGGGTGTGGCCAATTGAGTGGGAGTGGCCCATGTAACGGCAGACTGGGTGGGACTAAAAAGTTCAATCAATCAATTTCAACTTTGCAAGATCTTTTTTTTCCTGCGAGAAGTTGAAATTGATTGATTGATTGAACCTTTTTTTATTTTTTGCACATGGCGGAGGCCTAAAGTGAAAAGGTTTTATAAAACCCAGTTGAAGGCCTATGACTGGGGCGACACCACGCGTGCCCACAGAGAGGGCTCTGTGTGCCACCTGTGGCACCCGTGTCATAGGTTCGCCACTACGGAATTAGGGTCTCCGCTCTTTCCTTCAGATCTTGTTGTAACTGAGTCCATCCGCTTGGCTGCTGGCTGTCCTCTTATTCTCTTGCCTTCCCACTTTCCCAGCATCAGATTCTTCTCCAGAGGGCTGGGTCTTCACACAATGTGCCCAAAGTAGGATAATCTGTTTCTTTCTTGGTTGTCCATGGCATTCTTACCCATAAACATATATTTACGGACATACCTGTGTCACATCTGTATCAGTAGTTTCAAAATTGGGCATGTTCATGTTCAAAGCCAATTGTTCTTGATCACGTTTTCACTTCCAGCAAGGTGCCGATGAAAGCACTGTGCCTAATGCAATTTTAATCCATTTTTAAAAATCCTACCTTGTGTGGTTGCCATGATGGCTGATACTGGTAAGCCTGATTCGGCCTATTAGGGTTTGAGGATGGTGGGGTGGGAGGTGGGGTGGGGGAGGAGGAAGTATAGGAAGTTGTCCTGCTTTGTGTTAGTCTGTCAGCCCAGTTTTGTAACAAACACCAGGAGCATCAGAAACCTTGGGTATCATTGTACATGAGTGAGCAGAAGGCAGTTGCTATGGAAACACCTGAGTTGGACCAATAAGGAGCATCTCCCTGGCCTTTCTAGTCAGCTGCACAAACCAGTGATTGGCAGAGGAGATGGAAGGAGGGCCGGTTAGCTGGCATTTTGATTTTTGGATTGCCTATTGATTTTCTTCTCCCCCATCCACATGAGGCACATTCCTGTATAATTCATGGTGCTGTAAGAATCCATCCATCCAAGAGATGCTCTGATCTTGCAGCCCCTCTAAGGCCAGCCCTCTTCAGACCTCATCAACCTGAGCAAAGTAAATAAGCTGCACAGACAAAGCTCTGCTTGGTAGTTCTGGCTGCAGAAAGTTTTTCCCCAAACTATTACTGTTACCTACTTATTTTTCTTTTTTTTTCTCTGTACCCATGTTTTAAGAAATGTTTAAGGGTGATCTCTGATTGCAAATGAATTAAAAATGCAAATAAAACACATCATGTATGATTCTGTTAATGTGGTAAAGAAGCAAAAAATAAAATATAATAATAATAATAATAATAATAATAATAATAATAATAATAATAATAATAATAATGTGACCTTACCAGGGCCAAGTGCAATCAGAATTGAGAAATAAAAATTAAACTACAATTAAGATTACACTAAAAAGCAATCAAAACAGTATACACTGTGATTTATTTTATTTATTTATGATTTAAAAAAATTGGATAGAACTGGATAACTCTGTGTTTTGCATGTTTAGTTTCCCCAGCCCACTACTCAAGGATGAGAATGTTCTATTTGGCCTTGAACAATTTGACCCTGATCCATTTTTGTTCCTATTTTTGTTTTTTATTTATCCCACGCTTTAGTAAAATTTCCA
Organism: Vipera ursinii; assembly: GCF_947247035.1. Classification (NCBI taxonomy): domain Eukaryota; kingdom Metazoa; phylum Chordata; class Lepidosauria; order Squamata; family Viperidae; genus Vipera; species Vipera ursinii. The sequence goes on along the minus strand of NC_139519.1, from coordinate 3,843,790 downwards.
GCAAGCTAATGAGTCTATGAACAAATAGACTTTTAATTATAATGTTTAGTGCCATCTTAACTACCTTACCTTGTTGTGGGCAGAAGAATTAAAGGCAAGTGAATTGATGGGCCTAAGAAGGAGGTTCTTTGCGCTGGGAAGTTATTGTCGCAGCTATTCTCAGTAGTAGTTGCAAGCATTCATATATTGTGCTAAGCTGCCATTGGTTTAACCATAGTTTATTAAACTAGAGTATGTTTGCTGATTTGCAGAGTCATAAAGTTGTAAATCAGATTGGGCTTCCAGTTTGATGTTGTGGTGGGACGGGCACAGGAAGACAGGCTCCGTCTTTCACGTTCGATTTCGCCCCACTGGGGACCCTGGAAAGTGTTGAAAGTTGCCCCATAGAGGTGACAAACAAGGAGGGGGCGCTTGTTGATTGCAGGAGGGTGGCAACCCTTCCGTTTGATTCAAGGAAGCCCTCCAAACTAGCAGGGGAAAGACTGGCTACATTCGTGTAGCTAGTCAGAAGCTGCTGACAATGGAAGACAATAAGCACTAACAAGCAACCTTTCAGCAACATGGATGAAACTGGGTGAGACCCTAGCCTGTCTTTATGACTCTTAAGACTTCTTACTGGAAAAAATTGCCCAAGGCACCCTCCCCAATGAGAGAGGGAAGGGGAATTTCCACCCCATTCCTTCAGGAAAAGAGGCGAATTAATTACTTGGGGGAAACAGAAAATTACAAGATTAATTTGGAATTAATACACATATATGGCTTTGAAATTTGGGGACTAAAAGTGCTTTTGAGGAAAAAAAAAGAGATTTGAAAAGCTTGTAATATAAGTTTGGATTTAAAAAGCTGGAAAACAGTGCTAACGACATTAGTGGTGAATGATGGCACTACAATTTGTTATGTCTAAAGGAAACTTGGTTTGAAGCCCAGATTTAGATAAGATTTCTTGCTGTCCTTGGAAACTTTCACTTTTGAAGACTGCAGCTGGGAGAAATCAGGGACCAGCACATATTAAACGGATATATCTTGCATTGATAGAGATTGACTCGGAAACAGAGCTTGTTAAGGATTGTATGATAAAATGGGCCCAAAACATCCAGGAAGTTATTACAATGGACATGTGGGAAAAGATTTGGGTGAGGAACGTAAAATTTACTCAAGCTCAAAATCTAAGAGAGAACTTTTACAAAATGTTTTATAGATGGCATCTAGATCCTAAAAAGCTTGCAAGTATGTATCCGAATTATCAGCCTAAATGTTGGAGGTGTGGTGATGAAGATGCAACATATTTTCACATATGGTGGACATGTAAGAAGGTTAAGGCTTTTTGGATAAAAGTCTGGTGGAATATGCAGAAGATTTTTAAACAGAGGATAAAGTTTTGTCCGCAACTTTTTTTGTTGGGAATAATTGTAGACGCTACAGTTGTGGACACCAAGCTGATGTTGAACTTAATTACGGCGGCAAGACTTTTGATAGGCCAATATTGGAAGAAAGAGGAACTGCCGACCATAGAAGAGTGGACTTTAAAGGTTTCCGACCTGGCAGAGATGGCGAAGATTTCGGCCTATTTGAAAGATCATTCGCAAGAACGTTATATTATGGAATGGAGAAAATGGATTGAGTTTATCCAGAACAAGTATAGGGTTAAGAAGTTTTATGTAGCATTCGAATAAGTCTTCTTTCGTTTTTTTTCCTTTTTTTATTCTAGTTTTTTATATATATTTAATATTGTTAAGGTGTGTCTTATCCTATATAAGCTAGAGAGTCATGGATTTTAGAATTTATAGTTGTTAGTATATGGCTGTTTATGATTGCCTTTTTATATATATATACCTTGTATTTAGCTCTGGGAAGTCGGGGGGGAGGGGGGGTGGAGGGAGGGGAGGAGGGAGGGAGGTTGGGGGGAGGTAGGGGGGGAGCAGGGAGGGGGAAGGGGGGTTTTTTAAAGGAAAACTGTATTTTAAAACTTTTCAATAAAAAAAAAAGACTGCAGCTGGGAAAAGGGGGGGGACTCTTGGGCTGCTTATCGGTGTGGCAGAAATGATGCACTACTTTGAAACCTGCCTGCCTGAACTATGAATATAACTATTAACTGACTTTCAGAGCTCTGTTGTGAAACTATTTCCCTGCAGGAGAAACACATATTGCTTGAGATGATGGAGTATTTTGGATTACAAATCTTTGATTGATGAACAATTTTTATTATAAAGACCATCTACAAAAAATGAAATGGAAGTCCCATACTCAGCTTTAAATGTAAAAAAACCCCCATCTCTAACACTTGTCCCCAAGGTCTTCAGTTTGATATACGCCAAGAAAATATGGATGAAGATCAGAAAGAAATTCACTCCACATTGAAATCAATACAAGAGACTATTGCTTTAGCTCGTGAAGAGACTAGAAATAACACAAAGGAGATAAAAGAACAATTTTCTAATCTAAATCTACAAACCCAGAACATGACTACAAAGAAGGAACTAGCAACCCAGAAAATAGAAGGAAAACTAGAGGAAGCAGATCCAAAGATGGAGGACCTAAAGGAAGGAACTAACTGACAGTTAGACCACAAGCTACTACTTGATAACATAGAAAAACGTGGCTTAGACAGCATCACCACCAGATGGATTCGTAGCTGGCTGACCAGCCGTACTCAGCGTGTGGTCCTCAGTGGAACCGCATCTACACGGAGGGAAGTGTGTAGTGGGGTGCCCCGGGGCTCGGTTCTGGGCCCAGTGCTCTTCAACATCTTCATCAATAATTTGGACAAGGGGATAGACAACACCAAGCTGGCAGGAATAGCCAACACTCCAGAAGGCAGGCTTAAGATACAGAAGGATCTGGACAGACTTGAACACTGGGCACTATCTAACAAAATGAAATTCAATGGTGAAAAAAGGTTCTACGTTTAGGCAGGAAAAATCAAATGCATAGGTGGTACCTTACTCATAGTAGCAACTGTGAATGGGATCTCTGGAGTCCCAGTGGGCAATGGCTTAAATATGAGCCGGCAGTGTGCTGCAGCTGCCAAAAAAGCCAACACAGGGACAGAACCAGATCACGTAAAGTGTTAATACCACTTTACAATGCCTTGGTAAGGCCACACTTGGAATACTGCATCCAGTTTGTTCACCACGATGTAAAAAAGAGACTCTAGAAAGAGTACAGAGAAGAGCAACAAAGATGATCAGGGCACTTGAGGCTAAAACATAAGGAACGGTTGCTGGAATTGGGTATGTCTAGTCTAATGAAGAGAAGGACGAGAGGTGACATGATAGCAGTTTGAACAATTAACCAGTGGAACAACCTGCCTCCAGAGGTGGTGAATGCTCCAACACTGGAGGTTTTTAAGAAGAGACTGGACAGCTATTTGTCCGAAATGGTATAGCGTTTCCTGCCTGAGCAGGGGGTTGTACTAGATGACCTCCAAGGTCCCTTCCAATTATGATGATGATGATGATGCAGCCTTCACTTCTGAGGTAAACCATGGGCTTATTTTTCAGTTTTGGACACATGAGTCAAAGGTAGGATCCAGGCTTGTAGAAATGGTGATACTCTGAATTGATGGTGCATTGCACGCATGTCTGGTTAATCTCTCCCTTTGTAAAATTGATTGAACTGAAATAGCTCTCTCTTTCTCTTTTTAAATCAAGAAAGCCATAGAAACAGCTAACAATACAACTGGGAATATTGTCAGCAATATCTGGTTTCTGCCTTTGTCCTTGTGAATTAGGGAGGTCCTTTCTTTCGTATCTGCTGATACCAACAAATACTGCCATTTTAAGAAATAATTGGGTGTGAATAATTTACTTACTTTAATCTACCATCTTTCTCCACTTTAGCTGTAAAGTTGCTACCTGGCAATACACAAAGTGGGTGCATTTAAAGTAACAATTTCAAAATTTAAATGCATTCACTTTGTGTATCAGAATCAGAAAAGAGCAGCAAAGTTGATTAGAGGGTTGAAGGCTAAAACATATGAAGGATGGTTGCAGGAATTAGGTATGTCTAGTCTAGTGAAAAAAAGGACTGGGGTGACATGATAACAATATTTGAGTGCCTGCCACAAAGAAGAGGGGATCAACCTATTTTTCAACGCACCAGAAGGCAAGATAGGAAACAACGGATGGAAGCTAATCAAGGAGAGAAGCAACTTAGAACTAAGGAGAAATTTCCTAATGGGGAGGACAATTAACCAGTAGAATGGCTTTCCTTCAGAAGTGGTGGGTGCTTCATCACTGGAGGTTTTTAAGAAGAGAGTGGACAGTCAGTTGTCTGGAATGGTGTAGTAGGGGGTCCTGCTTGAACAGGGGGTTGGACTAGAAGACCTCCAAAGTCCCTTCCAACTCTTTATTCTGTTAAAATGCAAAAGATTGCCCAATTGACCAGCTGATGTTTTGTTAGCGGTCCACTAACATTCCTACGATGCTATCCTTAGGATAGTGCTGTGTTCTCCCAGTCCTGGCTACCATGAGAATTTTTCCTTCTCCTTAATGAATCCCTTATCCATGAATGAAGTCCATCCTTCTAGCTAGGATTGGTTTCAGAGGCAGGATTTGAAAGCAACGTTTTAAGATTGGTGTCACAAGCAGGATTTACAGGAGAACTTAATATTAACCACGCTTCATCTCAATGCAGGGAGGACACCGTCATGGATAAAGTCACCCGAAAAGACAGGGATTTCGAGGTTTGGAGGACTGGGTTCCCATCTTAATGTCAGGGCTGGTGGGTTCAGCCCTCCTTTCCTTTCAATTGTATCACGAGTTTCAAGAACTTCAAACAGAATCAGCTATGCCAAAACACCTTTTAAATTCCATTCTTCCCCCTACAAACACTTTCAAATTGTCCTGATCAGCTTTAGATCCGCTTTCTTCCAGTTCACAATTTCCGCTCCCTTATTATTTTTATTTTATTTATTTTAATTCCATTTATATCCCACCCTTCTCCGAAGACTCAGGGCGGCTTACAAGCTTAGCAGTATCTTCATACCTATGGTTAGTTTTGTTGGTGGGCTAACAGGTATTCTTCTAAACACCCTAATGCAGCTTACTTGCTTGCTTTTGGCTGATCCCCTTGCCGTCTTTGCATCCCTGGTCACGGTGTGACCTTCTCAACACAGTCCATTTCAAAAGCTGTGAAAGCGTTGCTGCTCTGCTGACTCGCTCATCAAGCCACCCTGAAGAAGCTGTGGCTAAACCTTTTGTGTGACGGCGGGGTCCAGCGTAGCGTTTGCTCAGAGTCGGATTGAAGCAGGCTTGAGTGGCTGGATGGCAAGCAACCTTGAGCTGCTTCTGCTGCCCGTGCTGAGTTGCTGGAAACCCCTCACTGATCTTAATTTGCAGGAGTTGGAGCTGGAGAACAAGGTGGATGGAGGAACTGCATCGAATAGCGAGAGCAAGTCGGAGGCTGCCCCGGCCCCTTCGGTCGATGACACCCCTGAGGTCCTCAACAGAGCACTGTCCCATCTGTCCTCAAGGTACCAGGATGTCAAAACGCTCTTGAGTGTTCGGGTTTCCCCCCCCCTCTTGTGGGCAGCTATCAATTGGCTTTGCCTGGTGGACCATCATTCAGATGGCGGTAGCACAATTGCCGACAGCATCCACCTCTTTTTCTTGTTAGGTTACATTGTGTTTCAAAAATTCTCCCAACTGAGTTCTGACTCAGGAACACACTTCACACTTCACCATATGCTAGGATCAGGACGAGGGATATTTTCCCCCAATGGCTTCATCCAGACACCGACAGTGGTCTCCTCACTACCAATCCAACGGAGAAGACATCGCATGCTTCGTTTGGGTCATAGCTTAACATGTGCTGTAAATGGAACCAGATGTGGTTTATTTGGTAGCCGTCATGAAGCAAAGCATGCTTTATATAGTTTGTGAAGCCAGGTGGGGTCTGCATTGGGGGGAAAAGAGGCAAGTGGTGGCTTTAGATTATTTGAACCTCACGTTCCCTAGCTGACATTCAGTATATCTGGGGTTGTCCGGTTGTTGCACCAATCCATAAAGGTTTGTTCCTCAACAATGTGTGCACCACACTGCTGATTTAGAAAAGTTCAACCTTTAAAAAACAGAAGAAAATTCTATATCAATATTAAATCTAATTTCTAAAATGTCAATAAACATAGGGCTGCTTGAATGGTATGATTAAAATTAAGTGTGTCATCGATAAGACACTTATGTCATACATTGTATTATTTTATAATATAAAAAAATCTTCTGGCTTTGAGGTTAATGCTTAATATTAAGTATTCCACTGTATTGTTTATTATTGTTTGTAAATGTTAAAGGAAAAAACAGAAAAGGAGGGACAGATTGTATTCTAGTTGTGCTGTTGAAATCAGAGCTCTCCAGAGTTCAAGCTTGGTTCCTCCTCTGTTGCAGATGGAAGAACTGGTGGGTGAGAGGCATCCTGACTCTGGCCATGATTGTCTTCTTCTTCATCATCATCTACTTGGGACCCATGGTGTTGATGATGATTGTAAGCTCTTGTTGTGTCTGAAAAGAAAATCTTGTGTCTCTGGGAGCTGGAGGGCTTTGGAGAAGTTCCATCCTCCAGATGGATGGGTGGCTTGAATCTCAGGTTAGAAGGCAATCCAAATCCATGTCCGCGAGAGAGCCAAGTGGGAGGGACCATTTGGTTTTCCAGAATCCAAGTTCTAATCACCCTTTTGCTGTTTATTCCAAACAAGTTTTTAAAGTGCTTAAGCTTGTTGTCAACGCTGCAAACATTGGATGTTTTTGCTTTGACAATATAAGAGGCAGCCTCTTCCTTTAAATTGTTTTGCTCTTAGAATTAGATGAAGCTGGGGGGAGGAGAATGTTACCCTGGTTGTTTTTAATAAGATAAGAAATGGCACTTTATAGAACGGAAAGGAAGCTTTGCCCTTCAGACTGATTGGAGAATGTGATTCATGACTGCTAATTGGAGGTATTAGGTGCTGAAGGGAGGGGAATTCAGATCTTGGCATGATGTGATGGTTCCGACTAATGAAACACTTCAAAGAACCTTCAGGCATTGTTTATTCTAAAGAGTCTATAATAATGAGAACAAAGTGTCAGCACGGCATGTTGAGATGCCAAGATCTGAATTCCCCTCCCTTCAGCACCTAATATCTGGCACAGTTCCCTCCTCCAATTAGCAGTCATGAATCACATTCTCCAATCAGTCTGAAAGGCAAAGCTTCCTTTCCGTTCTATAAAGTGCCATTTCTTATCTTATTAAAAACAGCTGGAGTAACATTCTCCTCCCCCAGCTTCATCTAATTCTAAGAGCAAAACAATTTAAAGGAAGAGGCTGCCTCTTATATTGTCAAAGCAAAAACATCCAATGTTTGCAGCGTTGACACTTGTATTTAAAATTTATTTTGTGAGGAGAACGTTTACCCAATGCTCTCAAACTTGTCAATCCAAAGGTTTCTAAAAGCAATTAACAAGCAATTTCCCAGGGGCAGCTGTCTGGAGCACTGGAGGGCAATCTCAAACCCTCTCCTTGTCCAGAGAGACATTGCAAAAGAGTTGGTCTACTCGCTAGCTCTTCATTCAGCCACAGTCATCTTCAGTTCGCCATTTCCTCCTCAGAAATCTGGATGGTTTTTATTTATTTATTTATTTGTATCCTGCCTTTATTACTTTTACAAATAATTCAAGGTGAACATACCTTACACTTTCCTCCTATTTTCCCCATGAGGTGGATTGGGCTGAGAGAGACTGATTGGCCCAAAGTCACCCAGCTCACTTTCTTACCTAAGGCAGGACTAGAACTCACCGTCTCCTGGTGATTGGCCCAAAGTCACCCAGCTTTCATGGCTAAGGTGGGACTTGAACTCAGGCTCTCCCGCTTTCTAGCCTGGGGCTTTACCTGCTAGAGACCAAACTGGCTGTTGATAGAATGTCAGCTCCCATCATCCCCAGTTAAGAGCAACTGTAGTGAGAGAAACTGAACTGAGCTGCATCTCTGCTATGATTATACTAATATTATCATCAGGCTAAAAGGTTTGGAGCTAAAAGATCCCCACCCGGCTATTGGAAGAAATTATTGCTGCCATGAAAATGCTCTTGGGCCTGGGACAGTGTAAAATGGAAGACCGTGTCTTGCAGGTGATGTGTGTCCAAATCAAATGCTTCCATGAGATCATCACCATTGGTTACAACGTGTACCATTCCTATGAGCTGCCCTGGTTCAGGACTCTGAGTTGGTAAGTGGGGGCAGCGTTGTTCGTCTATATCAGGGGTGTCAAACTCAATTTCATGGAGGGCCACATCAGCATTGCGGTTGCCCTCAAGGGGCCGGGTGGGTATGGCCAGGGTGGGCGTGGCCTACTGGGTGGGCGTGGCCAGAGTGCGTATGGCCTACTGGGTGGGCGTGGCCAGCTCTACATCGTTCGCATCAAGGGTGCCTATGGGGGCCTGGGCAGGAGTGGGACAGGTCTGAGGGTCTCTGGCAGGAGGAGGGTCTCTGGGCCAGGGCCAAGGCAGTGGGGGCCGTTCCCTCACTGTTTCCAGGATGGCTTCGCGGGCTGCATGAAACCACTTCACGGGCCGCATCCGCCCCCCGGGCCTTGTGTTTGACATGTCTGGTCTATATGGTCTGGAGAAATTCAAGGGGAGTTTTGTGTCCATTTATCTTAAGGAAGTCTCTGTGGAAAGCTTTTCCACCCTTGGGCATCCTCCTCGCCCTTCCTTGAACTGGAGCAGGGTGGAGACGGAGGTTACACGTCATCTTTTTGGGCCATTAGGACTAACCTCTGCCATTGCCAACTGTGATGACACTTCATTCCTCAGTTCCCTTCCAGCTGTCCTCAGCTGGAGGCTTCTTTGACCTGTTGCCTTCCAGGTATCTTGGGGACAGCTTCCATCTTCTCCAACTAGCCGGATGGGAGTTCTCATCCGGTATTACTATCTTTACACGGAGGGCACAGACTGAGGGAGGTTGTTCTCTGGGCACATTTTTAGTGAGAATGTCCCACCTGCCTTTACTGAATTTACTGAATCCAGCCCATTTGAAGTTCTGAATGCAGGTGATCCTCAGCCAGTGCCAGGATCAAGCTTGAATTGGGATGGAGCAAATTGAGTTTGTATCTCCTTCATAGCTCTCTTAGATTTTACTTTGTTTTTATACAAGAATTAACTTTAGTGTAATCTGTAATATTAACCATTGCTTTAAAAACAGGAGACGACCAGGCTGAGCCTGAGGGAGGGGTCAAACGTGCCATCAGCCACAAGTCCCCTCACGCCTACAAGAGATTTAAGTCCAGCCCGCCTTGAACTCTATTGACTCTTTATCTACCACCAATTTGCTTTGACTTAGTAGTTCCGATTCTTGTAGAGAGTTTAAGCTTGCAATAAATCTTGAAACCTATTCAAACAGCCTGGAACTTCTGATTTCCCTGGGACTTGACATTAATTTAAGCAACAGTGGAGAACTTTGCAGTCTTCCTCCTGTGACCCAAGAAGGTTGTCATCCATGGTTAGATGCTCCCATAGCTTTTTTTTGTATGATCAGCTATTTGGAGAGCACCTCTAAAAAAAAAGCTAAGGCCTTCACACCTCCAAAGCTATTATAGATTTTAGTTCAGCCTCCCTGCCTCCCCCCCCCCCGGGAATTCTAACCATCCCTTGGGTGGAGACACTGGTAAGGCTCAGTAACAGTCTGGCTATGTCCTTTTCAGGTACTTCCTGCTCTGTGTGAACTACTTCTTCTACGGCGAGACGGCCACAGATTATTTTTTCACTCTGGTGCAGAGGGAGGAGCCCTTACGCATTCTTAGCAAATATCACCGCTTCATTTCCTTTGCCCTCTATTTGACAGGTAAGCAGAACCGTCGGGATCTCCTGCTTGGGTTTATGGAGGAGATGATCAGGCGGAGCCCAAGGCTGGATCAAAGGCATCGTCCGTTTGGGGTCTCTACGCCCTGGAAGAGACTGAACTCTTCCCCCCCTCCCCCTTTGACATTCTCTGACTCTGGTGCCCATTTGTCTTGACCACTAAGTGGTTCAGATTCCTGTGAATAGGTAGCACGAAGTAAACACAAAGTAGAGGTGGGCCTCAGTTGACAGCAGTTCACTTAGTGACTGTTCAAAGTTATAACAGCTCTGAAAAATGTGACTTCTGACCATTTTTCATATTTACAACCTCCCCATGGTCATGTGATCAAAATTCAGATGCTTGGCTACTGGTTCATACTTATGACCGTTCCTGTGTCCTAAAAGTCAGGTGATCAACTTTTGGAACCTGACCAGCAAAGTCAATGGGGAAGCCAGATTCACTTAAAAAACCCTGTTATTATCAATTGCAGTGACTCGCTTAACGGCAAGAAATGTCGCAAAATGGGGCAAAACTCACTTAACAAATTCTCATTTAGCAACATAAATTTTGGGCTGAGCTGTGGTCATAAGTCGAGGATTACCTCTACTTCTGAACTGTGTCCTGGCTTTTATCTTCCTTCCTGACAAGTTGCCTAGCGATAAGCTCCCTAGCATCCTGGCTGTGGAATTCTGGGAGTTGAAGTTCACACCTCTTAAAAGTTGCTGAGGGTGAGAAGCTCTGGTTGGCCACAGCATAACCTCTAGTTATGAGTCAAACTTGAGGGGATTCTTTTCTCAGGGTGATGTAGGGGATTGTGGGAAAAGGAAAGGAGAGCCATGCCGTTTCACCCCTGCTGGGTTTTTGTTGTCCCCCTAACTGGAACGGTCTTCAGGAGGTGGTTTGAGATTGCTGTGCGAAGGATGGATGGATGAGCTAAAGAGGAGTGGAGATAAGGAGATCTTTATGTTTGCAAAACTCAGCCTGTATCAACACTGATTCAGGAACTGTAGTTCAGGATTGGATTGCAAGCATTTCTGAAGGGGATCTTGCCTCACTGGGTTCTGGCAGGGAGAGCAAATGAAGGTCACTCGTGTCTCATTGGCTTTGTGAAACATGAAACCATCAGACCTCACACTTTCCAGGAGTGGTAATCCCACAACAGGTGTCATGGTTGTGACAAATGCAGTACTTCAAAGAACTTCAAGGCATTGTTTACCTTAAAGAATCTTTTATTATACTCGCATAGCTTCGGCACCTACATATTAGAAGCCAAGATCTGAATTCTCCTCTGCTGAACACATCCTATCAAACACAGTTCCCTCCCTTAATTTAAGCATCATAAATCACATTCTCCAATTAGTTTAAAATGCAAACTTTCCCTCCCTGTTTAACAACCCGCCAAATTCTTCTCTTATTACAAACAGTCTTGAGATACGTTCTCCCTCCCCCAGCGTCCACTAATTCTAGCTCTAAAAATATATATACGAGTTAAAGGAAGGCTACGTCTCCCTATGTTGTCAAGCAAGAACATCCGATGTTAGCAGCATTGACAACAGGAAGGAGACTTTCTTCCTCTGGCTGACTACAGGCTTCCTGTGCAAAGCTCTGAGATCCCGGCAGAGTGGAATCGAATGCTTGGGCCTCCTGCCCGGGTGATTCTCATCCTTCATGAACAGTGTGAACAATGGCTGGACCCAGGCGGAGCTGGTAGCAGAACATGTGGCTGGGTTTGCTCAGGAGAGGCTACTTAAGAACACGGGGGATGTAACGTTGTGAGTTTAATCCGGGGAAGACAAGAAAGGCTGCCGGGAGCCATCCAGCTTCTTCCCAGCATATATCCAGAGCAGCAATACCCATCAAGACCCATCACTCTGACTCCTTCCTAATCTTCCTGGGATATTGCAGGGGTCCTGTTCCAATTGGGTTGTGTATGTTTTTCATTCCTTTCAGCCTCAGGGTGCACATACACAATGGTGGTTTCATCTGAACAGCTTATTTATTTGGGGGAGTTTCCTGGATTAGGGAATGTCAGAAAAAATAGAGGAAATCAGTTGTAGCGAGCATAGGGAATGCCCTTGAAGGACAGGAAGGAGAGCTTCCACCAAAGCAATGGTCAGATAAGGGGTGTGTGTGGCTGAGTCAGTTCTAAGAAAGTAATGTGAGAAAATGACTTAGAACAGCCCCTACTTGGTTCTCATGAAGACGAAGGGAAGGAAGGGGGAAATGCATTCAGACCTATAGACTCTGTTACTCTAATCATTCCAATGAAAGTAGTTTTAGACTGTTTGTTTCTTAATCTGGTCTGACGTAAGGTTTTTGAATGCTGAACATATCTAGTTTGCAACTTTATCCCCCTCACACCAAAAGAGAGAGAGAAAAGTGCTGTGCATCTGAAAATGACCATTTTGCTTCTAAATTTCAAGCATTTCCAGTTTGGGCAATGATTTGGGGTTATGTGCCTGGAGCCCACAGGGAGGCTGTGGTTTCTGAAACCGAATTGTGGCTCAGAGGCAAATGGTGGTGTTGCTCCTCATGTAAGGTGTGTATCTATGTCTGTTGTGATTCAGGGTCACCCTGTGGGTTCGGCAGTTGGGTCGGATGACTCAGAGGAGGAGGGGGGTGTTGAAGAGCTTGCTGAGGGGGTTGGAGAGCTTGCTGATGAGAGCCCTCAGCCAGGCCCCTCCCATCTGGTCACGACGCAGACCCAGCTGTGTGAGCCTGACAGCGTGGATGAAGATGACCCACAGCTGGCCCTGTTCAAGGACGCCCGACGCAGGAGGCAGTCAATCAGGAGTAAACAGAGGAAGGCAATGGGGCACCTCGGAAGGAGGCAGAGAGAGCCACGCCCTGAACTGTATAAAAGGGGAATGCGTGGGAGGGCTGGTTTGCTGAAGGCAACCGCTTGAATAGCTCCTGTTTCATGGTTCGTGTCTTGTTCTGTTTGCTTTTGTATCCATAAATTTGGCAGACTTAGTTCCAGCCTCTTGCCTTCTTGTAAAAGGGGTTGTCCCTGCCTTTTCTGCAGGGCTGGTAGCAGGCTTTTACAAGACAATGTCTTCTCTCCAACTTCACTGGGATCAGAAGTGCTAATTGGGCCTTGTCAATTCCCTTGTGGGTGAGCAGGTGGAGAGCTAGCTCCCCCTAAATTCCATTTTCTTTCTTCTACTGCAGGTTTTTGCATGTTCGTGCTGAGCCTGGTCAAAAAGCATTATCGTCTTCAGTTCTACATGGTAAGATTATGTAAATGGATTCCGTGTTTTCAGAGTTAATAGCCCACCTGGGAGTGGGGGGAACTGAGAGGAAGAGAGAGATGGAAATGGACACAAAATTGGCACGCGGACACAACAACAAACCTTAATCTTAGAGGTTTTGCTTGAGTGGAGAAACCCACAACTCCTGGGTTTCTAGATGATCTGAAAGCTTCCTTGGCATCTTTGGTTCTCCGCATATCAACATTCAGCCCTCGTAAATATCCTTTTTTTTCTTCTTTTATTTGCACTTCATGTCTGGGGAGTGTGGTTTGTAGTACTTCAGTCTGTTAAACATGGACGTTCAGTAAGTAGGCTAACTAATGAGTTACCTCAGTGGAGAGTTCGAAAATCAAATTCTTCCAATTTCTTAGAACAGTATTTCTCATCCTTGGCAACTTTTGAGATGAGACTTCAACTCGTTTCATTTCAGCTTGAAGTCCACGCCTCTTAAAATTGTCAGAGTTGAGAAGGATTGTCCTAGAGGGAAGCAGACCAAAAACTTGCAAAGCAAATTCACTTTAGCAAATAACCTCCTGGTCCTCAACTTTAATTATTTAGGTTTAGATTAATTATTCAAAATAAAAATTACAGCCTGTGGGGCTTCAATCTTCCACCATAAAGTTAGGGTGTGACAGTATTGCAAAGCCGAATACAAACTTCATGGTAATAACCATCTATGATAAACTGGTTTCAAAAACAGAAGTAAAGTAAATAGTGTGGTTAGATGTAGAGCTTTGCAAGAGGGATAAGCAGAGGCTGTCAGGGGATGTGGGGGAGCCCGAGTCTCCCCTTTCCTGCTTTATTCCATAGAACCAGTCAGCAAGACAGCCGAAGACATCCTTGAGAAAGGGACATGCGTGGCTATGGGGCCACCACTGGGAAGGCCTAGAGAGCTGTACTCCATCCTTGTGTGTCTTAAAAGGTTTGGAAAATGATATGGATGGATATTACCTTTCAGATAATCTGGTCTCCTGCCCTTTATGGCAAGACGTCGTAGGGTGTCTTTCCATAAAGGTAAAGTCTGAAGGCCCTTGATGGCGAGGAGCTTCCAGGACCTTGGAAGGTCCTTGTTCACTCTTTAAAAAAGCACCTTTCCTCATGTTGGTCCATTCCAGATATTTTGTACAGGATGCTTGTCTGCCATAGTGAAGAGAACTTAGGAAGCCCTGGGTTCTTGGAGTGGACGAGGCCCTTCTGAAACCTCTGAAGGTTCTAGGCAGGCCTGGATTGCAGGAAGGTCAATTCAGAGTGCTTTTTTTTATCTGGGCAGCTCCACCTTGACAGCGCTTGCAATTGGTGCTTACTGAGTGCACATCAAGAAGCAGAATGGTCTCCATATTTGCAGTGCGATGATGAGTCACATGCAGGTAGTCCTCAACTTAACAACCACAACTGAGCCCAGAATTTCCGTTGCTAAGTGAAACATTCGTTAAACGAGTCTTCTCCCATTTTACGGCTTTTCTTGCCACAGTTGTTAAGCGAGTCACTGCAGTTAGTAAATTAATAACATGTTTGTTAAGTGACACTGGCTTCCTCGTTGACTTTGCTGGTCAGAAGGTTGCAAAAGGGGACGCTGCGACTGTCATAAGTACGAGTCAGTTGCCAAGCATCTGAATTTTGATCATGGCCATGGGGATTGCTGTGGTGGTTGGTTAAGTGTGAAAAACGGTCATACGTCACTTTTTTCGGCGATGTAACTTGGAATGGTCAGTAAATGAACTGTTGTAAGTAGAGAACTAGCTGTAGTAGCAGGCAGCATTAATGTAATGGTAGGTGGGAATGGCCTTGGGAGACAGGAGGAAGCGCTGCAGACCAAGAGGAGGGAATGGGGGCTTGGGAAGCATCTCAGAAGGGACACCCCCTCAGTTTCTTGGATTATAAAGGGGACGGGGGAGAGTTCTGCTTTTAGACTTGCAGGATTCTGTTACTGGTACGTTACAGTAAAATGAGGCAAGTCCTTCTAGGTGTGCTGCTTCTCTAGACTACCTCAAAGAGCTGACCATTAAACTTTCTCAGTCTGTGCATGACAATAAATCATGGCGAAACCTCACGGCCCAGCTAGATTTGAATCTTTAATGCAGCTGAGAAAGAAGCCAGATTGAAGAGCGGGTTGCCCACCCTCAGTACAAAATTGTGCAGACAAACTTTCAGGGATTTGCACTTAATGTTTCTTCACCCTCCTAGCCAAATTAACACATATTTGGTGCAGGGCCAGAATTGTCCCAGGCATGTCAAACAGCTAACGATGGTGCTAGCGCCTGGGCAATTGAACCACTGGCTCTTTTTAATACGCATCACATGCACAATGCATATAGAAAAAGGGAGCGGCTTTGGTCACATGGGTACAGCTGCCATCTTTGCTTTTTTTGACCCTTCCCTCCCTTTGCAGTCACCCCCTGCACAATACTTTATGACCTTGAAGCCAGTGGTTGTGGTAGGTGTACAAGTGGCCATCTCTGGCTTGGGAACCACCCACGCTCTGCAAGTGGCTTCCGGAGCCAGGGCTATTGACAGGTTGAGGTCAGGATACGCACGGCAAGGGAGCCATCTTGACGTTTTTGACCCTACTCTGTGGAATCCTCCTGTCAAACACCATTGCTCTAGGAACTGGTGTTTTTAAGGTCACATGTCGCCAGCTCTCTCTTCAGCCGTATTCTGCTGATTTTCTCTTCCGAGCCATTCATTGAATCCACACCCAGGCAAGGAACCAAAGTTCACACACGCTATCCTTGCTCTTTAGAGCCACCACCAACCAGGATGGAGAGCTAAAATGGAGGACACCCTTCTCCTCTGGTTGGTTGGCTTTGAGGACTGGAACCCACCTTGTTCTCAGGCTCTGAACTGTACATTTTGCTTAATGGCTTTTGGAAAGAAAGAATGGAGAAACATGCAGAAGTGGAGCCTGCTGTTCCAAAGATTGGACAATGAAGGGAAGATTATCTTAAGAGCACCGCTGCAGTTGCCTTTGTATTCAGAGATGAGGAGCACGATGGCCTGTCTTCTCCTCACTCGCCTTGCTAAAAGCTGCCCTTGCAATTTGTCCAAAAAGGAAACATCATTGTCTGTAGAGGGGTGCCCCCCCCCCCAAAAATCAGATCATTAGTTGGGGCAAGTTTAAAAGATGCTTAATGAAGAAAGTCCGTCATCCAGAAGATGAACTGGAGAGCCTCTCACATTAATTGTAATTAATGACCCAGCACAACACCGGCAGGAAAAGTCTTTAAATCTCCTTCAAGACTCCATTTCTTTGGCCGTTGTCTTACAAACTGAGGGCATACAAATGAGACCAGAATTTCTGTTGCTAACCAGGACAGTTGTTCAGTGAGTCACTGCAGTTGTTAAGTGAAACCTACTCCTCCCCTTGACTTTGTTGGAAGCCAGCTGGGAAAATGGCAAATGGCAATCGGATGATCCCGGGATAGTGCAACCATGGTAAATGCCAGTTGCCAAGCACCCAAATTTGGATCATGTGGTCATGGGGGATGCCATTACAGTCATAAGTAGGAGGACCAGTTGTAAGTCACTCTTTTTAGTGCTGTTGTAACTTTGAACGGTCGCTAAAAGAACAGTTGTAAGTTGAAGACTACTGTATCTTTCTGGTTTTGCTCAGAAATACTACAAAAGCATTGGGGAAAAAAACTCCCAGTGGGAGTTTGGCTGTACCCACCATCTCTCTCTTCCCCCTCTTTTCCCTCTTTCATATATACGTGCAGAGATATAGATATAGATATATATGTAGCGTGTATATTCTTAGCATTTTGGCTTGTCTCTACGAAATATTTTCCTCTCCAAACTGGACTGCATGTTCTCTCTTTCTAGTTTGGCTGGACCCATGTGACTTTGCTAATAGTTGTTACCCAGTCGCACCTCATCATTCACAACCTATTTGAAGGAATGATCTGGTGAGTCAGCGTAGCGGGCGGGGTACGATGTCCCCTGGCTGGGGAGGATGGGCGTGGTAGCATCCCGTAGAGAGACCTTGTGCATGTAGCTGCTGCCTGATGGGTCCTACGGAGAGGAAGGCTTCACGGGTCTCTGGCTGAAGGGGGGGAAGGCTTCATGGGCTGGGGTCTCTAGGCTGCTTCCAGTCTCCACAGAGCAAAAGACCCTCCTGTCCAGTCCGGAAGCTTCTCTCGGCGGCTGCGTCTGCTCTTACTAACAATCAGGGAATTGCCCCTTTGGGGTTTTGAGCGGTAGCTGTTGTGCATTAAGCCACAAGCACGTTTGCCTTGAAGTGTTTTCCAAAAGCTTTTCCCTCGCTTGAGCATGGTGTAAAAGATGCACATCAGATCTCGGTATGCAAAGTGCTTCTGAATATTGCTCCCCCCCCCATTTGGCAGCCCAGCTCTGACCATCGAGGGGGGGAGTCAGGGGGGGGGGTCAAAGCTGATGGGCATTTCTTGGTTCAGCTCTGGGTGAAGAAATGGCCATTCGGGCCTCTTTGCAACCATTTGGGGGGGGGGCTTTTATCAAACCACCTTTAGGTGCATAGGAACCTGCAAGGCACTTTTGTGGCACAGGAGCTTCCTCCAGCTGGAAGGGGCTCAACGCAACAGGTGCAAAGGTGTTTTGGTCAGGTCTGATGGTACCTGTATTCTTAAAAACCAGGATATTTTATTTGTAGCAAATAAAATATTGTTATATTTTTGTAAAAGACAAATAGCATTGGGGAGATAATAGGGAGCGTCTTCCAAGGAAAGGGGGGGGCAAAGCTTTTTAAAGAGCCTTGCTGGATGTTTAGGACAAATGCTCTCTCTGTCTAAAACCACCTTCTCTGGCCTGGTATCCTCCAGAGGGTTAGAGCTTTTCAGTTTCCCAACCAGGATCGTCCAAGCCAGGGGTAGGCCACCTTGGCTCTTTTATGACTCGTGGACTTCAACTCCCAGAATTCCTGAGCCAGCCACGCTGAGGGGAAAGGGAGAGGTTTCCAAGCTGAGCCATGCAGTCTCAGGAATTCTGGGAGTTGAAGTCCACGAGTCATGAGGGGGCCATAGTTCTCTCATGCTGGCTCAGGAATTCTGGGAGTTGAAGTCGAGTCAAAGAGCCAGGGTTGCTTACCCCTGAACTAGAGAGCTGTCAAGTTGTGGGAACTGGGTTTGTTTAGTCTAGTGCAGGGTTAGGCAACCTTGGCTCTTTTATGACTCGTGGACTTCAACTCCCAGAATTCCTGAGCCAGCCACGCTGAGGGGAAAGGGAGAGGTTTCGAAGCTGAGCCATGCTGGCTCAGGAATTCTGGGAGTTGAAGTCCACGAGTCATAAAAGAGCCAAGGTTGCCTACCCCTGGTCCAAGCGAACAACCCTCTCAGTTGGTAGTTTTATTATCTGACTGTTACTGAAGCAAATTCTCCCTTTTACCCACCTTGGATCCTGTGTAGGTTTATTGTCCCAATTTCCTGTGTCATCTGCAATGACATCATGGCGTACATGTTTGGATTCTTCTTTGGACGCACCCCGCTGATCAAGGTCTGTTCATATCTGGGGCGCTTGGAACATCTGCAGGAGTCAGACTTGGGCTTCAGTTAAGGCCAGAGTCATCCACGATCCACTCCAGCTGATGGGGTAGCATAAGAATACAGAATAACAGAGTTTGAAGGGACCTTGGAGGTCTTCTAGTCCAACCCCCTGCTCAAGCAGGAAACCCTGTACCATTTCAGACAAATGCTTGTCCAATCTCTTCTTTAAAATCTCCAGTGTTGGAGCATCCACAACTTCTAAAGGCAGGCTGTTTCACTGATTATAATCATAATAATAAAGTTGGAAGGGACCTTGGAGGTCATCCAGTCCAACCCCCTGCTCAGGCATTTCAGACAAATGGTTGTCCAGTCTCTTCTTAAAAACTTCCAGTGTTGGAGCATTCACCACTTCTGGAGGCAGGTTGTTCCACTGGTTAATTGGTCAGGAAGTTTCTCCTTAGTTGTAGGTTGCTTCTCTCCTTGACTAGTTTCCATCCATTGCTTCTTGTCCTGCTTTCAGGTGCTTTGGAGAATAGGTTGACCCTCTCTTCTCTGTGACAGCCCTTCAAATATTGGAAGGCTGCTATCATGACACTCCTAGTTCTTCTCCTCTGTTTCAGTTTTGGAAATCCTGCATGTTTTGGTCCTCAGCTTCCTGCTTGTTTCCCCCCTCTTTTTCTGTTTATTTATTCATTCCTTTTTGGTTGTTTTTTTGAATCTGCAGTTGTCCCCAAAGAAAACCTGGGAAGGGTTCATTGGAGGATTCTTTGCCACTGTCGTGTTTGGCCTTTTAGTAAGTATTTGCTTTACTTTAATAAGAGCCATGCAGTTGAGAGGGGAAAAGAAAGAATTTGGACACTGCTGTAATAGACAGGTCTGATCCACAGGGTGCAACGTCCACCAGGAAATGCACAAGGAGAGGCTTATTCAAACTGGAAAAGATGTGAGCAGACAACACATTTTTTGAATTAGGACAGTTTGAACACTAAGAGGGACTACAGGGACTGTGTTTGTTTCTTCATGAGAACCACGAGGAAGGATAAAAATAGGTTTTTTGTTCTCCATTGTTCCAGAATAACATATTTAAATC
Organism: Vipera ursinii; assembly: GCF_947247035.1. Classification (NCBI taxonomy): domain Eukaryota; kingdom Metazoa; phylum Chordata; class Lepidosauria; order Squamata; family Viperidae; genus Vipera; species Vipera ursinii. Next base: position 3,824,189 of record NC_139519.1, on the reverse strand, counting down.
TCAGGGAGTTCAATTCCAGTTTCAATGTTTGAAAAATCCTCCCAACATTAAGAGTTGAGCAATAGACTGGATGTCCCAGATATGTGGTGGTGTAAGGACCTGCCTCAGTTAATTCTCCCAAGAAAGCAGAACTCTTGAAACTTGCATAGTCTCAACAGGAACTTTTATTGGAAGGTCTTGATAGCAGGAGAGTAAGGCAGGATCTGAGGATTTCCCCCGCGAAATGTTACATTAAAAGAGCCTTTTCAGACCCCAACCCAACTGTCCATCTGGCTGGTTTGAATTGAACCAATCCATAAGTGCTAAGGGAAAGAACCGATAAGGCTGTCAGGTCTCTCTGCAGTTTCTTTCCCTCCACCTGGTGATAAGGCAGATGGCCGGAGGCACATTTCTTTCACACCTCAAGAAAGATGCTTCAAAGAAGATAGAACAAAGCAAAGGAAGCACACTGCAGAAGACCTCTAGGTTCCCCTCCCCCCAATAGAACGGCAGAACCCGAAAATGAGGACATAAGAAAGAAATATATTAAGGGTCTGACAGGTGGGCTTCCATTCACTGGATGGTGAGGCACTAGAAGACTGTCTGGGATGCTTAAATTTGGATTCCTGCCAAAATTCCAGGACAGTAAAAAAAGATGGGAAAGTTAACCCAACATCTGGAAAGAAAGTAGTGGCAAAAGTCTTCCAGGTTGCTGCCATGAAAATTCCACGGACGTGCCCAGCTGAAATTAGCTTGAAAGAAATTCCACCTTTATTAAGCAAAAAGGTTTAATGGTCAATTTAATCTATCAACTTGAGAGTATTATGCAAATAGTCCTCAGTTAACAACCACTCGTTCAGTGATTATTCTGTTACAACAGCACTGAACGAGAGGTATTAAAACTGGCCTGAGAAGTTTCACCAATCCCAGCACCCCTGCAGTCATGTGATCACCATTTGCAGCCTTTCCTCCCCCTTTCCCCAGACAATGGGGAAGCCAGCAGGGAAGGTCAAGAATCACTAGGGGGAGTCTCTCGTGCCCAGCCGCCGCCGCCCCAAACCTTGTGGTGCGCTCGCTATGCCAAATCCTCGCCTGCCCCCACCCTCCCAGCCACAACCTGCCCATCAGCCTGCTTGTGAGCTACCTGTGACTGCCTGATGGCTTCCCCATTGACTTGGGTTGCTGGAAGCCGACAGGACACCCTCGCTTAATGACTTGTGATCCTCACTGAATGATAACAGGGACTGCTGGAATTGCTGTTGCTAAGTGATTCAGCCACGTGACCGTGTGCTTTACAACCATGTAAAGTTTAGTGACAGAAATCCCATCCCAATTACCATAGTTAACTGAAACTATTTGTAGTTAAGCCTTAAAAAAATATTATCCCTTCTGGTTTCCGTGTATGTGAGTTTGATCTATGTTTATGTACCATGGCAGAAATTAATTCTCTGATGCTTCTGTTCTTCCATCAATCACAACCAAGCTGTCGTACTTGATGTCCGGATACAGATGTTTTATCTGTCCAGTTGAATTCAACAACGACACCAACAGCTTCACTGTGGACTGTCAGCCTTCGGAGCTTTTCCAGCTGCAAGAATATAATATCCCACTGGTGCTTCAGTCTGTGATTGGCTGGGTAAGCTTTTAGAGTCAGGAACTCAGCTTGCCCTGTTAGTGTTGTAAAATTGCTAAAATGTGTGTTCCTTTTCACAAGCTATATGGCAGGGGGATTATGGCCATCATATTGTATTTCTGGGGTGGAGTAAGGGGTGAAATAGGTATTATTTTCATTTTGGTCCCTAAAACTCTCCAACCCCTAAAAAGAACTTTGGGAGAATATTTCTCATTTTAGGAGGGAGCTAAATGGGCAGATAAGATCTTAAGCCTTTTGCAAGACTTACAACAGGATATATGTATGTGTGTGTATGCGTATACATTTCTCAATATATTTTAACATATTAAGAATGTGTGTGTGTGTGTGTGCGCACACGTGTGTGTGCCAAAATAAGATTCAGTCCATCAGTGTCTCACTGTTGACCTCCAAGGTTGGGTCAGGACGGTGCAGGGTGCCAAATCACATCATGGTTGGAACCCAAGTTCAGAGAATCAGCCAAAATTGAACTAAGGGATAAATGCAAACAGAGGCCCTGAAGACATCCCACAGAACCTAGGGCTGAGTTCCAGACCATATTAGATTTTTGGTTTAATTCCTCTCATAAATGAGCCTTTGGCCTTTAATTTGACTTCAGATAATGATGGTCAAACTCGGAGGATGTGATTAATACTAACGCATCTTGTAGGACAGGGCTTTTCCACCTTTTCACCCATTGTACCACTTTTAGGATATGACAACATCCGAGTACCACCAGTTGCCTAGTAAGGTGTCAAAAACTTGATGATCGGGAAAAAAAAAGGAAAAAAGTGATGAAGTACAGTAGCCCTCAACTTACAAGAGTTGGCTTAGTGACTGTTTGAAATTACAATGGCACTGAAAAAAGTGCCCCCCAAGCCACAGCCGAGCAAGACACCTGCCTGGCTGCCCAGCGGTGCTCTTCCTCCTGTCTGAGGTTTTCATTGTTGCGAGCATTTCTGTTGAGGATTGGCAGCGGGAGTGGGAGGTGGGGGGGTGTCTGGTTTTTATTCTCCCCGTCTGCTGGGTGGTTGCAGCAGGTTTTGGTCACTTCGCATGACCCTGGGACACTGTGACCATCATAAATATGAATCAGTTGCCAAGCATCTGAATGTAAATCACAAGACCCTGGAGATGCTGCAACATTCCAGCTGATCGGCGCTTCTTTTGGGCTCAGCAAAAGCGCCAGGATCAGCACTTCCACTGAGCCCTGACAGCCCCAAAGAAGCGCTGATCCTGGTGCTTTTGTTGAGCCCTGACAGCCCTGCAGCTCCAGCCGTCTCTCGCTCAGGCTTGTGCGGTGCTGCCACCGGTTCAGCTCATTCCCCTCCCCCGCTACCACTTCTCTAGGATGGTCGCGTACCACCTGCCAGGTGCCAGTGTACCACAGGTGGTACCCGTACCACTGGTTGAAAAGCCCTGTTGTAGGAGATGACCAGACTGAGCACAAGGGAGGGGTCAAGCACGTCATCAGCCTCAAGTTCCTTCGTGCCCACAAGACATCTAAGTCCAGCCCACTTTGAATTCCATCGGTTCTTATTTACTGCCAATTTGCTTTGACCTTTGGTAGCTCAGATTCTTGCAGAGAGCTTAAGCTTGCAATAAACCTATATATTTATTTGAACTGCCTGGATCTTCTGATTTCCCCACGCTTGACACTCCTGTTGGAAGTTCATGAGGCCCTGTTGGCAAAGCAGGAGCTCCTCGTAGTGAACCAATAAACTGGCCAGAAAGCTGAGCCCCGAGGAGCAAGGTGTGAGGCATGCCACTGACCTGGCCCGTTTTCCTTCCTGCAGAAGACTGTCCGGATGTATCCCTTCCAGATCCACAGCATTGCCCTCTCCACTTTTGCATCCCTGATTGGACCTTTTGGGGGTTTCTTCGCCAGCGGTTTCAAAAGAGCGTTCAAAATCAAGGTAGGTCCCAGCTGGGCAGCAGTAGCAGCGTCCCAGCGGTTGTAAAACTGTTTTTAGAAAAAGGGTCTGATCAAATTCTTCTGTTGCATTTCTTGGAAGAGATGTTTTATTATTGATTAAATTGATGTCTTTATGGTGCACAATCATTGTGGTGGTTGTCCTGCTCCCTTCTCAACAGCAACCCTTAGAGGTGGGTGGGCAAAGAGAGGGACTGACCCAAGACATCCGGCCGGCTTCTTGAGCCTAAAGAAGGAGTAGAAATCACAGTTCTTCTCGTTTCTAATTGGGAAACCTTGTTTAACAACCACAGTCGGGACCAGCAACTTAGTAAGCAGTTGCTAAGTGAAAGTGGGCTGCTTGCTTCAGTTTTGCTGTGCTTTACACCCCTGTGAAGCTGAGTGAGGAGTAGATATAGTCCTGGATCAGGGATGCTTTATTTTGCATTCTTGCACTGGGGGTATGGGGTGGACTGGATGTCCTCAAGTACCCCTTCCAACTCTAGCTTTCAGTGATATAGGTTCCAAAGCCGCTAGCGTTCAGTTTTTTTTTCTAATTTTCTCATGGATTGAATATTGGAATTCATGAAGGCTCAATAAAACGTTTTCTTTTAATTGGCAGGACTTTGCCAACACCATCCCCGGGCATGGGGGCATCATGGATCGATTTGACTGCCAGTATTTGATGGCCACCTTTGTCAATGTGTATATTGCCAGCTTTATCAGGTAAAGGTTGTGAAGTAAACACCACACAGAACTGACTGAGTTGCTGGCAGCTTTGTGGTCATCAACACCTGAAAAGTAGAACTGGGAACACCCCCCCCCCAGTGAGCTGTATAAGGATTGGTTTGAATGGGAAGCAAGGGGAGTGAGCCTCCTACCATTCTGGTAGAAACAGTCTATCTGACCACCCCCATTCTTGTGTTCTTCTTTCCAGGGGCCCCAATCCGAGCAAGCTGATCCAGCAGCTCTTAACGCTGCGGCCTGATCAACAGCTGAACATCTTCAATACGCTAAAGGCTCACCTGCTCGACAGGGGGGTGCTTCCCGGTTCTGAGGACGCGTAGACAGCTCGGCCCCCGGGCTGTGACTGAATAAGGGCGAGCACCCCCCCGCCCCCCCGCCATAGGATCCCTGCCCACCTATCCACCTTGCCTGGTCTAGCATAATAACCAAGCTGAGCCTCTCTTGCTTTCCCCTTTCTTCCATATCAAAGGGGTCGTGTCGGTGGTTTGCGTGGGACAGTTTGTCTGCTTCTGAGCAGACAGGAGAGAGGGCTTCGCTTGGAAGAAATTGGGGCGCAGAAGAACCGACTTGGCTGAGTGTTTCAGAACGCAGCCTTAACTTCAGAGCTATGCTTGGGGGTTTTCTCCTCCTGGGGGTGGGTGGGGGTCTCATTTGTTTTTCCCCCAGGGTGAGGTGGACAGAGAGATGGGAGAAAGGAAGCGGCCAACGGGGGGGGGGGGGGGTGGGGGGGAGAGATACTACTCTGTAGCTCAGAAAAGGAAAGGGGCCTGCTTGTGCACCGACGTTCCCTTCCTGAACTGTGCTATGTAGCCAACGTGGTTGTATCATTTGACCAAAGTGTCGAGACCAGAATAACCAAGATGCCGGCCATGCTGGCTTCCCCAGGAGCTGCTCAGCAACTCTTTTTTGCCAGGTAGCAATTTGCATTCTTGGTGGTTGGGAAGCGTTTGTGCCTCCGTTTGTGTGTGTGTGTGTGCACGTGTGTGCGCCTTGGCCATTTCCCTCTACAGAAATGCTACAAGATTGCAGAACTTCCCAAACTGGATTGTTTGGAAAAAAAAATGTTCCCTTTAAACAGCTAGTCCTGGCATTGTTTTGTGTCAATAGGCTTGCGGCCTCCGCTCTGTTCATGCAAGCCTGTGATGCTGTAGTATTTGCTCATTCTTCCTTGCATCATAGAAATGCAGCTAGCGAGGAGGGTCCGAGTCAAATTGTTCTGGGATTCCTCTTTAAAAAAATCAGAAAAGATAACAGTTTTTCTTCCTATTTGAAGAGGTAATTATTACATCTTTACCTCAATGAAACAGAGCTTCATTAGATTAGAAAAGAGATTCCTGGCAGGAAAAAAAAATCCCCCAAAGATTACAGAAATATATATTAAAAATATTGCTCACATCTTATGCAACAGAAATAAATTATAAAAAGAATTTCATTTTGGCAAAAAAAGAAGGTACAAAATACAGAAATATTTGACTACTGAAACCAAAGACTCGGCCTCCTGAAAATTTAAGACGCACGCTTGCCCACCTTGACGCTTCCAGAAAAGGAAGGACTGCAACTTCCACAATCCCCAACGAGTGGGACTACTGATCATGCTAGTTAGGGATAACAGAAAGCATAATTCAGCCCGTCTTAAAGAGGGCTCAGGTTGAGTGAGGGTGCTTTGAAGAGCAGAGGCAGCCCAGCCAGAGCAGTCATATATGCAGGGCTGGCTTCAAGTCTTGGTTGTCGTGCAGTTTAGAAAGTTCTTTATCTGCTTTTTTGGGGGGTCTGATGTGAAATTCTTCATTATCTGCTAATGGTTGCACTCCTAGACCTGCATTTGGTCTGTGCCATTTTAGACTGCAAGACGGGAGGTTTCACGTGACGGCAGAAAAATCTGTACAGAGAAGAACATGCTTGTTTTTTCAAGTGTTGGAATATAGGTGAATATCTGGTAACAGGGACCATTCGGTCAGATTAGCTTTCTTTCTGACCTGAATTGGTGATTTCTTTTTCTTTTTGCTCAGATGTATTAGAAATCGATAGGATTTGAAGCTGTGTTTCTGGACGGCAGCGTTGTTTCCCACGGATGCAGACTTTTTTGGCCCTTACAGATGTGTGGACTTCAGCTCCCAAAATCCTTAGCAAAGGCTGGCTGGTGGGGGAAATCTTGGAGGCTGGAGACGGTCAGTGTTGGCCACCAATGCAGCTGTGTCAGGAGTTCAGGTCTGTCTGGTAATAAAGGCTGTCTCCTTTGAGTGTGCTTTTGAGAGGAAGGGAAGGGAATTCCTCTCCTTGCAGCATGAGAAATGTCTAAGGTTGAAAGCTTGTGAGTGTCCGAACAGCCCCCTCTTGCCCCCTCTTGATATATGATAACTTCAACTCCCACCATCCTTCAGCTATCACGGCCAGAGATTGGTGGAGAATTGTGGGAACTCAAGCCCTATGGAGGTTACAATCTGGAGAAAATTGCATTACGCCCTGGACCTAACTGGCGCAGGGACGTGGTTGAGGTTGCTAATTCTCCTGTCCTCTTTGCTCTCTTGTCATCTTGAGTTTTTAAGACAGTTGACAGAACCAAGAATCGTCCCTTTGAGCTGCATGGCTTGAGATTGTGGAGGCAGAAGGAGCGTTCTGGGCCTGGAAACCTCTCCAGGGAGGCAGAGTGGCCGGGAAGAGGATCGGCTGGGATCTTAACCTCATTCCCATCCTGATCTCCCCCCCTGTACATCCCCTACATGTAGAGAAGACAACCCCACCTGTTGCTGGCTTCCTTCCCAGCACCTGTTCGTGAACGAGAAGGCCAGAGCCCCGTGTGCTTCAGGATGTGTGAATAGCTACATGGGTCCCTGCATGCAAGGAAAGGGAGGCAGAATCGCTCTTCATGATGCCAAACCATTTGCTGTCCAGAAAATCAGCACAACGTGAGTTTGCTTCTGAAAGGAAGCTAGCTGAAGCTGGTGTCTGCAGGGACAGCAAAGCAGGCTTGTCTCCTCTCCTGTTGTTCCTGCAGATGCTCTAATCCAGGGGTCCCCAACCTGTGGCCCACTGCCCACTAGTGGGCCATGAGGGGATTGCAACCGGGCCACGGAAATGGCCGACAAGCACACGCATCCTCCTGGCATGAAGAGCAGGTGAGTGTGTGCACACATGTCATTGGCATGAGCGGCAGGTGTGTTTGATGGCCGCTTATGTGGAACCATCCCCCTGTCTTCCCCCCCTCCCTTTCCCCCTCCCCCCAGTCTGCAAAGCCGGAAACGCTGGGGAAATCTGCTTTAAACTAGATGGAGGCTTGTTATGGTTTCTATATAAGGAAAGGTGTGGCAGGAAGGAAGTGAGCTGGCACATGTATGGCAGAATTTGGGTGTATATTGATGAAGGTGAAAATAACGATGTTGGCTAGAAGGCAGCTGCAGTGGGGATCCCCCTGAGCAGAACTAGGACTCTTGCCATTGTTGGCGTCAGTTTGCTCAGCTCCAGAAAACCTTGTTTGATTTGGGGGGTTTTCTAATAGACAGAGAGGTGTACTCCCCACCTCCACTCACAGCATGGCCTGATACCAAAATGCAACAGAAAAATAAGTGCAGGAAGTGAAGAGAGTGTCATAGTTTACCCTTTCAAAAAGGCTCTGACTAAAGTCTTCTGAAAGCAGGGCTTAGACCAAACATGTAAATTCATACGTGTAGACGAATCCTTTGAAATGAACGTTGTCCTTGATGAGGAAGGTGGGTTACATTACCTGTTCCGCACAGGCTGTTTTGCCTGCAACCTTGACCATCAACACCCTAGTTTTGCTATGGGGCTGGAAGTATCGTTAGGCAAGGGAGCTAACAAGGAATTCAACGGCATCAAGGGAAATCAGAAGAGAGCCACGTGGCAGAAGAGGCCGCAGGATGGTGCACAGCATCTTATTAGAAAGCCTTGTAGGACCTGGATCCAAGCCCTGGCCCGCCCATTTCTTGAGCAACCGTCATCTGAAGGTGTTTGTGTGGTCTCTGAAGCCAGACGTAAGGATTGGTGGAGATACTGCAGATAGATGTAGACGGTGGATTGTTCGGTAGGCAGGGGCATGTGTGTGTGTGTGTGTGTGAAGCAGTTGGGCACCAGTTGTGGGTCAGCTCTTTCATTCCACCCTGTCGAGCAGCCTAAGCTGTGGGAGGCAAGGTGTAGCATTTTAAGACAGGTTCTCAACCTCAGCACCTCGAAGCCCCCAGATCTTGAATATTGCTGTGGCTGAGAAACACTTTTTTAGGGGATGGATAATGTTCTCATGTGCTTCCACTTGATGCTTGCTTGGACCTCCAGGCCTCCAAATGCCTCTTCAAGAAGAAGCAAGATTCTGAGGAGCACTGGAGAAATGTCTACGTCCTGTAGTTTAGGAGCCTCCCAATTTGGCAATTTTAAAACTTGTGAACTTCAACAGCACATGCTGGCTGGGGAGTTCTCGGAGTTGAAGTCCACAAGTCTTAAAAGTCGCCAAGTTTGGAGACCCCTGCTATAACTGAAAAAGCCAGCATCCTCTAGCCAGGTCCCCCTTTCTCTCCCCCCCCAATATCTCCTTCTGCTAAACAACTCCAGATGTTGGCAGAGTTAGTCTAGGGCACCAGTGGCTTCCTGTAGACAGCACCTAAAGCTGGCCATATTAGTCCTGCCAGCATAGCTACGTGAGCACCTTGTATCTTCCTAGCCTTTAGTTCCATTCAGAAATTGTTTCCTACCGCAACTGATTCTTTCTCTCCATTCCCTCTTGCCGTGCCCTGTGCTTATTTCTCTGTGCAGTGTCCTTTTGAGGAAGAGATGTTGATGGCTGTCTCGTTTCTTTTGCAAATGCCCATAAAGCAGGAGAGTCGGCAGGGTGGGTTCAAAAAGGTCAGGATGGGGGCCACACTGGTGCAGTCCAAAATCTCTGCATTTTTTTATGTGTGTTGCAAACGGGCGGAGCTTCAATTGCACTGTTGTGGCCACCAACCTGACTTTTTTGACCATATCCAGCAAGGCACCCTTGCCAATGGCTAATCTTTGAGTTATATGAGTTTTTTTTTTAAAAAAAGTTGCTGTTTTGTTCTGTCAAAATGTGAAATATTGTACAAAGGCATTTTACCCTATTTATATACTGTAATGTTATTAAATAAAACGTATCTAAAGTAATTACTTGTACATGCAATATTGGAAAAAGGGCGTATTTTCAATTGGTTAGTTGAAGCAGCTGGCTGAGACTTCGCAGAAGAGCATTTCGATGTGAATCACCTTTGCAAACCACAACATCTGCACCATCCTTAATTGGCACGCAGAGTTGGGTGAGCCGGATTTCTTTCAGCTTCTGCCGGAATGGATGGTTCATTTCCAAGGGTGGTAAAACATGGGTGCAACAAGACGGCAGGGGCTGAGAACAGTGCAAACTGCAAACAAAGCTAAACAGGCAGCAGTGCTGTAAAAATCCATTAGATTTATATAGGCTTGCAACAAGTGACTATTAAAGGAAAAAAGGAAGTAATTTTATTTATTATTTTCCAATCCAAGACCAACCGAACCAACAAAATATATATAGCAGTTAAGAAAAAAAACAACATAAATTATCCAAAAAAGGAAAACTGAGGAAGGCATCAGATGATTCCTGCAGGCTAAAACTTGTCAGTGAGCATGTTGTCACCATTTTTGATTCATTTAGAAAGATTGTTTAAAGGGATAGTAGAGATCTTGGGAGAGAAGCAATTGGGATTATAAATTTTAATTTTCATTAAAGGTAAAGGTTCCCCCGCACACGCGTGCTAGTCGTTTCCGACTCTAGGGGCGGGTGCTCATCTCCATTTCAAAGCCAAAGAGCCAGCGCTTGTCCGAGGACATCTCCGTGGTCATGTGGCCGGCATGACTCGACGCCAAAGGTGGGAGTGGGGAAAGAACAGCTAGGAAGTCTTTGGAGTGTTTAGTCTGCTCGTCTCAGCCCACAAAGTTGGGAATGTCTAAAAGGCAGTGGTGCTGTAGGTCAGGGGTGTCCAACATTGGCAACTGTAAGAGTTATGGACTTTAACTCCCAAAATCCACCAGCCCGCATGGTTGAAGTCTTAGTTGCCAAGATTGGAGACCCCTGACCTACGTCAAGCTGCCACCACCTACATCTTCTGGTGTCATTTGGTCTTTGGGTAGAAGAGCTGACTGCGTGGGTTGTAGACCTTTCACTTCCACTGCAAGGCAACATAAGACCTTGGCATGACGCATAAGTCACAAGTTGGGCAAAACTGGGAGAGTGTGCAGGCTCCTTAGAGATTCAAGAGTAGATACGCAGTCACCAAATATCTCCATGGGGAACCTTCCCTACACCACAGACCCAGGGGAGATTATTGGTCTAAAAACATCCCTTTGTCAGAGCAGTGTATGGACTTCAATTCCCAGAATTCTCCAGCCACCACGCTTGTGGAGTTCTGTTCTAAACCAGCCCTCTTCTCGCACCCCTAATCAAAGGAAGAGTCTGGAAAGCGTCCAAGATCAAAAGGCTTCTGCCAAGTTTTAATTACACTGTTACAAAAATACAAGAGCTTGACTTCTCAAAGAAAAAGTTGCTTTCAGCAACTAGCCCCTCCCCAAACACTTCTTTTATAGAGAGCTCAGGGCGTGGTCTCCCTGTGCCTCCTCCCGAGGAGTCCCATAGCCTTCCTTTGTTTGTCCCTGCTCGTCTGCCTCCTGCGTCGGGCGTCCTTGAACAGGGCCAGCTGTGGGTCATCATCCTCCGCACTCTCGGGCTCACACAGCTGAGAAGAGGTTCCCGGCTGAGGACTCTGCAAAGTCTCCAAATCATCATCAGCCGGTTCGTTTCCCTCCTCCCCCACATCTGAGTCCTCCGATACATCGGACCCGGCTGTCGGGCCCACAGGCTGGCCCTGAGTCACAACACTATCCCGCACCGCAGGGCCCTTCCCCCGGGTCTGCCGATCCGGATGCGGTCGGGATGGGAACTGTTCGTGAAAAGCAGTCACCAACGCAGGGGCATGAACGGCGGTCGCGTCTTCCCATGTGAAGTCCTCCGGCCCGTACCCTTTCCACTCGATCAGGTACTGGAAGCGACCTTTCAGCCAGCGGGAATCCCTGATGCTGGCGACCTCGTACTCGGGGGTGCTGTCGCCATCACGAGGTCCTGATGGGGGAGGTTCCGCTTGGCGAAGTGGACAAGCCGGTTGTTCGGGGACCAACAAGGACCGATGGAAGACGGGGTGCACGCGCAGGGAACGTGGCAGAGTTAAACGATAGGCGACCGGGTTGATGACGGCCTCGACTGGGAACGGTCCAAGGTAACGGTGGTCCAGCTTCCTCGCCGGCCGAGTGGATGGTAGGTTCCTGGTGGACAGCCAGACCCGATCCCCCACCGATAATGGAGGCGTATCCCTTCTCGACCGATCGGCGAACCTCTTGTAGTCGGCCTTGGCCTTCTCCAGCTGCCGTCGCACCAACCGATGGATCGCCTGTAACTCCGCCATGAATTCGTTCGCTGCCGGCTCCGGTGAGTCCACGGGAGAAAGGGGGAAAAACCGAGGGTGATAACCCACATTGGCCAAGAACGGTGTCATCTGCGTGGAGGTGTGCTGCGAGTTGTTAAAGGCAAACTCGGCTATGGCCAAATAGTCCACCCAATTGTCCTGCTGCAGGTTAACGTAGCAGCGCAGATACTGCTCCAAAATGCCGATGACCTTCTCGGTACCCCCGTCGGTCTGAGGATGATGCGCGGACGAGAGGCAAACCTTAATGTCCAACGCCCGCATCAACTCCTGCCAGAAGCGGGCTGTAAACTGGGCCCCCCTATCGGAGACGACTCTATCGGGAAGGCCGTGCAGCCGGAACACCTGTTGGATGAACATGCGACTAGTGGCGCGAGCTGACGGTAAGCCGCGACAGGGGATGAAGTGCGCCATCTTGGTCAACATGTCCACCACCACAAACACTGTCGTGAAGCCGGAGGATGGGGGTAGATCCGTCAGAAAGTCCATGGACACAGCCCCCCAGGGTCTCTTGGGCGTTGGCAAAGGCTGCAGTAAACCAGGCGGGGCCCCTGTCGCTGACTTGGCCTGCCTGCATGGGACGCAGGAGGTGACATAAGACTGGACATCGTGTCGGACTCGGGGCCACCAGAATGTACGGGAGACCAGGTTCAGAGTCTTGAACAGGCCAAAATGCCCCGCAGCCGGGTTATCATGACATTGGCTGAGGACGAGTCCCCTGAGTGGCCCTCCTGGAACATAGAGCCGGTCACGATAATACAGGAGTCCATCCGTGACCGACCAAGGCGAATCTGGCCCCACCTCTTCCTTCCGCTGAGCCACCCACGCCTCCTGCTGCTGCGCCTCCCGGATCCGAGCCCGTATATCCACCGGCTCCCGCACCGCAGCAAAAGACTCGACGGGGATCACGGTCCTGGGCGGAAGCTTGTCTTCCACTCGGGTGTACTCGGGCTTCCTGGACAGAGCATCCGCTCTCTGGTTGTGCCCGCTTGGTATGTACCGCACCCGGAAGTCAAACCTCGCAAAGAAGAGGGACCACCGGATCTGGCGTTGGTTCAAATTCCGAGCGGTCTGCAGGCTTTCCAGATTCTTGTGGTCCGTCCGGACCTCGATTTGATGCCGCGCCCCCTCCAGATGATGCCTCCAAGCCTCGAACGCCGCCTTGATGGCCAGCAGCTCCTTCTCCCAGATGGTATAGTTGCGCTCCGAGGGATTCAATTTCCGTGAGTGATACGCGCAAGGGAAAAGGGTACCGTTGGGCGTCGCTGCCTGAAGTAACACGGCCCCAATGGCAATGTCGGAGGCGTCCGCCTCCACGACAAATGGCCGTTGCGGGTCAGGATGCTTCAAGATGGGCTCCTTCATGAAGGCGTCCTTCAGAGCTTGGAACGCCTGTTGTTCGGGGGCGTTCCACTGGAACCGAGTCTTCTTCTGCAGGAGCCGGGTGAGGGGGGCTGTCAAGGCAGCAAAGCCAGGGATGAATGTCCGATAGTAGTTGGCAAATCCAAGAAGTCGCTGAATATCCTTCACGCGACGCGGGGGTTGCCAACTCTGCAATGACTCAACTTTACTCGGTTCCATGGCGATGCCCTCAGGAGAAATGCGGTGACCCAGGAAATCAATGGTCACCTGGTAGAACTGGCACTTCTCCAACTTGGCAAACAGCCGATGATTCCGGAGGCGCTGCAGGACCTGACGGAGATGCTGATGATGCGCTTCACGCGACGGGGAGTAAATCAGGATGTCGTCCAGGTAAATCACAACAAACTGGTCCAACAGATCCCGAAAGACGTCATTCATAAAATGCTGAAACACAGCGGGGGCGTTGGTCAGGCCAAACGGCATCACCGTGTACTCGAAATGTCCATAGCGAGTACCAAACGCCGTCTTCCACTCATCACCCGGCCGAACCCTGACGAGGTTGTAAGCTCCACGCAGGTCCAGTTTCGTGAAGATCTTAGCCTCCCGGAGTCGGTCCAAGAGCTCGGGGATGAGGGGCAGCGGGTAGCGGTTACGCACCGTGATAGCGTTGAGTTTCCGGTAGTCACAGCAAAGCCGTAACTCGCCCGACTTCTTTTTGACGAAGAGCACGGGCGCAGACACTGGCGAGGACGAGGGCCGGATGAAACCACGAGCCAAGTTCTTCGTCAGGAAGTCCCGCAATGCAGCCAACTCGGGCTCCGACATGGAGTACAAACGCCCCACTGGGAGAGGCGCATCAGGGACTAGGTCAATGGAGCAGTCGTAGGGCCTGTGCGGGGGTAATTGGTCCGCCTCTGACTCGCTGAACACGTCAGCAAAGTCGGACAGTTCGGGAGGCAAGGAAACCCCTGAGGAACCCTCCACCTGGCCGGCACAGATATGGCGGGTGTGGTCCACGCACTGCAAACTTGGGAAGGTGACCAAGTTCTGAGACCAATAGATCTGTGGATCATGCGCCCGGAGCCACGCCAGTCCCAAGACCACGGGGAAGTGCAGATCCGAAGTGACGTAGAACTGAATGGCCTCCACATGGGTACTGATGGCCATACACACGGGTTGCGTGGCGGCCGTGATAGGCCCGGACAGGAGCACTCGACCATCGATGGTCTCCACAAGCATGGGCGGATCCACTGGACACTGGGGAACAGCCCATTTGGCCACAAAGGCCGAATCCATAAAGTTAGTGGTAGCCCCAGAGTCAATTAAGGCATGGACTGGAATCCCCTCTGACTTGCCAGGGAGGATCAGACGTGCCTCCAAAATCAAATGCCGTGGAGGTTCACAGGCACCGTTGGAACGGCGTCGCTCGGAGTGGATGTTGTGGGTCGCCCGATCTTTCACACCGTCTAGATCGGGCTCGGGCCGTTTCCCGATAACAAAGCAGGGGACTTTCTCAGGGCAGGCTTGGTCACTGACGCCCGCTGACGCTTCTTCGGGCAAGAAGCAGCCAAATGTCCAGGGTCCCCACAGTAAAAACACAACCCCTCCGATCGTCGTCTGTCCATTTCCGTCACCGATAGACGGGACCTGGCGGCACCCAGCTCCATTGGCTCCTCCCTCTGGACCGGGGGCTCACGCACAACAGGGGCGGCAGGGGTCTGTGGGGTGGCACGGCGACTCTTACGCTGCTGCAGCCGGGCATCGATCCGCAGACAAAGATGGATCAGCCCATTCAGGTCTGAGGGAATGTCCACGCGGGCCAGCTCATCCAACATCTCCTCTGACAAGCCATCCTGAAAGGCATCCACGAGCGCAGCCTCATTCCAGGCGGAATCCTGGCTAAGCAGCCGGAAATCGCTGATATAGGCCTGTAGAGGGCGCTGACCCTGCCTCAAAGCTTTCAGGCGTCGGGTGGCCGTCTGTGCCTTAATCGGGTCCTCGTACATGAGGCGCATATGGTCACAAAACCCCCCAAAGTTATCCAACAAAGGGCTAGGCTGTGCCAACAGAGGCGTGCCCCAACGAGCTGCATCTCCCGACAGAAGGCTCAACACGAATCCCACCTTATCTCGGTCAGTGGGGAAATCAGCTGCTTTCACGCTGATATAAAGCTGGCATTGTCCCAGGAAGGCAGGAAACAGTTCTGGATTACCAGCGAATTTATCCGGCATAGCTAACTGACATTTCCTCCTGGGTGGGGGGGCAGCATGTACCTGAGCCTGCAGTTGTGCCACCTGAGTGGCCAGCAAGGTGAGTTGCTGGTTGAGCTGGACATTCTCGGCAAGAAGCTGCTCCATCGTAGTATTAAGGGGTGGGTGGCTGAAAGCAAACTGTTCTAAACCAGCCCTCTTCTCGCACCCCTAATCAAAGGAAGAGTCTGGAAAGCGTCCAAGATCAAAAGGCTTCTGCCAAGTTTTAATTACACTGTTACAAAAATACAAGAGCTTGACTTCTCAAAGAAAAAGTTGCTTTCAGCAACTAGCCCCTCCCCAAACACTTCTTTTATAGAGAGCTCAGGGCGTGGTCTCCCTGTGCCTCCTCCCGAGGAGTCCCATAGCCTTCCTTTGTTTGTCCCTGCTCGTCTGCCTCCTGCGTCGGGCGTCCTTGAACAGGGCCAGCTGTGGGTCATCATCCTCCGCACTCTCGGGCTCACACAGCTGAGAAGAGGTTCCCGGCTGAGGACTCTGCAAAGTCTCCAAATCATCATCAGCCGGTTCGTTTCCCTCCTCCCCCACATCTGAGTCCTCCGATACATCGGACCCGGCTGTCGGGCCCACAGGCTGGCCCTGAGTCACAACAAGTTCTGATAAAATGTGGTCCAACCTTTCTGACTTGGTGGAAATTGTGGCATGGGGGGGGAGAGGGAATGGTTGCATGTGTTGCTTTCACAAACTCAAATCTACACGTTATAACACTGTTTCTCTGTCCATGGGCCCCTGGGGGGCTGCAATGTCACGGGGTCCATGAAGACTTGAAGAAACGTTATAATTTAAATCTTGAGTTAAGTCTTGGGGGTCCAAAGCCACAAAAGGTATTTAAAGGGGGCCTGTGGTGACGAAAAGGTTGAGAACCATTGAGCAGGGGGCTGGACTAGAAGACCTCCAAGGTCCCTTCCAGCTCCTATTGTGTTACAGCAGGGGTGTCAATCTGCCAACCCACAGGCCAGTTGCATCATACAGAGGCCACGCCCACCCCAGCCCTGGCAATGTGAAAAAAACCCCGAGATACATCACGACACGTCACGTAATGTGGCGAGTTTAACACCTGTGTGTTACAGCATTACAGTAGAATTGAAGGGGGGGAATCATTGATGCCACTAGTTGTGTATTTCAACCCAACCCATGAAATGTTTGCAAATCAGATAGTTGAGATGTCCAGGAAGTGCAAGCCATAGTATTCCATCTGATACTCAATGGAAGTGAAAATTGGACTTTAAAGGAGCGAGATAGGAAGAATATTAATGCTTTTGAATTTTGGTGTTGGAGCATGGGTAATCAAGAACACAAACCAATGGTTCATTGAACAAAGCCTAAAGTGATGTTTCCTGCTCTGGCACTGTGACTGCAAATAAAAAAAAAATGCATCCTCTAAAACAGGTGGGGAACGGTGGCCCCTTTATGACCTGTGGACTTCAACTCCCACAATTCCTGAGCCAGGGTGGGAGTTGAAGTCCACAAGTCATAAAGGGGCCATCGTTCGCCAACCCTGCTCTAAAAGATGCCAATTTTGAATTACTCCGTTTGCCCTTGTTCTGGAACCACAGGCATTTGGGGATGGGAGGGGTAACTCTGAAAATTAAAATGGTGGCTTCAACAGCTTGATTGCCATGACCATCTTGTCATCACCCTGCTCGCCCACAGCTCTGTCTTGAAACAAAGGTGAACTCTACTGAGTTAACCCATCCAGTGAGTAAGATACCGTCAGAACCCATTCTTTCCCTGGGGGGGGGGAGGACCTATTTCATTTCTTCTTCATCTCTTTCTGCCATTCTCCTGAGGGGGAGGGGGGAAGGGTCTGTGGTATGGCTCTCTGCTTAGCTACAATGTATCCTTTCCACTGTTCCTATATCCTTACTCCTTGAACTGTCTCCCTTGATGTTACCTTGGGGTGATAAAGGAATGTGCCTCCAACCATCTGGCTTATCTCTCGCTGTGGAAGAGAAGGTGTGCAGACCCAACTACATCTTCACAAGCATGGGAAAGGACCCCGTTATCAGCTCTTTTTCCACAGCAGACTTAACCCCTGGGGATTGGCCCATTCAAACTGACCGGATGAACTCTTGGGGTGGGGTTTGCTTGGGACTCTTTTAACCTATTGATCTGAGTGGGAAAGCCTCAGATCCTGCCTTCTATGTCTGCTATCAGCTTCTCCTAATAAAAGTTCCTTTTGGAATGAAACTGTTCCAAGAGTCCTGTTTTTTTGGGATGAGGTTTTGAAGTGGGCCCTGACAGGTATTTTATTTTCATCCCATCTTTATTATTACTGAGATAGAACTATGTGACCAGGAGGTGGTCCTGAAGGATCTAGGTCGGGGTAGGCAACCTCGGCTCTTTTATGACTCATGGACTTCAACTCCCAGAATTCCTGAGCCAGCTATGTTGAAGTCCATGAGTCATAAAAGAGCCGAGGTTGCCTACCCCCGATCTAGGTGGTACCATGACCCTTGGCTCTAGCAAAGCTCCCTGTCTCAATCAGAAGCTCTTTGACCAGATCAGGAAGCAGACACGACAAGATTGCTTGGAGCTCTCTCAGTCTGACCTGCTGTGTTTTCCCTTCCCTTCTTATAGCAAGAGTGTTGAGGTGAGGCCAGTCTGAATGTCTTTCTAATGCTTTGTTTGTTTCTGGGCTAAAAGCTTGCTTGTGTGGTGTAGGGAAGGTTTCCCATGGAGATATTTGGTGAATGCGTATCTACTCTTGAATCTCTAAGGAGCCTGCAAGCTCTCCCAGTTTTGCCCAACTTGTGACTAATGCATCATGCCAAGGTCTTATGTTGCCTTGCAGTGGAAGTGAAAGGTCTACAGCCCACGCAGTCAGCTCTTCTACCCAAAGACCAAATGACACCAGAAGATGTAGGTGGTGGCAGCTTGACGTAGGTCAGGGGTCTCCAATCTTGGCAACTAAGACTTCAACCATGCGGGCTGGGGAATTTTGGGAGTTAAAGTCCATAACTCTTACAGTTGCCAATGTTGGACACCCCTGACCTAGAGCATCACTGCCTTTTAGTCATTCCCAACTTTGTGGGCTGAGACGAGCAGACTAAACACTCCAAAGACTTTCTAGCTGTTCTTTCCCCAGTCCCGCCTGCCCGCCCGCCTCCGGCTTTAGTCCATCAGCTTCACATGCCGAAGGCTCACTTCCTCAAAGCTGGTGAGACAGCAGCACCCATGTGTTTAGCCACCCAGGGCGGGTGCCTTGCATGGCACGTCTGTGGTTTTGCAGAGGAACGCTCCAGAGAACATGGAGCTAAATGCAACCAAGGACCTACCAAGAATGAAGGTGACCCCACCAGGTTCTTCCTGTCTGTGAAATGAACTGAAGTCAGACTAACATCTGGAAAGCGAGGGAACTAACTTTGTGCCACAAGAAAGCAAGAGAGAACTATCTGTATGTCACAGAGGATCCCACACTGGGTAGGCGGAAGTTGTTGGCAAACCAACGAGACTTTGCTTTTCTCAAGGAAGCTCAAACGTCAATTGAAAAACATCTCTCCAGTGCTCATAGTCTGGAGCAGGAGAAAGGACCCACGCTACGGGCCCCTGCGTGGATGCAAGCCTTACAGCTGGAGCTGGGATGTCTCTCAAATTTCCTCGTCACTGGGATTTGCATCTGAAGAAGAATATGTCCAAAATAGGTATTCTCTTATTTTAAAAAATGAGTTGAGGAGTCTATAGTAGCCCTAGACTTTGTCCTCGGGTTCGGTGTGTAAAGGCTGTGAAAACGTGGAATTGCTCCCTTTGCAGGCTGTGTAGAGATTTAAACCCAGGTGAGCCACTCAAGGCTCTCCTCTCCTGCTTCCTCAGTCTGCCTCTTGTGGGTCTCAGGGTTGGTTTGGGTTTGAAAGGCTTCTGCTGAGGTCCAGCCCTCCTCCTAGCAATAGGCAAATGTTGCCCCTTGAGACAAAGAGCTGTATCTAGTGATAGGCCATTTTAGGCTCTGATTTAAATGCATCACCCAGTTTTGCTCAGTTCTTTTGCAGTTCCGTATAGCAGGCAGGTGGTTTTGTTCTTGCAAGGTCTTGCTCTGGCTTTTGACTTCATGTAGATTTAGAATCTGTGGGGTTCCAGCGTTCCATTCTCACAAGCTGGAAGAAGCCATTACCCCCCCCCCCCCGCAACTTCTGTGATGCCCATTTGGCAAAAAAAAAAAAACAGCCAGAGGGCTCTTGGTGGCACCATTCAAGCCCATCAAATCATTTTCTTTTCTTGTCTTGCCGAGAAAGAACCCCCATCTAACCTCACCCCGCAAGGTTGACTGCATCCATTTCTTTTTTTCAACCACTTTTCAGACTGTGTCAAATAAGGGAAGGTGTATTGAAAACAGGAGGGGAATCTGCAGTTAGGGTGATCTTGGTTGGAGGTTGAAGTTTCTGGTGGATCAATCATTTGTGCTGTAGCATCTCTTGAGGATCACGATGGGTCAGACACGACTTCGCAACTAACAACAACATCTCTGTTGAATTAGTGTTCCCGTTGAGCCCGCAAAATCTCCATTTTTGAGGGTGTCAACATCAAGCGCATTCTTTGAGCAGTTAAGTCAAAATCTCTGGCCCTCCATGCCTTCTGATGCCATTTCAATGAGTCTTCAAGAAAAGGGACACAGCACATGGTCCTGCAGGAAACGGGTTCTGTGAGTTCTGATCTTGTCAGTTGCTTTCCTCATGGATCCCTGCTGTACTAGGTTTTGGCACCTGCCAGTGGACAGGATCTGATCATGAGCACTTTGTGATTCAAGGGGCATTTTAGCTCACTGCTCCTCAGCCTAGTAGGGAGGGCTGTGCTCTGCTTCCAAGAACCTCCTGCAGAAGTTAGAGGTTCCATGGTCAAGCATTGTTGACTTAGCGTTCTCCAACACCTTCCCTTTTCCCTCCAACTTCCCCTCCCATTTTCATTTTCTCTCCCCCTCCAACCCAACAGTGCAGCATTTCTCCTCATCATGTAGAGAAGAAATACATGTGATCGTCATTTTACTACTTGAGGTCTTTTGCTCTCCTTGTCCTTTTTGTCTAAATAAAGATTTTTTTGTATCGTTGCAAAAGATGGAATTCCCCACACTTGCAAATTCCCCTTGCTTTAATGTGGTCGGGAGTTTTTATATATTTGTGATAGCTTTCTCTAGGAGAAAACTAACCTGTAAGTTGTAGATTAGTGCAGTTGTAGACTATGGTTTTGAAAGGCAATGAACTAGGAGAATAAATCTATGTAGAAAGAATGTTGTGGTTCCTTAAATCAAAAGTGGTTAGTTTTCAGGTTTAAGTCACCTGTGACCATTGGACTAATTTCAAAGGTTTCTGCAAGAGTCCACTTCAGATTTATGATGAAAGCTTGATCCCTTCTCAATTGCCTCATGCTTGAAGTCAGTCTGGGGAAAGCATGTCCTTGATCAGTTTAGACTTCAGGCCTAGCGTTATTTTCTTCAGTCCTTCGCACCCCATCAGGGAAGGTAGATTGTGGGAAGGCAGCCTGTAGCAAGAGAAAAAGAATTTCCACTGCTGTCTTACTGAAAATTGAACCTGTAGATTATTGGGGGGGGGGGTGGTAAAAGGGAAGAGTCTTGCAGAAATGAAATAATTTAAATAAAAATGGAAGTAAAACTATAAGTTTAGCACTTCAAAAGTCAGATATGTACCTTGGACAACTTTCTGATTTCTACTTTATATTATTCTGTTTTTTTATTTAAAAAGTTTTACAATACATTTTAACAAAACACAACCCCACCCCACCCCCTTCCCACTCCCCAACCCTCCCCAGCCCCTCCCTCCCTTCCCCCTCCCCCCTCCCCGACTTCCCAGAGCTAAGTACAGGGTATAAAAATACAAACAATCATAATCTACCTTATGCAAACAATCATAAACTGTTAAAGCTATCGCACTTTAACTCATATAAATTAACTCCAAACAGTATAAATATCACATCAATAATTATTCAAATGCTGGATAATACTTTTTAGTCCCATATTTACTCCACAGTATCTCTCTGTTGCAAATAGTCTTTCAAGTATACTAAAATCTTTGCCATATCCTCCAAGTTGGGAACTTTTACAGTCCATTCTTCTATAATCGGCAGTTCTTCCTTCTTCCAATATTGCCCTACTAAAAGTCTTACTGCCGTAGTTAAATTCAACATCCGCTTGATATCCACAACAGTAGTGTCAATAAAAATACCCAATAAAAACAACTACAGACAAAACAAATTTACATCAATCATTAAAAAACCAATTTTTCTATTCTTCTTTCCACCTGGTCTTTAATTTTCCATACTAAAACCAAATTTATACAATCTTTCCTTCTCTTAATATATTATACAGTTTCAAGTTATATTATTCTGTTTTATTCTGTTTTATGCCAGCTCCTATCAGTGGTCAGATTAGCACAGCTGAGCTCCCAGAAAGAATGGGGGTATGGAAAGGGTCTCCGAAGGACCCTCCCTAATTATTTGGATGTAAAGATGTGAGGAGAGATATGTACTTTCAGGCTGGCAAGATTCTATTAATGTAACCTTATATAAACTTAAGAGCTAGTTCTTCTGGGTGTGCGTCTTGTTTGGCCTACTCATAAAGTTGACAGCACCACACATAGTTTTTAAATTTTTTGCTCTATTTTATCTTGCCGCAACAGCCAACCTACCATGTATGTTTCATTGGGACTGGCATCCACTCACATTTGCGAGCAAGGAGTGGCCGAGACCTTCCTTTCAACAAAAGCGCAAGAGACCTCTCCTGAGACCAACGTTCAAATGTCCACTTGAAATAACACATCAGTCTTAAACTTCTGTTTAACCCACTTTTCTTTGAAAAAAAACACATTCCCAAATGGTTATCTTGCCTTTAACCTCTCTCACAGAATTTTAAAAATAATAATATAGCCACTCTAGTACTTATAATAATGTTTTCATCTTTTAAATCTGTGTCCCTGAGTAATTTAAAAAAAATATCAATGTCCTGGGAATAAAAGCAATCTCAGATTTTGACTTTAGAGTCACTTAAGCAATTTTAAAAAAACAATAATTGAAAGAAGGCAGCAGCATCCCAGGTCCCTACTGTTGGCAAGTTCTACATGGAAATCTCCACAAAGTCAAGTTATTGGTTTCTCTTTTTCAATTTTTCCTTTATTTTATTTTTTTATTGCATTTTAAAATGTAACTAAATAAATAAGGTTGCCAAAACAGAGGTGAACAATTTCTTTTTGGCTTTCCAAAGTCAGTGGAAATAGCTGGCTCAGGAATTCTGGGAGTTGAAGTCCATGAGTCATAAAAGAGCCGAGGTTGCCTACCCCTGGCTTAGGCCTAGGCCGCTTTATGACTCGTGGACTTCAACTCCCAGAATTCCTGAGCCAGCCATGCTGAGGGGAAAGGGAGAGGTTTCCAAGCTGAGCCATGCTGGCTTAGGAATTCTGGGAGTTGAAGTCCATGAGTCATAAAAGAGCCGAGGTTGCCTACCCATGGCCTAGTCTGTGGTTCATTCTCATGTACCTTTACAGGTGCACAGGATTAATCTAAACTAATCGCATTTTCCTTCATAAGAGTATAACATATAAGAGCTAGTTTGGTCTAGTGGTTAAAGTACCAGGCTAGAAAGCAAGAGACCATGAGTTCAAATCCTGCTTTAGCCATGAAAACCAGCTGGGTACCTTGGGCAAATCACTCTCTCTCTCAGATTCACCGCCTTGAGTTATTTGTAAAAATAATAAAGGTGGGAAATGAATAAATAGGACACCGTGATTATATGCTTGATGTGGGGGAAGACTTAATTTGAGGACTTAATTTAAGTAAAAATGTAAAGGCTTTAAAAAACAGGGTATTTTCCTTTTCCAAAAGGGGTGAACATGAGGAAAAAAATTTACAAGTTACATGAGGAAAAGTTTCACAAGATCAGTAGTAGTGGGTGTGATCAGGAACTCTGTGGGAGCATCTTTGAAGTCAAAGGTTTCCCTGGCCATTGTTTGCACTGTCCTGTATTTGGAATGTGCAACAGAAATCAATAAGAAAGCTATTAACTTACTGATTGCTTATTATTTAATAAACAAGTAATACATAATTTGGTCTAGTGGCATCAGGTTAGAAGCCAGGAGTCGGTTCTAAGATAAGAGTTCTAATCCTATCTTAGCCACAAAAGCCTGCTGGGTGACCTTGGGATGGTCACTCTCTCTAAGCCCACAACACAGAGTTGTTATGTGGGGAAAATCGGAGGAAGAAGGTGTGCTGAGTCTTGGGCTACTTGCAAAAATAATAAAGGCAGGATAAAAATCTAATAAATGAATAGCCAGTGGAAGTTCTTCTTCATAGCAGGAGAGACATTTTTTTTAATTTGAAAAATGCTGTGTTACTATATTGTTGAAAGGAAAATCTTCATCAGGGTCCAGTCCAAGCTGGGAATAAACAAAATGGAGACTGCTTTAGAAAGAAGGTTGTAGTTTATTGAAGAGCAGGACCACAAGACATGAGGATCTGGAGCAGCTGACCACATGTTGCTGGGAGTAGTAGGTTTTTATACCTTCTTGGGCTTTTGTGTTTGGAGTTGTTCTTCTTGTTTCTGTAGCATGAACTTTGACCTGAGCTTTTGAGCATGTCCTTTTGGTATTTTGATGGTGATGGGTTAATCCTATTATGTCCTAAAGGTCATCTCTTTAGAGTTTGGGTGGGGTGTATAAATTTTAGGGGTCTTTGTCTTTCTAATCTCATCAGCTTTTAGCTTCCAACCTTCCTGAACAGGATGATCAAATCTCTATTTCTAAAAGCTTCTGCTTGGGGGAGGGAGACTTGGAGCTGTCTTTGTTTAAGATTTTTCATTATTCCTTTGGGGAAATATAATATTCTGCTTTTTTATATTTCCCCAAATATTTCTTTCTCAGAGTCGGGGGGTGCTGTCCTCCTACAATATCTTTGCATACAATCCATTAGTCCCCTCTAAGATGCTTTGCATCTCTTGTAAAAGCTTCAGATTTTCAACACCCAAGGTAGAGATTTGAGCTTTGTTGCAGCATTTTCTACAGCAGGATAGGGAAATCAAAACGCAACATAGCCCTTACAAGTTCAGCCCCTTTCAAAATGACTACTGTAATCTATTTTGGGCTCTCCAACTCCTCTTCCAGTCATAAAACGTGAAATCAGTGTTACAGATTTTCACATGCTGAAAGTGAAAGAAAAACCAATCCTATCTCTGGAGTGTAAAACAACAGCCGGAAGTCTCTGCTTCTTCTTTTATATGGGGATGCGTCGCCATGTCTTCTGCCTTTGCCCCCTGTTGACTGGAGCCTAAATCCAGAGAACATGGTCTGTGCTCAGAAGACCAGCAAGCCCATCCTAAGGCAAATACGACTGAAGTTTAAGTCTTTAAATTTTTTTAAGACTTTTTAACTTTTTAAGATTTTTAAGACTTTGGAAATCCAAAAAGAAATTGCTCACCTCTGTTTTGGCAACCTTATTTATTTAGTTACATTTTAAAATGCAATAAAAATATAAAAAATAAAGGAAACATTTAAAAAGAGAAACCAATAACTTGACTTTATGGAGATTTCCATGTAGAACTTGCCAACAGTATGGACCTGGGATGCTGCTGCCTTCTTTCAATCTCTTGAGTCTGCTGATCTCCATTTTCAAGAAGTGTGTTGCTTGCACTAATTCCTCAAAGAAATGAGATGAATCAAAATGGAAAGAGGTAAAACCTTTTTTTTTAAAAAAAAATTCACACCCTCAATTTCCTCCTGCCTCACCCAACAGCAGCCAGCAGAGAGCACTCAGGAACAAATTTTAGGTTTCTTTAGAGACCCTCTGAACTTCTCTTGCTGGAGAAGAGTTATAGGATTTCAGGAGGGGATTTATTTGGCTGGATCTGAACTGAACTAAGCTGGAGTGAAATGGCAGCATTTGGGGCAAAATTGAATTCTTCCACACAATCAGCTGAAGTTCTGAGCCGCTACACCACAAGTTCCCCAGAAGTTTCATTTCCACCTAATTTCCTCTTGCAACAAGTTTGTCTGCCAGTCTATGCAGAGAACGAAAGTCAACCAGCAGTGGAAACTTTAAATTTGTTGCCGTGTGTGTGTGTGTGTGTGTGTGTGTGTGTGTGTGTCTGTGAGCTGGAAGGCTAAAAGAGACAACCCTAGATGACAGATCATACCAGTGTGATAAAAACTGATTGTGTGGCTGTGTTTACTGTAGAGGCCTCCCTTGTGTCAAAAGTGGAAAAACCAGCTCTCCAGATGTTCCTAGATGTCAGTGGCCAGCAGCAGCCAGAGGATGGTCACAGTGGCAAAATTAAAGCCTTTCTTCTTTTGAACTTTTAATAACTATAAACCAAGGTGCTTTAATGCTTGCGTTTATTGTTTAATTTTCTATGGAAATTTTCAGCCATCCAGGCCATGGTTGTTGCAACGGTGCTTTTACAAAAGGCAACTGGACTTTCTTGCTTTTTTCCTTCAAAACATTTTGCTTCTCACCCAGAACTGAAGAAGCTTCTTGGATGAGAGGCGAAACATTTTCAAGGAAAAAAGTAAGGAAGTCCAGTTGCCTTTGGAAAAGCACCATTGGGATAACCAAGACCTGGACAATTGGGAATCTCCACAGACATGAAGCAAAGACATTAAGCATTGTGAAGCAAAGTCATGGAGTCCAGTGTCAAAGGAGATTCTCCATCATCCAGGTCATGTTTGTCTCAAAGGTGCTTTTCCAAAAGGAAGCTGGACTTTCTTACTTTTTTCCCTGAAAATATTCCACTTCTCGACCAAGAGGCTTCTTCAGTGGTTACTTTTGTTAAATTGTTTAAATGGCGCACCGCCCAGAGCCCCTCGCTGAAGGAGATGGAGAGTTAAGAAGTGTGAGATATAAATAAATAAACAAACCAAGATTGGGCTTCAATCACGCAGTCATGGCTGCCTTCTTTTTGACACACAGACACACAACTTCGATGTCTCAGTGGCTATCCCAATCTGTCAGCCAAGATGTGGTAGAACTGAACATCTATAGATGGGCACGAGCATTTGGCCGGTTAAAGGACAACATGATCTCTGTCAGAGGCAAGATGTGTGTGTGTGTGTGTGTGTGTGTGTGACTTATGGAAATAGAGTTGTGACATCAAGTTCTGCTTCTTTTTACTTGTGTCAGGACATTACACCCACGTTCAGAAAAGGGGGAGGTGCTTTTGTTACTGTGTTGAAAGCAAAGGCCTCTGCATGAATAAATGGGCACTACAAAACAAATAATAAAAACAAGATGACAGGATAGATAAAATGGCACAAGAGAAAAGCTGTAATTCTTCACCTGCGTCTCTAGACAATCAAATTAAGATGCTCACAAAGTTCTTTAATCAGACTTTTGAAAGGTTGCAGAAATGGCAGCAACTAGGTTTTAATGTTATCCATTAATTCCAAGGATGGCTAGGATGAGGGACTTCTGAATTCTCTTGCCAATAATTGTTTCGTGTACTTTGGAAGTAGCCAAGGTTCTGTTCTTCCAAGCCGATTTCACATTCTAGAAAGGCTGTAATAATTTGCAAAGAACTTAGGAAAGAGATGGGATCAACGGGAGACCTCTGTTGCAAGCAACAAACAACTTTGATTCTAGCACTGAGACTTTCTTGGGTTCTTGCTGCTCTTTGACATGGTAATCAAATGTCCGCAAGATGAAAACCAATCTCAAGGGACACTAAGACCCCAACAGTTCAGACATGAGCCTTCTGCTCTATTGCAACTGAGGTTTTGCATAAGTTGGAAGGTGCCCAGCTCTGCCCTTTCTTGAACACCCTGAACACCCACCCCGACTAAAATGACTTTCCAGTGTAGACACTTCCCACCCATTGTCTTTAGATGAGGTGGCGACTTTTTCATCTCCCCCTTCTGTTTCTTTGCTGTTTATTTTTGCTCTTGCAGGACTTCTGTTTTTTCCCCAAGGTGTATTTTCATCAAGATACACAACTATTGCTCTTTGAAAACTAACCAGGCAGTGTGTAAGATCTCAAATAGGTGAAGAATTCTATCTTTTCCTTGAGGACAGCTTATAAATGCAGTAGTAATGGTCCAGGCATTTTTGGTGTATTCCACCCACACAACAGATGCTTCTTGCTCTGTGTCTGCTCAAACGAGGATCCCCTGGGTTCATCTGCAGATTTAATGACAAAAAGAAGATGCCTTATGTTCTTATTTGTAAAGCGCACCGCCTACGCAGGAAAAAGGAAGTCCACTCAGAGATAGAGCTTCCTTTCAAGCAAACTCCTTGCCACAGGCAGTGGGCTTAGCAAAGCAAAAATCAGCTTTGCTCTCTGGGTCTGGTTCTGGAGACCCAATGGCAGATTTTCCTATCAAGGAAGCCTCATGTGCTTCTGGGCCAGAGGTCCTCCCTTGATTGTCCTCTGCTTCTTCTTCTGGTGGCCCTCTTTCTTCTGGGCTCACATTTCACTTCTCTCCCTAGTTCGCTCGCAGAGCATGATGGCTGTTGATGCAAAAGGTTCCAGCACTTGGCTTCAGCCCCCCAATCCTCTGGAGCGCCCCTTGAAAGCTGGCTGGCTTAAGAAGCAGCGATCCATTGTCAAGAACTGGCAGCAGAGATACTTCGTGCTGAAGGGGCAACACCTGTATTATTACAAGGAAGAGGAAGAGCTGAAGCCTCAGGTAACATTAGGGAGGAGGAGAAAGATTCTTGATGTTGATGCATATTTATGCTGCTGGGGTGATGGGAGAGATGGAAAGGCTGAGGGGGGGAAAGGGTTTGGAATCACTGAAATGCATAGAATCACTGAAATGCACCTTCTGTAGAGGAGGCCAATCAAGTTCTCGGGAGCCAGGAAAAGTACAGAGGGACCTTGAACTAGAACCTCCTACTTCAGTTCTAGTTCTCTTCCGTTCAGTTTGAAATCTGAACTAGAGAAGAGTGGCTGGTTTTTAGCATTGTGGGTGGCCAATTACCGATCGTAAGGAGTTGGGAAGGAAAGAACGCAAGGAAAATAATTTGATGGGCTGTTCTAATTCTTAGAGCTTTCAAGGCATTTTGCTCTTGCACCAACTCCAGAGAGTTGAAGAAATTATATTTCAGAAGTCTTGACAATGTTGTCTGTGTTTTCTATTTTCTGGAGGCAAGTTCTGGTCAAAGGAAGAGCTGGTCCCTCTCTTTACGAAAGAGCTCCTTAAATGTCTAGTATTTGTAGAGGATGATTTATCTACGATAAAGTTTCAGAGTTTCTCCTTCGGCTTAAGAAGGTTCTGGGCTACATCCAGGGTGCAATATTTAGTCAGATTTTTGGAACTGAGATTCATGATCATGCCATTTATTCTCAGCTGATGTCCTCCATGCTGCTGGTTGATTCTAGGTTTGGCCTAGCCCTAGACCAGGGTTGAGCAAACCTGGCTCTTTTATGAGCATGGCTGGCTCAGGAATTCTGGGAGTTGAAGTCCACAAGTCATAAAAGAGCCAAGTTGCCTACCCCTGCCCTAAACCACAGGTCTGCAACCCGCGGCTCCGGAGCCACATGCAGCTCTTTCAGCTGTCTCCTGCGGCTCCCAGTCCTCTGCCATGTGCAGTCCAAAAAAAAAGTGGGACTAAAAAAGTTCAACCAATCAATTCAAATATGCAGGGTAGGTGCATATCTTGCCTTGGCTCCACTCTTCAGTCAAACCCTGTTCTGCGCATGCGCGCATGTACGCGCATGTGCACACATTTTTTGCGGCTCCCAGTTTTTCCTTTTGTGAGGGAACCAGTTCTGAGTGGCTCTTTCACTGTTTCAGGTTGCCTACCCCTGCCCTAGACAATCAATTAAGCCAGCTCTGTTGCCAGGGTCTTTTCTTGCAGACTGTGCCAAGCATTTGGGCTTCTGAAGGGGAGTTCTGAAATGTAACGAACAAAGTTTCAATGTTTGAATATCTCATTCTTTCACGGTGCTAACCAAAAGCTCGTGACTCTGAAAACAGAGAAGGGGATGGGCACTGGAGTCTGTACCCTCTCATAAGGAAACAAACCTTTAATTTGAAAGGGACACAAATGCATGCTGTTTGTAACAAAAAGGCCAAAGCCTTTTCTTTCTGCACTCCAACACCTTTTTTAAAACATTTAGTGGAACTTTCTGCATTCCCACGACTGCAAGACAAGATCTGTACCTCTTTCTAAAGAGCCACTCTGTGAAGTTCCTACCGGGTTTACCCAACCATTCAATGAAAACTGATGCTGAAAAATGTTAGCAATACAGAAATATAGGGCATTAGATATCAAATTCAATGAGAGCCTCCCACCTAAACTATGGAAATCAGTGATGCCCATTGTTCACAGATGTGATGAAGCTGCCCAGAGACCATGAGTGTCGTTTCATAGTTTCAATTTGAGTATTATGCTTGTGAGTTCTGCCAATGCAGCATGCATATTAATAATTGGCAAATTTAACATTTATTTTCATTTAAAAATTTATTTATTTATTTATTTTAATTCCATTTATATCCCGCCCTTCTCCGAAGACTCAGGGCGGCTTACAAACATAGCAGTATCTTTGAGTCAACAAAGTATCCATCATTGTAACTGATAGTTAAGCTTCCCTTCTGTTCAACTACTTAGAGATTTGTTGTATTTTTCTTCAATTTCAGATGATAACAGTGAAATTGAAAAGGGATGTGGTGCTTTGGACACTATTTGAAAACCTTTGTATATTTTATAGGGGTTTAAGTGCCTGCTCCCTTTCCATCTTCTATGCTTCACAGAATTACATGGGAATGCGGAAGTGCCCCTGCTTTAGGATTGTGATAGAATTTAAAGGGAGATTAGTACTTATAAATAATTCTAATACAATCCCAGTAAAATATTTTCAAGTTATTCCTGAAATTTAAGGCTTCCTCCACATGGAGTATTTCCATCTGAAACAACCTGGATTGTTTTTTCACTTCTAAACTGATCTTTTTCTTTTCTTGGAAAAAAGAATAATTCATAAAGTAGCAGAAATTTCAGGATGATTGCAGGATTATATACCTTTGATCCCATCAAACAACAGCACCTGCTCTTTCCCAGATATTTGGGAAGGATAAAACTGTCACATCCTGTCTCAATATTGTTCAAATAATAATAATAATAATAATAATAATAATAATAATAATAATAATAATAATAATAATAATAATAATAATAATAATAATAATAATAATAATAATAATAATAAAAATCATCATCATCAGCAGCACTTTGGGTGCAACTCCAAAACATCTGGAGCACCACTTGAACACCATTGGCAGACAAAATCACCATTATTCAATTGCAAAAGGCAGCTTTACTAGGAACAGCTTATATCCTGCAATATTTTAATGTTATTAAATAACAACATTTGCCTATTCCGGGTCCTTGAGAAAGACTCAATAGGTGGACAAAAACACCAAATTCAATCTCAATATTCTAGCTGTCTGTGTGTCCAACTGTAATATTTCAACTGCTAGATCAGTAGGAGGAGTGGACAGCCTCATTGTGTGTGGCTCCTAAACTGTTTTTCTGCAGCTCCTGGGCTCGTTGCGAATAAAATGCCAAATTGCAATGATACAGCAGCTAAAATTTGGCTTTAAATCTTAGGGCAGCTTAAGTGGTGTTGTATAAGTGATTGGTTAAAAAAAATGCATCTGTAGCTTTATTTCATTCCATGAACAAATCTGCAAATGGCCCCTTTCCTGAAATCTCTAGAAAAGTTCCTTTCTGAGGAGAAGGACCAAGCTGGCATCTCTGGGCTGCAGATCACAAAGAGATACAGAAATCTCTAACTCTTTGCAGCCTCTACAAGAATCTGGATCTTTGCATAATAGCAATAGCAATAGCACTTAGACTTATATACCGCTTCTCAGTGCTTTTTACAGCCCTCTCTAAGAGGTTTACAGAGTCAGCGTATTGCCCCTCAACAATCTGGGTCTTCATTTTGCCCACCTTGGAAAGATGGAAGGCTGAGTCGACCTTGAGCCAGTGAGAACTGAACTGCTGAACTGCCGGCAGCCGGCAGTCAACAGACGTAGCCTGCAGTACTGTATTCTAACCACTGGGCCACCACTATTTTTCAATAATTAGGTCCGTTCAATTGGAATCTAGCAGGACCATCCTAATCTGATCCTTATCTTTTTCTTCTCTAATGACCAATAACTTTTCTGGATGGAGGGCAAGATCCCACTTCCAGAACCTTTCTCAAAAGCTGCTATTCCTTGATGCCATCCTTACTCCCCTGACCCATGTGTGTCCACCTCTTGTCTCAGGAGAGCAACCAAGTGTGGAAGAACAGAGTCTGCTCAACAGTTGGCACCTCTCTGCTCTGCTTGAGCATCCTGTCCTCCATCTCCCTCCCCCTCAGTCTGCTTCCTGTCTGTAAATTTCCCTTCTCAGAAGCTCACCCGTGCTCTTGCTTTGCCACTGCAGTCCTACCTCTCAGCTCCGCCACCCAACCCTGCCTGTTTCTGGTTTCCTACAGCTAGGGTAGCTCAACCCATGCTGCTTTGCCTCCTGCTCTGGTCCATCCAGGATCAAAAGCATAAGTGCTTGCAAGGAACTTGAGTTTCCTCTGTTGTCAAGTCACAAGGCACCTTCCTAGATTGCTCCATGACCGGTCTGATTCATGGGGTGAGCAGGTTCCTTTGTGGCTAAATAGAAAGGGCTGATTCTGGGACTTCCGGTTTTGTGTGATAGCGACTGGTCGCAGGCTTGCAGATTCTCTGCACCCCCACGGCTAATTTTGCCCTGCCAGGGGACCCTAAATGGGTCTAAGTCACCCCGGAGAGGCGATGAAGAAAGAAGGGTGCTCCGGCAATTCTGGAACGGCAGCGGCCATTCCGTTCAACTTGGGGAAAGCCTTCTAACCTGACAGGAGAAAGGCTGGCCGTATTGCATCGACCAGCCCAAGCTACTAGCAACCGAAGTCCAAAAGCACTAACCAGCACAACTGTGAACAGCCTGCTTGAAACTAGGTGAGGAATTTGATCTTCTCTTTTCTCTTTTATATTTGATTCCCTGGAAAAGATCCCCAGGAAGCAAAATACTTCCGAAAGGGAAGGTGGGGGATTTCTGCCCCACCCTTATACTAACGGAAGTGGAGAATTAATCTTTTTATGGAGGATCGAAATATATGGAAGTGAAATAAATATAAAACCTGAAACCTAAGATGAAGACTATGACAGCTATGACTTTAATATAAGACTTGGCAAAATCTTGGAAAAGCTAATCTAGGTCTGTGACCTTCAAAGCTTTAACAACAAAGAATAGCTGTGACAAAAAAAGACAATAATCTGGGCTGTAGACAAAGAGAGAATTATAAATTTCAGAAAAAAATCTTTTTTGAACTATTTGGATTACAAATATGTGTCTAATTGGGACTCTAAAGCTATTTACGGAGAAAAGAAAGGAAGAGGAAAACTCAAATTCTTGGCTATCATGGATCAGAGATATGTAGAAAGAACATATCAAGAAAACATAAATACGTCACAGGAGGAAATATATAGTATACTGCAACTAATTCAAACAACAATAACTTTAAACCACAAAGAAATCCAAAACAACTTTGAAAATATAAATCAATCTATTTCCAGGTTAATTCTACAACAAAAAAATTCCAACAGAGAAGGAGCAGATAAAACAGATAAATGGACATAGAATTGAGAATAGAGACTTAAAGATGGAACTGAAAAAAACAAGGAAACATGATTTAATCCTAGTGGGAAAAAATTCACAAGAATTGGAAAAAACAACTTATCCCTTAAGACTACAAAATAAATCTGAGGACAAGAAAACAGATCGGATAAAATGGACTGTAGAGAAGTCAAGAACGTTGGAGAGAAAGGAAATGATAAGAGAAGTGGAGAGAAAGAAAAAGAAAAAGATTTTCAACAAACATGGAAAGGCAGAAGTCCCGTACAAAGACACTTCTCCTGATTTACTTTTTATACCTACAGCAACATTTACGAACATAGAGAAAAACTTTTTGAATAAGCAAAATACGTTGATTAAGAAAGACACTGGGCAAAAGAAAAAGACTAAAGTGGAAACTAAGAAAAGACTTACCAGAGAGAATACTTTAAAAAGAAACATTTGTTTGCGTATGGTTAAAGAAAAAGAAAAGTTTTGGAATATATATGTCATTCTAAGAGGGATGAATTCTCTAAATATAAAATAGTATGCTTTTTTCCCTTTTTTGTTCTCTCTTGATATGAGTAATATAAAAAAGTTGAAATGACTTAGATAAAGGAAATATTTTAGATATTTAAATGTGATTGAATTTAAGAAAATTATAATGAATAAAAAATGTTTTGAATAAGAGTTAAAGGACTAGATGACTAGATGTATTAAATGGAATGTTTAAAGATTAAACATTTTTAATGATGGTTAAAAAGAATAAGAAATGTAGGAAATAAATGGTAAAGGTAAAAGGTAAAGGTTTCCCTGCACATGCGTGCTAGTCGTTTCCGACTCTAGGGGCCGGTGCTCATCTCCGTTTCAAAGCCGAAGAGCCAGCGCTTGTCCGAGGACGTCTCCGTGGTCACGTGGCCGGCATGACTAGACGCCAAAGGCGCACGGAACGCTGTTACCTTCCCACTGTAGTGGTCCCTATTTTTCTACTTGCATTTTTATGTGCTTTCGAACTGCTAGGTTGGCAGAAGCTAGGACGAGTAGCAGGCGCTCACTCTGCTACGCGGCACTCGGGATTCGACCCGCCAAACTGCCGACCTTCTGATCGACAAGCTCAGCGTCCTAACCCACTGAGCCACCGCGTCCCTTTAGGAAATAAATACATATTAGCTAAGAGGAATACTTTAGGTAGTATGTTATTTTTAATGCTTCTTTACTTTTGCTTTTCTTTCTTTCTACTGTTTTATCTATTTCTTAAGAAATGTAAAAATGTGAGGTGGTTCATATGGAAAAATAGAGTTAAATTCTTAAATGTAATTAATTTTTGAGAAAATCTTAACCGGTAAGAATATCTAGAATTTGGTGGGAGAAACAAATTAAAATAAGGACTGTAACGGGCTCTATGATAAGGCAACCAGGATGATTGGATAGAACAGAAATATTTTATTGATGTGATTATTATTTTAGGACTATTGGGAAAATATATATATTTAATTGTTATCTATCAAACAATAAGAATTGTATTAACTCAGTGTTTGCAAAAGAGGATATTTTGGGAAAAGAGGAAATCAACTAAAACTATTATGTGGATTATGGATTATAGAAATCAATTGTTAGTGATTGTTTTACAAATGTAACCCAGACAACACACTGTTCACCAATTATGAAGTGATTTATTTTTTTAAAAAAAATCAATAAAATATATTACAAAAAAAAAGAAAGAAAGGGCTGATTCTTTTTTTTCAGAAGAGTCTTGGGATTTCACTAGCGATGAAGTAAGCTGTCATTTTTAGCTGTGGGCTATACCAGAGATTTGTTCAGTTTGCCTGCCTCTGAATGCATCTCCTCCAATTTTGTATTTGTGAACCGAACTGGATTTTTCTTACTGTTTGAAATCCATGTTAGTCAGAATTTATTCAGGCCCCCAGTTTGTTCATATCCCTGAAAAGATATAAAAGATATAAAAGGAAATCAGCAAGGAATGGTCCAACAAGTTGAGAGGGTGGTCCCAGTTTTGCATGTGCCCTATTCCTAGTGCGGGGGTAGGCAACCTCGGCTCTTTTATGACTCATGGACTTCAACTCCCAGTATTCCTGAGTCAGCTGACTCAGGAATTCTGGGAGTTGAAGTCCATGAGTCATAAAAGAGCCGAGGTTGCCTGCCCCTGTCCTAGTGCATGAAGCATCTTGTCTACCCCAAACACTTGCAGTGTCCAAATGTTTACATGTTCACATGGATACAAGGTGTTATCTTGAGTTTCTTCCATGAGACGTCCCTTTATATGCTGGAAAATGGACATCACAAATCCATTCACACATCTTTCCTCAAAACTATCCAGCTGCCATTCCTTCATTTTGTCCTTTGCATTCTGCCCTGTGTTACCTTTGCTGTTTTTAATTAGCCTGCTCCACTCCTGGAAATATTTATTTCTGGTTTTGTGAAAGAAAAAACTTATTAAGTACTAAACTTAAGAGCCTTGGTGGCGCAGTGGGCTAATGCCTCCTTAAGTAACACCAGCTGCCTGCAATTAGTGCAGGTTCACATCCCACCAGGCTCAAGGTTGACTCAGCCTTCCATCCTTCCGAGGTAGGTAAAACGAGGACCCAGATTGTTGGGGGCAATTAAGCTGACTTTGTAATAATGCCGCTTGGGGTGTGTGTGAAAGCCCTAATAAGCAGGTATATACATAGAATGAAGGCTACTGCTAAGCTTGTAAGACACCCTGAGTCTTCGGAGAAGGGCGGGATATAAATGGAATTAAATAAATAAAATAAAAATAAACTATAAATTCAGATCAGTTTGGATAGATGTGAAATGAGACAGTGGGAGTCACTGAGGTTTTGAAGGTATGAGCGTTTAATTTGTAACCATAATTCGATTTGTTTCCTGTGGCCACGGAATCTAGGGTTAGAAACAAGGAGCGCAGTTTGCAGCTATCTAGACGTCACTTGAATATAAAGAAGGATTTTCTGCCAGTAAGATCTGCCCCAACAGGGAATAGTCAGTCTACAGAGGCTGTGGGTTCTCCAACTCCAGAGAGTTCTAAGAAGATGGGAAGCCCACATCTACTGGATGGTGTAAATCAGTGTCTTTCAAACTTGGAATTCTGGGAAATGAAGTCCACTCATTTTAAAAGTTGCCGTTTGAAAAACACAGCTGTAAATAGTGTGGGAAGTCAGCCCACCCAGAGAAGGAAATATTAAAAGGGCAAAATATTTTATTTCCTCAAAGGATCTTAAAGAGGCAGAAAAGCATGCCCAGTTTTTCTTAATAGCCCCAAGTCTCCCTCCCCCGAGCAGAAACCAGCTCTGTAGAAATGCAGATGTGATAATCCATTCAGGAAGGTTGGAGGCCTCCAGCTAGAAGCTTAGGAAGACAAAGAGACCTAAAACCTACATACCCCACCCAAACTCTAGGACAGGACATAATAGGATTACCCCACAGATCCCAGAGGGCACATTCAGACTCAGGTCAAAGGAAATACAAATCCTCGAACAGGAAACGACTCCAAACAAAAACCCAATAGGGTATGAAACCCACTTCCCATTACATGTGGTCTCTCTTTTTTCTTCCAGAGCCATCTTTCTGTCTGGCTCTCCTCTTCAATAAACTGCAACCTTCTTTCTAAAGCAGTCGCCATGTTGTTTATTCCTGGCTTGGACTGAACCCTGATGAAGATTTTTTTCTTCAACAATAGTTTCTTGTACATTGCAGAGGGTCAGACTAGCTGATCCTAGGTCCCTGCTGATACTCCAAATCTGATCCTATGTATTTGTTGTTAGATTTATATGTGTTATATTAACATCTAACCATTTTAAAGATTGATTTAATACATTATACTCTTGGGCTTATTAGATGAATGTGAATTGTGGAATGCTTACAGTGCATTATGTGTATAATATAATTATATTTACTTTATAAAAGCAGAGATCACGGTATGGTGAAAGAATGGAGAGCCTTCTGTTTTTGATCTTTTGCAACTGTTTGGCTTTAGGGTTCATTACAACTTCAGGGCTGCACCATCAGAGAAGTGGCTTCTGGGTCCGATGAAGCTGGAAAATTCATCTTTGAAATCATCCCAGGTCAGTAACAGGAAACTAAATTGCACGTTGAACTAGTCCAGATGGACTAGCAAACACATGCTTGGATAAACCGTCATTAATTGCATGCATATGGAAACTGCTGAGCAGTACAGCTGACATAACCTTTCTCCTTCTTTGATGACAGAACAGTGAAAAATGACTTCTGTCCTTAGTGTATAATTCAGCAAATTATAATTGTGTGCATTTGCATAATACGGTTTGTTGTGGTTTGTTTAACTATAAATTAATATGTCAACCAGAGCTGATGACTTGCACAAGACACAGCTGTAAATCATGGTTTACTAACTACTAAGCCATAACTAAGATTTCTGAAGGGCTGTGAGAGACCAAGTGCTTTGTGGTTCAATCATTTGTCTTGCTCTGGGAAAGAGAGAAACTATGGAATTATAGAAGTAGTTGCTGGTTATAAATCAGAAATGAAAAGAATTAGAATAGAATAGAATAGAATAGAATAGAATAGAATAGAATAGAATAGAATAGAATAGAATAGAATAGAATAGAATAGAATAGAATAGAATAGAATAGAATAGAATAGAATAGAGCTGGAAGGGACCTTGGAGGTCTTCTAGTCCAGCCCCCTGCTCAAGCAGGAGAACCTATACCATCTCAGGCAAGTGACTGTCCAGCCTCTTCTTAAAAATCTCCAGTGATGGAGCGCCCACGGTTTCTGGAGGCAAGCTCTTCCACCAGTTCATTGTCCTCACTGTCGGGAAGTTTCTCCTTAATTCCAGGTTGCCTCTCTTCTTGATCAGTTTCCAACCACTGTTTTTCATCCTGCCCTCTGGTGCTTTGGAGAATAATTTGACCCCTTCTTCTTTGTGGCAGCCCCTCAGATACTGGAATACTGCTATCATTTCTTCTTTTCTTTAGACTGGCCAAACCCAAGTCCTGCAGCCTTTCTTCATATGTTTTAGTCTCCAGGCCTTTGATCATCTTAGTTGCTCTTCTCTGAACTTTTTCCAAACTCTGAACATCTTTTTTGTGATATGGTGACCAAAAGTGGTTGCAGTATTCCAGGTGTGGCCTCACTAGGGCTTTATAAAGTAGTAATACTTCACGTGAGTGCTCACACCTCTCTCTTAGATGACTGCATTAACTGATGCATGACTTGCCTTTGCTTGCTTCTTCAGTTTTCTGGTCTTAATTTTTGGGTTTAGTTGGGTTTTTTAATACCTTTAATATAGCCAACACACTGCTAGGCTGCATTAACAGAGGGATAGAACCAAGATCAAGTGAAGTACAAATACCACTTTACAATGCCTTGGTAAGGTCACACCTGGAATACTGCATCCAGTTTTGCTCACCACGATGTAAAAAAGATGTTGAGACTCTAGAAAGAGTACAGAGAAGAGCAACAAAGATGATTAGAGGTCTGGAGACTAAAACATACAAGGAACGGTTGCTGGAATTGGGTATGTCTAGTTTAATGAAGAGAAGGACGAGGGGGGACGTGATAGCAGTGTTCCAATATCTCAGGGGCTGCCCCAAAGAAGAGAGTCAAGCTATTCTCCAAAGCACCTGAAAGCAGGACAAGAAGCAACGGATGGAAACTAGTCAAGGAGAGAAGCAACCTGGAACTAAGGAGAAATTTTCTGACAGTTAGAACAATTAACCAGTGGAACAACCTGCCTCCAGAAGCTGTGAATGCTCCAACACTGGAAGTTTTTAAGAAGAGACTGGACAGCCATTTGTCTGAAATGGTATAGGGGGTTAGACTAGATGACCTCCAAGGTCCCTTCCAATTTCATTATTATTATTACCAGACTTACGTACTATCATCAAATAGCATATGCCTATCCCAGGTCCTTGGGAAGGACTCAGTAGATGGATAAAAATGCTAAATATGATCTAAATATCAAACCCTAGATAAATAAATGAGTTTTTATACAATAATAATAATGTTGCTTATATTGTATTATAGATGAGTTTAACTGTGATAAAGAATTGCAAAGTGCATTAAATTAGTTTGCTATGTAACAAGTCTTGTCTAATCTCATATGAGGATGCAGAAAGGTCATGAAATTTCAAACAGGGGGTTGATGTGGGAGAGGAGAATGCATGAGACTAAAACAAATGGCAGATCCCCACGTTTAAATTGTTATATTTCGTTTACAGTTAGAAGCTCATGTCTAATTAAATGATTAAAATGTTCATCTATCGTCTGAAAGGTCTATATTTGTTTAAGATCAAGTTTAAGATCTTAAAGGCGAGGCTTTACATATAACAGAATAACAAGGTAACAGAGTTGGAAAGGGCACCAGAGATCTTCTAGTCCAACCCCCTGTTAAAGCAGGAGACCCCATTATGCCATTCCAGACAAATGGCTATCCAATCTCTTCTTAAAACCACCCAGTAATGGAGCACACCTGCAATGCCTGAAGGGAAGCCATTCATTGTTCCCATTGTCAGGAAGTTTCTCCTTAGTTCTAGGTTGGATCTCTCCTTGATAAGTTTCCATCCGTTGCTTCTTGTCCTGGCTTTCTATCTTCCTCTTTCTTTATATCTCAATCATTTTTTTGGATTTATAAACACTTAGGCCCCTTCTTTAGCAAGTGCACTGTGCGGATTTTTTTTCCTGCTGCAAAATATATCTTAGAAGTCATCTGTTTCCCCCTGTTTACAGGGCTCTCAGCAGAGCAAACTCGAACTGGACCAGACTCCTTTGTGCTGATGGCGAACTCTCAGGCTGACATGGAAGAATGGGTCAAGCTGCTCCGAAGAGTGGTTGGCTCCCCATTAGGAGGTACGTACAGCCAGAATTATATAGGGTACACCCAGATAAATTCTAGTCTGTGTCCATCATATTCACACCAACTGGACAGGCCAGACAATGGATTGCCTTGGATTGCCAGGAGAAGAATTTAGGGCAAAAATTTCCAGGGATGAAGTCAAGGGAAAGGTTGAAAGTTAGGATCTCATGCAAACGTTTAGGATGGCAAGGCATCTTTGCAGTACAATCTCTCTCTCAAGGGGTCAGATGCGCTGATTTTGGAAATGCGCTTTGCATAAAATAGCAGGACCTGGTTAAAAGTACCTACCTGGAAGAGGGCTTGATAATGACTTTTAACTTTTTTTCAGGAAACGGGACTTAGTTGAATTCTTAGATTTCCTTTGAGCTTCTTCAGTGGTTCGTTCCTGCTTTGTGGGGGGAAAGCCTGACAATTATTATGTTCTCAATTTCATTTTATCTTGATTTATGTACTTATTATATGTTTTGTTGTTAGCCGCCCTGAGTCCTTCGGGAGATAGGGCGGGATATAAATCCCATCAATAAATAAATAAATAAATAAATTATTTTCTGCAACTCTCTGATTCTTAAATTAGCTTGATACAAAGAGAGGATTGGAAAATTGCAAACTTTAATCAGGGCAGCATAGTAAGGGCCAGCCTGTGTGCTGCTTGCTTCATCTAGCAATAAATACAGATGGATGTTTGTTTAGGGAGGGCATCAGCGGTCATCAGACAGGTAGAGTGGGATGAGAGTGGGGCAGATGAACAACAGCAAGCAATTAAAGGCCAGAGGGCTGAATATCATTCAGACTCTCTGGTGCTTAGTTTTCCTTTCTGACCTAATAGATTATGCGGGTTCTACATTTAGTGGGCTCACCTGCCTCAATTTATCCTGTTTCTGGAATGGTATGCTACGGAATGGAATGGAGCTGCCAAAAAAGCCAATGCAGTCCTAGGCTGCATCAACAGAGGGATGATAGACTAGAGCAGCGTTTTCCAACCTTAGGAACTTGAAGATGCGTGGACTTCAACTCCCAGAATTCCCCAGCCAGCTATGCTATGCTATGCTGGCTGGGGAATTCTGGGAGTTGAAGTCCACGCATCTTCAAGTTCCTAAGGTTGGGAAACGCTGGACTAGAGGATCCAAGAATTTGGTGATATTTAACTTTTTATTTTATTTAGTTATTTATTAAATTTTTATGCTGCCCATCTCACTGATATAGTGGCTCTGGGCAGCTTACAACATACTTTTATTATTTCACTATTAGTATACTTGAAATTTTTGACAGGGCTTCAGATACGGATTTGGTCTGCAGAATTGAAAAAGTATTTGAAAACGTCCTTCCTTCCTTCCTTCCTTCCTTCCTTCCTTCCTTCCTTCCTTCCTTCCTTCCTTCCTTCCTTCCTTCCTTCCTTCCTTCCTTCCTTCCTTCCAGTGGTCTTTGGACAACAGCTGGGGGATACCATGATGTATGAACAGAGGTTTGGACAGCATCAGGTTCCTATCTTGGTGGAGAAGTGTGCAGAATTCATCAGGAAGAATGGACTGACTGAAGAGGGCATTTTCCGACTCCCCGGCCAAGACAATTTGGTGAAGAAACTGCGGGATGCATTTGATGCTGGCGAGAGACCCTCATTTGACCAGTAGGTGGCGCATTTCTCAAGCTTGCAGTGATAAGACTGATGAGCTTTCCAGTTCCCAGAATCCCCCAGTCAGCATTGCTGAGACTGCTAAAAGTTGGAATCCATTTCAACTTGGAGGGTGCCCAGATGGGAATGGCTGGGCTGGAAGTTCCCGTTAGCCAAATCAGCCTTCAGACTAAGGTGGGTTTTAATATCCTACGATCTCCAAGTAGTGAAGACTGTTGGCAGTTGCAGTCCATGGGGAAGAATTACTCAGTGTTAGCAACTTAAAGATATGTGGACTTCAACTCCTTCAACTCCACATATCTTAAAGTTGCTAAAGTTGAGAAACATTGCATTTCTACAAAGGATCTTTCTAGGAATGGACACTGCCCTTAAATAAACAACAACCGTAATTTGTTGAGCCTGTAGTAGGCATAGACTCCTAGGCATGGAGTTGCTCTTTTAATTTTAGATAGGCTTTCTGTTTTTTTAAATCAAGCAAATCAAGTAAATATTTTGTTTTCTATGGAGATTCTCGGTCATCCAGGTCATAGTTATCCCAAAGGTGAAAAAGCTTTGGGATAAATATTTTGTTGCTTTATGCTCACTGTTTTTATGTTTCCTTAAATTGAAAATTTCACATAATAGTTTGGAATCAGGGTTTGAGAGAGTCTTGGAGAACAACTGTATTATTTACTTATTATTAAAGGTTCCTTCCGTACATTTTAAAGGATTTATTCTTCTACTTAGATTATGTTAGAATCTACCACCTGTGTAGTTAAAACATCCCACTATTGTATATCCTAGAAGTGAGACCGCTCCAAAGTACAGTTAGTCCTCGACTTACAACGGTTCATTTACTGACCATTCAAAGTTACAACAGCACTGGAAAAAGTGACTTGTGACAATTTTTCACATTTACAATTGTCGCAACATCCCCATGGTCACGTGATCAGAATTCAGATGCTTGGCAACTGACTCACATGTATGACAGTTGCAGCGTCCCGGGGTCATGTGATCTCCTTTTGCGACCTTCTGACAAGCAAAATCAATGGGGGAAGCCGGATTCACTTAACAACCGTGTTACTAATGTAACAACTGCAGTGATTCACTTAACAACTGTGAAAAGAAAGGTCATAAAATGGGGCAAAACTCACCACAAATGTGTTGCTTAGCCACAGAAATTTTGGGCTCAATTGTGATCATAAGTTGAGGACTACCTGTAGATTAAAATGGAATGATTACTTCCTGCAATGTCTGGCTCATTCTATTTTTTTACAGAGATACAGATGTGCACACTGTGGCTTCTTTGCTTAAACTTTACCTACGAGAACTTCCTCAGCCAGTCATTCCTTGGAGCCAGTACGAGGATTTTCTCCTGTGTGGTCAGCTTCTAACGTCTGAGGAAGGCAAGGTATTGAAATCACACGTACTTCTCAAAATGCTACTGATGATC
Source organism: Vipera ursinii (assembly GCF_947247035.1). Classification (NCBI taxonomy): domain Eukaryota; kingdom Metazoa; phylum Chordata; class Lepidosauria; order Squamata; family Viperidae; genus Vipera; species Vipera ursinii. Next base: position 3,781,349 of record NC_139519.1, on the reverse strand, counting down.
CTCCTGAAATGGTTCCTCCCACTCTGATAATATTATGGGGTGGCCCACCATGGGGTCCAAGAGAGAGGCCAAAGTCCATCTCCCCACCACCCTACAGGTTGAACCCTAGTAATTTAAATAAAAGGGATGCAGTGGCTCAGTGGGTTAGGACGCTGAGCTTGTCGATCAGAAGGTCGGCAGTTTGGCGGGTCAAATCCCGAGTGCTGTGTAGCAGAGTGAGCGCCTGTTACTCGTCCCAGCTTCTGCCAACCTAGCAGTTCGAAAGCACGTAAAATGCAAGTAGAAAAATAGGGACCACTCCGGTGGGAAGGTAACAGCGTTCCGTGCGCCTTTGTTGTCTAGTCATGCCGGCCACATGACCACGGAGACGTCCTCGGACAAGCGCTGGCTCTTCGGCTTTGAAACGGAGATGAGCACCGGCCCCTAGAGTCGGAAATGACTAGCACGCATGTGTGGGGGAACCTTTACCTTTAATTTAAATAAATTAGGCATTTTAGTGTTTAAACAATGTCTACTTTCCAGCAACACCCTGACTGATTGCTGTTTTAATAATTAAATAACAACAACAACAACAATAATAGGAAGGGACCTTGGAGGTCATCTAGTCCAACCCACTGCTCAGGCAGGAAACTCTGTACCATTTCAGACAAATGGCTGTCCAGTCTCTTCTTAAAAACCTCCAGTGTTGGAGCATTCACAGCTTCTGGAGGCAGGTGGTTCCACTGGTTAATTGTTTCTCCTTCCATCCTTGAGCTGCAAATATTTTGAAGAACATGAAGATATTTCAAGGTGGAAAAGGCTAAACTTGGCAAAGAGATCAAGAACCATGGAAGTTCAGGAGAGGGTGCATAGTTTTTCTCTCCCCTCCCCACAACCTGTACTGCTAGTCCTTGACCTACAGCCACAACTGAGCCCAAAACCTCCATTGCTAAGCAAGACAGTCGTTAAGAGAGTTTTGCCCCGTTTTATGATCTTTCTTGCCAGAAAGAATCACTTGCCAGTGAAGTGAATCCCTTCCAGTTCTTAAGTTAGTAACATGGCTGTTAACTGGCTTCCTCACTGACTTTGCTTGCCAGAAGATTGCAAAAGGTGATTACGTGATCCTGGGAAACTGCAACCGCCATAAATACTTGTCAGTTGCCAAGTGTCCCAAATTTTGATCACATGATCATGGGGATGCTGCAATAAGTGTGAAAAACGGTCCTAAGTCACTGTTTCCATTGTGGTTTTAACTTCGAATGGTCGTTAAATGAGTGGCTGTAAGTCAGGACCACCTGTACAACTTTTTGGCTTTGGAGTTTTTGTTTTGTTTTGTCTTAGAGTCAATTTTTGACTCCTGGCAACTGCCTGGACAAGACCTTGCAGTTTTCTTGGCAAGGTTTTCTAGAAGTGGTTTGCCCTGGCCTCCTTCTTCCTGGGGCTGAGAGAGAAAGACCGACCGGACAAGCTCACCCAGCTGACTTTGTGCCCAAGGCAAGACTGATTTCCTGGTTTCTAGTTGCTTAGTTGCTACACCCTGGTTTTGCAAACTTGGCAACTTTGAGCCATCTGGACTTGAACTCCATACATGGCCGGCTGAGGAATTCTGGGAGTTGAAGTCCATAGGCCTCAAAGTTGCCAAGGCTGAGAAACATTGCACGACTACACCAAACGATCCCTCTTTGCAAACCTAGGCAATACTCGGTGCAATGTAGCTCGTCTCTTCATCTGGTATGAGCCAAGGTGTATTTCTCCAAGAGAAAACATGCAAATTACAAATATTTGGTGGAATTTCATGGCAGCCATCAGTGCATATCAAGTGACAATTAAAAACCATCCTAATATTCTTCTAGGGTCACACACAGCTAGTGAAGCAGCTGGCATGTTTACCCCAGGACAACTATAACCTTCTGAGTTACATCTGCCGGTAGGTTTTTCTTTAAAAACTTCGCTGTTTTCAACCAAAGAGCAAAACACGTTGCTGCTCTGATCTTCTCTTGGAATCGATCCTAAATTGCTGATCTTAAGAAATGCGATTTTAACAACTTTTCTGAGTTCATCTGTTTTAAGACTCAGAGCCCCTGCTACCAACGAGTCATCGTCTTGTCTTGCAAATTACAAAATTACAACCAAACTAATCTCTACTATTGGAAAATAGTCCCTTTTCTCTTTGTATATTTTTTACAATATAGAATAGAATAGAATAGAATAGAATAGAATAGAATAGAATAGAATAGAATAGAATAGAATAGAATAGAATAGAATAGAATAGAATAGAGCTGGAAGGGACCATCTCAGACAGGTGTTTATCTAGTCTCTTAAAAATCTCTGGTGATGGAGCGCCCACGATTTCCCTATAAAATAGTCCCTTTTCTCTTTGTGTATTTCACAATAAAATAATTCTTTTTCTATTTGTATATTCCCTTATGAAATAGTCCTTTTTGCCATTGTATATTTCCCTATAAAATAGTCCTTTTTCTTTTTGTATATTCCCTTATATTCCACCCATTCCCTTAAGTCAGTTTCATTTATACATTTCTATGAACCTTCCCTTACTAGCAGCATTTTCATCTTGAATTTCCAAGACTAGTAGTTCTGGTTTGTCAGATTCGCAAATGAAATCTTTGTTTCAGCTGTGTTACTGGCCATTTGCTGTCTTTTTGTTGTTGTTGTTGTTGCTGCTGCTGTATCTTGCACTTATTTGCTGTAGCTGGTTATGATTGGTTTGTTCTGTTCTGTGCTGAACTTTATATTTCTCCTCTAATCTGGGCTTATATTGGGTTTAAACTGGGTTCATCTCTGGGTACTGGGCCCATAACCTATTAGAAATTCTGTTTTATTATATAGAAATAGTAGCAGAGGATTATTATATAGCCCAGACATGTCAAACACAAGGCCGGATCCGGCCCGCAAAGTGGTTTCATGTGGCCCGCGAAGCCATCCTGGAAACAGTGAGGGAACGGCCCCCACTGCCTTGGCCCTGGCCCAGAGACCCTCCTCCTGCCAGAGACCCTCAGATCTGCCCCACTCCTGCCCAGGCCCCCATAGGCACCCTTGATGCGAACGATGTAGAGCTGGCCATGCCCACCCAGTACGCACTCCAGCCACACCCACCCTAGCCATACCCACCCGGCCCCTTGAGGGCAACCACAATGCTGATGCGGCCCTCAATGAAATTGAGTTTGACACCCCTGATATAGCCATAAAGATTGGTAGCAGATGATGGTTACATAGCCATACAGATCAAATAAAGTGTACAGTCACCATGGACCTTGCTACTTATTGTTTTCAACTGTCACAGGAAACTCTCCTCAGAACACAGATTATAACCATAGATGCAAACTAAACACTGCCATCTACTGGCTGAATAATTCTGTAGTTGTTGCAATACAAAATATTTTCTAACATGTATTCCAGCATTCAGACATATCCATTTTGTTTGAAATTTTGCCATTGAGAAGTGCCCTATTAGAGAGTTCATAATGGGATGTTGATTTAGGTTAGGTTTCTGCTTCTTGCCCCAGTTTCTATCCCTTTCTTATTTGTTCCTCCCTTGCAATCTATGTGCATCCAGGTGATGACATGGATTCTTGATTTCAATTCTAACAGATTCCTGCATGAAGTCCAGCAGAGTTCTGACACCAACAAGATGAGTGTGGAGAATCTGGCAACTGTGTTTGGTGTGAACCTCATCCGACCCCAGATGGAAGATCCAGTGACTATTATGAGAGGTGAAACTGGAACCCGCTCCTTGCACAAGGATTTTTGACATTGTTGTGGGTCTCTAAGGGGCCAGATGTCTATAAAATTGCTGTCAATGACTTGTCCTGTACCTGAAGAACTGTCTGTCTACAATTCATGTTCAGCCCCACTCTGTCAGCCCTTTGAGGTAGACCAAACTAGGACACCAAAGTGATGAATACTAATACAGTGGTACCTTGGTACTCAAATGCTTTGAAACTCATCAAATTTGGTACTCAACACATTTTGACATGGAAATTTTGTCCCAGTAATCTTCATTTGTTTAGTTCTCTAGCACATGCTAGAACTTCTCAGTGTTCACTGCCTTTGTGACTGACTCGCTGCATTACTCCTTATGGGAAAAATTTGCTACTCATCATTTTTGGTACTCGTTGCACTTCACAGAACCAATTAATGATGAGGACCAAGGTATCACTATTATTTGGAAATATAGATTAAGAACAAAATAACCATGAGCACCTGATTTTGGAGAAAGCCATCCTCTTAGTGGAGATCAATTATTCTTTTGTCTAATAATGTAACTGTCTCTCTTACTGGAGTAGCTACAAAATTGGAACCACCTTTTGTAATTGAAATCACCTTTTAATGTCCTGATCATTTCCAGTTGGACAAATGTATTATGCCCAAAGATTTAAATTTCCAATTACTACTGGGGAACAAAAGGTGAGATTTGATCTATTCAGATTTCTCAACACAGTTCAGCTACATCGGGATCTAGGTTGTTCAACGGCACTTCTACACAGCCTTTGTTGCTACTTCCCACATTTTCAGAGCCATGTTCATACTGCTTTCTGCTGGTCTTCTTTCTAGATGAGTCAGCTAATTCTCCCTTTGGCCTATTAGTATGGAGAATTAAATAAGCCTTGACTCAATGCCCCAGCTCCACCCTCGTTACTAGTTCCCGACTACAGCTCCCTCCAACAGACCAAGGGAAGATGTGGGAGTACAGAATAAAATGATGGAGATGCACAGAAGGATCTTGACCTCAGCAGGGAGGGGGAACAGCCAAGGAGAAGGTAGCAAGAGAAGCCCCCCACCCCACCCTGATGGCTGTATTAATAGGCAGGACTCTTCTCTCGTCTTCATCCGAGCTGGAAGTTAATCCACTGAGCTGCAGAAGAGCTGCTGAAGAGCTCCAGAGAAGACAGGGCCACAGTCCCAACCTAGCTTGGCCCAAATGCTGCACCTACAAGGCACATGGGCATAAATGTTGGTCAGCTCTTGGTAGTTATGCAGAACGGTTGCATTTTCCTGCCCTGAGCAAGGCTTGGATCAGATGACCTTTCCAAATCATACATTGTATGATTCCCCTAGTCCAGGGCTTTTCAACCTTTTCACACACTGTACCACTTTTAAGTTATGGCAACATCCGAGTACCACCAGTCGCCTAGCAAGGTGTCAAAAACTCGATGACCAAAAAAGAAAAAAAGGGAAAAAAGTGATGAAGTACAGGTAGTCCTCGACTTACAATAGTTTGTTTAGTGACTGTTCAAAGTTACAATGGCACCAAAAAAAGTGCCCCCCAAGCCACAGCCGAGCAAGACACCTGCCTGCCCAGTGGCACTCTTCCTCCTGTCCGAGGTTTTCATTGTTGTGAGCATTTCTGTTGAGGATTGGCAGTGGGGGTGGGGTGGGGGGTGTTTGGTTTTTATCCCCCCCCTCTGCTGTGTGGTTGCAGCAGGTTTTGGTCACTTCACATGACCCTGGGACACTGTGACCGTCATAAATATGAATCAGTTGCCAAGCATCTGAATGTAAATCACAAGACCCTGGAGATGCTGCAGCATTCCAGCTGATCGGCGGTTCTTCTGGGCTCAGAAGCACCAGGATCAGCGCTGAGCTCCAGCTGGATCCTGGCGCTGATCCTGGCGCTTTTGCTGAGCCCTGACAGCCCTGCAGCTCCAGCCGTCTCTCACTCAGGCTTGTGCGGTGCTGCCACCGGTTCAGCTCATTCCCCTCCCCTGCTACCACTTTTCTAGGATGGTCATGTACCACCTGCCAGGTGCCAATGAACCACAGGTGGTACCCGTACTACTGGTTGAAAAGCCCTGCCCTAGAAGAAGTGAACATTGCCCTAGATTTTGCTCTACAGGTAGTCCTCAACTTAAGACCTCAACTGAGCCCCAAATTTCCATTACTAAGCAAGACAGTTGTTAAGTACGTTTGTCTCACTTGATGAATTTTCTTGCCATAGTTGTTCAGTGAATCACTGTAGTTGTTAAGTTACTAGCATGGTTCTGAAGTGAATTTGCCTTCCCCATTGACTTTGCTGTCAGAAGGTCGCAAAAAGGGACCACACATTTATGCTACAAGCATCATAAATGTGAATCAGTTGCCAAGTGTTTGAATTTTGATCACATGACCGTGGGGATGCTGCAATGGTCATAAGTGTGAAGAACAGTCATAAGCCACTTTTTTCAGGGCCATTGTAACTTTGAATGGATACTAACCGAATGGTTGTAAGTCAAGGGCTACCTGTAAGCTAAATCCACCTTTGGGAGATCTCCTTTCATAGCCACTTTCTCCAGACTGGCCAGAGGAGTTGTCCCCCGCTATCAGAAGCCTGGCTGTGGGAACTGAAGCTGTGAACCTCTTCCATTTACACGCCAGCTCAGTTGTGTGTTAAAAGCAATGCCTGTTGTGCTTTCCTTGTTTCTCCTGCAGGGACTCCCCAGATCCAGAAAGTGATGACGACCATGATCAGTGACCACGAGAAGCTCTTTCCTGCAGCCAAGGATGCCAGGCCTCCTCCACCTCCCTTGGAAAGCAGCGCCAAGAAAGCCCCAGTGCTACGGAGCACCGTGGGTTGGGATGCTGTACAAAGGCCATTGACGGCCTGGAAGGAGAACAGGAGACTGCTGCAAATTGTGAGTGTCTGCCGGGCTTTTTAATCCCGTGGCTCACCTGGGTGAGGGCATCTGCCCATGTAAGCAAAAACCTGATTTTGTGCCCTATTGAAAAAATTAAAAAACCACTTATTTCTGAGGTCTCAGTTCCTGCATTTGGCCTACAGGTGGCGCTCAAAGAAGCTAGCAAAAATACCAACAGTGAAATCCAGCTAATATTTTATAACTGCTGGAAGCACGAAAACTTAAAACAACTACAGCCCTTGAAGTCCTGCCTCCAAATGAACCTAAATAAACAACTATGTTTTAATTGATGCAAAATAACAAAGGAAGTTATTTGGGTATAAGTTTCCATGGACATGTCTGGGGGGGGAGGTTTTAATGCCACATCCTCTTGGTGTTGCCCTTGAGTCCTCGTAAGGCAGCTTAAAGTCACCTTTAGCTGTTGGCCATTTTAAAGATAAAGTTTGCTTCTCTTTTGACACAGTTTTGGCCAGAGATACGGTTGAACTGGCTCCATCAACAGTGGATTTTGAATGAGATTTCCCAGCTCCCAAGCGGCAACTTGAGACTACCCTGGTGACTGGGTCATGCCTTGCCTGGTCATTTGGGCTTCAAGAGAGACCCGGTTTCTGGCCTTCACAGAGAGATCTGTCTGTGTGGTGCCTGGCGAGAAAGCGGTCTGCAGAGTGTTCAGATGGAGAATCTCTAGGGAGATTCTCAACCATCCAGGTCACGATTGTCCCAAAGGTGCTTTTTCCGAAAGGCAACTGGACGTTCTTGGTTTTTTCCTTTGAAAATGCTTCACTTCCCACCCAAGGAGCTTCTTCAGTTCTAACTGACTAGAGGGGAATGGAAGGACTTAAAGGGACAGATGAGGGAGTGGTTAGACGCCCCTTTGGTGTTAAAAGTAGACGTGTCAATTGGGGCACGAAAATCAGCAGGACTGCTTTGTTGTGTCTAATAGGGCTCCTTATTCCCTCATATTCTCGGTTTTACTTTCAGAAAGATGATCTCGAAGCTTCTAGCTCTGAATTAAGTGATGGTTTGGCTCCATCAGCAGAAGATAAAGAAGAACCTCAGTCTAGGGATGCTCTGGAGACACGGGCTGTGCGAAAGAGGACTCAGACACTTCCAAACAGGAAATGCTTTGAGAGCTTTTCTTCCAACAGGCGAAACCAAAACATGGACAGAACAGACATTTCCAGTAGCAACTTTTTGTCATCCTCATCCTCTTCCTCCATGGTCCGGCCCGGTCCTAATTCTCCCTCAGGAGGTCACAAAAGAACTTTGTCTCAGGGAATTTCTAAACTGTTCAGCTTCACACAAGCCTCAGACTCTGGGTGTCTCCGCAGTTTGGGGCAGGGGACTTCAAGGGAGGCTGACAACAGTTCTTCAGGCCAACTAAGAGATGAGTTTGGACCATGTTTACAAACGAACGACCCTCCCAGGTCTAAAGAAAATGGCACTACAATTCTGGAGCTCCCATCTGAGGAAGACACCTTATATCCAGAAGACCCTGAACTGCTTAGGAAAATGATTGCGGAGCTGAAAAAGGAGCTGATGGCACAGAAAAATAGCCACGAGGAGCAAATTAGCAGGTAATTAGAATCAACCTTGCTTGATTCCCTTTCTTTCTCCAACCAACTAGCTCTACAGGTAGTCCTAAACATATGGTCATTCATTTAATGACCATTCAAATTTATGACAATGCTGAAAAAAGGGCAGGCATTTTGGTGCAGGGTCTTAATTTGGATTCCAGTAGGGAACAAGTTCTGGGCTTCAGGGCCCTTCCAAGTCTACCATCCCATCCCAGTCAACTGGTCTTCCATGCATCTCTTTACAGCAGTGGCTCCCAACCTTTTCTATACCCCGCACCCCTAGAACACTTCTGATATATTCTCGTACCCCTTACAAAAAGTTCAAGATAACGGCAACAAATTATGCACATACACTATAATTTTGAAAACCCAAGTTTTTGCACCCCCTGGAATATCATCTCGCACCCCCGGTTGGGAACCCCTGCTTTAGAGATTGGGAAGAAGTTGTTTCTAAAAGTGACTTATTGCATCCTTCCCCACTGTGTGCATGAGCCATGCTGGCTGGGAATTATAGGAGCTGTAGTCTAACTCATCTGCAAGGTGCTGTGTTTGGGATACTCTATGTTCAGCCAGGCCTGAGTTACAACTTGGGACAGAGATTTTAGTGAATTGCTGCTTGTTTCAGCACAGAAGTAAGCCATGGTTTATGTGGGAAACTAAGCCTGACTCACCAGTATCACCAATGTTGTTTCTTCTCTGAGGAAATGGACAGGACCCGTGTAGCATTCAGAGGAGACTGGTTCACACATCATGCAAAGCCACAATGTGGGTTTGGTTTCAGCTTAGCAGAACCTGTGGCTCCACATTCATTATAATTTCTATGTAAACCAAGCCACCGTGGGCAGGTTCAACAAACCATGGTTTAAAAATTCCACTTTAACATTATGTGTGAACCAGATAATTCAGTGACATAATGCAATGTAAGAGAGATGCCATTCATTTCACTGATGTGTATGTGTGTGTGTGCAATGTGTGAGGGCATGATATTAAACAAGAGTGTAAGATTACGTAATATATTACGTTTTGCAGAGGCAGCAAAACTGGATGCACTGAAAATTAAAGACTTTAATGCCATGTTTTGTTGTGCATTTTGTCGGGGTTGTCAGGATGGGTCACCATTGCCCAGTTCCACTTGAGAATCATTATGCCATCTAGATCCAAGAGCCAGGAGGTGGCATTCTGCGAGTCAGACTGTCTGCTGCCTACCACGTGAACCTAAAGCTTTAGGGAGAACTGAGCACGGGGTGAGGGTGGCCCCAGCTTTTCTGCCTCCTTCCTCCTCTCCCTACAGGAGTAAGGGACTCACTCCTTTGAATCCTGGTTTGATATCCTTTGGTGTTCCTTTTGCAGCCTTGAGAAGGAAAACTTTGAAGTCTGGACCAAAGTGGTGAGGCTTAAGAAAGAGGTTGAAGAAGAAAAGGCTAAATCTGCAGAGCTGGAATCTGAGCTCCAGAAGCTTAAACGTTCCAGGGGGGTCAACAAGGAGAACCAACACCACGAAGACTTGTTGAAGTCCACCAGCCAGTTGCCCACAAGAATTGAGCAGAGGACAGAATGCGCAAGCCAGCTGTGATTCTTTTCTGTCGAAGGACTGTTGCACTTGCACTCGTGTAAGTCAGTACAGAACCCCTGGTGGGTTCACCGAGATGGTTGATTCTGGTGGCTCTGTGTATAATACTTTTTCAATTAAGAAATTTTATTCCCGTTTACAAATGATAAATACAAACAAAAACAAAGGTGTCTTAAATAAGTAAACTTTATGTTTTGTTCTGTTCTGCTCTTTGCATTCCATACGATCTCTATTTCTGGCAGGGCAGGGCAGAGTTCAGAGCTTTTATAACCCTTCCAGACATTTTTTGGCCCTAGGACCCTGCTTGACAGAACCAACCACTGAGTGGGCTCACAAGAAAAAAACATAAGGAAGGAAGCTATTTTGGCATCTGACTGGCCTGAGATTTGCAAGGGAGAAACAGTGAAAATCCATTTCAGCTTTTACGAGCTCCGCCATTTGTGATCATTTATGTTTATACAGACTGTTCTTGACTAATAACAATTCATTTCGTGGCCATTTTGTGACCAGTTACAACGGCATTGAAAAAAGTGACTTGTGATTGTTTTTCACACGACTCTTGCAGCCTCCCCGTGGTCATGTGATCAAAATTCAGACCCTTGGCAACTGACTCATATTTATGATGGCCGCAGTGTCCCAGGGTCACGTGATTCCCTTTTGCCACCTTGTGACAAGCAAAGTCAATTCACTTAACAACCGTGTTGCTAAGTCAACTTCAGTGACTCACTTAACAACTGTGACAGGAAAGGTTGTAAAATGCTGCAAAACTCACTTAACAACTTTCTTACTTAGCAGCAGAATTTTGGGGCTTAACTGTGGTCATAAGTCGAGGACTACCTGTACTCCAAATTTAGTATCCTCTCCATATATCATCTATCAATTGTCTTGCTTAGGCACAGAGTGCAAAATTTAATAGTTTATCCTTTTATGATAAAATAATATGGAATAACAGTTGAAAGGGACCTTGGAGGTCTTCTAGTCCAACCCCCTGCTCAAGCAGAAGACCCTATACCAGTGATGGCAAACCTTTTAGAGACCAAGTGCCCAAACTGCAATCCAAAACCCACTTATGTATCGTCGGTTGTCCGGTGGGCATGGCCCATTGAGTGGGTGTGGCAAATTGGGTGGACGTGGCTGCAGTGGTATCGGTAGACTGGGTGGGACTAAAAAAGTTCAATCAATCAATTCCAACTTTGCGAGATCTTTTTTTTCCCGTGAGAAGTTGAAACTGATTGATTGATTGAACCTTTTTTTTTCTGCACATGGCAGCAAAGGCCTAAAGGTAAAAGGTTTTATAAAACCCAGCTGAAGGCCTAGGACTGGGGCGATGGCGTGCGTGCCCACAGAGTGGGTTCTGCATGCCACCTGTGGCACGTGTGCCATAGGTTCACCACCACAACCCGAGACCATGCCAGACAAATGGTTGTCCATTCTCTTCTTAAAAAGCCTCCAGTGATGGAGCACCCACAATTTCTAGAGGCAAGCAGTTCCACTGGCTAATTGTTCTCACTGTCAGAAAGTTCCTCCTTATTTCCAGGTTGGATGTCTCTTTAATGATCTTCCACCCATTACTTCATGTCCTGCCCTCAGGTGCTTCGGAGAATAGGTGGACCTCCCTATTGGAGGCCTACTATTGGACTTGAAAGTATGAGGTCTTCTACATCTGAAGCCACCCCTTGCCTGCTATGACAGTGGAAGACTGAGGTTTTAAAAGCATGGCAAGTTATTACTTTTCACAAACTAAGACCAGAAATAACAGATAGAACTTGAACTTACCTAGATTTTAATTAAATATAAATTCAAGAGTGGAACAGCTAATCGGTAGAGATGGTGCTTCTCCATTTCTGGAGACTTTGATGAAGAGGCTGAACAGCTTTTCACAGATGGTTAAATTGGTTTTCCTGCACATGGTAGAGAGTTGGATTAGGTCAGGGGTCCCCAGGGGTCCCCAGGGGTCCCCTGCACTGTGGCTTGGTATTGGGCCGTGGCCAGTTCGGAATCAGGCCGTGCAAGCAGTGGGCAAGCGTGCACGGGCAGTTCCATTTGCATGAGCGGTGGGCACTCACACGTGCACGTGAAGCTCCATATGAGCATCAGGCAGCTCAGGCATGCCCCCGCTTGCACAGAGCTTCAAGTACATGTCTGTGTTCTAATGAAGCTGGCCAGGGAAAACGTAAGCCTTATGTTAAGCTCCAGCTTGGTTCACGGAAGTGTCTTTGTATTTATCTTGGCAACAGTGCCGAAGTTCATCATTAGCTGAACAAGGATCAGACCAAAAAATGAGTGCTAGAAATAGCAGCCTGATGCTTCTCCAGAATAATTTGAGAGGCAATAGAAATCTATAAACATCGAACCAGTCCAAGGGGGTTATCAATGGCCCTCTGTGTGAGAGTCGGTTGTGGCCATTTGGTTCTGTTGAACACAAGAACAGAAGATTTGACATCTTAATGGCCAAGTTTGGTTTCACATCTACTCCAAAGAGCAATTGTCAGCACATATTCATGAATTCAAGGCATTATCTAGAAGTCATTTCACCAGTGGTTTGCCAGTTCTCTCTTCTGAGATTGTTTTTTTTTAAATTCAGTCTAAAGTCTTGCCATGTTCTAATGGTGTTTCATTAAACTATTAACTAGGACTAATCTGCTTAAAAGGGACGCGGTGGCTCAGTGGGTTAGGACACTGAGCTTGTCAATCAGAAGGTCGGCAGTTTGGCGGGTCGAATCCCGAGTGCCACATAACAGAGTGAGCGCCTGTTACTCGTCCCAGCTTCTGCCAACCTAGCAGTTTGAAAGCACGTAAAAATACAAGTAGAAAAATAGGGACCACTCTGGTGGGAAGGTAACAGCGTTCCGTGCGCCTTTGGCGTCTAGTCATGCCGGCCACATGACCACGGAGACGTCCTCGGACAAGCTCTGGCTCTTCGGCTTTGAAACGGAGATGAGCACCGGCCCCTAGAGTTGGAAATGACTAGCACGCATGTGCGGGGGAACCTTTATCTTTTTTAATCTGCTAAAACTAGATCTACATCTCAAGCATGACAACTTTAAGATTTGTGGACTTCAATTCCCAGAATTCCCCAGAATGTGGCTGGCTGGGGGATTCTGGGAGTTGAAGTCCACACTTCTTAAAGATGCCAAGGATGAGAAAAACTGGTCTAGATGCTATTAGGTGATAGCATTTAGATTTGTCCCTAAAAAAACTACAAAAAGTTGAATAAGAGTAGAGAGCAGCCTGGAATAGTATACAGTAGCCCGACAGCTAAATCTGTTAAATTTATTTGCTGCCTACAGCAGCCCCCATGGTGAGATAGGCAGCAAATAAAATAAGAGAATGCTAGTGGCCGATGCAAGATCAGTGATTTAGTGAGGACTTCTCTACCAATAGCATGCAATTCCTTTCACCAGGTCAAATAAAGCCAAACTTCTAGATATCCATCAAAGAGCAGGGATAGGTTTGCTCAGTTTCTGCAAACTGCTAAATTTCAGTGAAAGTGACTCTGGGACATAAACCATTTTCTCTCTGTCCATGTGATCTGTGAATGGAAGGAAATATTTTTTGGCGCAATCCCTGACTTCTTCCATCAATCTGTCCTGTCCTCTTCAAAAGGCACTTAAAAGACATGACAAATAACATTCCACATCAAGGTCTTGTCACTTTGCATAATTGGGCAGAACAGTGGCTGAGTATAAACTTTTGGGAGGAACCCTCCCCCGCCCCCAACCCTGGGGAGGAAAAAAAATCTCTCACACTGCTTTGCTGCTACTTCAAAAAAATAAATAAATCCTTCACTAGAACCATTCACATTTATTATGTACATATTTTTTTTATGACGTCGATCAGCTTGGCTGAGCAGTAAAGTGCTCTGAACCAGGGCTAGTGGGGTCAGTTTCGCATAAACGGAAGACTCCTCCACTTCCTTAGTTGGGGGCTTCATTGCAGAAAGCGGGATTAGTCTCTTCGGATGAGTCTCCACCAGCGAGAAGCCATGAGGTTTGCTTGAAGCTGACAAAGGAAGGGCTTGCAGGCCTGAAGGTCAAGTCAGTGGAAAATTGAGCTGCTAATGGTTATATTTTTAGAGGGGGCATTGACCTTCCTCAGACATGACATCTGGAAACATCTGCTGAGGGATGAAAACATGCCCTCTAACTTGATGCCTGGACAGCCGATGCTGGCTTAGGAAATGGGAACAGTTGCTGAAAGAGGGCCCCATTCGCTCCTGAATTATCTGTTTTTTCCTACTATACGGGTTCCTTTTAGAATTTCTTTTATCTAGTTTATAAGAACAGCTATAATTCCTCCCTCCCTCCCTCCCTCTACCATGAACAATAGTTTGGAGTGAAAAGGTGATGCATCCATCTAATCAATAAATTATACGCTGCTCTATGACCATAATAAAGGTTTTATTGATGATTTCTTTGTGCATCCTCAGACATAACTTCTTGCCACGGCCACCAATGCAATTTTTCTCCCCTGCTTTTGCCCATTGAAGACCACGGCCTGTTATTTCATTTTACTTTCACTGCTCTTTCTCCCAAAGGGACACAGACAGGTGTGCTACAAATGATGAAATTATTCTCCAGGTTTGCCTCTTAGGGCAGACTGAAGAAAGTCACGATACTGGCTGTGACGTGTGATGGACATAACAAATGGGTGGAGCTTTCATCCCACTTTTGTGCTGCCATCTTGACTAATTTTACTACACCCCGTGGGCCTTCTTGCTGTCTTCCGGGAAACAGTTTGATTAAAATATTTAACCATAAAAATAAGTCTCAGGCAAGAAAATGGTCAGGAGAGAAGGATGGGAGCCAACCATTTAAAATGGTGCTCAATTAGAAGGGAGCCTGCGTCAGTCCCTGTTCTGGTGTTGTGATTCTTCTACAGATGTCCAAGTAGGTAGATGTGGAACTGGAGGTTGCGGCAAACAGTTTTTATGTCATATCCTTGCCATAGTTTGAACCAGGGTTGGACAATCGTTGATGGCAGGATTCACACTAAGTGGACATGGAGCACCTGAAGAGCTGTCGTGGAGAAGTTGGGGTGGAATCATTCCAAGACAAGAAATAATTTACATTACAAGGAAAAAGATATGGGTTAGACCAGGGGTAGGCAACCTCGGCTCTTTTATGACTCATGGACTTCAGCTCCCAGAATTCCTGAGTCAGCTATGCTGACTCAGGAATTCTGGGAGTTGAAGTCCATGAATCATAAAAGAGCCGAGGTTGCCTACCCCTGGGTTAGACAATAGGGTGGGGAGGAAATCTCAGCAGTAACAGCTGTTCAACAATGCAGTAAATGTCCCTGGTGGGTTCCCTTCCTCTGGAGGAGTTTAAACAGAAGTTGGAAGGCCGCCTGCAAAGGCTATGGTGGTAGAGATTCAAAATTCATTTATTTATTAACTAGATTTTTATGCTTGCCTTTATTTTAGTCAACTCAAGGAAGCATATACGCATGCATACAGATATAGATGATGCTCCGGTTCATTTCACACACCCCACCACCACCCTGACCCATCTGATGAGATGGGCTGGCTTGAGATAGAAAGGGACTGGCCCAATTGCCTAAAGCAGGGGTCCCCAACCCCTGGGACACGGCCCAGTACTGGGCTGTGGCCCATTCGGAACCAGGCCACGCGAGCAGCAACTGAGCACATGCACGCAGCTCCCTTTGCTCAAGTGGTGGGCGCTCACACACATGCGTGAAAGCTCCATTGGTGCAAGTGGCGGGCACTCATGTAAATGGACCTTCACGTCAGTGGCGTAGCGTGGGGGGTGCAGGGGGGGCGGCCGCACCGGGTGCAACATCTGGGGGGGCGCGCTCACACTGAGCTGCTCAGGGAGCCCCAAGGGCTGCACAGAGTTGGCTTGGCGTGACAGCAACACCATATTAACACTAAAAGCACGCTCGCTGCCCAGCGTGCAATCGTATCTGTAACAGCCGTTTTGTTCTCTTCCCCCTCTTCCAAACAATAACGAAACCACGCTAATACTACATTGTGTTAATAACAGGAATAATTACACCCCGCCCCTTTGTCCCGAGAGACACGTGGTCTCGATTGTGGCTTGCAGTAGACTCGCGGCGGGGGGCTGCAGCACACCTCGTCGTTTACCAGCCCTCGGAACTGTTTGGCGGAGTGTCCAGCGCTGCTCGCCGTTTGTAATAAACAGGGGTCTTCAAACTTGGCCCTTTTATGACTTGTGGACTTCAGCTCCCAGAATTCCTCAGCCAGGCTGAGAGGAGCTGAAGTCCACAAGTCTCCTGGGAGCTGAAGTCCACAAGTCATAAAAGGGCCAAGCTTGAAGACCCCTGGTAATAATAAAGAATGAGGCCCGCAGACGGCGAGAAGGCTGAAAAGGGCGTCGCTCCTGGGTGTATCTTCTGCTCGGAATTGCGTCTCCCGAAGGCAAACTTAAATCTTCCTTGAGCTGGTTTTCGCTGCGCGTGGGCGCGCACAAAAGAGAGAGAGAGAAAAAAAGAGATCTCCGAAGGGAACCGGGGAGGGGGAGGGGCGGCCTGGCGGAATGCACCTTGTTCTAATTGTGGAATATAGGGCAAGGCTTCCGTTCCGCCGCGCCCCCGCCCCCCCCCCCCCCCAGCCTGAGCCTGCCTTGCGTGGCTGGTGGCTCTCCTGCGGTAATTGCAGCAGAATCCCAAGCAGACATTTCTTCCTCTAGGGCAGCGTTTCCCAACGTTAGGAACTTGAAGATGCGTGGACTTCAACTCCCAGAATTCCCCAGCTAGGAGTTGAAGTCCACGCATCTTCAAGTTCCTAAGGTTGGGAAACACTGCTCTAGGGAATGTGGCGGAGTTTTCTAACCTCGTGGGGAAGGGGTAAATCGGACCTCCTTTGTCTGCTTGGTGTGTTAGGAGCAGTGGCGTAGCGTGTGGGGTGCAGGGGGGGTCGGCTGCACAGGGCGCAACATCTGAGGGGGGGCGCATTAGATGCATTTTACTTTAATTACATCAGTATTTTCATAACAAACAATACATGTGCTTAGGGGTTAAGGGTTTCTTTAACTAATCTAGTGGAAGAAACTCGAGTGCTAAAATCCACGGGTTAGGGGCGCAAATTACTTGCCTTGCCCCGGGTGCTGACAACCCACGCTACGCCACTGCTTCACGTGCCTGTGTGAGTGCTCACCGCTCCCACAAATCGAGTTGTGCGTACACACTCACCTGCTGCTTGCCTAGAACAATTCCCACTCCACCCCACCAGTCCACAAAGCCATAAAGGTTGGAGACCCCTGGCTTAAAGAGAGGACTCAAATTCACCACCTCCCACTTTCTAGCTCATCGTCTTTGCCCCTCTGCCAAATGGGCTCTTCGAGATCTCCAGGATCCCTTCTGACAGAATGCCACGATTCTATAATTCTGGGATTCCCGAGGAGTGTGTCTGGTGACATTATGGCGTGGCTGGCCTGGAACGGCCTACATTTTATTCTGACTTTTGTTTTGTTTGTTGGGGATTAAATGGCCAAATGAATGCACGGCTGAACTTCAGCCCAGGTGGCCGTTTCAGAGAACACCTGAATCTCTTAAGTTTTAACTGATGCCCTTGAAGGAGAAACATCGATCCATTCCATCATTTTACATGCTCAACAAGACTTTAGATGGAGCTCTTTCTCTGGGAAAGGCCCAAGAGAGTTGTCTCCTTTTAAAATGGCAGTAGCACTACACCTTCAGTGTGCGTCTGTGCTTTGCAAAATAAGGTAAGCAAAATGATACTTTATTAGAAGGGAATGACCGGGGGTGACAGGATAGCAGTGTTCCAAAGAAAAGGGGGTCAACCTATTCTCCAAAGCACCAGAAGGCAGGACAAAGAAGCAACGGATGGAAACTAACCAAGGAGAGAAGCAAACTAGAACTAAGAAGAAATTTCATAACGGTGAGAACAATCAGCCAGCGGAACAACTTGCCTCCAGAAGTTGTGGCTCTTTTATCACTGGAGGTTTTCAAGAAGAGATTGAACAACCATTTGTCCAGAATGGTGTAGGAGCTCCAGGTTTAGCAGGAGGTTGGACTAGAAGACCTCCAAGATCCCTTCCAACCCTGTTATTCTGTGTTCTGTGTGAATTCATCAAAAACACTGTCACTGGAGATTCCAACTTAGAACGAGGGAGAACTGACCCAACAGTGGGAACGACTAATCAATGAAACAGTTTGCCTCCAGAAGTTGTGGGTGCTCCATCGCTGGAGGTCTTCAAGAAAAAGATTTGTCCAGGATGGAATAAGATCTCCTGCCTTGTGCAGGGAGGTGGACTAGAAGATCTCCAAGGTCCCTTCCGGCCCTGTGATGATGCTATGTTGGACAGCAAGGGTTTTGTAGACTTCTCCTATTCATTTGGCTCCCCTGGGCGGCTCTGAGGCTTTTCTCTCTTCTCTCTATTTCTCTCTTCTTTCATGCACCCCACTCAGACAGGTCTCCCCTCCCAAGCCACCCCCTTGCTTTACCCCTCGATCGATCTGCTTGCAGAAGCCCTAACCTTTGTGGATCTCTCTGGGGGCACTTGCATGCACTGGTTTACTCACCACTCTATCATCTGCAGCAGCTGGTTCAGCTTGTGAAAATTTGACTTATCGGGCGTAAAGACATGATGTGATATTTAGGCCCTCTTGACAAAACGTACTGATAAGAAGGACGGGAGGAAGGGAATGTGGCTTTAATCGCCTGCTGCTGCCTGCTGGCGATTGTTGAATCTCCTGAGCTATTTTCAGCCCTGCGACTTTCTCAGGCCCACCCGCTGGGCAGGGGGCAAAATTGTGTGTACACGTGCAAGGGGCTACATTAGCTGCTTCTTAGTGAAATTGGCACACACGTAGGAGAGAGTGCAATGATGAATTAAATTAAATTCCCAACGGCCTTTTGAGTATCTTTCCTTCCTTGCTCTGGTGGAGAATTTCTTCCCATCCATGTTTCTCTACATTTCCTTCAAATTTGAAATAGATTGGGAAGCTTAATGTTTTACATCAAGCCCAGTCCAAAAATACTCTGGAATTTCTGCAACAGCCATCAATAGTCAGACAGAGATAAACGTATCATTCAAAAGATATAATCAAAAGTCCAGGAAGGAAACAACACAGAACGGTTTCCCTCTAGCAACCAACATCCAGAGAAGCAGGAAACTATCAGGGAAGAAATAATAACTTAATCAAGGAACTTAAGCAAGGAGAAAACAAGACACACTCTCCCAGTGTTTCTGAATCTCAGAGGTTTTTTGGCTCCCAGGATTCCCCTGCCAGCATGTCACATTCTGTGACAGTTTCCCAGTCAGTCTTGTAATCCCTCCCTCCCCCACCCAGCAGCAGCCAATAGCCTGCAGGTAAGGTAAGGTAAGGGAGTGTAGAGTGTGTAGGGGAGGGGAGGGGAAGGGAAGGGAAAGGGGAGGGAGATTTCCAATGCTCCCTGCAGACTTCCCCAAAGAAACTCAATGGGGAAGCCAGCTGGAAGCCGGAAGTCATTCATGGTTCCGTTGCTTCTTTGTTCACCCCTGTTCATTTTCTTTCACTGTTTAAGTAAGGAAATATTCCTGAAACAATGACCTTGTGGGCTACTTAGTCACTTGTAAATTCGGGACTGCACAATTCAGAATCAAGTCATAATAGCTGAAATAGAGGCAGGACAGGGAACAAGAGTGGGGGCAGAAAAAATGGTGTTTTGTATAGTTTTTTTTGCCAACTCAAGGATGGGTGCAGAATACTTTCATTGACCAGGAAAGATCCGAGGAATAATGGCATTTCTAAGATGACTTGTTCTTGAGTTCCATGAAGCTGCCAGAATAATTTAAGGAGGAATACCACAGATTCTTTATTGAAATATTATAAGAAGATGTCCTGTGGATGATTTTAATCCCTTTTCATTGTGTGATTCCACCCACCAGCCACCATACATTAAAGTAGATTTTCAGCAACTACATGAGGGAGAATGGGGAAAATACCTGTTGGCCATGCCTATACCTGAACAGGTGTCTTTCAAAATAGCTCTGAAAATTTCTTTATGAGGGCAACTTTTTTTTTACAAGGTAAGTTTTGTTTCAAAACAAGAATTCAGTTCTGCTTTCTGTCTTTCCAAGCTGTAAGGGAGTTTGTATTCACAAAGTTCTTTCTAAGGTAGCCAAGGAGACGTCAGGATGGGTTTGTCAAAAACAGATCGTGCCAGACAAATTTTATTGCCTTCTTTGACCAGGTGACAAAATGAGTGGACCAGAGGAATGCTGTGGATATAATTTACTTGAATTTCAGTAAGGCATTTGATAAAGTAGACCACAGCCTACTACTTGATAAGATAGAAAAATGTGGTTTAGACACCATCACCACCAGATGGATTCGTAGCTGGCTAACTGGCCGTACTCAGCGTCTGGTCCTCAGTGGAACTGCATCTGCATGGAGGGAAGTGTGTAGTGGGGTGCCCCAGGGCTCTGTTCTGGGCCCAATATCTTCATTAACGATTTGGATGAGGGTATAGATGGGGAACTCATCAAATCTGCAGATGATACCAAGCTGGCAGGAATAGCCAACACTCCAGAAGATAGGCTTATGATACAGGAGGATGTGGACAGACTTGAACATTGGGCACTATCTAACAAAATGAAATTCAGTGGTGAAAAAAGTAAGGTTCTACATTTAGGCAAGAAAAACCAAATGTACAGGTAAAGTATAGGGGGCACCTTGCTCAATAGTAGTAACTGTGAGAGGGATCTCAGAGTCCTAGTGGACAATCACTTAAATATGAGCCAGCAGTGTGCTGCAGCTGCCAAAAAAGCCAACAGAGTGCTAGGCTGCATTAACAGAGGGATAGAATCAAGATCACGTGAAGTACTAATACCACTTTACAACACCTTGGTAAGGCCACACTTGGAATACTGCATCCAGTTTTGGTCACCACAATGTAAAAAAGAGACTCTAGAAAGAGTGCAGAGAAGAGCAACAAAGATGATTAGGGGACTGGAAGCTAAAACATACAAGGAACGGTTGCTGGAATTGGGTATGTCTAGCTTAATGAAGAGAAGGACGAAGGGTGACATGATAGCAGTGTTCCAGTATCTCAGGGGCTGCCACAAAGAAGAGGGAGTCAAGCTATTCTCCAAAGCACCAGAAGGCAGAACAAGAAGCAATGGATGGAAACTAACTAAAGAGAGAAGCAACCTAGAACTAAGGAGAAATTTTCTGACAGAACAGTTGTGAATGCTTGAGCACTGGGAATTTTTAAGAAGAGACTGGACAGCCATTTGTCTGAAATGGTGTAGGGTTTCCTGCCTGAGCAGGCAGTTGGACGATGACCTCCAAGGTTCCTTACAACAACAACAACAACAATAACAACAACAACAACAATAATAATTTTAAAGGCTTTTAGCAATGACCACTCTTTCTAGAAAAGTCCTTCTTGCTACATGGAGAAGAAAAACCCCATGGCCATACGATAAGGTTGACTGTATCTAACGCTTCATTGTCCAACAAGTGCTACTGTTGTTGGGAAGTAAGCAGCAACCTTTGTTACAAAGGTAAACAAAGGTTTGGAAACTTGTGAAGAAGAGAACAAGATGTTCCTACTCATATGGCTGTGACTTTGGCACCAAGGCAAGAATGTTGCATCAAGTTGTTTGAGTGTTGCTCACATCTTGGTGTAAACAGAAAAAGGCAGCAGAAAATGGTGAAAAAAAATGAAACAAATTCAAGCATTTCCCTCAAGAAAAGGTATCACCTGATCTATTCTTCCCTGTGAGCACAAGTCCCCAGTGTTTGATTTTAGGGATCCTGTTCTCTCCCATGTGAGATTGTTTTGGGGATTAGATTTTTCCTCAGAAGAGAAATACTCCTAAATGGATGCTTTTGTGTCTCGAAAGATCAAGGCCATTCCCCCTCATCTCAGTTTGTTTTTGCCGCTCACGAACATGAGGCTTCCCCAAGTTTAGTCTCGTAGACAGAAGGGCTAATTTGCTAAAGATACAAGGAAATATAAACAACACACCCGTGGAATCTGACAGGACCATGCTAAGCTCCTTCTCTCGCCAAACATGGGGGTCCATCAAGGGTTCTGATGAATTCCACTATTTTGACTACTTGCATGGGATTAAATTGGAAGCTATTTCTTTTCAGAATTTTATGGTTGGTGAGCAATGGAGTATTTAAATTTGGGACAGGAAGGTGGGGAGGGACAACATACATGCCTTGCCTTGCCAATGTCATGGCTTCTGAATGCCTTGATTCCTCACCTTTTCCACCCTACGGAGGTCTGCCGCCATCTCATCAACTTCTTATTATGAAAATCAAGCAAACATTTATTATGTTTGGAGTCCTAGAATCATAGTTGTATAGAACATACCACATACTAACTTCTGATGGTAACCCAACTGCTAGATCTATCTATAGAGCTGTGGTATCAAGACACCATGAGGAGTTTGAAATAGGTGAAATTACTCCAGGAAACATATCTAGGTTGGTGTACACGTGAAGGACACTTAAGAGAGAGTAACAACTCCAACTCCTCCAATGAATGAGGATTAGCACTGACGATGTTACCTCGTAGGGTAATAAAGATCTCCAAAATCATAACTAAGCTCAAATAGCACTGAGGATCCCATAGTTCAACCTTGAGCTACAAATATTCCCTTCTATCAAGTGAGGATTTAAAATGGAGCATTAAGTATGGGAGGATGTACAGAGTTATTTCTGGTAGTGCTTAACGGGCCTTTACTCAGTCTTAAAGATGAGATTTTAATATTTGCCAACAGATTAAAAATGGCTTATGGGACGAACAGAGTTTTGACTGAAATATTAGAGGAGTGTTCAGCTACTGAAAGTGTTTATACTTGTCTTGATGAAAGGCAAAGTTATTTTTTTCTGAATTTTTTGCTCTTCTTTTTTTAATATATTTTCTTTTTTCTCTATTTTGCACTTTGTATTTTTTTTCTTGATTATATTTTTCTTAGTTTGTACAGTACTAGTTTTTATCTTCAAAGTTTTAAAGACCAATAAATTATTATCAAAGTGTGGTCTGGGGGACTCTGGGGGACACCGAGACCTTCTCAGGTCATACAGAGAGTTAAATACATCAATATTTTTTAAAAATCTCAAGATTAATTTCCAGTACACTAAATCTCAATAGATATAACCCATGTAAACACTGAAATTTGTGTATCAGTCATTGCATGACCTCTGAAAATGCCATACACTAAATAAATAAAATAACCCACGTAAGCCAAAGATCTCTGGTGTTTCCAATCACTTGTAAGAATGAAAAGGGGTAGAATCATAGAATCCTAGGTTTGGAAGGGACCTTGGAAGTCTTCTAGTCCAGCCCTCTGCACAAGACGGGAGTTCTCATTGCATCCTGGACAAGAGGGGGTCCAATCTTTACTTGAAAACTCACACGAAGGTACGTTCTTCTTCCATTGATTAACTGTCCTGGCTGCCAGGAAGTTTCTCCTTAGTTCTAGATTTCTTTAATGAGCTTCCAACTCTCTGCTTCTTCTCCTGCCCTCAGGTGCTTTGGAAAATAAGTCAACCCCCTCTTCTCTGTGGCAGCCCCTCAAGTACTGGAAGACAGCCATCGTGTCACCCCATATCCCTGTTTTCGTTAGGCTGGACGCATTTAGTTCCCACAACCATTCACCATGCAATTTATCCTTCAGACTTGGTTGCTCTTCTCTGCACGCTTTCTAGGGCCTGAGCATCTGCTTTTGATCCTGAGACCAAAATGTTTTAGAACTGTCAGGCTACGTCATCCAAAATCCAAAGCCTTTTCTGACTTAACAGATTTTATAAAGTGGCAAAAGCTTTTGGGAACTGCAGCAAAAAGCTGTTGCCTTTTAATCAAATTTGTGAGTTGCAAAAAGGGGTTTCAGACTCCTGATGCTTTCCCGCTCTTGCTGTGGGAAGAAAGAATGTCACACACGTCCATGTACAAATCCTCTCCATAAAGTTAATCCCATGATCAATCACACGTGGCAGGGAGGGTAAAGGTTAAGGCAAGGATTAGCCAAGCCTTTCACCTCAGATTCCAGGTGCAATATTTACTTGAGGGAGAAGGAGGGTTGCGTTTCTTTTAACCCTGCTTTGCGGTGGGTGGTGACAGCTCAGGAAATGGGTTCCCACAATAAATCTCTGCAAGCAGTGATTGAAAATACTCTAATCTCTGCCAAGATAAGGAGTTGCTACAGCAAAGGACAACATAAACCTGGAAGTGATGGACGCTGGGAATGCTAGATGGCTGTTGAGCCCCTCTGACCATGCTCAGCCGTCCAGAGATGACCCAGCATTTAAATCTTTTTCCTTTAACTCAACACACACTTTTCAACACCATCTTCGGCTTGCACCCTGCTTAACCTCATCAGCACACTGCCCAGGGACACTTGGGTTGGAAGTGAGAATGGAAAGATAGTGACAATTTGAAGCAGCCAGCGTGCTCTCGGGTGGAGTCCTGCCTTGGGGAGGGACAGCTGCACGACACCTCTTCTCCTCACCCGTCCATAATTCATGTTGGGAAAGGTCCCATTCATAAACAGCCGTCATGCAAAACCGTCTCCTACGACAGGAGTGAGGATCCCTGGCCCCACCAGAGGCAGGTGATTCGGAAGCTGCCCTAGAACCATCTCCAAAAGGACTGATTTTGTCCTTCTGTTCTTCTGACTGAAATTGGGATACATTCCCAAAGTGTAGGTTTGTGTGTGTGTGTGTGTGTGTGTGTGTGTGTGTGATCTGTGTGTGTGTGTGTGTGTGTGTCTTTCTCAATCTCTACCAGAGGCCTGGGACTTTGAAGATTCTGTGCAGAGTTCAGATGTTCCTAGCAGTGGACTCTTCTGGACAGACAGCCTTGGTGCTTTTCCTGGGATCCCTTGCAGTCACTATATGTGCAGGTAGTGCTCAGCTTAAGAACACAGTTGGGAATACAACTTCCATTGCTAAGCAAGGCAATTGTTACCTGAGTGTTGCCTGACTTTATGACCTTTCTGCCATGGTTGATAAGTAAATCATTGCAGTTGTTAAGTGAATCGTGTGGTTGTTAAGCGAATCTGGCTTCCCTCTTTGATTTTGCTTGTAGGAAGCCAGAAGACCCCAGGATACTGCAACCATCATAAATATATATCGGCTGCCAAATGCTCAAATTTTGATCACATCACCACACAGATGCTGCAACAGTCATAAGTGCGAGGATGGTTCTAAGTCGCTTTTTTCAGTGCCACTGTACCTTCAAACGGTTGCTAAGCAACTGGTTGTAAGTAGAAAACTACATGTATATATGACTCTCCTTTCTCAACCCCAACATTTACTGGATTTCTCCGAGTAGCCTTCATCCTTTAGCAGTACCTGTAAGGTCTGCAAATTTTACTCCATTCTGTTGCAAAAAGCCAAATGCTTCCATTTGTGATTTCCTCATATTTATAGTCAAACTAGCAGCTCTACTTTGGATCAGACTTGGTGTCACACTGGGCAGCTTTTTGTTAGCTCCTACTCCAAGTAGTTATGCCCTGATCTGGTCCTGATCGGATGCTGAGATGCTGATGCTGACACCCTGGAAAGTGTGCAGAGAAGAGCAGCAAAGCTTATAAGAGTACTGAAGAGTAAACTGCATGATGGATGGTTGAGGGAGCTAGCTAGGTGTAGTCTATCAAAGAGAAGGATTGGCGGGGACATGGTAGCTGTCTTCCAGTACTTCTACAGAGAAAAGGGGGTGACTTCTTCTCCAAAGCACCTGAGGGCAGGGCAAGAAGTAACAGGTGGAAGAATCATTAAGAGAGACGTCTATGGAGATTCTCAGGCATCCAGATCATAGTTGTCCCAAAGGTGCTTTTTCTTGGATGAGAAGCGAAACGTCTTCAAAGAAAAACAATGTCCGGTTGCCTCCTCAAAAAGCACCTCTGGGATTAAAGAGATATCCAACCTGGAACTAAGGAGAAATTCCCCCCAGCAGTGAGAACAATTAATCAGTGGAATGGTTTGCCTCCAGAGGTTGTTGGTGCTCCATCACTGGAGGTTTTCTTGGACAACCATTTATCTGAGATGGCACAAGCACTCCTGTCTTGGGCAGGGGGTTTGACTAGAAGACCTCCAAGGTCATGTCCAACGCTGTGACTCTAGGATCTGCTGCACTGCAGCTCAACTGAATCTTGAGGCCAGCGCATGCTTAGCTGGCTCCTACCCTGCTCTAATCAGGCCAGGGTCACATCCCTCATTCCTGGCCAGCTCTAGCTATGAATGTCCAATCCACATCACCAAGAGGACCAACTATTCTGTCCCTCAAACGCTGGCCCTTCTGGGCAGGAACTTGATAAAACAATATAAAACAACTTGGTTTTCAATTTGTGTTTTCAGCATGAGAGCCAAACCATACATTTGGAAAGTGCATAAATTAGAGCGGGTCAATGCAATGTAGCTCAGAGTAGTTTTCCACTCAGAAGGTACATGATAGACACTCTTAGCACTGTGTGGTGCAATCGGCCCTTAGGACGATGAATGCCACGAAGCATTTCTTTTACGCTGGTGGTGGACAATTATCTCCACCGCTTTAAAACCATCTGAAGCTGAAACAGTGGCCCAAAACTGTTGTGGGGCACAAACAGCAATCTATCTGATGAAGCAGCTGCAAACAAAACTCCTGAGGTGAATTCTAGCTGTGCCCAATGGAACATCAAATGCTCTGTTAAGACTGGGAACAGAAATGCCATTGATTCAGGTGAGGGCCCAAAAGATGATAACGGCTCAAAATGCAATTTTTCCTAGTTAGTCTGAACCCTCTACGTTTAATAGATAACTTTTCCTCGCTCTAGAAACAGGCAGTAGAGCATAAGCTGGCTTCATATGGATTCTCTCCACTATTCTTAAAATCATTAGGTGACCATCAAGCCCTGCATAGAATATAGAACTTAAAATAATAGCTTGGAAGGGCCTTGAAGGTCTTCTAGTCTAACACCCTGCCCCTGGCAGGAGATACCATTCCAGACAAATGGCTGCTCAATCTCTTCTTAAAAACCTCCAGTGCTGGAGCACCCAGAACTCCAGGAGACAAGCCATTCCACGGATTAATTGTTCTCAACAATAAGTTATGTGGAGTTCCAGATTGAAATTAGTAGGCTCTGTCAACATGATGGGGTTTGGATTAACGGGGGGCACATGGGAACCAGCAAGTTACTTGGTAAATTTAACCTTGTCAAGAGTTAGCCTTCTTTAAAACTAGATTTAACATTCTTCCACCTGCACTTCTTCAAGGCAGATATAGAATCCTTGCAGCTGAGGGTATTTGTCCAAGTGGTGATAAGGAGTTTGAAACGGTCTCACATATATTACTACGTTGTAAATTTTACAGAGACATTAACCTACATTGTACAGAGACATCAATCTACATTGTACCCCTAGTAGATAAATTCCCTGGAAGGCCAATTGTATATGAACATTCTCCTTCAGCATCTAAAACTATTGATTATGTGTACAGGAGCCTGTGATGAAAGCAAGCTATAATTGGCCAAAGATGTATTTACTTTTGTTTTAAAATACTACTTGGTTTGATGCATTTAACTATTCACTGTAGGGAAAATATAGCTTTTATTTTTACTTTGTACCTATTAACATTTTAGATTTATCACCTGGGAAACAAGTGTATTAGCATCATAATGGAGGAATGAATATTATATTCTGTGGTTTATTTTGCTAGCTAGTGATTTATTGTATTCGGTTGCTTCACTCTGATTTTGTTTGTTTTGTTAGTTTAAATTTTGCGAGTTATTTACTGAATAAATATTATTGGTTGATTGACATCTAAAGTGCGTAGATTTCTCTACAGAGAAATACGATATAAGGTAGCATCTGTGGCAAAAGCAGAAACATCTGGAGCAGACGGGAGGCGGAGGATTCCCACAGCAGCTATCCTGAAGAACAAAGGCTCACCTTAGCGGTGAGGATTGTGATGGATCCCTCCAAAGCCTGTTAGAGACTAAATAGGGGGGCAAATTCATCAGCTCCCAGTTTTTGCTGTATGAAAAAAAAATATACACTCTCTATATTCAAGGACCTTAGGCTTGAAAGTGATTGTATGCTGGATGTCACTGTATTTTGTATTACATTGTGAGATGAAAAAAACAAGGACAAATTAATATATTTACAAAGACAATGAAGAAGAAAGTTCATTGAAATTGGGGGATGATATTAGCATCAAAACGGTTCAATATATATAGGATTACCCAAGTGTGTTTGGTAAACATACAAGCACAAAAATAAAACATTTTATATTCTACATTATATTACAAGGACAACAGTCAATAAATAGATCAATAAATAATGGCTGCAGGGACAAAGGTTGGGTGGATTTCAGCAAGTCCTTCGGCAAGTGCTTTGCATGAGAATGCTCCTGAAGGTTGGTGCTCTCAAAGACCATCTTCTCTCTCTCTCTCTCTCTCTCTGAGAAGATTGCTTTTCCTTAAAAGTATAAAGCAGTGGTGGGGCTTAGTACAGTAAGCCCACAAAGGGCTGGAGACACAACGTCAATTACACTTTCCAAAGAATCTGACCAATTTCCAGCTTAGTATAAATAAA
This sequence comes from Vipera ursinii, assembly GCF_947247035.1. Taxonomy (NCBI): domain Eukaryota; kingdom Metazoa; phylum Chordata; class Lepidosauria; order Squamata; family Viperidae; genus Vipera; species Vipera ursinii. The sequence goes on along the minus strand of NC_139519.1, from coordinate 3,753,072 downwards.
GCACCACCAGGCCTATTTTTTCTCAACTCCAACACCTTCTTATCGCAATGATTTGTCGGAGAGGAGTGGTGGAAACTTGACATGTGACCTCCATTGTACACATGGAGAACTGTCTCATGAATTGACAGCTCCACTAAGGAAGAGCCCCTTTCGGTCCAAAGAGTCTTGAAATTTCAGCGCAAAAAATAAAAATAAAAATCCTCCCCTCCCCCCCCCCCCAATTTTAACAATGATCAAAAGAAAAATCTGCCTCAAGCAGCCAGATTCTGAATTGCATTTGTTTCATCGGTACGATGCAATGGTGATCAAGTAGGACATTTATGCAAGAGATGAGTGGGGTTTGCATCATGTGTACCCCAATCCAAATGGGGGATTAGAGGCAATTACTTTGAGGCATGTCTTGGTTATGGTATCTGAAGGGCTCCACTGAACTGACTATGCATAACAATCCTGAGAGGGATGAGGCAGTAGCAAGGAACTTTCCAGAAAGAGATTTGGAAGGCAGAAACTTTCTGAGCAACATCAACCGTTAGGCCAGTTTGTTTTCTGAGTAACCAAGGAAATAAGGAAAACATTATGACTTAGAGTCACATAACAGTTTGCTTTTGGCTTGGTTTGTTGCATGAGTTGTGGTTTATTTAATAAATCATGGTTAATAAAACCATGGCTTAGTGAGCGGTATGAACCCCATATGTCACAGCTTAGAAAAGTTTTTTTGAACTTCTCCCAGGAAAAGTCTAAGGGAAGCGTGAAGACAGAAATCAAAAAATGCTGGAGAGTTCTTGGAGGTAATTCAGTAAAGCAGCCATTTTTTTTTCCAGAGGTGTGATAAGAAATGGCAGCTTTGGGACTTTTGCTATGTTTTCTGACAACTGTTGGCTCAGTTGTAGCGGCCAGAAATTAGAAGGAGCTGAACAGGATTGCTGTCTGGGATGAACAACTGAAGAGGAAGATCTGTGATGTTTTGGGAGCTCTAGCTGAAGCTAAGGAGATGCCTCTGCTCGCTGCTGTTTAGGAGGCCAATTGTCTCCTCCCATCCCCATCCTCCCCTTTGCTCCAGCCATCGTTCCTAAACTGTTGCAAGTCTCCAGTGTCCCTTTTCCTTGTTCAATGAATTGACTGCATCTCAAAATTGTTCAGATGGAACCATGAAATCCCATCAAAGCCAAAAACAACGTGCAAGAGCCCCATCTCCTGCTACTATCTGCAGCCACATTCTGAGACGGACATGCCCTCATAGTTTTGCTTGAAGGTGACTATCCCTTTATCCAAGAAGAGCAATGAGATGGGGTCTAGCTTGGTTGGGACGCAACAGGCAGGAGAAGCTCTCTGGGGATCATTCAAATGAACGGACGTCTGGACCATGGCATGGGTGGTCGACTGGCTGCCATCCAGAGGAAAGTTGCAGGCTCCTTTGCACTGGTAGGCATCGTAGCCAGCAGGCGCAATGATCCAGGAATCCCAGCCAATCTCCTTGAAATCCACATAAAGAGATGTCTTCTTGCAGGTGCTTCCCTTGGCGTTCCTCCTGATCCTGGACGTTGAGTCATAGATGATGTTGGACCTGATCTGGAGCAGATCATTGGGGCTGCTGGAGATATCCTGGAAATCTAAATCTGGCCACTCTTGCACCTGCTCGTGCTCCATCATCTCCTTCAACTCGTATATCTCCTCTTTCTTGACATGACTGTGATCGTCTGAAAACACAATTAACAGCGGCTTGTGTTTGGTCTCCAAGTTGATGTCTATGCCTCTGTGTCTTCCTGGGTTGGGATTCTCTCCCCCTCGGAACTCCACCTGCACCTCTAGCCGGTGAGTGGTTGAGTCAGAGTGATGCCACTTCCTGACGGCTTCTGTCACTTCAAATGTCTTCCATTCATTGTCAGTGCTGTAAATGAATCTGGACGCCAGCGCTTGCAGCCTCCTCTCGTCTCCCTCTTTCCCTCCTCCGCGTTCGCCCTCCAGCACTTCAAAAATGGTGATCTTCCTGTCGAGGTTTTCGTGGAGTGGTCTGTCCTCTGCCAGAGTGTAGAGCCTCAGTTCAGCCATGGTTATCTTCTCATGGTGAGGGATGGAGACGTTGAAAAGCAGGGGGCTCCTCTGCATTCCATTAAAGCGTATGGGCCGCGAACTCTGTTCTGAAAATGTTTTTAAAAATCGTATTATATTTTACATTGATACAGGATGTACCCAGTAAAGTATCGTCACTACTGCACGACAGTTTAACCTGCCTAAATCTGGTTTTGAATTGGCATTGAGAGGCAGGCCTGGCCCCAGAAATCAGTAGACCGGGAGTTCTAACCGCCCCCTCTCCCCCCCGGGCATGAAAGCTGGCTGAGTGACTGGATCGGTCCCTCTCTCTCAGCCCAACCTACCTCACAGGGTTGTTGTGAAGAAAATAGGAGGAGGAAGGCACTGCCTTGAGGTATATATGGAAAAACAGGAGGGTAAAAATCTCGATGTTGCCGTTTGGAGAAATAAATTGATTTTCTGTAACTAAACTGCTAAGTGGCCACAGGAGAGAGTTAAATTGGAGAAAAGTGTGGGAGAGATATCACTTTTGAAACAAAAACCTGTCCTAACTGTTGACAATGGAGGGGCCAGTAATAAAAGAGGGCAGAAAAATCTATTAATCAAGTGAAGGCTTTGTGACAAAATGGCAGGCTGTTAGGAATCCTAACAGGGTGAACATCGTAAAGCAGAATACAGCTTTGGCTACTGTACTTCGGTGAGGTCTATTTGAGAACAATGGATTTATAATTATAATTTCATGACCTTTACCAGAAGAAGTTCTAATTTTTTGCAGGTAGGTGCAATACAGTGCATGGTCATAAAAGACATAACAATTATTCGTAGATACTATAGACCAGGGACCATGAAGAAGGCTGATTGCAAGGAGCAGCAGAAATCTAGCTGAGAATGTGGTCCATGAAAGTCTACTCTATAACACAGTTGGAAGATATGCCAATTCTTGGCTTTTTGAAAAGCATAATTATATATGCCTTTATGCTATGATCCATGGAAATGAGTATCAGCAGCATGATCGGTAGTTAGGAAGAAGCATTTTGCAGTAAGGCATCTTAACGCTGACACATGACTAAATAAACGGTACGCTCAAGCACTCTGACTTAAGTAAATCTTACATTGAACTGTTAAAAAATATTTGCAAAACTCAATTTCTGCAAGCCAGAAATATATACCTACATGTATAATACAAGATAGCCATGGGGTATCAAACTGGTGTTTATAAGAACTGTTTTGCTTTACACAAAGTTTCAAAGAAAAGAAAGGTTTTAGTTTCTGCAAATTAACGCATTTGAGATCAATAAATTTGGCCCAGTGCTGATTTTTAGATCAGCTTGGTTTCTGTTTTATACCTCATTCTGAATCCTTGTCATTAGGATAGGTAGACCTTAAAACAACCAATTTCTAGGCTGATTTTGTGCCTGCAAAATCCTTCTGCAGCTGCGTTAAAAACAAAACTGAACAATTACTGAGTTTGAAATGTACATTTTGAAAATCCTTGCTTGTAAATTAACACGGCACCCTTGCAAAACAGCTTGCCACCTCTCTAGGACAATGCCTGAGAGTATGCAATGGCGGCATCTTTAAGGATTTCATTAGATGTTCAAAAGTTACACAAAACACACAGTCTGGCTAAATGTAGCACAGCCCAACTGAGGAATACTGTACGGCAATTAGCCTGCAGTGTGAAAGTCAACTAGCTGGGAGATTAGATGTGCCCCGTTAAGCAGTAAGACAACTCAGCACTAGGCCAGTTGAATCTCTTTGCGATTATCTTCTCTCTCAAAGTTCCTCTCTGCTCCGTTAAAAGAATAATCTTCCTTTCCTCTAGTTACAACTGTAATCTATCAACGAAAAGCCAGTGAGATAATTGGCTACTCATCCCATTGGGTTGCTCCTCCTAAAGTTGTGCAGCAAATTCAAGAACTTACCTTCATTTTTGAAGCTCCTAACAATATTGGCTGATGGCATCAGGGACTTGTCCCTGGCAAACCTATTGTAGAGCTCTAACATGTATTCTGGAGGGTCCGTCTTGGCGGCCTCTTGCAGGGGGATCCCTGAGAGATTAAGTGCCTTCAGGAGCTCATTTTGCAAATTCTGAAGCAGCGCATCCTGTTCATCAAAGAAAGGCACCTCTTCATCCACAAGGGGTACATCTAGACTCGTTATGGGGCTCCCATCTGCAAGGTAGGCCAGAAGAGAAACGGTGGCCCAAATCTGGAAGGCTACGGACTCCATGACTTCATTCAAAGTGGCCACACCGCTCTACCAAGTTTGCTGGGTGCGGTATAAGTGGCTCTTTTATCCCCCCACGAGGGTTATATACGGCTTGTGTCACCGAGGGTGGACAAGTTTGGAACTTGTGATCAGTCTCTCTCCCATTCTTATTCCCCACACCCCCTTTTTCCAGGTCTCAGTAATTGGACATGGCCTGCTCTGTCTCCTAGGGTAGCTTTCCCTCGCTTATCTCCTGTAGTGTAAGCTGTCCACCAGATTTCTCCTGCTATCTCACAACCCCTTTTTCTCTTAATGAGCATTTTGTAAACATTCCACATTTAGATGCTCCCAAAGAGAGGAATATTTTTTCTCTTTGCAGAAGACCTGATTGCCCAGCCCCGACTACTTTTGGCCTAGCTGACTGCATAATTTTTTTAAAAAAAAATTCTGTCTTTTTGTTGCATTTTTGGCTAAATGTGCAAGAGAGGGTGTCTTGTTCCTACAAGTTTCTGCTATTACATGCGACCTCCCTAAAGAGATGGGGGGGGAAAGGAAGTGATTGAAGATAAAGATTTAAAGCTTGTGACGATGTGAGGGCTTCTTATTTTAGAGAGCAGTTTCCATGTTCAAAATAAAGTTTGTCTATTGTGATGAAACAGTTGCATGATAGTCTAAATTGCTCGTGTCAAAATATATATGAATCTATCTATCTGTCCTTCTATCCAGTCAATAGTTCATTTTTTTTCTCTGTTGAAATATGCCTAGTAATATCCAAGACTGGTATATTTAAACATTATTAGAATATTCCAAATATAATACATATCTCAAAAATGAACACTTAATTATTGCACTAGATTTGGATATATTCAAGCAAAACATAATTAAGTCCATTTAAAAAAAACATTTATACAGGTTTAATTTTTTCCACATAAAGTTCCTACCAACGTTGCCTTCCTTCAGGTTAGGGACGACTGCGGTTTGTGACCAAAAAAGCCAGTCAGACCGTCGCAATGACGAATTCATTGGGTGTTTTATGGGCAATGGGTATGATAGAGACCTTAACAAGGGGCAGAGCTTCTTTTATTTATATACAGCAGTAATAGAAATTAAAGAAGAAAACAAAAAAGAAAGAGAAAAAAACAGAAAAAGCTAAAATGTAACAAGAAGAGAAAACTGAAAAAAAAACATAAAACATAGAATCATAGTGCTGGAAGGGACCTCGGAGTCCTAGTGGACGATCACTTGACTATGAGCCAGCAGTGTGCAGCAGCAGCCAAAAAAGCTAACACAATCCTGGGTTGTATAAACAGAGGCACAGAATCAAGGTCATGCAAAGTATTAGTACCGCTTTATGAAACCCTAGTGAGACCACACCTGGAATACTGCAGTCAATTTTGGTCCCCATACTACAAAAAAGATGTTGAGAGCAACTAAGATGATGAAAGACCTGGAGACTAAGACATATGAAGAACGGCTGCAGAACTTGGGTTTCGCTAGTCTAAAGAAAAGAAGAAATAGGGGTGACATGATAGCAGTGTTCCAATATCTCAGGGGTTGCCATAAAGAAGAGGGAGTCAGGCTATTCTCCAAAGCACCTGAAGGCAGGACAAGAAGCAATGGATGGAAACTAGTCAAGGAGAGAAGCAACCTGGAATTGAGGAGAAACAGTGAGGGCAATTAACCAGTGGAACAGCTTGCCTCCAGATGTTGTAGGTGCTTCATCACTGGAGGTTTTTAAGAAGAGTCTGGACAGTCACTTATCTGAAATGGTATAGGCTCTCCTGCTTGAGCAGGGGGTTGGACTAGAAGACCTCCAAGATCCCTTCCAGCTCTATTCTATTCTACTCTACTCTCCTTATACCATCCCTGTCAAATGGTTGTTCTCATTGTCAGAAAATTGCTTCTCAGTTCTTGGTTGGATCTCTCTTTAATGGTCTTCCACTCATTACTTCTTGTCCTGCCCTCAGGTGCTTTGCAAAATAAACTGACCCCTCTTCTCCGTGACCGCCTCTCAAATATTGGAATACTATTATGTCACTCTTAATCGTCCTCTTTGTTAGGCTAAACATACCTAGTCCCTTAACCATTCCTTATATGGTCTAATCTCCAGACTCATTATCATATTTATTGCTCTTCTCTGCACTCTAACAGAAAGATATAAAGAAAAATAAAAAGATATAAAGAAGTAGTTTCTAGATTCTTCACAATAGTTATAAGTACCATTATATTTTGATCTCTCTCAAGTTACACCAGAACTCTTTTCTTCCTTTAATCCTGTCTCATTGCCAAAAGCATAAACTATATATTCACTTATTTTTAGGCAAAAAGTCCATAAAGGATTTCAATCACCAATATAGATTCTCCTGCTTGATCAGGGGGCTGGACTAGAAGACCTCCAAGGTCCCTTCCAGCTTCTATTCTATTCTATTCTATTCTATTCTATTCTATTCTATTCTATTCTATTCTATTCTATTCTATTCTATTCTATTCTATTCTATTCTATTCTATTCTATTGTTTCTCTAATCAAAGAAGTCAGTTTGTTCATCTCCGCAAGTTCTCTTAATTCACCATTTTTCCATTGTTTGCACTGTTTTTGTTTATCAAATTTACATAGCTACTCATCTCACCAGAAGTGACTCTATATAATTGTGCATATGGTAATCTTGCCACAGTAATCATATATTGAAATAATCTTCCATAACTTTTTTTAACTGTTTATCCACCAGTCTTCACAGAAAAAGTCCTGGCTTCATTTTCACATTAATTTTTAAAATCCTCTACACCAATGTCTATATTTGAATTTAAAAACTTTTTAGCTCTTTTACATGTCTATCAAGCATGATAAAAAGTCTTTTCATGTTGTTTATTTATTTCCAGCATATATTTGGAAGGCGTTTATACATTCTAGAACAGTGCTTCTCAACCTGGACCCCTTTCTGAGGTATGGACTTCAATTCCCAGAATGGCTGAGGAATTCTGGGAGTTGAAGTCCACACCTCAGAAACCGGTCCAGGTTGAGAAACACTGTTCTAGATTATTTCTCTGGCATCATGTATCAACAACACATCTTTTTATAAACATTCTGTTTTAAAATTTACATAAGGTAAATTTCAACCCTTTTAAACACATGTTTTCCCATTGATCCATCTGTATATTATAACCAAAATTCTTAGCCCGCCTTATCATTTTTAAACCTGTTATTCTTCCATTGCAAATTTCCACAAAACTTTATATATTTTAGCAATATCATGTTCCTCATTGGTCCAAAATTGTGCTACAACGTCTGTCTTACTTTGTTCTTTTTATTCATTTTGAATCTTTCTGATATTTGTAAAGGGGAAAAAGCCATTGACAACTGTATCTTCTGCTATTATTTACTCTCTTGATTTAATCTTATATTGTATTCCCCTTGATGATTTTCCAATAATTCATGGTTCATTAACTTTGCCTGTTGATTCTCTTTTGTGGAATAACTACAGGTAGTCCTCGACTGACCTGGTAATGTTTCTCCTTTTCATTTCATTATAAAACATTAATTCTGTGATGAAACATTTGTATTAATAGTTTGTACACTTTGGTATGGGGTTTAAATATTTTGTGTTTTTACAGGATTGGGAAGAATGTTTTTGTAATGAGCGATTGTTAAATCTGAAATAAGTGACAAGTCCAAAAACCTTTGAAATGCAATGGTAACATTTCTTTGAACACAACAGTTCAAGCTGTTAATTATAGCCATGTGCACTACTTTCTATGAAGCCCGGAGCATGGGTGCAGGAGACTTCTTGATTAAAATGCTCTTCTTTGGGCTGAGGATTTGATGTTACCAAACTACAAAGAAGAGGGGATCAACCTATTTTCCAAAGCACCCGAAGGCCAAACAAGGAATAATGGATGGAATAATGGATCAATCTAGACTGAATGTATTTCTAGATTCAATCTAGAAATAAGGAGAAATTTTCTGACAGTGAGACCAATCAACCAATGGAACAACTTGCCTTCATAAGTTGTGGGAGCTTCATCACTGGAAGCTTTCAAGAAGAGACTGGACTGCCACCTGTCAGAAATGGTGGAGGGTCTCCTACTTGGCAGAGGGGTTGGACTAGTTGACCTACAAGGTCCCTTCCAACTCTGTTATTCTATTCTATTTCTCCCAATGGTATCTGCAGAACCCTCAAATGAAACAAAAATGTATCATCATTTTTTTTAAAATAGCCACTTTCAAATGAGAATACAAGCATCTCAGGAGTTTTTGGTGCTGTCATATGAGAAGACAAGGGCAAGATTGGGCAAATCTTGTGACATCTGGCAGTTTCAAATACCCATCCTTTCCTTGAACCAGGAATGGTATGAAGTAGCTTAAAATACAGTCAACAAAATTGAGAAAATCCACCACATTGATATTTTAGCTGCTTGATGAATGAGGTAACTGCTGGGGAGGTAAAAACTGACCTGGACAGTGTGATGGAGATGTGATAGAATAAGTATGTCAAGCTTCTGGTTTTGTGTCGCAGTGAGACGGATGCAGGAAGGCAAGGGTCTGCCTTCTGCACCCGATTTTGCCCTGCTGGGGGCCCTGAAAAGGGCCTAAAGTCACCCCGAAGAGGCGATGAAGAAGGAGGGGTACCTTGTCGATCACACAGAGATGGTTTCTCTGCTCGATCCAAGGAAAACCCTCTAAACAAACAGGGGAAAGACCGGCCACATCTCTGTGGCCGGCCATTAGCTGACAACCAAAGAACAAAGCTTAATTAGCACGTCGTAAACAGCATGTTTGAATTGGGTGAGAATATTGATCCTTTCTTTACTATTTTACAACTGAATTTCCTGGGAAAGGCTCCCAAGAAGGCTAAAACCTCCGGATGTGAACGTAAGTTTTAAATTTGTTATGGGGGACAGAAATACATAATATTGAAGTGAAAGTAATACAAAGATACATGTTTGATAAATCTGAGACCTGTGATAATTGTTAAGATTTTCTCTTGGAAAGAAAAAATTATTGAGGTGAAATATAAGAAACCAACCCTTTGTTTTAAGAGTGGAAAACATATGGACTTTGAATGACATCTAGTGGTGGATTTAAGTACAGCACCATAACTAGCCCCTTGGCTGTTTGGTACAGCTGGTAATACAGGAAAATATTTTGGCATATTTATCATCCTGACCTTCTTGGACTATAAATACCTACTGAGCTTGGACTTTTAATCTCAGGAGCTAGTGGGAGAGAAATAAAAATTCAACTTTTGAATACATCTGGCTGCAGGGAGGTTGAACATTTTGAATACTTGGAACATTGTGGATTACAGCCTTGCCTGACTGATAATTTTCAGCATACTTGAGACAAAGGATTATTATAAAATATTGCTATTAGGACTGGATTATAAAGGCTATATATAAAGACCAGAAAACTAGAGGAAACCTTGTTCCACTCATACTGAGACTGATGATACCAGAGGATTTCTAGAAATGATGCCTCAAGAAAAATCAAATACCTTCCAGAAAGAAATACTTTTTATGTTACAGCAAATTCATCAAACCATTGTTGCACAAAAAGAAGACATAAAAAGAAACCATAATGAGACTAAAAATAACCTAGATGATATAAAGGACCAAATCTCCAAAATGAAGCCACACTGGAAAGCTCCCAGACAACAATTACAAAGTATGAACAAATAAACCAGAAATTGGAGGTTGAAGCAGAAGAAATGGATCTAGAGATGGAGGAGATAGGAGAAGGGAAATATGGGCTGCCACATACAAAGAAAACACTGCAAGACCTAGCTATAACAATGAAAATATGAAAGACCCCTTACTTCTCCAAAATACACCTGAGGACAAGGAAGAAGATCTGAGAATACGGAACATAGAGCCAGCAGGGGAAATGTCTAGGGAATATGGGGCAGAGTTCCCCCCCACCCCCAAAAAATACTCTACCTAAATTGCCTTTCTTATGCCAAGCAGCTTGCACAAAAATAGAAAGAAAATTCTTGGGCGATTTAATTGCCTTGGCCTGGAAAGCTACTTGGCAAAGAAAGAAAGCAAGACTTAGAGTTAAAAAACAGAAGATTTGATCTATCAGAGGGGGCGCTATCCGTTTAATATACTTGTTTCAATATGATTAAAAGAATGGATGACCCTTAGATATAACTAGATTTTTATAATAGAAGATATGATTTAGAATTAAAATAGCATTTTTTTTTCTCCTTTTGATATGGGAAATTTGAAAATAAGAGGAGGATTGGTATGAATAAATTTTTTTAGCCACATAAATATAATTAATATTGAGAAAATCATAACTGGTAAAGATACTGTAAATATTGATGGGAAATTGAACTTTAATAAGAGCACAAAAAACAGGATAGTGACTTATGAATTGATATTATTATTTCTATAATATTAGTAAAATATGACGAAGATGTCTATATCTAATTTTGTATACATCAATAGTAGTAAGAAAGGTAATTGTTTAGTGAGGGAAAAAGGGAAAAAATATGGGAAGAAATCAAGGAAAAAATACTGGAGTGTACAGTACTGAATAGATCTATATTGAAGAAGCTAATGTTAAATATGTAAACCCAGACAACATGTTGATCAGATGGTCGGCAGTTTGGCGGGTCAAATCCTGAGTGCCGCGTAACAGAGTGAGCGCCTGTTACTCGTCCCAGCTTCTGCCAACCTAGCAGCTCGAAAGCACATAAAAATGCAAGTAGAAAAATAGGGACCACGACGGTGGGAAGGTAACAGCGTTCCGTGCACCCTTGGTGTCTAGTCGTGCTGGCCACATGACCACGGAGACGTCCTCGGACAAGCGCTGGCTCTTCGGCTTTGAAACGGAGATGAGCACCGGCCCCTAGAGTCGGAAACGACTAGCACGCATGTGCGGGGGAACCTTTACCTTTACCTTTAAAGATTGTAATTTTTTAAAAATCAATAAAATTTAAAATTTAAAAGTATATCAGAGAGTGGCTTCCCATGTGTTGTATCTCAACATCATTCCTCCTCTCTCCTTTCTTCTCCATAAATGGTTCATATCCTCCCTTCTCCCTCTGAAGCAAAGAAGTCATAATGAAAAGGGATGTTACTCAAAAGGAAGCATGCAAAGTGGATCTGGTCCTGTCAATGTTTCTGGGTCCCTGCCCTACAGAGCTGCAAGCATTAGCTTGGTGTAGGTAATAACTCTATTCTGCATTAGGAGAATCGTGGCGGTCAGGAGATGGAGATGACAGCTACCCAAAGCCTTTTCCTTCCTCCTCTGCACATTGGTGGATGATCTGGGGATGGTCATCTGCATGGAATTTAAATTTAGACAGCACCAGAGAGCCCAACCCCCAAGGGAATAAATTAGCTGACTGAATGCAGCAGAAATATGTCATTGAATAGTGCTTAATTTTTCTTTGGAGATTATTGAAAGATTCTCAGGGTCAATGGAACAAAGAGATCGTTGTTTCTGAAAGGGGAGGAAATTCCTGCAGGACATTTCTGGAATTCTCCCATTTGTCAACCCCTTATTTCGTTGCAAGTTTGGTATTCATTTGGGTGTCCGATAAGGAGAAGAGTCTCTCTCGTGACATTGACAAAATCAAGATGGCTGGCCAAAATCTTTGCAGAAATGTCCAACTTATTCCCCGCCTTCTGCTGTGATGTTATTTCAAGACTTGCATTCTTATCCTTAAGGAACATTCCAGGGAGAAGCTCTAAGAACTCTCAAGTGTCAGAATTTCCCACAGGCATTTTCTGCTTCAGTGAGCTTCTTTCAACTTTGCTTTGACTCAAAGGAGTTTGATTATGGTCTGGCCTGAAATTAGCATATTCCAAATTAAACTCGCTGCTGGAGAATCTTAACAGGTTATTTTAGCATATCTTTCAATTCAACTCATCAGACTAAGAAAAATCTCTGCATTTCTCTGGTTAATAAAACAAAATGGAGACTTCTCTGGTAGGTCAACAGACTTGGGACACAAGAAGGCCTCTTCCTCCTTCCCCCTTTCTCACTGTGTGGGATTTCTGAACACAAAACCCAGCTCTGAGAAGAAAAAATGGAAATATCATTTCAGGTGATATTAAAGAAGAATCTGAATCCTTTTACCAATCTGCCCCAAACTAAAAACTCTTCCTACTTAGAGTCATCCGTCCATGGCCTCTTTGAATTATATTCTATTATTTGATCCAATTTCTGTCTAGTTTTAGAGAAGTTGGCTTAAATGAAATATTTGTTTTTGAAATGTAAAATCCCTTTGAGTTGCAATGAATTCAACTCTTGCTGACTAAATGGATAACACAATCATGCATCCATACAAAAACATTTCTTCTAGGAAAGTTAGGGACCTTCCATTTGGCTTAATGTGATAATAACATGCCTGAGTTGCGATCATGAATTTTTCTTTGCAGAATTGTTTGATTTCCTGTCTAGCCAAGAAACATCCCAAGTGGCTCCCAAGCAAATGTTAACAGGTACTACTGACCTGCTTAGCTTCCAAGATCAGGTAAGGTCAATGTAATTTTACCGTCTGCTTAAAGCCCTGGGATCCCTTGGTGGCTCCCATCCAAATTCTGGCCAGACTGAGTCCTGCTTAGCTTCTGAGCAAACACCCCCCCCCCCCCCCGCAACCCCCAAGGTCAGTAAGTTACTCTACTGTTGCCTGCTGAGGCATAATTTCTTTAACAGTAAGCCAAACATTACACTAATGTTAATTGGCTTAATTACTGTTAAAGAAATTATGTCTCAGCAGGTAACAATTCCATCCATCCCCTTCCACAAGATTTATCCTAAAGTGTATAGCCTATACTTGCACATGAAAAATCCTACTTGTAGGAGAAGGGTTGGCAGAGTAAAAAGGGGGATCAGCCTAGAATCCCTATCTAGAGAACTCTTCTAGAATACTGTTGACTCTTATCTAATTCTAACCAGCTGTTGACCATTAGTTGAGGAGATTCCTATACATAGTCCTATGCATCGTCTGACATATTTCTATTATGGCATAGAACTTCTGAGATCCAAACATGGTTTCTTGAGTATTTGCATGATGGTCATGCTATTCTTGTTACTTAATTTTAGGTCACTATGACTAAACCAGTCCATTAGCCCACCCTTCGTTAATCTGGTGCCAGTCATAAATATTGCGGCTACAATGGTAGAATTTGTAGAAATATCAGTATCTCCAGAGGGCACCAGGTGAGGGGAGAATAACAGTGCTCAATGATGGTCAGGATTTACTCCTTGTCTGCTGGAGCACCTGCTTTTCTTAAAACGATGATTTGTGGATTCCACTTGTGTTCTGTTTGTAACTGTGTAAATAATGCAAATACAGAATGTAAATCCAGCGCCTATGTTTTCTTATTATTTTCTTTGGCCTTATTAGTTGGGGAATTATATAGCAATGAGCAGGGATACTAAATTTCTATTCAAAAAGAGTCATACCTGTTTAGAAATTCTGCTTTTGATAAGAGAAGTCTACTGCATTCAGAAGAAATTGGGATTTAAGCCTGAAACCTTTAAATTATTGTTCCAGAAAGAAAGAAATGTTTGTTCCCCGCGTGTGACAATTGCATTCTCATCCATGGGGCTGCTGACCCCTTTCTTTCCCACACCTCATTTAAGATTCTGTGGGAATACATGGCCACCTGCAATTCCAATCTCTTTTGATTAAAAATAAACAGATTGCATTCTGAGATTCTTCCTTCCAGGAGGAATATTGGTGGGATTTACAGCTACGCTAAAGTAAGCATTATCGGTTACTGTCTTGGTATTTTTGAAGGTTTAGAACATAGAATAACAGATTTGAAAGGGACCTTGGAGGTCATCTAGTCCAACTCCCTGCACAAGCAGGAGACCCTATACCATTCCAGACAGGTGGCTGTCCAGTTTCTTCTTGAAAGCCTCCAGTGATGGAGCAGCCACAACTCTTGAAGGCAAGTTATTCCACTGATTGATTGCCCTCAATGTCAGGAATTTTCTCCTTGGTTTTAGGTTGCTTCTCTCCTTGATTAGTTTCCATCCATTGCTTCCTGCCTCTCCTTCTGTGTAAATAGTTTGCCCCCTTTATCTTTGTGGCAGCCCCTCAAATACTGGAACACTGCTATCCTATCTCCCCATGTCCTTCTTTTCTCTAGATTAGATATACCCAATATTTAAACATAGACATACCCATTCATTTCCTTATGGGTATGGAAGCATGGACATGGTGGTGCTTAATTTCCCTGTTGGCTATAATTTTATTGCACAATACCTCCTAAAGCGCTAGTGCAGTGTTTCTCAACCATGGCCACTTTAATACGGGTGGATTTCAACTCCCAGAATTGCCCAGCCAGCATTCACAAACACATGGCACAACACAGGGGAACAAATCTCTCAGGAAAAGATTCAGCAGTCCAACTGCATCCGAAAGACACAGGTCACTCTTTTGAAGACAGCAAAGTCCGCATTCTGGATAGAGAAGACAGCTGGTTTGAAAGAGGGATCAAAGACGCCATTTATATTAAAATTGAATGGCCCTCTCTCAACAGAGGAGGAGGGATATGATACCACCTATCTTCTGTCTAATAACACAGTCCTTTCAGTAATACCAGAAAGGTTCCACACCCATTGGCATTCTCATTCAGGTGTCCCTAAAAGGACAGGTAAACCCTTGAGTGGCCTCAAAGACTCTTACAGAGCTTCAGAGGTAACGACCAGATAACTGCAAAGAATATAAATCCTTCCATTCCCCACCATTCAGCCAGAACTGAAGAAGCTTCTTGGATGAGAAGCAAAATATTTCCAAGGAAAAACCAAAAAAAAGTTCAGCTGCCTTTTGAACAGCACCTTTGGGACAACCATGACTGGATGGTTGAGAATCTCCATAGACATTGACCCATCTTAAAGTGGCCAAGGTTGAGAAACATTGCTACTAGAGCTTCTGTGCAGTAAACACCGTTAAATCCTATCCACAGAGAAATTAAGCACCGTTCTGCCAATGTTGTCCTACCCATGTATCTCAGCACTTTCTCCCGGCCTTGCTGGCCAAAGTGAATGAGCGTGCAAGAGGCTCGCGCGTCAGTCCTTTTCCCAAGCTAGCCTGGCAGACACGATTGCTCAAGAAGGTGCCGAAAGCCGCTTATCTCAGGAGTGCATGGAACAACGGCTCTCCTGTCTCATCAGCAACCTCTGGGTGCAAGAAGCCCGGCCTTATCTCCAGCAGAGTGCTCTGGATTAGCTCTCCAAGTAATGCCCCGGGGACATCATGCGAAGAACGGGTTTGTGTCAAACACCTCCGAACATTCCCTGGGCAAACGTGACAGTCACCAATGTTTCCATTTAAGAAAACTGTACCTGTTCCCTATTGGGAAGTCAAGTAGGGCAGTGAAATATATTTAGCTGCTTTGTTTAATGGTAAAAGTCTTCGTCAATGGGCAGGAATTGTTTAGAGGGGGCAAAGCTGTCTTTCAGGGTGCAGTTAAAGGTGCATAGAAGAGAAGGATTGCGAAACCCCTCTCCTATTGTTCACTGTCACGTGCCACAATCTAACTTATGGAAGAGACTATTTGTAGATCAGACTTGCACTATGGGGTATTTTGTGCTATCTGAGCTTGGTGGTTTTCTTGCAGATGCTCCATTGCTCAGCAATGATGATGTTACCTCGTCTGGTAAGGAAATCTCTGCGAGGAAAAACCACCAAGCTCAGAGAGCGCCAAGAAGCCTGTTAGGTTCAGTTGAACCAAACTGAAATAAGAAGGAATTTCGGGACGGTGAGAACAGTTGTTCGTTGCCTCTCAGAGTTGTTGTTGGTCTATTGCTGGGAGTTTTCAAGAAAAGATCGGACAGCCATTTCACTAGGATGGTATAAGGACTCCTGCCTTGGGCTGGGGGTTAGACTAGATCAGAGGCCCTCAACATTTTGGGTTCCATGGAGAGAGGTTTTTCCACGGACCAGAGGGTGCGTGGTTTTTGTGTGCTGCCTGCATCTCGCAGATGGGGGTTTGCTTGTTTGTGCGGACCGGTTGCTGGCATGCCACGAACCCGGTACTGGTCCACGGACTGGGGGGTTGGGACCCCTGGACTAGAAGACAAGACTAGACTAGACTAGAGCCCCTTCCAGACCTATGATTTTTATGAACACAACCCAAGCTCTAACTCTGCAGATTCCTCTCCTGATCACCACTAGAACTGAAAGGGGAAAAATGGGGTGATTAATTGAGGCATCTCTGGGCAAAAAGGTGACCCCTGTGTAATTAGCATTGTTAGCCATAGCAAAATATAACACAAAATGTTATGAGCAGAAGGAAAAGCAAAGTAGGTTTTAGCCATAATATTTGTTCTTATCCCGCCTTTATTATCTTTATAAATAACTCAAGGCAGCGAACATACCAAAATGCTCCTTCCTTCTCCCTTTTCCCCCACAACAACAACCCTGTGAGGTGGGTCCGGCTAAGAGAAAGTCATGTTCTAGCAGTTTCGGCTTCAGGATCCCAAATTTGGGAGGGCTTCTTCTTCTTCTTCTTCTTCTTCTTCTTCTTCTTCTTCTTCTTCTTCTTCTTCTTCTTCTTCTTATTATTATTATTATTATTATTATTATTATTATTATTATGGCCCATTTCTTTTTGTATTTCACATATTCTTTTAATCAATACATTTTAATGTCTTTTTTTGTAACCACAATATGCCTTTTCCCGGTTATATATTATTCTCCCCTACTTGCACTTTATTCACTCCTCCCAATTTACACATTCCCGTGTTTTGGCTAGATAAATGCATCATAGCATTTAGAGGAGGATTTTGAAAAAAAGCTGCCTTTCTGTTGGAATTTTGATCTGAAAGTGGAAAATTCGGACACTGCAATAACCTCTGAAATCAACTATTCTCTTTGGATTCTCTTTATCCTAGTGCAAATTTGGCAACTTTAAGTCTTGTGAACTTCAGCTCTGGCAGGGGAATTCGGGATGTTGAAGTTCACAAGTCTTAAAGTTGCCAAGTTTAGAGACCTTTGTCTGAGTGGATCAAAATGAAATGGCTTTTGAATCTCGGTAGAAAATAGGGAAGATCTTAAGAATGGCAACCTGTTCACCCTATTCTGTTATTTTGTTATCCAGTTATTCTGTATAGGGTTTCCTGCCTGAGCAGGGGGTTGGACTAGAAGACCTCCAATGTCCCTTCCAACTCTCTTATCCTGTTACCTCCTGTTCTCCCTGAGCACAATTCCTTCTTTTGTAGGTAGCAAGAGGATCCACAGGATGTGGTTAAAAAAAAGTCAAGATAGCAGCCATAATGATGATGCTGAAGCTCCCAGGTGAAACTTTGATTGCATTGTGTTGGCCACTTTCTTG
Source organism: Vipera ursinii (assembly GCF_947247035.1). Classification (NCBI taxonomy): domain Eukaryota; kingdom Metazoa; phylum Chordata; class Lepidosauria; order Squamata; family Viperidae; genus Vipera; species Vipera ursinii. The sequence continues at coordinate 3,735,533 of NC_139519.1, read as the reverse complement.
ACTTTTGTCAGCAAACCCTACTATGGACACTCCTGTGAATTCACTACTACAGGGTTGAGGTAGGGGCTGAACTTTGCCCTTTTAAAGCTGTATTAGGACCTTTGTGGCTTTCTCTATCATGTTTGGGCTGTAGAGGCTTGGATGAACACCAGACGATCTCAAGATTTCAGCAAAGAGGCAAGTCTGGATTTTGATGGAAAAGTGGAAAATTCGGACACTGTAATAACCTCTGAAATCAACTATTCTCTTTGGAGTCTCTTTACCTTAGTGCAAATTTGGCAACTTTAAGACTTGTGAACTTCAACTCCCCAGGCTGCAAGTCTGGATTTTGCAGTTCATCTACCACAGGCCTACCTGTGGGTTGTCAGCAATCTCTCCCATTCAATCTAACAGGACAGTTATGTAAAATATAGAATCCTAGGTCTGGAAGGGACCTTGGAGGTCTTCTAGTCCAATCTGCTGATCAAGGCAGGAGACTTACATCACATGTACATACAGGGCTCCATTCACACAGGAAACACAAGACAGTGGTGTAGGGCAAATGTGTTACTCAGTGATAAAGCTTCTCTCATGTATGCACAAAATCCCAACTTTCATCTTCAAAGTAAGGCAGGGAAAAAACTGGCTATGAATTTGTGTTATGTGAGATATATCAGTAGCACAACTTGGCGTAAGGCAGCGACTTGTGTGCCAGGTAGCTTTAAGGACCAGTTGCCGGTTGCCAAGCATCTGAATTTTGATCATGTGGAGATGCTGCAGCGGTGGTAAGCATGAACTCATCATAAATCACTTTTTGGTGTGGTTATAATTTCAAATGTCACTGAATGAATTGTTGTAAGTTGAGGACTACCTGCATTTTTATTTTCCCATCACAATCTGAGCTATGCTGCACAGAAGACAATTGTAGAAAGCTAAAGTGATAACTTATTTATTCTCAGCCACAAAAGTATTCAACTCCTACTCCACTGTTAGAATCCTTTGCCATCTAGTGGTGAATTCAATTTGAACTGGCTTTTTATTCCTGATTAAGAGGAAGAGGTTTTGCATATTTATTTATTTATTACATTTTTATGCTGTCTCCTTCACTGATGCAGTGACTCTGGGCAGCATACCATGGAATAAAAGTAGAAAAGATAATGCAAAGTGATTAAAATTAGGAACTTTAAATATAAAGCTAATAGGAACCTCCATATTGATGGAATACTTGGTTTATGCTAGGGAAATAGATAGCAATAGCATTAGCACTTAGACTTATATACTGCTTCACAGGGCTTTCTAAGCAGTTTACAATGTCAGCATATTGCCCCCAACTATCTGGGTCCTCATTTTACCAACCTCGGAAGAATAGAAGGCTGAGTCAACCTTCAGCTGGTCAGGATTAAACTCCTGGCAGTGGGCAGACAGCCTGCAATTTTAAACCCTGCACCATTTCGTGATGAGCACCTAGGTCCAATCCTGTATTTGACTGTTTAAATCTCTTCATCATGAGGAAACTAAAAGCTATTCTCCAAAGCAGTCAAGCTGTTCTCCAAAGCACCTGAAAGCAGGACAAAAAGCAACAGATGGAAACTAGTCAAGGAGAGAAGCAACCTAGAACTAAGGAGAAACTTCCTGACAGTTAGAACAACTAACCAGTGGAACAACCTGCCTCCAGAGGTGGTGAATACTCCTACAGTGGAAGTTTTTAAGAAGTGCCTGGACAGCCATTTGTCCGAAATGGTATAGGGTTTCATGCCTGAGCAGGGGGTTGGACTAGATGACCTCCAAGGTCCCTTCCAACTTCTTCTTCTTCTTCTTCTTCTTCTTCTTCTTCTTCTTCTTCTTCTTCTTCTTCTTCTTCTTCTTCTTCTTCTTCTTCTTCTTCTTCTTCTTCTTCTTCTTCTTCTTCTTCTTCTTGCTGTTATTGTTGTTGTTGTTATTGTTATTATTATTATTATTATTATTATTATTATTATTATTATTATTATTATTATTATTATTATTATGGGATAAAGTATTTTAAATAACTAAGTGAAACCTGACTGCATGAGAAATACAAAAACACCTTTCTGTCTCTATTCTTTTTTTACTCCTCATACTTTCAACTTTTAGTTTATGTTGTTTTTATGTGTACGCTCTGTAAAACGCAATAAACATTATTTTGAACCAAAGTGTGTGTGTGTGGGGGGGTGGGGTTTGTTGGTACCAACCAAGATTTGGGGTGGCTATTTGAGCCCTACCACCTTCCCTTTTATTTCAGAAAATTTACCCAATCAGCTTTCCAAATGCCATCTTAGTAAGAGGGTTTTATAAAAAAACATGTGATAATTTGGGCTACATTTTCCTGCCTTCTTTAAAAATATTAAAGGGTCCCCAAGTGCCACTTCTAAACAGAAGACATTTTGAGCATGAATTGAAAATGGAAACAGAAGCAAATCCTCTTCATGCCTGATCAGGAGAAAGTCCCTTTGCATATTTTTTGAAGAAGATGACTTATATCAAGTCAGTTGCCCCTTTTCCATCCAGTGTGTACCTTCAGATTTAGGTAAAGAAAGCAAGAGAGGTGCAACCCCCACTTCTACATTCACAGGTACATTTCTGGAGAAGAGATAGTGATTCTATGGATTTATATCAGGTATCTGAACCCGGGGGAAGGAATGTAGCTCAGTGGTGGGATTCGAATACCTGAACAATCAGTTCTCTGTGTGGATGCTGCTTCCGGAACTCCATTTTGGGCCCGGGCCTCTGAGGCCCAGAATGAACTTCCAGAAGTGGTGTCCACGCACTTCCAGTGGGCCATTCTGGGCCTGGGAGGCCTCCCCTGGGCCTCTGAGGCTCAGAAAAGACTTCCAGAAGTGGCGTCCACACACTTCCGGCAGTCTGTTCTGAACCTTGTGAAAAAGGGCTAGGGCTTTAGCCGGTTCACCACAGTCAACAAAAAATTGGCTACCAGTTCTACCAAACCAGTGTGAACCAGCTGAATCCCACCACTGATGTAGCTGGCTAATTTAAGGATCCTCTTTCCACCCTGATCTACGATTACAAGTGTAGTGTCACCCCTATAGAGACTGCTGAAGTCCAGGTCCTCCTGGCCTCCTGTTGACCTGGCTGCCGGTCCAAGGGGTCCCGTACTTGGCACCTCTGCTTGATAAGGACACATAGTTCAGTGATACTCAGTCTCAGTTGGCAGCCACTCACGTGAGGCAATGATGGTCAGTCTCTCTTGGCAGTAGCTCACATGGGATAATGATGGTCAGTTTATTCAAGAAGAAAGAAGTGATCTATTGTGAAAATAAAAACTTTCTTCCTGCTTCTGTGAAAGTGAAGATTGGCTACCAGGGAAGGTGAGTGGTCAGGAGAAGGACTGTGTTATGTACTGGGCTCTTGTGTAACACCACGTGGGTTGCTGGAGCAGCTAACGGCTCTCCAGCAACCCAGACTTTTAGTCTTCTGTGCTGCAATTGGCTATCTCCAGGTGGCAATGGTTGTTTCAATCCTATTGGCTGCTGCCTAGGGGCTAGACTATATATTGCGGCTAGTTGCAGACAATTCTCCAGTACAGTTCCAGCACGAAATAAACAATGAGTTATCCTGTACTCAGCTTCACGTCTTCATTCCTGCACCAAAGAACCCGCTATTTAACAGTGACTAAACTACACAACACCCTCAGCCCCTCTGTCTACTTCCAAGGAAGTTGTAAAAAGAAGGAAAATGCTCCTTTCTTGCCAACCAACTTTTCTTTCCCTTTCATTCTGGAGCAGGTGTGTCGGGGAGAAGGACCTGGTGCCTGGGGTAATCATGGGGATGTAGCCTCTCCCTGGACATTTTGTGAGGGGGAGCTAGGTCCAAAACAGTATTAGCCTATTTAAACCCCTTCATCCACAGAGGTGCAACCTGAGTTCTCACCACATGCTAAAGCTTTAGCACAAAAGAGGGGTAAAGTGTTTTAAACAAATAACTAGATAGGTATATTATGAGGGCATCTCAGGAGATGAAGGACTAATGGCCTTGCTATTGTTGTAAACGAATTACGCTTCCTGCCGACTGAGTGGCATCCATTTACTCATCAAGACATCAAAGGTAAGAATAACACTGGATAAAAAAAAATATTAGGGCTGATCCAGAGATGACTTGCTCCTTTCTATTGTGTCGTACAGAGGATATTGAAGAACTGTCCACTCAGCTGGCAGGATGGCACCCTTTTAATCATAGACAAAGCCCATCATCCCTTTTTGAATGTGAGTGTTTTCCAGCAATAATAACATAATAACATAATAATTATGAATGACATGGCCTTGTTTCATCTTTCAGACAAAATGAATGAACTGTGTCACTGTGTAGCTGAATGGCAGCCATTCCATCTTGGATGATGCCAAACACTGGCTGTCCAAGTTAAGAGTTTTCCAGCCCTTTTGTTTCATTTTGGCCCTTTAATATGCCATTTTTGCAGCTGTATCAGCTCCGTATCTGGGTAGCTGTGGAGAGGGGCAGGAAATAAGACAGCCATGCCGTGGCTGTTTATTAAACATGTTAGGGCTGATCCAGAGATGAATGAATAATGATCTTGCTTCTTTGTATGTATGTTTTACAGATGACATCCATTCCTTATGCCATCAGCTGGCCCAGTGGCACCCATTCACAAATTGACCAGGCTAAAGGGAAGGGAGATAAATGAAACTTAATAATTAGGTACAAAATATCAAACTGATCAGAGCAGTTCTAAATAAACTGTAGGCCACCCGCCTTTATGGCAAGCTGTCAAAGTGTGAATTCCATAAATAAAAAAATAACTATTTGGGGTATTGCATATCTCATAATGGAATAGAGATGGAGCCAGAAAAGGGCAGTGCTAGAATGGGCACTGCCATGCACTAGAAGGCAATTGCAAAGTTTCCTGGGGTTCACTAACTTCTACCGACAGTTCATCCCCTCTTTTGTGCAGATAGTGCTCCCCATTACCAATTTAATAAAATCGAAGGGGAAGGGTAAGCTGATACCTAGCCAGCCACTGAAATGGACTATGGAGTGTCGAGCCGCATTTAAGAAATTAAAGAGACTTTTCTCAGCCGAGCCGGTCTTAAAGCACCCAGACACAGAAAAACCTTTTGTTATTCAGGCAGATGCTAGTGACATAGTGATAGGCGCAGTCCTGCTCCCAAAAAACCAAGAGGCCAGTTATAACCTTGAGCCTACACCTTGAGAAAACTCACAAAAACTGAATAGAGGTGGGTGGTATGGGAGAAGGAAACCTATGCCATGCAGTGGTCCTCCTCAGATGGAGGCATTTCCTGGAAGGAAATAAAATCCCTTTCCAGGTATGGACTGATCACAAAAACCTGGAAGCATTAACAACCCCAAGGAAACTGTCCACAAAACAGGTGAGGTAGTCCCAACACTTCCACCGATTTAACTTCACCATCAAATACCTGCCTGGGGGGAAGAACTTCCTAGCTGATGGCTTATCAAGGCTGCCACAATATAATAGTACAAAAACTGAGGTGGTGAACCCCATGATGCCTTTGAAGTAATTAGCAGCTCCAGTAACCACACGGGCACAAGCAAAACATTCAAAACCTCTAGACAGTGCAGGACTGGAATTCAGACAAGCACTGGAAACAGTTCAATGGTTCCTGAGTCATAAAAACCTCTGTTCAATGGATGATGGGCTGCCATGGGTGGGAAAAAAAACTATAGGTGCCCAAGGCCTAAAGACTGAAGTTCATGCAATTCTGTCATGACTCAAAGGTAGCTGGACACTTTGGGTTCATGAAGATGCTTCACTTAGTGAAGAGGCAGTTCTGGTGGCCATCCATAAAGAAAGACACTGAAAGCTATATAGCTAGTTGCCCCATTTGTGCAGCTGCAAAATGAAGGCAAGGCAAAACACCAGGTCTTTTACAGACAGTAGTGAGCCCGTCAGCACCTTGGCAAGAAATTTCCATGGATTTTATTGTTATCAAAGAATGTAGGAAATACTGTCATTTGGGTGGTGACAGACCTATTCTCTAAACAGGTGCATTTTATCCTGTGCCCCAAAATTTCCACGGCTAAGACCCTAGCAAAAATGTTTGTACAGCATATCTACTGATTGCATGGGGCTCCGCAATGCATAATTTCAGACAGGAGGGTGCAATTTGCCTCAGAGTTCTGGAGAGCCTTCTTGGACCTCCTAGGTACTGCCCAGGGCTTGTCATCTAGTCATCATCCACAAGTGAATGGGGGGGACAGAATGTTCGAACTCAGTATTGGTACAATACTTAAGGTGGTTTATTAATTACTAGCAAGACAATTGGACTGACCTGCTTCCTTTTGCAGAAGTGGCTTACAACAATGCTGTTCACTCCAGCATGGGTTATACCCCATTCCAGGTCACAACAGGACAAGACTTCAACCCAGTGCCTGAGTTGCCAGCAACAAACTCACCATCCCCTCCCTGAAGGAATGGATCGCACAGCTCTGAAATATGTAGCTGGTAGTGAGAAAAGCGTTAGACGAGGCTAGGGGTGGTTACAAAGCACAGGCAGAGAAAAAGTGAGTAGAACCTAATCCATTTAAAGTGGAAGAGAAAGTATACCTGTCCACAAAGTATTTAAAATCTCTACAGCCATTGAAGAAGTTAGGACCGAAGTTTGTGGGTCATCAACCCAATAACCATAGAATTTGAACTTCTAAAAATGTTAAGACAGGTTCATCCGGTATTTCATTGTAATCTATTAAATGTGAGCTAAGCTCACCTTTAAGGCCAGCCACAGTTTCTCCTCTTCCACCTATTATGGCGGAAGGAGAATAACATTTTGAAGTCAAGGAGACCCTAGATTCTAGGAAGCATCATGGGTCAACACAATATTTGATAGCTTGGAAAGATCTCCCATCTTCCCAGAATGAGTGGGTTCATTAAATGACATGTCAGGGCTCCCAAGTTGCTAAAAATGTTTCATGCTCAGTATCCTGATAAACCTGACTAACCCATATGAATTTTCTCTCCCTGTTATTTATCTCTCTCCAGGATCTCTCTTTTTTAAGGGGGGCAGCATGTCAGAACCCTGTCTTCCTATCAACATGGGTATTCCTGTTGTCTTTCGGGTTCTGCTATTCTTCTGGGGGGAGGGGGAGCTTGGGGTTGTTACAGTGTATTTCTTTGCAGCATGTCAGAACCCTGTCTTCCTATCAGCATGGGGATTCCTGTTGTCTTTCGGGTTCTGCTATTCTTCTGGGGGGAGGGGGAGCTTGGGGTTGTTACAGTGTATTTCCTTTGCTTTGTTCCTTGCTCTATTCTCTTTGTTGTTGCTTTCTCGGGGTGAGAATGGAATGTGCCTCCGGCCATCTGCCTTATCTATAGGCGCAGAAGAAGAGGCATGGAGACCTAACAGCCTTGGAAGTGGTGTCTTATCACTCCATTCCCACAACATTTTCACACCTGCAAATTGGCCTATTTGAACTATCCGCATGGACAGTTGCGGTGGGGTTTCCATTGAATCTTTTGACAGTGATTCTCATGGGAAATCCTCAAATCCTGCCTTCCATTATTGCTGTCAACACCTTCCAAATAAAATGATGTCCATTTCAAGAGTCCTGCTTTCTTGGGAGGCTTAATTGAGGCAGGTCCTTACAATTATTTTCTTTCATATCCAAAGGAAGGATTTTTTTAAAAAATAAGGAACCAAGGATGCTTGAAAATTGCATTTTATTAGAAGTTCGTAGGTTGGGTTGCAACTCAAAATTTAAGGAAAGCACAAAAGTTTTAAGGTGCTCAAACAATTAGAAATATCTTCAGAGGTGGAAGAAGCTTGTTTGTTGGATTGAAATTGTTGCAGGATATCTTCAGAGATTCCAAGGCTATTATATTTTGATACTTCCACAAATATTAATACCTAAAATATTTAAGATGCCAGCCTGGACACAAGTACTGGCCTGTACTCCATCTAGATGGGAAACAAGAAAGAAAAATCAATAGAGGAGAGAGAGAGAGAGAGAGAGGGATATGTACAGGACAATTATACATGATTAATTCAAAAGGTCTTGCTCCCAGAAAAGTGAGCACACTATTAAAGTCTTACAGGCATTTTACAGATGACGCAAGGTATTAGTACTGCTTTATAAAACCCTAGTGAGGCCACACCTGGAATACTGCAGCCAATTTTGGTCACCATATTACAAAAACAATGTTGAGAATTTTGAAAAAATTCAGAGAAGAGCAACTAAGATGATCAAAGGCCTGGAGACTAAAACATATGGCTGTGGGACTTGGGTTTGGCTAGTCCAGGGGTCAGCAACCTGAAACAGTGAAAGAGCCACTCGGAACCGGTTCCCTCACAAAAGGAAAAACTGGGAGCTGCAAAATATGTGTGCGCATGCGCGTACATGCGTGCATGCGCAGAACAGGGTTTGACTGAAGAGTGGAGCCAAGGTGAGATATGCACCTACCCTGCCTATTTGAATTGATTGGTTGAACTTTTTTAGTCCCACTTTTTTTTTTTTGGACTGCACATGGCAGAGGATTGGGAGCCTCAGGAGACGGCTGAAAGAGCCGCATGCGGAGCTGTGGGTTGCAAACCTGTGGGCTAGTCTAAAGAAGAGAAGAAATAGGGGTGACATGATAGCAGTATTCCAGTATCTGAGGGGCTGCCACAAGGAAGAAGGGGTCAGATTGTTCACCAGAGCACCAGAGGGCAGGACAAGAAACAACGGTTGGAAACTGATCAAAGAGAGAAGCAACCTGGAATTAAGGAGAAACTTCCTGACAGTGAGGACAATTAACCAGTGGAATAGCTTGCCTTCAGAAATCGTGGGCGCTCCATCACTTGAGGTTTTTAAGAAGAGACTGGACAGTCACTTGTCTGAGATGGTATAGGTTCTCCTACTTAAGCAGGGGGCTGGACTAGAAGACCTCCAAGGCCCCTTCCAGGTCTATTCTATTCTAACCTCCAAGGGACTTTAAAATAATAAATATTGTGCTCTAATGGTTCTTAAAATTGATCCTGGCCGTCACACAGTTTTATTTTCAAAAATGATACCAAATGACTTTACATTGCAGAATTTAATGGGATTTAATTTGCCTTTCTATTGTATCTTCAATATATGAAGTTCATTGAATTGTTCAGTTATAAAGGAAGCCATGTTGGGTTCCTTCTAGGATACTCACGTTCAACTCTTTCAACTTTATAAACAGGTATGTTCTTGCAGAGGTTCTCAATGGCTTTACCCAAAACAAACCACTCTTTGATTTCTCCAAAGAAAGAATGTGCAGGTTCATATTGCACCCATATGTTTCTTCCTGACAAGATTTTACGCATCATCTGAAATGAGAAGTTGGTTGAAAACAATGTTCAAAGGGCAGCTGACAAATTAGGCTGTTGCAGTAAATATTAAGAATTGGGTTTCCAAATCTGACTCCTCTCCCATATCTAAGGATAGCAGTTTTACAATACTGTGGCCTCAATACAACTAGAAAGGACTATGCTGGCGAAGGTTGGCTTCTGCCCTATAAATGTATTAAGCCTTCAAGTGCTTCAGTCTCTTTAAATCTTGGAGTAAAACCTTCCAAAATCTTGTAACTGGTAAAGTAATTATTGAGTTTATTACCGCTGTGCCTCTTCCAATAATGGGAAACGATGCTGCCTGTGTTTCTTGCAACTGGACTAAGTTGTCACTTATGAGACCAGCTGCCCCACAGATTCCTGTTCTGCCTCTTGACTGTTTATGCCTACTCTCCCTTGCCTTCCAGCCTCCTGCAGTCTCTCACTGCAAAAGCCACAACACTGGAGGAGCTGGGCTGTTGTCTTTGTGTGTGCCCCAAAAAAGAGAGAGCCAAGAACATTCCCCAGTGGAACTGATAGGCAGGTCTCCTGAAAGTGAAGTTGGGCCCTGGGGACTGCATGGCTAATGCTCCCCAACTTATCTGTAGCATTTGAGCTTCTATCGTTATCATAGTCCCCGTCATCAGATGAATGGAACAAAACTATAGCGACTGGTCAGAGACACATATCAGAGAAAATTGGGCTGAGTTGGGTGGCCAGCTGACTCCATTTTTGTGTCTTGATAGTCCATTCTCTCTTCCTTCCCTTTCCCAGCCTTCCACAATCTCTCCCAGTAAGGAACCCAACGTTTACCTGTTTCTCATAAGCCAACCGCCCAATTTCTTTAATTTCTGGAATGTAGCCTTTTTCCATCTTCATTATGAAGCAAGTTCTTCGGGAAAAGCTCCGCATGGCGATGTATCCCTGTTATCCCAGAGGGAGACGGATAACAGATAAGTTCCATTAATAATCATTGGATATAAAAATTTAAATTGTGCAAAAGGGACATGGAGAGACTGTTTATGACCCCACAAGCCAAAGCTTGGTGAGGACATTTAAACCTCATCAATTTTGGACAAAACATTTACCTTATATCTTTTTCAATATTCTACTTAATTTCATAAATTAATATTTACGGAAAATTCATGCCCCCACTCTTATCTACTAATAATGAATAAAGAGAGCATCTGCCAGGCAACCAGATTCATCTGGAAGCTTCAGTTTTAATGTCCATCATTCCGATTACCAATTGCTATCTTTTTGTTGTTGTTTTTTTAACAATCTCAGAAAGTTCTATTTTGTTACACAAGAGAAGTACCCGGGCCTTTGATGATGCCTGGTCTATGACCAAAACCTGTGGACTTGATGGGTCACTTCAGACTGACTGAGTTTTAAAAAGCTGGTCTCAACTTCGACCACTTCAACAAGACTGGAGGATGCTGTGCCAGGAAAGGCTGCTTGAGGAATTCTGGGAGTTGAAGTCCACAAGTCATAAAAGGCCCAAGTTTGAAGACCCCTGCTCTAACCCTTATTTAACAACTTGCAGTAGTAACAGACTTTCATTATCACATCGGATAGTCTTGAGAAAAAGCTGAAATGGTTTGTCCCATCTTCTGTTTTTTCTCATCGTCTTTGCTTTGCTTCACATCATCTTATTTTAAACATTTATTTGTTTAGTCTATGGCATACAATGTTAGGGAAATCTACAGATGCTAGACGCAATGCAGTCCTGATTAGTCTAGATTCGAATGCTATTTCAGTCTGTTCAGTGTTTCTCGAGGTGCGAGTGCACCTCAAGGGGTGAACCGGATTACATCCGTGGCGCTCAGGTTGCTGGCTCTTCTGGATTCCTCTCCCTGTCTCGCCTCACCTTGCCTGGTGTCAAAATGCGTTGCATCCAACCAGGTCCAGCACCGGCTTCCACTCTCCACACGCGCAAGCACAGCTAGCTTTTTCCCACTGAAGTGTATCTACTTGCAGTATTGCATGCTTTTGAATTACGGGGTGGGCAGGAGCTTGGGAGCGCGTGGCAGGAATGAATGACCTTTATTGTCAAAGTACAACATGTATACATTGAGATTGGCTGAGCCTCCCTTCTTCCCCCCCCCCCACAACTCACAGTGACAACAAACCCACCATCTTGTTACACCATGTGAGCTAATTGCACAAGTCAATCATACACAGAGTTATTTCCCGTTCAGGAACCTGACAGCCCATGGATCAGGGGTAGGCAACCTTGGCTCTTTTATGACTCGTGGACTTCAACTCCCAGAATTCCTGAGCCAACTGGCTCAGGAATTCTGGCAGTTGAAGTCCACGAGTCATAAAAGAGCCAAGGTTGCCTACCCCTGCCATGGATAGAAGCTGTTCTAGAAGCTCACCTCATCTCGCAATACTGCGTTCGAACAGCTGGATGGAAGGCAGACCACTTCTGACCACATGATGGTTAGAGCATTATTAAGCCCCTGTGCCCCTGCACCCCCTTATTTTAAATAGATGCATCAATAGACAAACTGATAAAAGAAAAGCTAGGGAAAAAATGCATTCAACTAAAATTCCGCCTATCAGTTTTACAGCTTGGGTCCCTCCACACGGGTTGTGCCTGCATATCCCAGAATTCTCGTCCTCCAGTCCACTGCCTGTCCCAGACAGGAATGTTGGGACTTGTAGTTCCAATATTTCTTGAGGGCCTGAGCTTGAGGCGGGATGGTGCGTGAAAACCAATCGATGTCTTTTATTAGAAATGGAACCACATAGCAGAACAATCCTAGCTGTGTGTTCTTGCACCGACAAGGTGAGTGTGGAAAGGACCAGATTCACACTTACATGCTTATAGTCAAAAATTGTATCAGAAGAGCAGGCTCCCTCGTGGATATGGATGATGGCTATATTCTTCTCATTGTCTATGGTGACTGTCTGCTGGATGTAATCACCATTCGTGCTAGGGATGCTGTAAATCTGAACATGAGACAGTTTTCAGTGAAATGCAGAATTCGAGAGACGAGTAGTTATTGATTTAGATAAAATGGGACTGACGGGTGGCCATTGACCAAAATATCATACCGTAAACCAAACAACCAAGCATATACCAAATAAAACTCAGGTATTAATGGGTAACACACACAGCTACTTAGCTCATATGATGGCTAATAAATCTTATTTATTCCCCAAGTTTCAGGACATTTTTGAAACTCTTATAGATTTTCTGCTGCTAAGAAGAATGCATTCTCTTCCACAGAACACAAAGAGTCATTAATCATTCGTGCATGCATTTGGTTTATTTATTACAGGTATTTCTATGCTTCTCTGCATGAAAACAGCTGTGAGAGAAATAGAATCCAGAAGGAATGATAATATTCATTAAAAAGATCGTACAACGCACCACTCAAAAAAGTAAGTTTGTTATTAGCTCACGTTTACCTCCCTCTGTAGATTGTTGTCCCAAGCCCACAGCTATTGAATCAAAGCAGAGCTGCTATTAAACACCCCCAATGCAAAAATAGATTCTACAGCTACGTCTGTCTGTGCGTATATGTGTTAAGCAATATATGAATTTGTTTTAGCTTTAAAAATAAACTGTGTGATTGCTTACAAAATAATACCCAAGTTTCCATAAAATCAAAACTGTGAAACCACAAGCCAGAATGTATCACAACCAACAGTCAAATTCATGAACTCTGGCAAGAATGGAAAATTTCAACAGAAGGTAAAAACATCGTTTTATGGTTGGGAATGGAATCAAAGAGACATCTGGTGGTGAGATGGGAGGCAAACAAATTTAATAAATAAATAGTTAATTTCTCAAAGCACCAAGTTTTAACTTGCTGTCTCGTTCAGCATTGGCCACAGCTGGACCAATCTGGAAAAGTTCCTAAAAGTTTGGCGCCATTGTTGTGAAAGCCTCGATTCTGGAGGACATCAGCCCAGCTTCATTTTGAGGGAGGACAACCTTGAAGAAGGCTGACGGATAAAAACCAGCACTAAGAAGGAGGCTTGAAAGGAAGGTCTGGAGTTCAAAGGTTGCTTATCAAATATCTCAGCAACCAGGAATGCTTCTACAGGTGGCCCTCAATTTACAACCACAATTGAGCCTAAACGTTCTGTTGCTGAGACATTTCTTAAGTGAGTTTTGCCCCATTTTATGACTTTTCTTGCCACAGTTGTTAAGTGATTCACTGCAGGTGTTAAGTTAGGAACATGGTGGTTAAGTGAATATGGCTTCCCCCCAAAAGATGACAACATGACTGCAATCATCATAAACATGAATCAGTTGCCGAGCATCTGAATTTTGATCACGTGACCAGGGGGATGTAAGAGTGAAAAATGGTCATAAGTCCCTTTTTTCAGTGATATTGTAACTTCGAATGGTCGCTAAATGAACTGTTGTAAGTCGAGGACTACCTGTACCACAAAGGAGACTGCACTGCCATTTTTCCCCCTTTCTTTCAATCTAGTCCCGTGTATCTTTTAAGACCAGGAAGTCTTTGGGACAGGATGTCTTCAAGGACTGCAGGCGTATGTGAAGAGAAATATTCAGGCCATTTTTTAAAAAAAGAATGACCCCTTCCCAGATCAGTACATTAAATCTCAAGCTAATTGCATGTATTTTGAGCCTTGCTTTCTGAGAAGAATGCCACTCAAATAATTGGATGATTTGGCATCAATTTTCAGGACTGCTCTAAAGAAATAGATCTAGCTTGTATTCCCATCCCTGTTTTAAAGCGTCATAGTTGGGTACGTACTGAATATCTGCATTATTTTACAGATTTTATTTATTACCTGGAAGGAGGCAAAGGCTGCATTCCAGAAGAATCCCAGCAAAATGAATGTTGCTGCCTGGAAAGGGAAGAAATAAGGGTGCCGTGAAAGGTAGAGGTCGGAAGGAGAGCAGCTCCATCTGAACAATGAATGTCCATGCAGGAATGTCCGAAAAATTTAACTTCAAGCCTGACTTGCATCCTTCCACAGAACTCGGTTACTTTGGGAGACCACACTTTTCCCATGTTTGCTATATGCGCTATATGGGACACACTTCTCCTTCTTTTGGTCCACATTGCTGATGTCTCCTGGCTCTGTGGCTCTCTACACAGGAACTGCCTCGAGATAGCAAGGACTGAAGGCAGAACTTTCTGTGTGTAAGCAGGTAAGCCAACCGGAGCAATAATTCAAAACATGTTCCACTGCCCAATTGATTTCCTCGAAACAGCATATCTATAGCCAAATACTTTCCTACACAAGTGTCAGTGCAAAGTATAATAATGGGACTTCAGCAAAAGATTCATCAGATTGGCAGGGAGTAGGACTAGAAGACCTTCAAGGCCCCTCCCAACCGCATTATTCTACATTCTATGCTCTAGCTTGTCCACCAGACCAGTTCGTAGGAAACTTATAGGTTGCTTGGTGTTTCAGAAAACAAAATGTTTTAGGCCAATACTAATGTTGGAACTGCCAAAGGCCATTTGAACATTATCTAACTGTTGCCCATCAAAATGCCTCCTATTGCTGAGAACAGCTGATCTTGTGCTAAGGCTAAGCTTTCCCAATGCATTGCAGGGCATGTTCTGGCAAAATGTGCCTTCACTGCTTTCCCCAAGCTAACCAACACACGGCGAACATCTCTTTCATTTCCTTAAGAGTAATCCTTCTTACCTAGACAATCCACATTGGTCTCTAAATATTTTCTAGCTTTTCTTAAGAAGAATGTGTCAAATATACTCACAAGTCTGTTCATTTTTCTTTAAGATAAGAGAAAGAGCCTGAGATGTAAATGGAATAAAATTCCAGAAACATTGAACATTTATATCTGGACTGTAGGTGTGGGGGACATTGCACAGAAATCTGCCCTGGGTACTTGTGCCTCATATCTGTGGGACACACCCTGTTAGATAGCTTTATTTGAATTTTGGGCTGAGCAGATACCCAAGCCCTGATACTGCTGAGCACGTTAGTCACGGGCGCATAATTTCACATTTGGCAGTTTGCAAATATCAATTAACCTCTCCCAGATTATTTGGATATATTTTTAATATCAGAAAAGTGCTCAACCAGTCCTTCTGGTTTAAATTTGGCTTAGCAGCATAAATGGGGTCAACAGTAAGTAAAAAATGTAAGGACTTCTGGGGTATCCCTAAAGAGAGGCAAGGATGGATCAATGTTCTAGACGGGCTGCCAGGAACCAGGTGAGGCCCCCAAAGAACCCCCAGCTTCTGCTCCTTGTTGCTAACAAGCCCACCACACCACCCCCATGGCCTCTTTCGGCCTCATTGACCCTTCTTCTCTGCATATGTGTGCAGGTCACTCTTTGATTCCTCTCACACAACAAACTTAATTAGATACAATATTTACCCCTTCCAATCATTTACATAAAGCATTGAAAGCCTGGGATGGGCAGTCACAAAAACCTAAACCACATGAAACCTAACCAGAGCTAATACTAACTAAGGTTGTGTGAACATGTGGTTAAAAATATGGGAAGATATATGATGAACTTGTGATAGTTCTGCTCATATGATTGGTTATGTTCTTCAAGTCACTGTTGACCACATAGATAGTTTTTCTCCATGATTACCTCTTCCCAAGCTGGTCCTTCAGCATTTCCAATGGTGTCCCATCACCATGGTAGCCAAGTCCATCCCCCTTGCTGCTAGCCATCCTTTTTCCTTCCTTCCACTTTTTCCAGCATTAGAGGCTTCTCTACCGAGCTGGATCTTCGCATAATATGTCCAATGTAGGATAATGTGAGCCTGGTCATCTGTGCCTCGGGTGAGAACTGTGGATTGATTTGTTCAATGATCCATCAGTTTGTTCATGGTGTTCTCAGGAATCTTTTTCAACACCAAAATTCACATCCTGGCATCTGACTATCTTTTCCAAGGCCTTCATGGTTTTCCAAGTCCTTGTCTGTAAGGCATTTCTTGACTGCTTGTTCCTTTGCCATTGATAGTTGACCCTAGAAGGCAAAAGCTCTCCAACCCTTCAATGTCAATTTGAAGGCTTCATTTATCTGGAACCCAGATGTGAAAAGATGGAACTACTACAAGTCTCTCTCTGAGCTAAAATATGAATGGTTAAATAATTAAAAGAAAAATCTGTATTAATTAATAGGTTAAAGACTTCTTATGTGCCCCCATCCACTTTTGCACTGATGTCCCTGACTCAAGGAAATGCAATCTCTTTTACTTGGCTCCCCCCAAATTGGACAACCCCCCCCCAAAGAAGAATTATGCTGCCATACATCAAGAATAACTCAGAGACCGCAAATAGACTGCTACAACCACACGGAATCAGCATAGCACACAAGCCAACTAAAGCCCTTCGAAACATCCTAAGCAAACCAAAAGACCCAGTAACCCCAGAAGAAAAAACAGGAGTCATCTACTACAACATACAATGTGAGGACTGCAACAACCACTGTGTAGTAGGACAAACAGACAGCAGACTGGCAGAACGCATCCACGAACACCAAATAGCAGTCAGAAGACATGACGAAAATTCTTTAATTTCACAACATACAGACAGATTTAACCATTCAATTGGGAAAATGTGACAGTCCTAGACCAGGCCAGATCCAAAAATGCCAGGGAATTTTTAGAAGCCTAGCACACTGACAAATCAGTCATCAACAGACACACAGACATTAACAACATCTACAGACAATCTGTGGACAAAAGAGACCCTGATTGTTGGGGGCAATTAAGCTGACTTCGTAATAATGCCACTTGGGGGGTGTATGAAAGCAGGCATATACATAGAATGAAGGCTACTGCTAAGCTTGTAAGCCGCCCTGAGTCTTCGGAGAAGGGCGGGATATAAATGGAATTAAAATAAAATAAATAAAATAAAATAAATCAGCCAGCCCACAAGAGAAAAAGACTCCAGCATCTCTTAATCAGTAATCAGCACTCAGTTCAGCATTGATTAATTCCAACGTCAACTTCAGACCAACATCAAGTAAGCAATACCCCCAGTCAAGAAACTGCCAAAGAGACATAAGTAAACAGCCCAACCAAAAAAAATCCCTAAGACTGCCCCCACCCACCCAGACAGGCAAGACACCAGAAACATAAACGGACAGCGAGCCGCACCTCTTACTAGCACTGATGATGTTACCTAGTTAGGGTAATGAAACATCTGCAAGAAAACAAGCAAGTTCAGAGAGCACCAAGGATCCCTCACCCAACTTATGGATTAGAATGAGTCTCTTATTTTTCCCTAACACTGAACTCATTCAGAGAGAACCCTATTGTCTCCAGTCACAATATAGATAATTTCCCCCTCAAATTGCTATCTAGCTTAGCAAAACATAACATTTTCTGTTTTCAGCAAGACCTTAGAGAATTTTCCTGTCTTTTGTTCCTTGGAGTCTCTAAGAAAGAGATGGAAGAAAAACCTTTCTTCTAGACATTGAGAAATATAATTATCAGGTTTCATATGAATTTATTTACTCTCTAACCTATTATTCATTGTCTTTATATCTCACCTTTTGTCTGAGAATCCAACACAGCATATGTGAGCTTTTCCTTCATTTTCTCTCATAAAAACAATTTTGTAAGATAGATTGGGGGAAAAATGATTGACCTAAACTCACCCAACCGTGGCCATGTGTAGAGACATTCCTGGGCCTTCCTGGCCAAACCCCCAAATCTAACCCTCCACTGCAGGAGCTCTTGGGGTGGACCACGAAACCTTTCTTCTCTTGAAGAGATTAAAATAGTTCTTCTGGATTAGGCCGTTCTTGGTTTCTCAGAGTGTTTACCCAGAAAGCAGAAGATGGGACTTGCTCCCCTTTCTGCCCCTGTTTCCCTGCAAGTGGTATTTGGAGCTCTGCTGTCCCTAATCTGAAATTACATCGCATCTTCAAAGCCAAGAGCTTTTGATAGACCTACCATACGTGCATTTAACAATCCCCATGAAAGTGTTACACGTTAGTGGCCATTGACATGCCCTGTGGAAATGAATTCCACAGCTTAGTTATCTGTTGTGTGGCCTGAGTTCCTTCCAGTTCCTTGGATGATCCCTACTCATCAGCCAGGGGTCTCCAAACCATGCATGATTTTGACAAGGAGGAGAGGCCAAAGCATGCAAATAGACATTTAGGGTTCCAAAGGAAATACTTGGCTTTTATATCTGCTGTGTTCTCATTGTTTAAGATGAGTTCATCAGAAACTGAAGCAGCCTCGCCTTTACAGTGTGCCCTGGGGCTTACAGTCCCCAAAGTCAAAGGGGTGCATCCTTTGAAAAGCTCAGCCTTAGGGCCTTCGTTTTTTTTCAAGGAGGCCCGGCAGAGGTCATGGTTCAAAAAGTCAAAGCTCTGCCCATGATACACATAAACAGCAGATGGAGCTTCAGTGGCACTATCCTGACCGTCATCTTGACTTTTTGGATCATACTGTGACTAGAACCACACTGACAAACAGATTTTGAGCTTATGTCAGTCCAATCATAAGTTAAGTTTCAGGAGAGCAGAAGAGAACTATGATAGCTTTAGTTTACAATGTTAGTTTTAGTTTACAGTTACAACTGTTTCAGAGAAGCAACCCGGAACTAAGGAGAAAGTTCCTAACAGTGAGGACAATTAACCAGTGGAACAGCTTGCCTCCAGAAATCATGAGCGCTCCATCACTCGAGGTTTTTAAGAAGAGACTGGACAGTCACTTGTCTGAGATGGTATAGGTTCTCCTGCTTGAGCAGAGGGCTGGACTAGAAGATCTCCAAGGTCCCTTCCAGCTCTATTCTATTCTAGTTTACAGTTGTTGTTAGTTGCGAAGTCGTGTCTGACCCATCGCGACCCCATGGACAACATTCCTCCAGGCCTTCCTGTCCTCTACCATCTTCTGGAGTCCATTGAGGCTCATGCCTCCTGCTTCAGTGGCTCCATCCAGCCACCTCATTCTTCTCTTGCCCTCCACCTTTCCCAGCATTAGGCTCTTCTCCAGTGAGTCCTTCCTTCTCATTAGGTGGCCAAAGTATTTGAGTTTCAACTTCAGGATCTGGCCTTCTAAAGAGCACTCAGGGTTGATCTCCTCTAGGACTGACCGGTTTGATCGCCTTGCAGTCCAAGGGATTCGCAGGAGTCTTCTCCAGCACCACAGTTCAAAGGCCTCAATTCTTTGGCACTCAGCCTTTCTTATGGTCCAACTTTCCCAGCCATACATTGCAACTGGAAAGACCATAGTCTTGATTATGCGCACTTTTGCTGGCAGGGTGATGTGTCTGCTTTTTAGTGTGCTGTCTAGATTTGCCATTGCTTTCCTCCCCAGGAGCAAGCGTCTTTTAATTTCTTTGCTACAGTCCCCATCTGCAGTGATCTTGGAGCCCAGGAAAATAAAATCTGTCACTACCTCCATTTCTTCCCCATCTATTTGCCAGGAATTGAGCGGGCTGGATGCCATGATCTTGGTTTTCTTAATGTTTAGTTTCAAGCCGAAAGTTTACAGTATAAGCATATTTATTGATGTGGCTTGGGGACTGCAGTTATCAAACCAATAACATTTCCATGCAAATGACCACCCTATAGCTGTGTTTATACAAATATAGTATATGAGTCAAAAGGTCCTTGTTTGGGTTATCTCATGGTCTGAACATGGATATCCTGGTTTGTAAATCACAGTTTCTGGCTTAGCATATGGGGTGCTGAAAGAAAAATCTTCAGGTCCAGTCCAAGCCAGGAATAAGAAAATGGAGACTGCTTTAGGAAAGAAGGTCCAGCTTATTGAGTTGCCAGAAACTTCAATGACACAGCATGTTTCCTGGGTGGCTTACAAAATGGAGCTGGGAGTGGTGGCTTTTTATACCTTCTTGGGCTTTTGTGTTTGGAGTTGTTCCTCTACCTGTGGCATGAACTTTGGCCTGAGCTTTTGAGCGTGTCCTTTTGATATTCTGATGGTGGTGGGTCAATCTGATTATGTCCTAAAGATCATGTTCTGCTTCCCTGGGGCTGGGGCTGATGACTATGTCCTGTGTTGGAATTTGGGGTGAGGGGTTGCTGGTTCTAATCCTATCACTCTGCTGTTGTTAGCTATCAAAGGGATTTTGAAAGATCCTGTTGTGTACTGGGTTCTTTGCTTGAGCGAAGAGACGAGGCAAGTGAGTTCAGTCAGAAACATTCTTTATTTGCTTGCAGGGACCAAACTGGGGAAACAGGGCTGCGAATGCAGCTATGTATACCCTGGCCTCTAGGTGGCAGCCAATAGGTTTAAAGCAACCTATTGCCCCCCTAGAAGCAGCCAATGGCGGTGCTGGAGACGGGTTGTCTGAGGAGCTGGGAGCCTTAGCCAGCTCCCTGCTTAAGCAACCTTCCAGCAATCAAACCCACGTTATACACTCAGTAAAACAAAGCCCAATACATTACAGATCCTGTCTTAAATGGGTTTTTCAGGTAGTATTTGCTCATGAATGGAGCCTCAGTCTTTCTGAATGGGATTATCAAATCTGCATTTCTGCAGAGCTGGCCTCTGCCTGGGGCTATTAAGGAAAACTGGGCCTGCTTTTCTGCCTTTAAGATCCTTTGGGGAAATATAATATTCTGCCTTTTTTAATATCCCCCAAAATATTTCCTTCTCGGGTGGGGCTGACTTCCCACAGAGGCAGAACCAGCCAATGGTAATTTATGCAATACATACCTAGAGTCATTTGAAAATGAGACGGTTGGCATACAAATTTAACAAACAAACAAAATGTAGCTTGTAAACCATGTTTTCTGACTTAGTATGAGATAAGCCTATTATAGCATAGCCGACAAACCATGATTAAAACAAATCATAAAGTAGCATACAGAAAAAAACCCGGCAATCTGACACTCACATACAACTACTCTTTGAATGGAAAAGAGTGATTTCCTCCGAAACCACCAGCAAAGGCTGAGCAAGAATGGGTCAAGTATATTTGGGCAGCATCTGGCTAATTGGCTGCAGGTTGCCAACCCTAGTTTTAAAGGGCCTTTCAGAATACCCCCTGACTTACCTTTCATACAAAACACATCTTCTTTAGAACTGTTTTTTTCCCCTTAAAAATAGACTTTCAGGTATGTTTTGAATGGATGTATAAGTAAGGTAGAACGATTGATTTTAGAATCATAGAACCTAATCTAACCCCTGTTCTGGACAGGAATCCTCCAGCCACTCCAGTCAAATGGCTATCCAAATTTTCCTTGAAATCCTGCAGTGATGGGCCCCCCATGACTCCAGGTTATGGCAGCTATACCATTGTGTGCTTCTTAAGATGTGTGGGCTTCATTTCCCAGAATTCCAGAACCAGTAAGAGAATGCCAGATTCGATTTCTTCTTTTTTTTCTCAAATGATTTATTGAATTTCAGAAAAAAAACACCAGTAAAATATAAAATAACACAAAGATGGCGGGTGAAAAAAGGGAAAATTTTAAAAAGTAACAAAAGATACATAGAACAAATAATAAAAAGTGTGAGTTCTGATTTATTTTCAGTACAGATCCAGATATTAAAAAAAATAAACTTAATAATCCTCTTATTTTAAATTTGACCCGTAAGTAAAATAAAACATACGGTTCTTTTTCTTTCTATTTCTTTCTTCTACCTATTGATGCTGGTTCTGTTTTCAAACACCATTAGGAATAAATTCATTTTTATGTCCATTCCTATTTTAAAAATTGTGTTTATTTTCTGGGATTAGATTTAGATTTAATTAATTAAACATTTTTAAAATGACAGACCCTGCCCATGTGTGTTGAAGATAACTTTATCTGGTTCAGCTTATCTGTAAGGTGTCACCCTCTTCCTTTGGCAACCGTATCCTATGCCAGCCAAAGGGCACCGCCTCGCATGCAAATACTGAGGCGTATCTCAGTCCTGGGAAATCTGGTATATAAAGTGCAAGGGTCCAGCTTTGTTATTCTTGCATTTCTTCTAGTGAGAAAATGAAGCTGGTGGTAAGTATAGACATTTTTCATTTTCTGGTGCCTTACCGTTTCACTAGGGCAGGGGTCGGCAACCTTGGCTCTTTTATGACTCGTGGACTTCAACTCCCAGAATTCCTGAGACAGCATGGCTCAGCTTGGAAACCTCTTCCTTTCCCCTCAGCATGGCTGGCTCAGGAATTCTGGGAGCTGAAGTCCACAAGTCATAAAGCAGCCTAGGCCAGGGGTAGGCAACCTTGGCTCTTTTATGACTCGTGGACTTCAACTCCCAGAATTCCTGAGCCAGCATGGCTCAGCTTGGAAACCTCTCACTTTCCCCTCAGCATGGCTTGCTCAGGAATTCTGGGAGTTGAAGTCCACGAGTCATAAAAGAGCCAAGGTTGCCGACCCCTGCACTAGGGTAACATGAAAGCAATATTTCAATATTTGAGAGGCTGTCACAGAGAGGAAGGGGTTCACGTATTCTCCAAAGCACCTGAGGGCAGGATAAGAGGCATCAAGTGGAAATTTATCACATATCTCTAAGGAGAAATTTCCTATGAGAACAATTAACCAATGGCACATCTTGCCTTCAGACGTTGTGGGTGCTCCATCACTGGAGGTTTTTAAGAAGAGACTTGGGCAAGCAGAGGGTTGGAATAGAATAGAATAGAATAGAATAGAATAGAATAGAATAGAATAGAATAGAATAGAATAGAATAGAATAGAATAGAATAGAACAGAACAGAACAGAACAGAACAGAACAGAATAGAATAGAATAGAATAGAATAGAATAGAATAGAATAGAATAGAATAGAATAGGAAGGGACCTTGGAGGTCTTCTAGTCCAGCCCCCTGATCAAGCAGGAGAACCTATACGCTTTCAGACAAGTGACTTTCTAGTCTCTACAGGTGACTGGACTAGAAGACCTCCAATAACCTGTTATTCTGTACGATGCTGCTGATCTAGAAATCGTCTAGGGTAATAGCAAAGTCCATCTTACATAATCTGTAGTCAAAACTGTATCCAATTTACAGGTAAAAAAAACAAGGAGGGGAGTTGGTTTTTCAGAGGATTCTCAATTTATGAAGAAGATGGTTAATTTTTTCACAAAGGGAGGGAGGGATAGTTCCAAATCTCTCCTGGTGGGAATCAGAATAAGTGAGTCGAAAAGCATGGATTAGAGGCCATAATCAGCCCATAAGGCTTACCTCTTCCATGCTCATTACTGTCACTTGCACACCTTTGCACATGATGTTCTTATGCTAAATATCAGGTGGCGCAGAATGCTTCTCCTGAAAATGATACATGGGTTGTCTTGGGAGAGCCAAGAAGTGACCCATGAGATTGTGAACAGGAAAGCTCTAGCCATTGATCTTTTCCGGTTTGAAAACGCTAGCGGAATCTCTAATGGTGCATAACCTTGTTTAGATAATAAAGCAGGCATATCTACACGTATTCCTGAACTCCAAGCTGCCAATGCTTGGTACTTCTAGAGGGATTTGGCACAGTCATTTTATGTGACCATTAAATCAGGGTGCAAAGTGACCGTGATTTTTTAAATTTGAAATGTGTTGCTTCCATTTCTAAATGATCTCTCTCTCTCTCACCTACCTACCTACCTACCTACCTACCTACCTACCTATCTATCTATCTATCTATCTATCTATCTATCTATCTATCTATCTATCTATCTATCCATCCATCCATCCATCCATCCATCCATCCATCCATCCATCCCTATCCTCTGTCATCTACTTATCCCTCCCCCACTCTCTCTCTCATTACCAAACTGTTTTTAAAATCCATTCCAGATTCTGAGTGTGGTGTTTCTGGGAGGTTTCCTAGCCCCAGTTTTGACCAACAATGTAAGTACCATTGTATAGTATTATTGCAAACAAATGTGTTTTCTTTCTAATGAAAGCAATTCGATTTTTACTTTTGTTTTTTATGAAGTTAAAAACAATATCTAACTGAACTGAAAAATAAAATGGTCTTGTGTGTCCTTTTAATCATTGCAATTAGACATTCAAAGTTCTGGCCGCAGTGGCTGGTGTTTTTCCCATTATTGCCACACTTGGCAAAGCCCCTTTGACTTTTTCTAAGCTGAAAACAGGATAAACTGACTAAAACAAATAAAAATAATGCTTTCAAAGACATGCTTTTCCACAATCTGTGAATTTTCACCTAATTGGGAATGAGAGAAAGGATAAACCACAGTTCTGGAGGCGCTAAGCAATATTCTTCTAAAGTCTGGAAAAAAAAGTTTAGCAGACTTGTAGCCATATCTCTTTCTGGTATCAATTGGAGCACAACCCATCTTATATTTTATTTTTCGGGAATATAAGAGTAGATTTTCAACTATTGTTCTTTATCTTTCCTACCCAAGAACATCATTGAAAACAACCAGGGAAATGTTGGAGGGACTTCACATCAAACTGTGAACATTGATCACACAAGGAAGGTGGTGAACATAGACAACCACAATGGCTGGGATTCTTGGAGCTCTGTCTTGGATTACAGCACTGTAAGAAACACTTTTATCTTTTTGACTTCAACTAGCATCCAAGAGAGAATTTGTCCTGGATGGTGTGAAGTTGTTACATGTACTGAGGTCACGATGTAGTTGAGAGCTATGCACAATGTTCTCCAGCATCTGCCACTTCCTGGGCTTCCCACTGCTCCATTCAGTCCAAGGAATCACCTTGAGATGAATTTCTCCTGCCTTCTTCCTTCTCCAGCATCAGCTGTGAGCCTCTGCAAAGCTTTGCTTCAATGACTTCCCTTCAAAGCTGGTGGGCTGCAGAATAACCCCTGCTTCTAAAGATGCAACAAACTGCCTTGATTAGTTCTCCCCCCCTTTATTTATTTATTTGTTTGTTTGTTTTCTTGAATTCAAGGCAGTGAATGCGCCTAGTGCTCTTACTTCCTATTTTCCAAGTAAGCTTGTGAAGTGGCTTAGACTGAGAGAGGGATTGGCCCAGAGTCACCCATTAGCTCCGTGACTAAGGTGGGGTAGAGTTCACCATTGGCTGGTGTCTAGCCTTTAACCACTACACCAAACTGCCTCTCCCTTGCTTTACTTCAAGTCCCACCGGTAGCCTCTTCAAGGACTCTCAGTTATGGGGTGAAGAAATAGCATCGTTTCCACAAATGGTGCACCTTGCCAAGGCCAGGCACAATGTGCTGCAGTTTGTAAGTCCTGTAGCTTAATTTCTCCTCACTTCCGATAAAATCAATGCAAAGTGGGCCTAACTGAGATCTTATGATCTCATGGGAAGGATCAGGAAACCAGATTTTTCTTTCTCAGCTTCATAGCAGAGTTCTCATTTTTCGCCTTCTTGTTTTGCTTTGACAGGGTTTCATGGCAACCCGAATATTGTCCAAGAAAACCTGCTTCATCACCAGAATGAATAAACAGATTATGCCAGACATAGCTACTCTTCCCAAAGCCATCCAGGAAAAGCAGGTAAAGATAGGAAGATCTGGGAAGTAAGTCCATCTGGGCTCAGCAAAAGGGTTCCACGAAGCACCAAGGACGCCTTACACACCCCTTTCTCTTGATGTCTGCCAACAATACCCCATCTCAAAGCCTTCAGTTTTAAAACTGAAAAAATCAACTTGATGCCAAGTGAACGTCAGCCTCTGCCCATCACTGATTCTTAAGCAAGCTCAAAGATATCCACAGGGAGGGAGGGTAAAAAAAAAACAAGACGGTTTTGCTGATTGATGTCCCAGTCTATTTTTAATGTGAGTTCTGCGATGTATGTGGCAGAACGGGACAACTCGCCACGGCCAACTTGCCATGGGACAATTCGCTGTGGGACAATTCAACAATTCTATTTACATATTTAAAACAATTTAAAAAATATTTTAATTTTTGTCATTCACATTTCATTTGTCCCTCCTTTTGCATTTTTCTTTAATTATTCTGTTCCACCATTTCTTTGATATTAGCGTAACTCTTCTCCTGCAGCGAGTTGGCTGTGGCAAACTGTCATAGGCCCTCTGTGTGGACACCCCAAGCAAGGAAATACAGGTGCCCAAAGCAGCCTGTAATGTGTGGAAGGAATTACCTTGAGCCACAACCAATAAAACAGTCAGATAAAGGAAATCTGAGTCGGGGACAGAAGTGTAATTTGAGAAAGCATCTCAGACTTGACTATAGTAATAGCACTTAGACTTATATACCGCTTCATAGTGGTTTACAACACTCTCTAAGCGGTTTACAACATATTGCCCCCAACAATCTGGGTTCTCATTTTACCAGCCTCAGAAGAATGGAAGGCTGAGTTAACCTTGAGAACTGAACTTCTGGCAGTCAGCAGAGTTAGCCTGCAATACTGCATTCTAGCCTCTGTGCCTCTGCACCACCCCGGCTCTTATTCCTAGCCCTGGTTCTTATGAAGATAAAGGGACGGAGCGGGGAAAGGCACGTCCAGTCTTGCAAGATTTGGTCATTATAACCTTATCATAAAAATAGTATTAGTTTGGTGTCTTTGGTTTCCAACTTTGACAGTCCCCCCAAAACAACAGTACTATTCTACTTATGGATAAAAATGCATACGTACTCTGTTCCATTTTTTTTCTATTCGGTTAAATTTATACTCAACTGGCTCTTGGCAACTTAGTAGAAAAACAGCCAATTTAAATTTAAAAAATCAGCAAGATGACCAAATCAGAATAGAAGCAAAGGAAAGCAAAAATAAACCATCTTTCGATCAATCAGTTTTTTATTAGGGCCATATACTACTGAGAAATCATCATTTTTATTACCATCTCTGCAGATGCCCTAGGTTTATTATATATATTTATATATAAATAAACCTAGAACTAAGGAGAAACTTCCTAACAGTGAGAACAATTAACCAGTGGAACGGTTTGCTTTCAGAAGCTGCTCCAACACTGGAGGTTTTCAAGAAGAGACTGGACAGCCACTTGTTTCCAATTGAGCAGGGGGTTGGACTAGAAGACCTCCAAGGTCCCTTCCAACTCTGTTATTCTGTATATTGATAAGAGAGGATTTTTCCTGTGGCACACAGATGGTTAATGAAGGATTTGCTTGAGCTGAAGTCTGAAGAATGGCTTGAAATCCCAGCCTCTCTGGTCCTTCTTCTCACTTTATTGCATGCTGATCATTGCATCCATCCTTGAACGCAGCCCTCCCCTCCTCTTTTAGAAAGACCCTCGAAATGGACCTGCCCCGAAGGAGGTCTCCTTCACCGTTTCCCGTACGAGAATTCCAGACCTATCCATCTACGGGAAGCAGGTGCAAACATTTTGCCGAGGGATCCCCAGCTATCTTGCTTCCGAAGCTAAAAGTAAGTATTGGCTTTGGGTTTCTTTGAATAAACTAGGGAGCGTTTGCAGAATTTTATACACCCAGGAATAAGTTGGGGGCAGGAAGGAAAGAAGGAAAGAAGGGAAAGGGAAAGCGAAAGCGAAAGGGAAGTGGAAGGAAAGGAAAGGGAAAGGGGAAGGGAAAGGAAAGGAAAGGAAAGGAAAGGAAAGGAAAGGAAAGGAAAGGAAAGGAAAGGAAGGGAAGGGAAGGAAAGGAAAGGAAAGGAAAGGAAAGGAAAGGAAAAGAAAGGAAATAGAGAAAGGAAAGGAAAGGAAAGGAAAGGAAAGGGAAGGAAAGGAAAGGAAAGGAAAGGAAAGGAAAGGAAAGGAAAAGAAAGGAAGGGAAGGGATGGAAAAGAAAGGAAATAGAGAAAGGAAAGGAAAGGAAAGGAAAGGAAAGGAAAGGAAAGGAAAGGAAAGGAAAGGAAAGGAAAGGAAAGGAAAGGAAAGGAAAAGAAAGGAAGGGAAGGAAAGGAAAGGAAAGGAAAGGAAATAGAGAAAGGAAAGGAAAGGAAAGGAAAGGAAAGGAAAGGAAAGGAAAGGAAAGGAAAGGAAAGGAAAGGAAAGGAAAGGAAAGGAAAGGAAAGGAAAGGAAAAGAAAGGAAGGGAAGGGAAGGGAAGGAAAAGAAAGGAAATAGAGAAAGGAAAGGAAAGGAAAGGAAATGGAGAAAGGAAAGGAAAGGAAAGGAAAGGAAAGGAAAGGAAAGGAAAGGAAAGGAAAGGAAAGGAAAGGAAAAGAAAGGAAATAGAGAAAGGAAAGGAAAGGAAATGGAGAAAGGAAAGGAAAGGAAAGGAAAGGAAAGGAAAGGAAAGGAAAGGAAAGGAAAGGAAAGGAAAAGAAGGGAAGGGAAGGGAAGGGAAGGGAAGGGAAGGAAAGGAAAGGAAAGGAAAAGAAAGGAAATAGAGAAAGGAAAGGAAGGGAAGGGAAGAGAAGGGAAGGGAAGGGAAGGAAAGGAAAAGAAAGGAAATAGAGAAAGGAAAGGAAAGGAAAGGAAGGGAAGGGAAGGGAAGGAAAGGTATTTGTTTTGGTCAGCGACCAGATAAAACAGAACTTATACAAAGTGAATAGGGCAAAGAAAAAAAGAAGGGAGGAAGAAAGGAAATGAAAAAGGAGGACAACTGTGTTCTCTAGTGTAGAAGGAGGAGTGCAGCAGCAGCTGGAGAATAGACTCAATGGGCCCATCACCACCGCAGAGGCAAAAGTGTATCTGAAATTCATTGCGCTCTGATGTTAAACAGAGATCTATTTTATATACTGGCAGTCTTCAATTTACAACTATAATTGAGTCCAGCTTTTCTGTTGTTAAATGAAACACTTGTTAAGCAAATTTTGCCCCATTTTACGACCTTTCTTGCCACATCTGTTACGCGAATCGCTGTAGCTGTTAAGTTAGCACGCAGCTGCTAAGTAGATCTGGCTTCCCCATTGACTTTGCTTGTCAGAGGGTGGCCAAAGGGGATCACGTGACTCCAGGACCCTGCAACCGTCATAAATACGAGTCAGTTGTCAATTATCTGGATATAAATCACATGACCGTGGGGATGCCACAATGGCCATAAGTGTGAAAAATGATCATAACTCACTTTTAGCAGTGCCGTTGCAATTTTGAACAGTCACTAGATGAACGGTTGTATGTTGAAGACTACCTGTACTAGATTTTTGGTGTAATAGATTGGACCCAACTGAATGGCTTCCATTGGAATTGATGAGACGCATTAATCCTTACTAAAGGAGAGCCATTGATTTCACTGGGCCAGCCTGAAGCTGCAGTTGGTCCCGAATACACCCGCCCAGATTTTAAAAAGCCAGGCTACGTTCCCAAAGCATCGTTGGTCAAAGTGTATTAGGCATATCTGGGCTTGATGACGGGTGAAGTCAGAACCAGGCTGAAGCCCCGTCCACCTGGCTCTCCTGTGGCGTGTGTGAACCTGTCCAAGTTGTCCCAATGTCTTTCGTTTCAGAGCCCAGCTTTTTCTTCTCAAGAAGAGCCTGCACCCGACTGAACATCCTCTTCATCTTGCGCTTCTGTTACTGTCACGAAACCCTGATTGAGTAACTGGTGTCTTGGCAAACCTCAGCTTGTGATACGCCTGTCTTCCAATTTGGGATTTTAGCTGCCTTATTTCCTTCTCTGCTCCCAGGGCAGAAAAGTGAGAGGGTGGCCAATTAAAAGCACGCATTGAACTCGCAAGACTGTGTCAGTTCTTGATTTGTCTCGCCCAGATTACACCCATTTTGTGCTCTCCAGCTTTCCAGCCTTTGAGCTAGATCGGGTTGATGGAGAGGCTACAGGGAGGGGCAGGGCAAGGGGAGGGCATGTGCCCTTCCTGCACAGCTGTGCCACACTGCATAGGCCTTGTTGGGAAAAGAAATGTTCACTGCTTTGCTTGTGCCTCGCTTCCTAAGTACGGGATCATTTATCTTAACAATTAAAGCCTCTCCTGAATTCAGCTCAACCTCTGGAAATTCACAGCTGGAACCAAAATTATGGTCGCTAAACAATGTGGTTGTGAAGTGAGTATGGGATGGTGTCCAAATGTACATGTTTTGCTACAGTCATTAAGTGAATCAGGGGGTTGTTAAGTGAATCCAGCTTCCCACATTGACTTTGCTTGTCAGAAGCTGGCTGGGAAGGTCACAAATGGCAATCACATTTATTTATTTATTTTATTTATTTTTATTACATTTATATCCCGCCCTTCTCCGAAGACTCAGGGCGGCTTACAAGCTTAGCAGTAGCCTTCATTCTATGTATATGCTTGCTTGATAGGGCTTTCACACACACCCCCAAGCGGCATTATTACAAAGTCAGCTTAATTGCCCCCAACAATCTGGGTCCTCATGACTCTTGGATAGAATATAGAACATAGAATATTTGAGTTGGAAGGGACTTTGGAGTTCTTTTAGTCCAATCCCCTGACCATGGCAGGAGACTCTAGTCTATACCATTCCAGACAAATGGTTGTCCAAACTCTTCTTGAAAACCTCTAGTGATGGAGCACCCACAACTTCTGGAAGCAAGTCGTTCCACTGGTTGAATGCTCCCACCATTAGGAATTTTCTCCTTAGTTCTACACCAGGTTGCTTCTCTTCTTGGTTAGTTTCTATCCGTTCCTTCTTGTCCTGCCTTTTGGTACTTTGGAAAATATGTTGACTCCCCCCCTCTTCTTTGTGGCAGCCCTTCAAATATTGGAACACTGCTATCATGCCTCCCCTAATTTTATTTATTTATTTTATTTAATCCCATTTATATCCCGCCCTTCTCCGAAGACTCAGGGCGGCTTACAATTTTAAGCACAAACCAATGTGCTTAGCAATAGCCTTCATTCTATGTATATGCCTGCTTATTAGGGCTTTCGCCACCCCCCCAGTGGCATTATTACAAAGTCAGCTTAATTGCCCCCAACAATCTTTTTTATTAGATTATTAATCCTTTTTATTAGACTAGACACACCCAATTCCTGTAACTGTTCTTAGTCCTTTTTAGCCTCCAGTCCCCTAATCATCTTTGGCACTCTTCTCTGCACTCTTTCTAGAGTCTCAACATCTTTGATCACATGTGGTAAATAGAACTGGATGCAGTATTCTAGGTGTGGCCTTACTAAGGCTTTATAGAGCGGTACTAGAACTTCACGTCATCTTGATTCTATCCCTCTATTAATGCAGCCTAGGATTGCTTTGGCTCTTTTGGCTGCTGTAGCACACTGTTGGCTCTTATTTAAGTGATTGTCCAAGATCCCTCTCGGAGTTACTGGCATTAAGCTGCATAGTTTAATAGTTGCATCCTGCAACTATCATAGATACATGCTGGTTGCCAAGGACCCAAATGACATTCATGTGACCGCAGGGATGCTGCAGGGGTGTTTAGTGCAAGAACTGATCAATAGTAACTTTTTTCAGTGCCGTTGCAACTTTGGATGATCAGTGTAGAAATGGTGGTACGTTAATGGAGTCATCTTGTCAAAACTAAGGAAGGGACTTGCCCCTGTTTTCCAGGATTTTTTAAAACTTCCCAATCAATCTATAAGTCTGAGATTTCTTAGTGGCCCCCTGTTCA
Source organism: Vipera ursinii (assembly GCF_947247035.1). Taxonomy (NCBI): domain Eukaryota; kingdom Metazoa; phylum Chordata; class Lepidosauria; order Squamata; family Viperidae; genus Vipera; species Vipera ursinii. The sequence goes on along the minus strand of NC_139519.1, from coordinate 3,703,990 downwards.
AACTAATTAGGTTAGATTCTTCTTGGCTTCCAAGATCAGGGTAAGGCAACCAGATGCTGCCTCCTTTGAGGTTCTGACCTTTTACCCCCACCATTTAATTATTCAGTATTTGGGGGACAATGTTGGAGGGGGCAGTTCAGGGCTGGGGGGGGAATGGCCTGATTCCCCAGTGCAAATCCTTTGGGGAATGAGGCCACCTACAAACAAACTTTTATTATAGTTATATCCTGCCCTTTTCCAGAGATGCAAGGTGATGTACATTTATTTTTTGATTAGATTTCTAAAATTGCTACAGTCAAATAATTCTTAGCAGCTGACAGAATTACCCAGTGCAGTTAAACATCTCTATAAAAACAAATGTTAAAAATGCACAGATATGTATATTAGATTTATGACACAAGTAAACACAATATTCACACAAGACCCCTATAGCATAATGCCTAAAAAAGCAACTGCAATTTTTAAAAATAAATAAATAAATAAATAAATAAATAAATAAATGACTTGCTGTTCTGCACATTTCAGTAGTGAGCAGTTTATGAAATGAGAATCGAACAGCGATTGATTGCATTTTAAAAGGAAGAACCTTGCAGTGGACGAGGGCACCATCACACGGTGTTTCTCAACCCGGCAACCTGAAGGTGTATGGATTTCAACTCCCAGGGTTCTTGCTGTGGAACGCTGGGCATTATAATTCACACATCTTCCATTTGCCAAGATTGGGAAACGGTGTTAATAGCCAGCAGCTCCTGTAAGCCTCCAGATAGGCCCCTGAGATGAACAAAATGGGTTGGACTAGAAGACCTCCAAGGTCCCTTCCAGCTCTGTCATTCTACAACTCTTTTGCTTCTAAGATACCAAAAGCCACGTTGTTGTAGTTTGGGGCATTTCTCTCTGTTTCTATTTTTGAAATAAGTTTATTAAATTTTAAAGTATAGAGATAAAAACTAACAACTGACAACTGAAATAGAAGGGAGACAAAAAAGGGTAGAGAAAAAATGAAAAAAAGCCCAGTGCAAAGTGCAAAAAGAAAGTAAAAGAAATACAAAGAAATGACTTTCTTTTGTAGCAAATATATGTAAGTATAAATTTAGGCAGGGCTAGATGAATCAAAAGTTGGAATTAAGATTGCCGGAAGAAACATCAACAACCTAAGATATGCAGATGATACCACTCTAATGGCAGAAAGTGAAGAAGAACTAAAGAGCCTCTTGTTGCGGGTGAAGAAGGAGAGTGCAAAACTTGGGTTGAAACTAAACATTAAGAAAACCAAGATCATGGCATCTGGCCCTCTCAATTCCTGGCAAATAGATGGGGAAGAAATGGAGGTAGTGACAGATTTTACTTTCCTGGGCTCCAAGATCACTGCAGATGGGGACTGTAGCCAAGAAATTAAAAGACGCTTGCTCCTGGGGAGGAAAGCCATGGCAAATCTAGACAGCACACTAAAAAGCAGAGACATCACCCTGTCAACAAAAGTGTGTATAGTCAAGGCTATGGTCTTCCCAGTTGCAATGTATGGCAGTGAAAGTTGGACCATAAGAAAGGCTGAGCGCCAAAGAATTGAGGCCTTTGAACTGTGGTGCTGGAGAAGACTCCTGCGAGTCCCTTGGACTGCAAGGCGATCAAACCGGTCAGTCCTAGAGGAGATCAATCCTGACTGCTCTTTAGAAGGCCAGATCCTGAAGTGGAAACTCAAATACTTTGGCCACCTAATGAGAAGGAAGGACTCACTGGAGAAGAGCCTAATGCTGGGAAAGATCGAGGGCAAGAGAAGAAGGGGACGACAGAGAATGAGGTGGCTGGATGGAGTCACTGAAGCAGGAGGCGTGAGCTTAAATGGACTCCAGAAGATGGTAGAGGACAGGAAGGCCTGGAGGAACGTTGTCCATAGGGTCGCGATGGGTCGGACACGACTTCGCAACTAACAACAACATAAATTTATATTACACTCATATTCTGAGTTTATAGTTTTGGAGCGTTTCTCACAAGACTCAGCCATTCTGAGTTCTGGCACCATTCCTAGAGTTTTTGGATACCACCTGGTGTTCTCCTTCGGTTGTCTGCCTCTTCTCATCTTGAGCAACTTTCCCCATTACCTTTCTTAGCCATAGGGTCCTACTTACAATTAATCTCTGTGTTAAAAATTTGCTTTTCTGAAGTCCAGGTTTTGGGTTGATCACGCCCAGATTTGGTTTCCCGCAAAATCAAGAATTCCAGCACCCTATGATCATTCCCCCCTCCCCCCCATGTTCTTGCTCTTTCCATTCCTTCAGCTAAGCCTTTCCTACTGGTTAATAGTCAGCCAAGGAAAGCTGATCCTCTTGTGCCTCCCTCCGTTCTCTGAAGGAGAAAGTTATCAGCAGGGCAAGTCAGGAATTTCCTGGAAGGACCATGCTTGGCAGAGCTGTCTCCCAAAAGATGTTGGGGTAATTAAAGTCTTCCATCCCGATGACTTCATGCCCCTTTGGAAGATCTGCAATTTGCTCTTGGAAGCATCATCCATATCTTCTCCTTGGTTGGGTGGGCAACGGTACACAACATTGCTTTTTCCCCCAACTTAATTTAACCCAGATGCTTCCTGAATTGTTGCCAATTTCATTCATTTGGATTTTTAAGAAAAAATTACTACTACTTCCATACGGAGTGACTTTTCTGTTTACTTGGATTTCTTTTGAACCAGGGGCATCCTTGTAGCACTATTTTCCAATCATGGGAAACCAAATCTGCATTCTACCTATTAAATTCTATTTGCATTTCTGAACTAAGAGCTCAGCCTCTTAGGATGGAGTATTTTTCATGCCCTGAGCACTGGTTGAAGGCAATGAAGGCCACAGATCTTTCCTGTTCTTGTTTTGAGGCCCCAGCCTTCCCATGAGTGTGCAGTGATTTTAATTTGATTGTTGTAGTGGTATGTTCTAAACCACTCAGAGTCTTCAGGAAGAGGGTCGCCTCCCCCGTGGACACCCATACAGGGAGCATATATGAACTCGTTAGGCTCAGACATCATGCTAAGTCAAAACATGGCTTGTTTAATTAATGAGTTCACTGTGTGTAGAGACAGTGGCAAAGATCACTGCTGCCCTGTAGGAATTAGGTCATTTTTAAGCCTTTCAAAATTCTATTTATTGTACAATTGTTTACAGTGCTTGGAACTGCTTGGAGTGTTATCCTGAAAATTGGGATGTATTGTGATAAGCAGCGGCTGGCCACTGCAATTAATAAATCACAATCTTAACTTAAGGTGTCACACCAACCCAACCCATTGTGGTTTACTCAGTAAATCAGAATGAAGCAAATCATGGCCTGGGATGAAAAGCAAGCTCGGACTCTGAAGGGCTTGCCACTTTTTCTAGAAGAGGCCACTGAGAATCCTACTCTTCATTATCTCACCCAAATGACTCTTGGCCCTATTTTGTTCACATATTGCAAGATAAAATATCTTTTGAGGCTCTGTTTCCTCCCTGGAGTATTAATAACAAGAACTGGGAACTTTTCATGTTTTGTATCAGCACAAGGAAAACAGCTGAATGAACTGAATGAATATCAGATTTTGTAAAAAAAAATCAGTTCATATAAAATGTACCACAAACATCGCCTAAAATTGCTTACAAATTCAGGTTTTTCCTAGCGCATAAACAGTCCATTTATTTGAAACAGAAACAGAAGAAGGAGACCCTGGACCAGGAGTGTCAAACTGCCGGCCCGTGGGCCAGATGCATCATAGCGAAACAGCGCCCACCCATTGCTGGCAATGGCAAAAAAGTCACGGTACGTCGCAACACGTCACATGATGTTGCGAGTTTGACACCCCTGCCCTACAACATTCCGGACAAAAGGCTGTCCAGTCTCTTCTTAAAACCTCCAGTGATGGACTGTCCACAACTTCTGAAGGCAAGATCCTACTGATTAATTGTTCTAAGTGTCAGGAAAGTTCTCCTTAGTTCTAGGTTGCTTCTCTCCTTGATTTATTTCCATCCATTGCTTCTTGTCCTGCCTTCTGGTGCTTTGGAGAATAGGTTGATCCCCCTCTTTTTTGTGGTAGCCCCTCAAATATTGGAACCCTGCTCTCATGTCACCTCAGTCCTTCTTTTCACTAGACTACACATACCCAATTCCTGCAACCGTTCTTTATGTGTTTTAGCCTCCAGCCCCCCAATCATCTCTGTTGCTCTTCTCTGCACTCTTTCCAAAGTCTCAACATCTTTTTAATAATGTGGTGACCAAAATTGGAGGCAGTATTCCAGGTATGGTCTTACTAAGGCTTTATAAAGTGCTACTAATACTTCATGTGATCTTGATTCTACCCCTCTGTTAATGCAGGCTAGGGTTGCATTAGCTTTTTTGGCAGCTGCAGCATTCTGCTGGCTCATACTTAAGTGGTTGTCGACTAGGACTCCAAGATCCCTCACTTGATTAAGTCAGAGACTAGCCACTCACAAACCAAGGGTGTTAATGGGTGTATGTGTGTGTGTGTGTGTGTGTGTGTATGTGTGTGTGTGTGTGTGTCTCTCTCTGTGTGTGTGTGTGTTTCTGTTTCTGTGTGAAAAAAGTGAAAGATGGTGTCTGTAGTGTACAATTAAGCCTCACCTTGTTTTTTCTAACTGCATCAGACATGGCATGGATGTAAAAGAAGGGGTGGCATTGATTTTGCTTGCCAGAAGGTTGCAAAATGTGATCAAGTGACCACAGGAATGCTGCAGAGGTCATAGGTTTGAAAAACAATCTTAAATCACCTTTTTCAGTGCTACTGTAACTTTGAATAGTGACTAAATGAATGGATGTAAGTCAAGGACCACCTGTAGTTCTGGTGACATTACATACTGGTAGGACCCTCCAGCTTTGGAAAATGCAAGTACAAGCTGGAGCTGGAATAAATTGTCCATTGCTGTGTTCACCAAGTCCTCTCTTTATGAGTGGCAGCAGAGTGCTAGGGATACCCTGAAATGTTACACATTCTGAAATGCTCAGGCCTCCCTGAGAAAGCTTGTGTCCTTCAGTAATGAATATGATTTCATTTAAAATTTACTCAGAGTTATCCTCTGGACCAACGTATGGTCCAAAGTTGGATCACAAGAAAGGCTGAGTGCCAAAGAATTGAAGCCTTTGAACTATGGTGCTGGAGAAGACTCCTGCAAGTCCCTTGGACTGCAAGGCGATCAAACCGGTCAGTCCTAGAGGAGATCAACCCTGACTGCTCCTTAGAAGGCCAGATCCTGAAGCTGAAACTCAAATCCTTTGGCCACCTAATGAGAAGGAAGGACTCACTGGAGAAGAGCCTAATGCTGGGAAAGGTTGAGGGCAATAGAAGAAGGGGACAACAGAGAATGACGTGGCTGGATGGAGTCACTGAAGTAGTAGGCGTGAGCTTAAATGGACTCCAGAAGATGGTAGAGGACAGGAAGGTCTGGAGGAATGTTGTCCATAGGGTCGCGAGGGGTTGGACACGACTTCGCAACTAACAACAACATCCTCTGGACCTTTGTGAGTCCAGCAGCCTAGGTTGTCTGGCAGATACAAGCAGGAATGTGGAGGCCGTCTTTTGAATTTCTCTGCATGCACCAACATGGGAGGCTGAGAAACAGGCATCCCCCAGGGGAAGTGTGGCTCTTTAAAAGAACTTGACTTCCTTGGTGCCATCAGGCGTTCTGTCTTGCCTTTTTGGACCCTCCTGCAGACCCTCCTACAGGCTTAAGGTGGGAACTGGGTGGAAGTTGGCTCTTCTTTCCCTGCATAAATTCAGAGAGGAGATTGGATTTATCTATTTATTTGTAAAATGTATTGGCTGCCCATCTTACCTCTGGGCCACCTACAATGGCTGGATCAAGCAAGTGAACTGCATAAAATGTTGTGTATTTGCTTAAAATTCTTCTCCAACTAAGTGGACCGTTTCTCCAAATTTCTTCGGGACAGAGAAATTCAGCAACATCACCATGACAATTAGCTGTAAGGGGAAATAATGGGAAGAGTTTCTTTCCAATATATTCTCTTGGGAAGCCAAATGAAATTTGAACGTGGGCTCAAATAAAAGAGTGAGTATTCACACTCACTTTCTCTCACACACATTAGCTCCCCACATACACATAGACAAGAACTACAAAAAAAATCCCACAAGCTACCAGGAGAATTTCATGGGAAGAATTTCTAAAGCAAATTCTCTTTCCTCCACTTTAGTAAGAACCAGTAGGAAAAAGGTTGAATATTTCTGTGCTACTTTAATCCAGTCTGCTAATCCTTTTCTTTGTAACAAATCTCATTGGGGCCACATGAGGTCACTTTTCAGCCCCCGTTTGGCCTGTCTGTTAGATCCAATTCATCTTCCCCACTCCAGCTTGCAAGACCCTGGATGCTTTGCACCCATGTGCCAGAGAAAACTACATATCCATAAGATCAACCGATTGCTGACAATTCTTTTTAGCAGTACTACACTCATATATTTTTAAAGGCTTTGATATGTGCCTTACAAACAGACAATAAAAACTGTGACACACACACACACATACACACACACAAAGTACAGCAACAAAGATGATAAGGGACCTGGAGTAGTACAATGAAAGTAGTACAATGAAAAATTAAGGAAACTAGGTAGGTCCAATCTAACAAAGAGAAGGGTTGGGGTGACATGATAGCAAACGTCCAATACAGGTAAGTCCTCAACTTAAAACCATTTGTTAAGTGACCATTCAAAGTAACAGCAACACTGAAAAAGTGACTTAGAACCATTTTTCACACTTACAACCGTTGCAACATTCCCAGGGTCATGTGATCAAAATGCTTGGCGCTTGGTTCATTTTTATGACGGCTGCAGTGTTCGCAGATTGCGCGATCATTTTTTGTGACGTTCTGACAAAGTCAGTGGAGAATCCAGATTCATTTAGCAATTGTGTTTGTTGTTGTTGTTAGATGCAAAGTTCTGTCCAACCCATCACAACCCCATGGACCACGTTCCTCCAGGCCTTCCTGTCCTCTACCGTCTTCTGGAGTCCATTTAAGCTCACGCCTCCTGCTTCAGTGACTCCATCCAGCCACCTCGTTCTCTGTCGTCCCCTTCTTTTATTGCCCTCGATCTTTCCCAGCATTAGGCTCTTCTCCAGTGAGTCCTTCCTTCTCATTAGGTGGCCAAAGGATTTGAGTTTTAGCTTCAGGATCTGGCCTTCTAAAGAGCAGTCAGGGTTGATCTCCTCTAGGACTGACCGGTTTGAGTCCATCCAGCCACCTCATTCTCTGTCGTCCCCTTCTTCTCTTGCCCTCAATCTTTCCCAGCATGAGGCTCTTCTCCAGTGAGTCCTTCCTTCTCATCAGGTGGCCAAAGGATTTGAGTTTCAGCTTCAGGATCTGGCCTTGCAAAGAGCAGTCAGGGTGGATCTCCTCTAGGACTGACCGGTTGGATCGCCTTGGACTATTCTATTCTATTCTATTCTATTCTATTCTATTCTATTCTATTCTATTCTATTCTATTCTATTCTATTCTATTCTATTCTTCGTTATTATTATTAGCTGCGAAGTCATGTCCGACCCATCGCAATCCAGATTCATTTAGCAATTGTGTTTGTTGTTGTTTTTAGTTGCAAAGTTCTGTCCAACCCATCACAACCCCATGGACCACGTTCCTCCAGGCCTTCCTGTCCTCCACCATCTTCTGGAGTCCATCTAAGCTCACGCCTCCTGCTTCAGTGACTCCATCCAGCCACCTCGTTCTCTGTCGTCCCCTTCTTCTCTTGCCCTCCACCTTTCCCAGCATGAGGCTCTTCTCCAGTGAGTCCTTCCTTCTCATTAGGTGGCCAAAGTATTAGCAATTGTGTTACTAATTTAATAACTGCAGTGATTCACTTAGCAAATGTGTCGAGGAAAGTTGTAAAATGGGGCAAAATCCACTTAACAGCAGTCTTGCTTAGAAACAGAACATTTGGGCTCAGGTGTGACCATAAGTTGAGGACCGCCTGTACTTGAGAAGCTATCACAAAGACAAGGGGAACAACCTCTTTTCCAAAAGCACCTGAAGGCAGACGGAAGATCACTAAAGGGAGATCCAACCTGGAACTAAGGGGAACTTTTGTGTCAGTGACAATCAGTGGAATGACTTGCCTCTAGAAGGCGTGGGTGTTCCATCACTGGAGATTTTCAAGAAAAAAAAATAGACAGCCATTTGTCCAAAATGGTGTAAAGTCTCCTGCTCAAGCAGGGCTTTGGACTAGACCAGGGGTAGGCAACCTCGGCTCTTTTATGACTCATGGACTTCAACTCCCAGAATTCCTGAGCCAGCCAAGCTGGCTCAGGAATTCTGGGAGTTGAAGTCCATGAGTCATAAAAGAGCCGAGGTTGCCTACCCCTGGACTAGACGATCTCAAGGTCCTTTTCAACTTTGTTATAGGTCCTATATCTCCAAATATTATTTAACCCCAACATTTCCAAGCGTGGTATCCAGCTGAAATTCTTGTTTCTGTCCATTCCTTTGTTTCGTGTCTTGACTTCTGGAACAGTGCTGAACACTTCTGCCTTATCTTCTGATTGACAGTTTGGTTGTTTTTATCCTGTTTTAATTCTTAGCTGCCCAGAGTTATTTATATTTAATTTCATATGACAGCCCATCTCAGCAAGTATCTCTGGGCAGCAAGCAATCTTTAGAAAAATGAAAAACAAATTCCCACCATAAATTAAATTAAAATACACAGCAGCCGAGGAAGATGTCACAATCGTCCACTCAGGGTCCCAGGCCTGGGCAAGGTACATGAAATGGTTGGCCATATTCATGAATGAAAGAAAGAATTGCATTTTAAGAAATGGGGAGGCTTTGCTCCAAGCACTATCCTTTCTGCAGACTCCTTACTTCTGTGCAGGTTTTATTAAAGCAGTAAAAAAATTTGGTATGCATTTGACAAATGGTCACAAAATTAAAGAAAGTGGCACAACTAAGGGATAAACATGCTGACTTTGGGATTTTGTAAATGTGCACAAAATTGCAAAATGAATGGACTGGCACTGGGAAGGAAGGGCTGCTTTTTAGAATCATATAGATGGTGGGTACCTTCAAGGTCTTCTAGTCCAACCCCCTGCCCAATTACATTGCATCCTGGACAAATGGCTGTCCCATCTTTTCTTGAAAACCTCCAGTGAAGGAGCAACTATAGGTGGCAAGCTGTTCCTTTGATTAATTGTTCTCGCTGTTAGGAAGTTCCTCCTTATTTCCAGGTTGGATGTCTCTTTAATGATCTTCCACCTGTTGCTTCTTGTCCTGTCCTCAGGTGCTTTGGAGAATAGGCTGACTCCCCTCTTCTATCCCTCTGTGAATGCAGCCTAGCACTGTGTTGGCTTTTTTGGCAGCTGCAGCACACGGTTGGCTCATATCTAAGTGGTTGTCCACTAGGACTCCGAGATCCCTCTCACAGTTACTACTATTGAGCAAGGTACCCCCTATTATTCTATACCTGTGCATTTGGGGAGGGGGGGTTGCCCGGTGCAGGATCTTAATTTTTCTCACTAATAAACCCTGCTTGGATAGGGACCAATGCTCAAGCCTGTCAAGGTCCTTCTGAATCTTGAGTCCATCTTCCAAAGACAGTTGGAAGCTTCGGTGAGTGAAGAGACTGCTTTATTTTCTAAAGGTAGTTAAAATGAGGACCCAGATTGTTTGGGGGCAATAAGCTGACTTTGTAATAATGCCGCTGGGGGTGTGTGTGAAAGCCCTAACAAGCAGGCATATACATAGAATGAAGGCTACTGCTTAAGCTTGTAAGCCGCCCTGAGTCTTTGGAGAAGGGCGGGATATAAATGGAATTTTAAAAAATAAATAAAAAAAATAAAAAAAAATAAAGCACCAGAGGGAAGGACAAGAAACAAAGGATGGAAACTAAACAAGGAGAGAAGCAACCCGGAATTAAGGAGAAACTTCCTAACAGCGAGGACAGTTAACCCGTGGAACTGCTTGCCCCCAGAAATCGCGGGCGCTCCATCTCTGGAGATTTTGAAACAGAGGCTGGACAGTCACCTGACAGATGGTATTGGTCCTCCTGCTTGAGCGGAGGGGGGGAGGGGAAGAGGGCTGGACTAGAAGACCTCCCAGGTCCCTTCCAGCTCTCCTCTGACCGCAGCACATCCGCGCATCCCCGGAGCGCGGCCAGCAGGAGGCATCCTGGGCTCTCGGCTCGCAGGCAAAGCCGCGCTCTTTCCTTCGCGGAGAAGGGGGCGGGAGGGGGGTGAGGCTTCCCTCAAATCTGGGGCAAAGCAGCCGGGGGAAAAAAAAAGAAAGAAAGAAAGAAAGACTGTCCGGAAGCTGCCCGTCGCCTGGCCGGCAGTGGCGGGCTCGGGGGCGCTGCGCTGGGGAGCGCAAGGCAGAGGCGGCCCGGGAAGCGGAGCCGAAGCGAAAGGCCAAAGCCCCCAGAAAGCAAAGCCAAAGCCCAACCTCCGGGCGGCCTTTCGGATCCGCCCGGGCCTGGGCTGGAGGAGCTGGGGAGGAGCGGAGCAGCCCCGCCACTTTCTCCCTCTCGGGCTGCCCGGCTGCGGGGATGGCGCGTCCCGCGCAGAGCGCGCTTCCCCGCGGCTTGCGGTGGCTCTTCCTGGCCGCCCTGATGGTGCCCTGCCACGGGCGAGCGGGGCAGCCAGAGGAGGGGGGCGCCGCCTGCTACGGGGGCTTCGACCTCTACTTCATCTTGGACAAGTAAGTGGCCGGCTGCGCGGGACGCTGCCTTGCGGTTTGTCAACACACAGGAGCGGTTTGTTGTTGTTGTTGTTGTTGTTGTTGTTTTTTAACCTTTGCTTTGCGTGCCCAGTTTGGACAATAAATGAATAAATAAATAAAATAAACCGCCTGGCGGATGCCGCCTTCCTCTTTCCTCTGGAGAAAGTCGGGGAAAAAAAAAAGTTTGGCTCCTTTCTCTGCTTTCTCTCTCTCTCTCTCTCTCTCTCTCTCTCTCTCTCTCTCTCTCTCTCTCTCTCTCTCTCTCTCTCTCTCTCTCTCTCTCTCTCTCTCTCTCTCTTTTGCAACGTTGCTTCTTTGGGAAAAGTTTAGCAAAGAGCGCGGCTCTCAGCTCTGGCCTGTTTGGGTAGCCTTACGAACAAACGCCCCGTGTCCAAAGTCTTAGTAAAACCCTGGCTTGGCTTCCCTGATGGGATGCCATTCCCGGAGAGCAACTGTTGAAGATCGCCGAACTCCGGAGTCAGGTCGAAACTTGCTCCAGGGCAGAAAATACGTTGTTGCGATGTGTCTTTTTAAATTTATTTTTAGCCAATTTTCCCCCTTAGCTCTGAGTCGCTCACTGTTCCTTTGTTCTCCATTAATGAAATGCACATTCCCTCTTTTTTTTCTACTTTTGCTGCTTTTTCTGCAGCTGCAGGAATTGTATCCAGGGAGGAAATAAAACGCTTGCTCATGTTATTTCTCCTACAACTGACATGATGCATTGTGTTTGTGTAAGAGGTTTGGGGCTGTATTCTTAAATATTGGCCAGCTGCATTGAAGAATGAAGCTGTCAGAGAGCCTTTAACACTGCCAGACGTGTAGAAACAAAACAAAGCAAAAGTTTTCGTAGAGGCTGAGTTTCCAAAGAGCCACATTTTGCATAGCCCCAAGGCTGTGAAAAGATGATTTAGTGGGTGGATTTAATTATCTTTCTTCCAAAGGGCTGGAGTTCTTTTTTCCATTTCATGTCAAAAACTATCACGGAGAGCTACCAGTTTGCAAAGAGTCTTGCCTGTAGCACACAGAGTCCTCAAAGAGAAACTCTGGGAGAATCTGTGGAAGTGGCTTGTTAAATCCCATTTCTATGCTATCCCCCCACCCCCCAAGCAAAATAGGACCAATAGCAACAGGGAATTAGGCTGGGTCCCTTCAGATCAGAGAATCCACAAGGGGAAGCAAAACAAAAAACAAACAAAGAAAAACCACAGAGGTGACAGAGGTGACCTTCCCATGGAGAGACCATCTTGATTTTTCTGACCCCGTATGAATTCCTTCCTGCTTTGGGTGGGTAGGATGGACGGTCTGTTGTGTCCGTGAGTCTCTACTAGCAGGATTCAGCTGGTCCTGCATCTTCAGAGGGGAGGAGAACTAGAAAGGCTTGTGTGAACTGGGGTTGTGAAGAAAAGATGGGCTGTGCTGCCTCTTCCCAAGTAACCTTCTGCGTCCAGATTGGGTCAAGGACATTTTGTGGATGAGTTCCTTTCAGCTTTCCGAGGCTCCTAGAAGGCCACAGGACAGGACAGGGGGTCCCCTTTGGCACGCGTCCTTTATCCAAGGGAATAGTCGTGTTTGCAATAAGTAAATCAACCATGGTTAACTATTTCTATCCCTCCTATCAACAACTTCAGGAAAGAACAGTTCTGTCCCCAGGACGCTGTACTTTTGATGTGTGTGGCAGGCTGAGCTTTGATGACATCATCATGGCTGCCATCTTGACCTTTTTGACCGTACCCTCCAAACATGCTTGAGCAGTACCGATAGAAATCATCAGAGGTTATTTTGAAAGATGGGCTGTGGGGGGAGTTTCTATCTTCCCCAGTGCCTTTCCAGAATCTGAAAACACAATTTTGGTTGGACAACTATCTCACAGTAAATTCACCTTTCTTTCTGAGATCATGCAATGCATCGAATTGTAAAGTAACTTCAAAAGTTGGGTACACGTAGGCTTTGTTGTTGCTGTTAGTTGCGAAGTTGTGTCTGACCCATTGTGACCCCATGGACAACGTTCCTCCAGGCCGTCCTGTCCTCCACCATCTTCTGGAGTCCATTTAGGCTCACGCCTACTGCTTCAACACATAGGCTAAGCTACCCCAACACCCACCCCACTCAAACTAAATGCAAGAGACGAGATTTTTAACTGGTTGGGTGAAATTGGTTGTGCAGACTGATACACAATGACCTGGAAGGGAGAGTGCGAATTATGTAAAGAAAAAAAAGGCCTTTGTTCTTCACGACAGCAGCAACAGCAGGGAAAGAGATTCTTGTTTCCTGCAACTGGAGGGAAGTGTTGCCTGCAGATCTTTGTGTTTTCATTTCAGTCCAAAATTCCCTTCCTAGTTTCGTGGCTTTGCTTCTGGGAAGGCTTTCTCAGCCTGGTGCCTTCCAGATGTGCAAGGCTACATCTCCTACTCCCTGCCAGCAGGTTTGGGGGGGGGGGGAAGGGGAAGAAGCCAAACTCACCTGGATAAAGCAGTCATAAAACACTCTGAGCTTTCTAGGCTCAGAAAAGGCCAGCTTAATTAAAGGGGCATCTCCGTGTCCTGCAGCAGTAAGTCTGCTTCCAAGAGAAAATAACTGAGGAGAGAGATGGAATGGAGGAAGAACCAAAGGGAGGAGAATTTGGGGCAGGTAAGATTGATACAGGGACGTGGTGGCTCAGTGGGTTAGGATGCTAAGCTTGTCGATCAGATGGCTGGCAGTTTGGTGGGTCGAATCCCGAGTACCGCGTAACAGAGTGAGCGCCTGTTACTCGTCCCAGCTTCTGCCAACCTAGCAGTTCGAAAGCACGTAAAAATGCAAGTAGAAAAATAGGGACCACTACGGTGGGAAGGGAACAGCGTTCCGTGCGCCTTTGGCGTCTAGTCATGCCGGCTACATGACCACGGTGATGTCCTCGGACAAGCGCTGGCTCTTCGGCTTTGAAACAGAGATGAGCACCGGCCCCTAGAGTCGGAAACGACTGTGCGGGGGAACCTTTACCTTTACCTTAAGATTGATACCTGCAGAGGAGAAATGCAGGTATTTCCAGGACTTGCAAAGCCACCTGTATGGAACACCTAAGAAGATCAGAAGAAGCCAATGGATGGATGGATGGATGGATGGATGGATGGATGGATGGATGGATGGATGGATGATTGGTTGGTTGTCAGGCCTGCATCTTCTCTGTTGGCAATGTCAAACAATCACACATTGAGGAGTGGCTGGATTTGAGTGACACACTGAGCCACATACCAGCCGATGGCAGACTTAGCCTGGTGTCTTGTGGGTTCCTGGTCTGTTTTAGTTTATGATTCAGTGTATTGGACAAACCTTGAAAAACTGAATGAACATGGGATTATCAGGTCTACAAAGATGTCCAATATTTAAATTACTCCTTTAATTAGTGGAGGTATAAGGCATTGGTGGCTGAATCTGCTATGCATTGGGTGGTGGATGGTAATCTTTTCCCTCAGCCAGGGAGGGTCCATGGGGAGGGTCCTAAAAATCAAGATGGAGGTCCCAGTTGTACAGTCAAAATTCCCGCCTTTTTTTTACATGCCTCCCAGTGCATGTGAAACAGGAAAAGGTTTAGTTGTGTGGATGCAACCGCCATGTTGTCTTTTTGGAGCCTCCTGCCCTAATGCAAATTTTACTTGCTTTCCTTCTTGCCCTAGGCTTTGATAGCATGAGCAGACTTGAAGTGGGGTGGTGGTGGTTTAAAGTGGATATGTGGAAAGGGGAAGATAGATTCTTGTAACTAGGGAATCTGAGGGAAAGCTCGGATTCCCAGATGCTGGGCACTGGTCTTAATCCAGATCAAATCATTGTTTTCAGTGTCAAGGCAGTAAGTTCTAAAGCAGTGTTTTTCAACCTTTTTTGGGGAAAGGCACACTTGTTTCATGAAAAAAATCACGAGGCACTCCACCATTAGAAAATGTTAAAAAATTTAACTCTGTGCCTATATTGACTATATATAAAGTAATTCTCTTGAATAGGAATCAAATAAACACAAAGAAAGTATTTTATAATTACTTTTCAATTTTTCCCACGGCACACCAGGCAACATCTCGCGGCACACTAGTGTGCCGCGGAACAGTGGTTGAAAAACACTGTTCTAAAGGGTTGAGTAGCATGTAAAGAACCCAGTAAAAAAAGGAAGTAGAGTGGGATGGTTCACATCTGAAACCCAGCAGAACTTAGTTGATTCTCTGATTGACTGGACAGAGAAAAGCCTGGGCCCATCGCACATTCCTACTCTCTCCTCTTTTGAATGGAGCCTTGAACCCTGAGCCTGAAAACTGTCCTTCCCCATTTCTTTTCCACAAGGTGTCCTGGAACCATATTTCCCCTTGCAGCACAATGAAAGCTGACAAACTGTTGCTCATATGATGCTCCTGTGTTCACCCCCACAAACGTTAACATAAATATTAACTAACATTTCATCTGCATGTTGGTCCCAAAGCAAAGTGGGTGCCCAACGTTTTCCATTCAAGACCCTTCTCCTACATAGGCATGGAATTCGCACACCACATGTGAAGCCAGTTTACTTTGTGGAGTAAACTTCATGCACTGCGTTAAGCTGCAAAGCACGACCTACAGACCGCAATAGCGGAGTGCACAAAATGCATGAAGCCCAACCTAAAAGAACACATGAATGAAAGCAAAGATCTGAGAGATTGGTGAAGATGTTGGAGATTGATGCTGGAGGGAAGAAAAGCAGAGATAAACAGGGATAACGTATGCAGAAGGATGTGCATACATTTTTTCAGCGAGTCTACCAAATGCTTCTCTGTCTCGGGGGAATTGAACAAAACTAAATTTCGTAATGTTCCACAGTTAAAGGCTACCTAGCGGTTGTTTTTCATGTGATGAGTGTTAACAAGTAATTGTATTTTTCTTCTGGCGAAATATGTCTAAGATGTGTTGGCTTTGATTATCACAAGCGTCCTTTCTCCAAGCCCATCCCTTAACCAAGACTCTGGCAGGGACACCCAGCCTGGCTGTCTCGGCTCATCTGGGTTGGCCCCCGAATAGTTGTCAGTTGTGACTGTTTGGGGAGGTTCATTTTCCCTGAATTATTTCTGAGCCTTTCTGAGATTTTACGCTAGATTATATTTGGGGACAAGAATAGGCCAAGAGTCACTTGAGTCTTGGTGGCCTTGGAGCCTGATGAAGCAAAAGGCATCGTAGTTTGCAGCAAATGACTAGTGTGAAGTGAAGATGCTGGTCGTGACAATGCCATAGAAACTCTGCTCATCTTATGTGGGCATCTCATGTGCACAAGACCATGCCGAACTTGGATCACAACTTCCATCTTGACTTCTTGTATCACATCCTGCTAATACCCTTAACAAAAAACATTGAAAGGGCATGGAGGTTGAAACAAATGACATTGATCATCAAAATAAAATGCTATTTTATACCATGGTTGACAGTTTTATGCCAGGGAGACATCTGGGAGCCCCAAAAAATCATGTTGGTGGCCATGAAGTCACAGCTTTGCCCCTTTATCATGCGTGCAGAGGAAAGGGCACGGCTTCTTTTTCTGTTTCTGGACTTTTTGAAATGCTTCTTGAAGTGGATTCCAATTTCACAGAGGTTAGCCCTAGTAGAAATTGGTTATAATGCAGTCCTTTACACGGCCTAAAAATAACTTCAAAAGAAAGCAGCATTATTCTTTTTTATTAAAAGCCAAGAAGCTGTCTGAAAAGACACACACAATGTGATGATGTTTATCTTGATTTTGACCTGGATAGGACACTAGGTTAGCTAGTAGTATTTTGCCAGCACTCTGGCTAACTGGGAAACTGGTCAGTGTAGACAAACAGTCCACAAACCTTCTGGCTCCAAGGACTGACCGCAGTGGCGGTGATGATGGCAGCGGCAGCAGTGGTGTGTGTGTGTGTGTGGTTTCGTGCATGCAACCTAGATCCTGCACATGTGCAAATGAAACTGCATGTTTGCCTGCTGCTTGCGTGGCCCAGTTCCCAAAAGGCCATGGCCCAGTACTAGTCCTTGGGCGGGGAGTCAGGGACCCCTGGTGTAGAGAACGGAGGCAATGGTCAGATAAGAGGGACTTAAGCCTGGCCAAGAAAGGAATGTGGGTAAACATCTCGGGAAAGCTGCACCCTAATTCCCATGAAGATAAAGGGAGAGAGGAGGGAGGTACATCCAGATTTGCAAGATTCTTTTACTATTGCTTTACAATAAAAGTAGCATTGATCTTCAGGGCATTAGTTTCTGGTCTGTCCTGAAGGGCTGACAGTAAGTCAACAGCTGGACAGAAACATCACAAGTGGCCTCCAAGGATTTCACACCAGGACCAGAGCACCTCTGTGACCTTAAGCACTACTAGAGGTTAACCTAACCTCTAATCCAGTCCAGAGAGTGCTTCTGTTCTTCTGCCATCCCACTGCACTATCCTTGTCTTCTCGTTTGTCCATGCAGGGTTAGAAGTCCAGCACAGCCGCTAAAAATACACAT
This sequence comes from Vipera ursinii, assembly GCF_947247035.1. Taxonomy (NCBI): domain Eukaryota; kingdom Metazoa; phylum Chordata; class Lepidosauria; order Squamata; family Viperidae; genus Vipera; species Vipera ursinii. Next base: position 3,686,850 of record NC_139519.1, on the reverse strand, counting down.
GGACTATATTTTAGCATTGCACCCTGATAAGGAGGGAGAAGTTAGCAGGTGTTCTTGGTGGGCAGAGAGAAATAGCTTTTAATCCAGATTACGAATCATTGGGGGTTTCCCCTTCACTGTATTTATTATTCTTTATATAGAGAGCGTGTGTGGGGCGCAGTGGCTCAGTGGTTAAAGACGCTGAGTGTGTCATCTGAAAAGCTGACAACCCAGGTTCAAGACCTGAGCACCACACAACAGGGTGGACTCCCATTATCTGACCCAGCTCCTTGCTTACCCAGCAGTTCGAAAGCATGCCGATGTGAGTAGATAAATAGGTATCACTTCAGTGGGAGGGTAACAGTGTTCCATGCGCCTTGGGATATAGTCATGTTAGCCACATGATCACAGAAGTGTCTTCAGACAATGCTGGCTCCGTCAGCTAGGAACCAGAGATGAACGCCGCCTGCTAGAGTCAGGCACAACTGGACAGGGAAAACCTTTGTTTTTTATATAGAGAATGTTTTGAAGAATTGGCTGGTAGAGCAGTCATTCCTGCTCCAGGAGGACCATGTTTGGGTGGGTGGGTGTCTTTTAGGGAATTTTCAGCAGGAATCCTTAAATAAGATCTGGAGTATTTGTGGACATCTCCCAAATTTCTGGATCTCTTGGAAGTGCTCCATTTCATGTATAACATAAGCGTTTACTAAATCCTATATTTTTGATTTGTTTTGATGTGTTTTGTCAGTGACTATTTGAAGTCTGCTTCGTTCAGTTGGGTACTCAAAAGGAATAAGACAGCTTCTGTTCTGTGAAGTTTGAAATTAATACTTTTGAATTTTTCATGCGATGAGCTTATTATCCTATTACTTCATTCCCCCCCTGCCGCCTCATTTACTATCTTATTTTGAATTTGAAATTTCCTTCTCAGCTAGGCATGGAGGTTGGTCCATACAGAGCTCTCCAAAAAAAAAAGGAGAAAAGAAAGCACTCCAAAACTGAGGGGGGGGACCTTGGGGGTCTGAGGAGAGAGAACCAGATGATCTTGGCTTAGTTATGTATTCGACATGCATTAAAAAGAGATCTGCGGAATTTTTTTCTTCCTGATTTCTTCTCTATTGGTCATTTTTGAAACTAAGACCAAAACCGTTGGGAAGTGATAGAAGCCATTTGCTATGATCCTGGAAAGAAGGCAATCTGAACATCGAGTTGCAGAACCCTAGAATTGAAAGGGACCATTTTAACCATCAAGGTCCATCTCTTGTCCCATGCAGGAATCCACATTCAAGCCTTCCCAGGAGGTGGTTGTCCAGCCTTCGCTTGAGCCCATCTAATGAAGAGGAGTCCCTCACTTGTCTTGGTCAATGGCTCCATTCTTCAACTGCACTTATGATTATGAAGTACAACCAAAAGCAACCTTGATATAGCTGAAGACTCTTGTTCCATGTCCTCCGTTCTTGGATGACAGATTCTGACAGGTCCTTGAACAAGGCTATCACAACAAAATTCTCAAAATAAAGCAGATATGCTTCCTTCAGCCCTTTCTCCAAGGATCTTCTTGTCTTCCAATAATGCTTGTTGTCCCTCACTGTGTCCTCTCTAACCATCTCTTCCTCTGCCTGTTCCATTCATTCTCAGGGGCATGCGGCCATACAGTGGATGTTTTGCTTTTCAAAAAGTATTCTCAAAAGAAAATAACCATGTAGAAAAAGCCCTCCCTTCCCCATCACTTGATTATTTAACATTTAATGCAGTGATTTCAGGTTCCAGCTGTCATGCCAACATCCTCCATCCAGCGTCCTTTTCTACTTTCCCATCTCTGAGGTGGGAGTTGTTCATCTTGTGGTTTGCATCTTCAGCTACTGGCCAAAGTCAAAGCCATTTGGGCTGGCCTGAAACAAAATTGCTTCCCACTGTTTTAGATTTTGAGAAATCACCAGGGTTTGTGAACACACAAACACTATTTATTTATTAAGAAAAAATATATAGCCACCCAAGTCTCATATAGGTTGCTCCATGCAACTTACAAAATTTTACAAATCTGACATATAATAAATCCATTTAAAAATCCCACCCCACCCCCAACCACAGCAACAACACAATGAAATCAAGTACTTGATTGGCTCCATCCCCATTTGTGGTTCCCCAGACCCATTTTAGGGCCTTTCAGAAAAGCTGCAAGGTGGGGTCAACTGTTCCTTGGGGGTGTTCCATAAAGAAGGGGCCACCACCAAGAAGGCCCTTAGTTTTGGTCCCACCAGATAACAATCCTTAATTGATGGAACCTGGAACCTGCCTTCCTGTCCTGGTGGGCCAGTTAGATGTAATAGGAGGTAGGAGATCCTTCAAATAGCCTGGCCCCAAGCCATTACACACACACACACACACACACACACACACACAGAGAGAGAGAGAGAGAGAGAGATATTCAGCACTGAGTAGCACTGGGTTTTGTAGAAAATATTGCCACATAAAATAATAATGCTGACCCAAAAACCAGACTTGCAGTTTCTCAAATGTTTTCTTCTGAGAAGGATTCTGTTTATTTGTTTATTTCATCTCATTTTTCAATTTATTTATTTATAATTTATTTCAATCTTTTCGGTACCATTTATTCTGTTGTCAGTGGGGGCAGCTGATGATCTTGTCGGTTACCCATCTCTCCATTTACTTGAAGCTTCCCTTCCTTTTCTCCCAAACCAAAAAGCATCGTAGCGATAGCATTAGACTTATATGCTGCCTCCTAGTGCTTTACAGCCCTCTCTGAACAGTTTATATTGACCCCAACAATCTGGCTCCTCATTTTACCGACCTCGGAAGGATGGAAGGCCGAGTCAACCTTGAACTGGTTAGAACCGAACTGCTGCCGGTTGGCAGAGTTTACCTGCAGTACTGCATTCTAACCCCTGCGCCACCAGGGCTCATGAGAGGAACCTGCTTGAAACATAATGAAGATGAAGGAAATGGCTGGAGAACTGATGCTCCCAGGACAAGCATTCCTTGGACATTTTATAATTAAATTCAAATAATTGTATTTCATCAGACTGAATATGAACCGATGTCAAACAAACAAAGAGCTGCAGGAAAAATTAATAGAGATTTTGTTCATTACATTGGTACGATGCCAAATTATATAGATTCAGAGTGGCTTATGTACTTGAATAATTAGAACATCCACAGTCTGCAGCATTAATGCATAACATTAAATCTTTCACGGTAACGTGTAATCATTAGTGAAAGTAACATCCAACAAAATGACGATAATAAATACAATCAATGTGTAGAATCTCAAGAGTGATGGGACCTCAATCACTAAGATGCTTGAGGGAACTAGGTAAGTCTAGCCTATTGAAGAGAAGGCTTGGGGATGACTTGATATCTGTCTTCCAGTACTTGATGGGCTACCACAGAGAAGAGGGGATTGACTTATTCTCCAAAGCATCTGAGGTCAGGACAAGAAGTCATGGATGGAACCAACCTAGAACTAAGGAGAAATGTCCTGACATTGAGAACAATTAAACAATGGAATAGTTTGCCTCCTGAAGTAGTGGGTGCTCCATCACTGGAGGTTTCAAGAAAACACTGGACAATCATTGTTTGGGATGGAATAAGGTCTCCTGCCTTGAGCAAGGGATTGTGCTAGAAGACCTCTGAGGTCCCCTCCAGCTCTAGGATTCTAGGTTTTATGACTGAAGTCTCATTGGTCTTCATTGCTTTCCAGAAGGCCTGGAACATGCAGGATAACCAGATGTCTAAGAGAGGACTGTTTCCTAGTGGATCTTTCTAAGATAATGGTTGATTTCTGTTAATGGTTGATTTCTGTTAATGGTTGATTTCTGAGTGAAGATGAGAAGGATGGAATTGGACCTTAGGGAAACAAAATAATGCCTCCACTTGGCCAATATTCAGACACAGCGCCTCTTCTTGTTGCCAAGCATCGCAGTCTTTAGTGTGGATGGCTTTGTCTCAAGGGTTAGCCAAGTATTTCCACAATTATTCCATGGAAATAATTACGTGTCTTTAGAAGGCCCAGAACCAAGATGTGACATTCAGTGGGGTCCCGCCTAATAATTTTACATCATGGAGGTTTATTTGAACTCCAGGTTCTCTGGATACTAATGCCCATAAAAACTCTCTTGTTTCCTATACAGAGCATTGGGGTTGGTGGTATAATTGTTGTTGTTATATACAAAAAAAAGCATTAAATCATATCTGTCACTTTAGCGGATGTTGACCTTCATATGCATCAAGTTCCTTCCAAGAACCTAGGATGTCATCATGTGTCTGCATG